>NC_143016.1:150810776-151410776 GCF_055824585.1 Amblyomma mixtum | reverse complement strand
AATCTTGGTGGGCCATAAAAATAAAGGAGTGGAAAACGCATAGACGTGAAATTAAGAGGCGGGTTGCGAGCGTTGAAAAGCCGAGGGATCATTTTAATAAAGTGACTCTAGTGTTCCTCATACATATATTGCAATGAGATAAAACGGGCGGCTGGGTTTTTAATTGCTTCCAGGTCTGAGGTGATCTATGCATTCGAAGAATGATACACAAATGACGCGTATTCCAGGCTCTCACATATGAACATCATGTATGGCAACTGTGTTACTTCAGGTGTTACAGATTTTAGGTCGTGCTGAAGGAGAAGTGGGCGTGCTGCCTTGGAGAAGATGGTTTGAATGTGTGTGGCCTGATAACAATGGCGTAATGTGCACTCCCAGGAATTTATAACGTCACTTTGTATTTATTGTAACTTATTTAATGTGGCAAGTACTGGCGATTACTGTGCGTTTGTGCGAGAATGACTGATGTATATTTGTTTAGATTAATATGCATATGTGCTTAGTTGGACGTTGTGGCGAGCAGCTGTTTCATAGGTCCAGAAAGGTTAAAACTGTGAACAAGACGAGGACGTAGGCAACGAGGAACACACTGCACCCGTGGTGTTTCGTGAGTTCCTCGTTGCCTATGTCCTCGTCTCTTCCGCAGTTCTAACCTTTCTGGAATTATGCATACGTGACATTTGTCATCCCACGTTGCAATGGACTTTGTATCCTGCTGGAGGGTGATGGAGTTCCTGGAGCTCAGAATGGGCTTATGAATGATGCAGTCGTCTTGAATAACATCATCATAAATTTGATATTAGCAGGTAGGACAATAATGTAGATGAGGTATCGAAACACTTGCGCCTTGTGGAACACCAGATATTGCATTGTAAAGAGGTGAAAGGCAGTTATTGACATTAAGGTGAACTGCTTGCGTCCTTTCGGGAAGTGTTGCAGCGAGGATAGCAAGTTTTGATGGAATTCCAAGAAACTGGAGTTTAAGAAGAAAATTATGAGAAACACGAACGAATTCTTTCCAAGTCTAGAACGATGACGTCGATCTGAGCAAGGTAATCTAAAAAATGTGCTCTCGCTAGGAGCCGATAGTAGACGTCAGCATGAAATGCTTTGCAGTAGCGGCGCATGGCACGGTCTCGTCTCAGCCAGAGACAACAATCCTTCAACAGCGTCACTGCGCTGGCGAAGCGCAATGTCCAGGACACAATACATACCGCCATCCTCACTGTTTACCACGGGTTCTGCGACGCACCGAAAGATGGTGCCACTGCTTTTTACGTTACCACTGAACGAGTTGCAGTTACCCGCAGGTGCGAGGATCACGGAACACGCCCGTGCGCCGCTCATGCTGCTCGAGAGAACGTAGGCTCCCGTGCCGCACGCTGGGTCCCCTACTTCAGGACTAGGAAGACATTTCTTGACGCATGCGATGCTCCGGCGGCGGCGCAGCACATAGGCACCAGGGAGGACAAAAAGTTTCGCCGCAGTTCATTCTGGTTGCTTCCATGTGCTCCCGCTTCTCTGGCTCTAAGGTCAGCCATGTTTTTTCACTGTATTTATACCCAAGGTTAGCCATGTGTTCTCTGTCCATTCTGACGGCGAGGTCAGCCGTGTTTTCATCCTACGTTCTAGCACTAAGGTAAGCCGTGTTTTCTTCCGCCGTTCTAGCGCCAAGGTCAGCGTGTTTTCTCCCTAAGCTCTGGCGTCAAGGTCAGCCGTGTTTGCTCTCTCCATCCTGGCGCCGAGGTAAGACGTGTTTTCTCCCTCCGCTCTGGCGTCAAGGTCAGCCGTGTTTGCTCGCCCCATCCTGGCGCCGAGGTCAGACGTGTTTTCTCCCTCCGCTCTGGCGTCAAGGTCAGCCGTGTTTGCTCTTTCCATCCTGGCGCCGAGGTAAGACGTGTTTTCTCCCTCCGCTCTGGCGTCAAGGTCAGCCGTGTTTGCTCGCCCCATCCTGGCGCCGAGGTCAGACGTGTTTTCTCCCTCCGCTCTGGTGTCAAGGTCAGCCGTGTTTGCTCTCTCCATCCTGGCACCGAGGTAAGACGTGTTTTCTCCTTCTGCTCTGGCGTCAAGGTCAGCCGTGTTTGCTCTCTCCATCCTGGCGCCGAGGTCAGACGTGTTTTCTCCCTCCGCTCTGGCGTCAAGGTCAGCCGTGTTTGCTCTCTCCATCCTGGCGCCGAGGTCAGACGTGTTTTCTCCCTCCGCTCTGGCGTCAAGGTCAGCCGTGTTTGCTCTCTCCATCCTGGCGCCGAGGTCAGACGTGTTTTCACCCTCCGCTCTGGCGTCAAGGTCAGCCGTGTTCGCTCGCTCCATCCTGGCGCCGAGGTCAGACGTGTTTTCTCCCTCCGCTCTGGCGTCAAGGTCAGCCGTGTTTGCTCTCTCCATCCTGGCGCCGAGGTCAGACGTGTTTTCTCCCTCCGCTCTGGCGTCAAGGTCAGCCATGTTTGCTCTCTCCATCCTGGCGCCGAGGTCAGACGTGTTTTCTCCCTCCGCTCTGACGTCAAGGTCAGCCGTGTTTGCTCTCTCCATCCTGGCGCCGAGGTCAGACGTGTTTTCTCCCTCCGCTCTGGCGTCAAGGTCAGCCGTGTTTGCTCTCTCCATCCTGGCGCCGAGGTCAGACGTGTTTTCTCCCTCCGCTATGGCGTCAAGGTCAGCCGTGTTTGCTCTCTCCATCCTGGCGCCGAGGTCAGACGTGTTTTCACCCTCCGCTCTGGCGTCAAGGTCAGCCGTGTTCGCTCGCTCCATCCTGGCGCCGAGGTCAGACGTGTTTTCTCCCTCCGCTCTGGCGTCAAGGTCAGCCGTGTTTGCTCTCTCCATCCTGGCGCCGAGGTCAGACGTGTTTTCTCCCTCCGCTCTGGCGTCAAGGTCAGCCATGTTTGCTCTCTCCATCCTGGCGCCGAGGTCAGACGTGTTTTCTCCCTCCGCTCTGGCGTCAAGGTCAGCCGTGTTTGCTCTCTCCATCCTGGCGCCGAGGTCAGACGTGTTTTCTCCCTCCGCTCTGGCGTCAAGGTCAGCCGTGTTTGCTCGCTCCATCCTGGCGCCGAGGTCAGACGTGTTTTCTCCCTCCGCTCTGGCGTCAAGGTCAGCCGTGTTTCCTCGCTCCATCCTGGCGCCGAGGTCAGACGTGTTTTCTCCCTCCGCTCTGGCGTCAAGGCCAGCCATGTTTGCTCTCTCCGTCCTGGCGCCGAGGTCAGACGTGTTTTCTCCCTCCGCTCTGGCGTCAAGGTCAGCCGTGTTTGCTCGCTCCATCCTGGCGCCGAGGTCAGACGTGTTTTCTCCCTCCGCTCTGGCGTCAAGGCCAGCCGTGTTTGCTCTCTCCATCCTGGCGCCGAGGTCAGACGTGTTTTCTCCCTCCGCTCTGGCGTCAAGGTCAGCCGTGTTTGCTCGCTCCATCCTGGGGCCGAGGTCAGACGTGTTTTCTCCCTCCGCTCTGGCGTCAAGGTCAGCCGTGTTTGCTCTCTCCGTCCTGGCGCCGAGGTCAGACGTGTTTTCTCCCTCCGCTCTGGCGTCAAGGTCAGCCGTGTTTGCTCGCTCCATCCTGGCGCCGAGGTCAGACGTATTTTCTTCCTCCGCTCTGGCGTCAACGTCAGCCGTGTTTGCTCGCTCCATCCTGGCGCCGAGGTCAGACGTGTTTCCTCCCTCGTTTATAGCCCCAAGGCCAGCCATGTTTTCTTCCTCACTTATAGCTTTAAGGTCCTCCCCCTCCATTCTGGCGTCGAGGTCAGCGCTAAGGTTGACCATGTTTTACCCCTCCACCCCTCCGCTCTGGCGCCAAGGTCAACCGTGTTTTCGCCCGACTACCATTAAGGTTCATAAGGCACTGTTTTGTCTTTCCGAAAGACTGCCTTGCTTGCTAGATTGTGACTTTGTCTCTCGTTCCTTCTCTCTTCTCTTCCCTTTTTATCCCCTCATTCCCTTCCCCAGTGCAGGGTAGCCAACCGGAAACCTTTCTGGTTAACATCCCTGCCTTTCCTCCTCTCTTTATCTCTCTCTCTCTCGCCCTCCACATTGGCGGCAAGGTCGGCCGTCTTTCCTCCCTCCGTTCTGCTGCCAAGAGAAGCCGTACTTTCTCCCTCCATTTTGGCACCGAGATCAGCCGTGTTTTCTCTGGAGCCAAGGTCAGCCGTGGTTTTTCCCTCCGCTCTGGCGCGAAGGACAGCCGTGTTTTCTGCTTTCCTACTTGCGCCATGGTCAGCCATGTTTTCTCCTTTCCTACTAGCGCCAATGTCAGCCGTGTTTTCTCCTTTCTTACTAGCCCCATGGTCAGCCATGTTTTCTCCCTCCACTCCGGTGTCAAGGTCAGCCGTTTTTTCCCTCCGTTCTGGCGCCCAAGTCAACGGAGTTTTCCCCCTAATCTTTAGTGCCAAGGTCAGCCATATTTTATTCCTTCTAGCGCCAAGGTCAGCAGTGTTCTCTCCAACCGCACTGGTACCAAGGTCAGCCATGTTTTCGCCCAACGCACTGGTACCAAGGTCAGCCATGTTTTCGCCCTCCGCTCTGGCGCCAAGGTCAGCCGTGTTTTCTCTCCATATTCTAGCGCTAAGTTTGGTCGTGTTTCTCCCTCCGTTCTAGCTTCAAGGTCAGCCTGTTTTCTCCCTAAGTTCGCGTGCCAAGGTCCCCGATGGCACACTGAGAACGGGAGCGAAAAGCATTTCATGCTTACAACTAAAACATCGCAAGTGAATTCAGCGAGCTGGGTATCCCATGATAAGTACTTTCGGAAGCCGTGTTTGCTGTAGTAGAAAAAATTAACTAACCGATTCTAAATGAGTCAATAGACTGAAGGGCAGGGGGCGAGAGAAATCGGGTGGTGGTTAGTAGAGATTAATTTTAATCTCAACTTGGTACCAGGCGTGATGTGCTGCGTTGAAAAAGTCTTGAAATCAGACGTCCACCCATCGTGCTCCCAGCGGTTGGTTTAGCACCGTAAGATATAAATGAAAATTAGAAAAACCTGTCATCTCATGGGAAATGCTACGAAAGCCCAGAAGTAGGAATACAATGGCTCTGATGCGAGCGCAGAGAACCAATTTTTTCGTTAAATACAAGAACCGCTTATAGTGGTCATTGTGTTCACAAGGATGTCTCTGTTTGCACATTATATTATCTACACTGTGAAGACACTCTAGGGATACAGCGGAGCTTGTGAATGCCCGGTCGCATCATGGTGTTGTCGTTCATGTTGGCGTCCACCTCTCGCCCTTCTTCCGGCAGCACCATGAACTTCTGCAGGATGGATGACACGTAGAGGTATATCTCAACAGAAGCGAAGTTTACAGCGGGACACATCCTCTTTCCTGCGTGAGATAAAAAAGACGTCAAGAGGATTTCCAACGCCATTTAAAAAGTAGTAGTGCCGGGCATCTGAAAAAGCAGAATGTAGAGAAGCACAATAAAAAAAAGAAGCCAAAGAATTTGTGAAGATCAACAGAGGGTGGGTACACTCCAGCCTGCCAGACCAAGGGATAAGGTTTTGCTCAATGAAAAATTGCCGGTGATTACCTTGCTCCCTAATGCAAAATTTGAGCGCAGCTCATCAGCGGTTCCAGCTTTTCGACAGACTAAGGCAAAGAATTCGAGCAAGACATATATGTACAATAACAGACAACTTGTTATTTTTTACATATATTCCTTCCTCAAGAAACACTCCGCTAACAGTTCTTGATTGTCATGAAGGAAGCTAGGTGGACGGAGGAACAGATGGATATATGCTCGACTTGCTGCACCAATGCCTGGTTCTCAAAGACGAGGTCTGCGCAAGTATTTCGAGAGGTTGTCACAGCTTTGGGAGCCGTTACGAGCGAGAGTAACGGGATGTTCGCCCGGATAAGTGGTAAGAAATTCCTGCTTGTCTTTATATCTAAATTAAAGTCCCCACCCATCCTGCCTCCCTGACAGGTGGCAGGTTTTCTGGCACAAAGTTGCCAATGCCAAAGCATGCTGCGCACATCTGTCACTACCGCCATGTAGTTTAAAGCATGACTAAGGTGTCCACTGTTCCAAGAGGGCAGTTATGTGCCTTCCTTCTGGTTCAGGTGTCCACCGAGATGTATGAGACAGATGCTGCGCATTTTCTTTCCTTAAAACCAATTTACATATTCTTCCTTCTGCTTTCCAAGCCCCATTCTATTGGTTTCGCAGCTGTGGGAGATAGATACTGCGCATTTCCTTTCCCCAAAAAAGTACCGAAGACACTTCGGAAATTCTAAAGTGTGCTTGGCGGAAGCCTTGTGGTCAACTCACTGCCGCTTCCCTGAAGCGCTTGACGCGGAATCACTGGGACGCTTCGGAGCCATGTGTCTGACTCACTCGACTGCAACGACACGTCTGGCGAAGGAGCGGCGGTGTAACTGCCACCGCCGACGTACGCGCGCTCGTTCTACCGCTACTGTGTGACGTCACGATTGCTATGCACAGATGCCTCCCCCCACCGGCGCGCCGGTTGCTACGGAGGGGAGGAGGTTGAGCTTTTACTTTCTGCTTTCCAAGCTCCCGCTCAATTGCTTTCGCAGCTGGTTGACGGCGACGCCGCGAAACGCAGAAACTGACGCTTAAGAGATGCGCTTTAAAAGCACAGTAGTGTCGACATGTGACAATATTGAAACATAAAATACACTTGGAAACACTTCGGTTAGATGCCGGTCACTCCGTCCTTCATACTTTCAGTAAGTTTGCCTATAGTTCAAAATTGCCAGTTTTTCTGATGAATCAATGTTGCGCAGAGGTAGGTCCCAGGCCGAAGTGAAAATTCACCCGAAGCAATAGTTTTAAAATCCTTTGTGCCTTCGGCGACTTTTTTTGCGTGTTTTTAAATGCTGTTTATCCAGTTTCTGCATTTCTAAGCATTCCTCGCAAACCTTCATGATTGACAAAACGCAGTTAAGGTGACTTAATTAAAGATTACGTATGAAAGCGGCGCCTTCAAATCACTGACCTACTGAAAACGGGATGACTCTTTCGGCCTTTTCCCACGCTAGCGAGCCGTCGCTGTTTAAGAATCGGGTTGGATCAAAATTTTCCGGATCGTCCCAGTATTCAGGGTCGTGGTGGACACCCCAAACGTTGGCGATGACTGTGGCGTCTTGAGGGACGAAGTACTCTCCTATGACGACGTCTTGGTACGCACTGCAAACAAAATCATTTAAAGAAATGAGATTTGTGCTCCTAGTGCCCCGTTCATCTACCGGATGTGCCGCACAAAGTGAAACACTGAATAAAAACAGCACAATTTTCGTTGCGCAATGGCTCCGTCATGCTCATTTGTGCAGATCCTGTTCGCAAATTTTGTGCGACGCGCGTCATGTAATACAGGTGATAATATCTGCGTTTGCTAGTGAACCACAGCTTGTTTAGCACTGTGACCACAGCCTTGCCAGCCTCGTGATGAATTAATTGAAGAGAATTTGTTTGCTTCTGTTGATGTTGACAAGAGAGCACTAGGAGTAGTGAGTACATCATCTGTACATGCAGGAACATTTCTTTTTCTCATACAATAGAATGAGCGTTTACTCAGCCTGCCTGCTAGTTCGGTTCCACCGACTGGTACGAGTATGTTCAATCACAGTAGAGATCATCACAGCCAAAATGGCACGTTAACATTCAACAAAAACAACATGCATGCACTCTTCAATACTTATTTCATCACAGAAGAATGCAAGCTGAGTTAAGGCACTTACAGCTATTCTTGGCCATGTGATCATAAACGCTAGGGCCAATATTTTAACTCTACTTAAACCTGAGCTGCAACGGATTGTTTGCACGAACCGCATGCCAATTGGTGCTGCGGTTCAGACGGTCCCCAAAATACACTATTGGCAGTCTTCCAATAGGACCTTTCTCTGCGGAGAAAAGCGTCCGGCGCGGCGCCTCTTCTGGCAACCAGACCTGTATGTTCAGACTTGAGAACCATGAATGCATTTCTCCCGCAGTGCGAGCAACTGTCGCTTTGTGTGAGCGTCTACCTAATTAACTACTGCTTAGGGCCGCTTGTCCGAAGATGACTCAAGTGGCGAGTATGGTGTTAGCCTATCATTGCGGCCTGACTGTGAATGTTTCTCCAGATAATGATTTTATTGTTTTTTGGAGTTGAACATCCCCAAGCAACTCAGGCTATGAGGGACGCCGTAGTGAAGGGCTCCGGAAATTTCGACCACCTGGGGTCCTTTAACGTGCACTGACATCGCACAGCACACAGAGCCTCTAGAATTTCGCCTCCATCGAAATGTGACCGACGCGGCCGGGATCGAACCCCCGTCTTTCGGGTCAGGAGCCAAGCGCCATAACCACTGAGCCACAGCGGCGGTGTTTCTCCGGATGATCGTTCGCTGGCGACCTTTTCCTCCTTCACCCCTCTCCCCAAACTAACTCTAAACCTTACGTCAAATTTTTCAACGGCTGCCCTTAAGAAGCCTTGAGAGTCGCTGTCGGGACAGGAACAACATGAGTGAGGCTTCTAGGCCCCGCATTCAAAAATTAAATGGCCGAGGTGCTTCTGCGCCTGCGGGCGGCTCACATGGACAAGAACGCAGTCGAATAATTATTGCACAGCGATCGGCCATGCGAGACCGTGCATGATTGCACAGTGCAGGCGGACACTGCTACTCAGTGAAAGAGGCCAGTGGAGTCTTCTATGTAAGTGGTTGCGTAAACAGTGCACTCAGCTAATGACTCGTAGTTTTAACTTGACCTAAAAAATTTCCAAAACGCTCACAGGACAATTACCAGTCTGCAACGCGAATGGTTAACCTTTAGCTGTGATATGAAATCTAATAATATTTCACATACATCAGTTTTTATGGTTTTTGTTTATGTTTAACCATCGGTCAGGGTATCTTGATTTAACGACGGGAACCTTGGGACACGACCTGAACGAAGAAAGAGAAGTGGCGTCGTGCGCCATGCCTCCTCGGTTTTGTGGCGCCGTTTGTGCACGGCGACAAACTCTAGCTTTGGAGCCATGCGCCGCGAGACGGTTTCGTGCCGCCCTTTAGAGCAGCGGTGGAACTAGAGCTTGGGGACGCCGATGGCGCCGCCGTAAACCCGGGATAATAGCTAGGAGCTCACGCTCTGCAATAAAGCCTCCCTAAGCCGGAGCAGCACGGCTCTGGTCTGTACATAGCTAGAGGAAATGACAGAGAAGGGGAATATGCGCTAATAGTTTACGACGGCATAATATCGACAGGAATATTGGGCAACATACATATGACGAATATAGAGCCACATTTTGATCGGCTTAGGTGATTCGAAACGGCACTTGTATGCTGCTCAAACTTGAGTTAGCCGCGGAGGTTACCGTCTGGGCACCGCGAAGGGCAATAGCGGATGCCAGCGGTGCGTCTCCCATATGGTGGCCACGGTATAAGGCGTCGAGTGGCGGTCCTCCCAAGTCGGCTGGCGCTCGCCGCCCACCACGGCGTCGATCTCGCGATGGATGCGAGCCTGGACTGTGTCCAAGTTGTCGGCCAGCAGCAGAAGCAGCCGCATAAGCACGGCTGACACCGTGTTCGAGCCGGCCAGCACGAAGCTCCCGGCGTTGCCCACAAGGGAGGACACTACGCAGGGAACGAAAAAAGCAGCCTTTTGGGTGTGCATTAAAGTTTGCCCGAATAAAACTCTTGCTTGAGTTAACTGGTTCATAGTGAAAGTAATGAAGACGGCGGCACCAACAAAGAAAGAGAAGATACAAAATTACGAGACCAGCGCCCCTCGGACTTGAGCATTTTGCAGACAAGCCTAACGTGACCCCAAGCAGTATGAAACCACCGAGTGGTTTCATACTGCTTGGTTTCTTACAGGTTCGGTGCGGAAGCTTCACACAAGAAAAAGGTCAATGTAGAAGAAATATGCTCATGTAAAACAATTGTTTGGGATATTTTGTTCATGGTGAAAACAATTTGAAGAAGGCGCGAGCAACGGGCCAGGGAAAACAGACATGTGGACATAGTTGATGTATTAAGTATTAAATGCTTCCGGCTCCCGTTGTCAGCGCGGTGCGAATGACTTTAGCGCCATAACGGAGGAGAACACAGAGCCGAACATCAACCAACATTAGCGAAACTTTCAGTTCACCCGCCCCTGGCGCCTACGTGCGGCCCTGCCGCCGGAACAGCGCATGAGTCAACAACAGCGTCTTCGTAGTCACGCAGCGCGAAAGAGCCTAAGTTCTGCCCTGCAGCCCGAGAGGAGCACGCCCAGTCAAAGAGGCACTTTTAGGGCGCCTCGGTACAGCGTTCCTTTGCATCGAAGCACCCTAGAACCTATCACAAGCGAGGCGCAACGCTACGTGAGTTGCCGCCATCACGAAATGCGCGCACAGCTGAGGCAGGTCCGTGGCGAGGTCTTTCAGCATGGCCGGTAACTAGCTGTAGTTGCTGGGGTTGCCATACATAAAAAGAGGCAAAGAAAGCTGAGAGCGCTGTCACTCGCGAAGGAAAGCTTAAGAAAGAAAAACGGCTGATTTGGGGCGTCCCCGAGACTCAAGTGCGGCTTTTAGTGTCTATGAGCCGTTCTAGAATGCGCTACACGTTCCCTGCACTCAATTTCATGCTTACATCTGCTCTTAGCGACGAGATAGTCGGAATTATCATTAACTGTGGATTACAAAGCTGTCTTTAGAGTGCGGTTTTGAGAAGTCTTAAAAACCACCAACGCAGGAGATGCGCGTAGAAACAGCATTTTAGCTCAACAGCTTTCATTTCTGGTTGAGGCTGGGGTACAAACAACGAAAGGACACATTACAACAATGTATCCCGTTGTTGCTTCTTCCTCGGTATCACACAAAGATTCAAGCTGCTCTGGTAAGATGTATCTCGACCAATCAGTCTATAATGAAACTGTGCTGCTCAACCTGAAATTTCTGCCTCTTTTTGTGTTGTTTTGCGTGTTATGTCGTATATCGACCTGAGTAATGGATGGTCAATGTTCTGCTGCTGCAAGTGACAAACAGCACTCATATAACCAATCCAATATCCAGGTATTTGCGTTTCATTTCCTGTATGCGTACTTTACGCGTATATTTATAATGCAGCCTACCAAAATTTTCTGCTTTTACTTACAGTTTTTCTCTCCCTCTCAGCCCGCGCTTTTACACGCCACAAGAATACCTATTATCTCTGTAGAGAGGCGACCTGAACTTCTGTACAGTTATACTGCTTGCGCAGCTTTGGTGCAGCAGGAAGAAATTAAACTCCAGGTAACGGCTGGCTGTCTTCCTAAAGCATACTGTTGTGTCAGCTTCTGCTACATAATGTTTACTTAAATTGGAAGAGCCAAGGACGGCTCCGTGACTTCCTGCCCAAGCTGTCCGTCACTGATAATGTTAAATCTCAGGGTTGCTCACTCCTCTTTTACGCCCTGGATAAGCATTATTTCAGTCAGGTTATCAGCAATTTACGTAACAAAGGCGCTATAATCGGCCCGTCGCTTCATTTTAAAGAACGCCGCTTGCATCGCCCGTCAGTCATGCACCCCATGTTTCTCTTGAAAGCCTCCTCACACGGCAGCGCTGCTTTGATAAGCACCGAAGCCATTTTTTTTTCAGCCACGCACCAGCACCCTGCGTGACGACCAGTGGTTTACTGCTCGCAGAGCGCCTGTCGTTTGCCGCTCTATGGTCGGAGCAGCCAACACTCTGGTATTTAAAATATGCTAATAGCTCTCAAAATTTTTCTCACTACAAGCCTCGCCTTCAGCAACTTTTAATTTTTGTTCCATGTTATCCTTTCCGATCATTAAATCGCTTGTTTTCCGATCCCTGCTTCAGTAACGCTCCGTTCATTTTGGTACTGTGTACTCAACCAGAGCTCTGTGATGGTATTTAAGGGTAACGGCTTTACTTTCCGTTTAAAGCAAGAGCGCAGCGATAAATATGCTGGTTTTAGAGATTCTTTTCTTTTTCTTCGAAATGTCAATGCATGACTTTTATGTACAGTTGGTTACGTATGGAGCATTCAGGAAGATAAACAACAATCTTTCACGAATGACAAACTTCCCTTTGATCGATCGCGGTCAAGACAGCCGGGATGGAGCCTTGGTCCCGTGCCAGTATTTACAACTTTGCACTTTGCAGTAGTTACAAGTTTGCAAACTTGGATACGACTTTCTCTAAGCGGCGACATCCACGATTAGGTGTTTCGTGAGCCTGGGATTGTACAAGATTGCTCTCAATGCTTTTCGGGCGCCTGCAAACAACGCAGGGAGCGAATGTGACGTTATGATATATTAGAGCGGGTTGGTCGTTCGTGCGATTTCGTGCATATTGTTCATCGTGGTTCGGTTCGCTTGGTTGAGGAATACTGTTAATTGAAAATTTTATTTATGTTCGCTGGGGGTACTGGCAAATGTAACAATAGGTTTTTTCTATCAGCTCTTTCAACACTTTTTCGTCGTCCTTGCAGTAACCATTACCAATAAGGTAGAAGGTCATTGATGCCACAATCGCTGATAGAGGTTGGGTAATGCTGCGTTAAGAGCAATTTAAGCATACTTTTGAAGTTGCCGTAAAGGTGTACATCACTGCAGCATATTCCTGAATGTAATGAGCGTGCGAATGGGGGATGATGTTATTGCAGTGAGCCAGGGGGGGGGGAGCTTTTAAATTATGCTTGCTACTTTGTATATATGACAGATAACGGCCTCGACCGCCTTTTTGGTGCTTCTTACTTATCTTTCGTGGATCTAGAATCCGCAAAAAAATGCATTTGTAACTCTGGATTCCCATTTTAGATTGAAGGTGATGCCCTTAGGACTGAAATGCGCCTGCGGCCTGCGAAAGATTAATGAAGACGGCACTGCGCGGCTCTTAGTGAAACATTTTTTCAGTGCTACCTTGATGAAGGCATGTTACCGGGCTGGTTGGTGCCATTTTGTTTAGATTGACAGCCTGTTTCTCTTTCTATATCCGTGTCTTAATATACAAGTCGACCCACCCGAACGGTACCTTAATTATCTCGTCATTTTTAGGAAATTATTCGATGAGCATAACGAACTATTGTTCGTGTCTTTGACTGCTTGCATCATGCCGGGCTAGTTCTCAACTCGAAGTGCTGCTTTGGCGGGCGTCGAGCGTTGGTGCTGGGGCCTGTCTCTCGTCGACGACAAGGGAGTGAGACCAGATCCCCAGAAAACACCGGCAGTTGAGTCTTTTAAACCACAGCAGACAGTTAAGAAGCTCCGCAGTTTTATGGAGTATGCCCTTATTTCGCCATTTCAGTCTCCGCTTCGCTGACATTAGATCTTTTTAGGATACTAAAGACGTATCAGCGAGACGTATACTGGTTTACCGGACGCTTCCCGCGCACGCGCAGTGGCCCCACCTGACCCCACCCAGCTGTGTGGTCGACCTTCGACATTCATCCGGTGGGCCCTCTGTCTACAGGAGTATGTGATTTCAGTGTTGTCTACAAGAGCGGGCGACGGCACGCTGAAACATACTGTCTCCCCCAATCACGCTTACCACATCCTGGTGCGACGGTGGCAGTTTCCATCGCAACATTTCACCCCTCGACGCGAAGTTTCCCGTCGTTAATGTTTTTAAAACTTAGGAACAAAAATATCCGGATCTGCAACCACTCTTCACTGCCGCCCAAAAAAAATTTGCCGACAATTACGTTACTTCCAAATGCGAAATTTGAGCGCAGCTGATCAGCTGTTCCAGCTTTCCGATAGATTAAAGCAAAGAATTCGACGGCGGCGAAGGTAAGCTTCTGCTTCGGCGGCACGCACCTCTGGATTCTGGCGGCGACGGTGCTGGACCTCTGCTCTGGCAGCTCGTTTAGTAGCAGCGGCAGACGAAGGACTTCCACCGGTTTCCTCGCTCATGGCTCACAAAGAACTCGCAGAGAGTAAAGTAGTTATATAGTCAGGCCGTTCGCAGTGACAAACGGCGGCGGCTATAGGTTTTGGCTCGGGCGGTGCGCATATCGAGATCCGCCGCCACCGATCCGGCGCTTTGAGTGCCGCCGCACAGGGGTGGCATTGCAGGGGGAGCGAAGCGAGCAGTCCAGTTATCGGGAGGTCGCGGAAAATGGCGCCAGGAGCGCGTGCAAATAGAGCAGCGCGCTGCCCCGGCTACGGAGCTGGTTAAGAGGGACAGCGGTGACGCCGCGAAGGGTCTACAAGCGGCTTTTTTTTTATGTACGCAGGCGACTGCCGCCACTGAAAAAGCAGCTACTTTCCTGTGAGTATGATTTATGCTCACGCTCAGCATAAATGCTGAGCATAAATCATGTTGATGATAATAATTTATGGTTCTAAAAACCTATGCGCCTCCGTTTTACATGTCTGGTACGATGACCCCACCTGTGGCGCACTCTGGTTGGCTTGCACACTCCACCTCGCTCAAGAACTGTTTTTTTTTGTCCGATA
The DNA here is from genome assembly GCF_055824585.1 of Amblyomma mixtum. NCBI lineage: Eukaryota > Metazoa > Arthropoda > Arachnida > Ixodida > Ixodidae > Amblyomma > Amblyomma mixtum. The sequence continues at coordinate 151,396,415 of NC_143016.1, read as the reverse complement.
ATGTGTTCCACGACTCAACGGTACGTGGCCATTTGCACACAGTGTCAGCGACATACACGCCATAATCCACCTGGCCTCCTTCACCCTATGACGCCTCCCGGCAGTCCGTTCGAGGAAGTCGGTATTGATCTACCAGACCTTTTCCAAATTCTTCCAACGGCAGTCGCTACACAGCCGTGCGGGCCGATTACCTTGCCTGTTATTGTAAAACGGCCTCTCTTCCATCATCTGCCACGTACCAAGGTCGCTATTCATAGCGCTTGAGCATCTTACGCCATGGCTCCCCGTGAGTTGTAATCAGTGACAGAGGCCGTCAATTAACTGCTGATGTCGTTCGAAAAGTCGTGTTTGAACGCAATAGCTTTCCAACACTCACTGGCACACGTCTACCTACAGCCACTCGCAACAAACGGTTTCAGCGAATGCATCAACAGAACCATCACCAACATGCTCATATATGCGCTTTTAATAGCGTAATCCCTGAGGCGACAGAGTATATCCCATTTTTCCTCCGGTACGTTTGCCCACCGCAATACACCCTTGGCACCATCCTGCCCTCTTCCATCAATGACGACCCCGGCATAGCGGAGACCTTGTCTCTTGCCGAAGAGGTTTTGCCGGATCGCCTGTCTGCGGTCCATTGCTCTTCAACAGCGCTTGAAGACAGGCTACGATGAGCACCGGCGCATTGTCACCTACGCTCGAGCCGATGTGGACTGGCTCTGGCGGCCCGTCAGGCCCCACGGCTTGCATCAAAAGCTACAGGCCCGCTATGATTGGCCTTATGTGGTTGTTGCCAGAATCAGTGACGTGACTTGTCAGACTGCACGCCTCACCTATCGGACTCAACTATCGGACGTCGCTTGTTTGAAGCCCCGGCAATCTCGCGAGATACCATGCGCAGTGCGCTTCAGCTGCGGAAGAGAAAATTGCTACGGCCCCAAAGACAAAAGGCAATTCGCGTGCTGAAGGGAATGACGATCGCTTTCAATCCTCAAGCTACCAATGGATGACATCGCAAGCCTCACTCGATCCTGTCCGATGTAAAGGCCTTCACTCATAACAATATATGTTTACACGCATTTACAAATTAACAAGGGTAGCGGCCGCCGTATTAACCGTAGAGAACCCAAGAAGAGAGAAGAATACATTCCTCGTAGTCTCTGTCCGCCTTCTACTCGAGCCATAGACAAACTTCGTCGCCGTCTGCCCGTTTCGAAATAGTTTGAGCAGTTGGTAGGTTTTCTATAAACGGTTGCAGTGACTGAATACATGTCTAGACAAGTGTCAGTCCGCACAAACATTTTTTCGTTTCAGCAGATAGAGTCAAACACCTGTTTGCAATATCTGTAGATACCAATTAGCAATATCCATATCAGATTTTAGAATTTCAACGCCTCTCTTACGCTCCGCACATCACGTTTTAGCCGTCATGTCGTTCCTGTGCCCCGTCTCTGCGCTGTTAACTATTTTAACAGCAGGATATACCTCCACCAAAAGCTAAACACAGTGGATACTGTAGCCTGGCGCCAAATACAGACAAACCCATTTCGAAAGTTGCGTAAGTGCATCAAAATGTATTCTGCCCAATACCCTGACACTCGAGTTCTAGAACGGGGAATACTGCCATCTGATCGCCAGGCAACACTAAAGGCCAGTTTCTCAATAAAATTTATTGCCTCTTGCTGTCTCTCCCATTCTTCTTGGCCGCCGCGGTGGCTCAGTGGTTACGGCGCTCGGCTGCTGATCCGAAATACGCGAGTTCGATCCCGGCCGCGGCGGTCGAATTTTGATGGAGGCGAAATTCTAGATTCCCGTGTACTGTGCGATGTCAGTGCACGTTAAAGAACCCCAGGTGGTCGAAATTTCCGGAGCCCTTCACTGCGGCGTGTCTTATAACCTGGGTCGCTTTGAGACGTTAAACCCTATAAAGCAACCAACCTCTCTTCCTGTCAGCCGTTACGAGTGGGCTATTCTAAAAAAGTATTTCATTGTAACGCAAATACAACCTCGCCGAATAAACCTCCTGGTACCACTCGAAGCTTATTATTTTCACCAATTAGCCGTTCATTTGACTCAAATCGGAAATCCACTTAGTTTTAGCACTGCTTCTAGCACGAGTGCTCAATACAATAGGCTGGGCAACTGAAAAATGGGGTGGCAGGTTTGTCAGAATACGGACAAATGCGTTTGAAACGAATCAGAACATTCATAATTCGGAAGCTACCGCCGATCAGTTTGTCATACTTATGCAGTCATTCAGATTCTTTGAGCCGTATTTAATTACTTTGATGCCGTTCTTGGTAGTGCAGCCATTAGACCTTCCTTGCCAAAAGTAGCCTAGCTCAGCGGTCTTAGAATCATCCAGAGGATGATGGCACAGGTACACGTCAAGCAGGTTATCCTCGCAGGCTGTGGACCGCAGCGTCACCACTTCGCTGCGCGGTCGCTCCGATCGCGGTGACGGCAGCATCGGTTCTTTTCGCAAAGATGGTATTTATTTTAGTAGGCTCTTAGGTGAACGTTATTTTGACCAAGCTTAAAAATCACATCAAGATAAATTACGGAATGAATCTTGAAATAAATATGACGCACTTGTGTAGGTGGAGTTCGAGGCTTCCGGCTCGCAGCACTTTTTCAGGTAAGCATCCATAAAATCGCGATCTTCTCCATCTCTGAACGTTTCCAAGTGCTCGGGAACATGGCGACTGGAAAACGAAAATGTAATTTTAATGAGAAATGAGCAAAACGACGCCGGGCAGGATATGAGAGATGACATCGATTCCACGAAACATTAATCTAATTTGCGACTTAAACGGAGCACTGCAGTCAGCCTTCTGAAGGCTGATGACATTACAATATAAGCAGATGAGATTACCTATGCGTTATATGCAGATGACATTACTATCTTAACCACCGCAGGCAGCTTTAGGGAAATAGAGGCCCGCCTTCAACAGTCCACTTCCATAGTCGATGCGTATGCTATCGACTGTGGGCTCTAATGTGCCCCAGCTAAATCAAAGCTTCTGCACGTCAGAGCAAACGCAAAGGGTAAGAAAGCAGGTCCTGTCAGAGAGTCGGAGGAGCTCCGGATTCTGGGCCTGTTCATTCACCGCAGACTAAGACCGGAAACTCAAGATAATAGGCGAACAGGTAAGGCTCATGACCTGCCGCGTTTCCTACAAGAGGGGCGGTCAGCGGGATAGGGTCGCGCTTCAGCTCACCCATGCCTTCGTGACCAGCCGGATCATCTACGCTGTGCCGTACCTTCGCACTACTAAGCGAGAAGATGAGCGAATAGACGCCATAATCAGCAAGGCACCTAAGCGAACCCTGGATCTCCTGGTGGCTACCCCTAACGCTAAACCCAAGGCATGATGGTGTTACCAGGAGTTGTGGAAGGCCCACCTCGTGAACCAATGCATGCGGCTCCCGCGGACGGCCCCCGGACTCCGCCTGCTCAACCGCTTCCTCATCCAACAGGACTGCACTCCAGAGGAGACGGATCGCATCCTAGAACTGTGGCGCCATGTGCTCTGGGTCTCTCCGCTCCGCCCTAACGTGCACACCGACACGCACGAAAGTAGACGACAAGCGCTGGCTAGGGAGCTTGAGAGACAAGAAGGCTCCCGACCGCTGCACACTATGTAGACGTAGCACAGCCGTCGTCCACGGGATTTTACACCGCCGCTGCCATTCGCCAGGAAAAACACGTCGATGAACAATCCTCCCGAGCCCAGAATTCAGCGCGAGCCGAGAAAGTAGCGACAGCGCTTGCTGCTGCGGACCTCAATTCCAGAATCATCATCACAGACTCCAGAAAACCATATGACCATTGGCAGGGAAGATCTCCCCCTTAGCCACTCAAATTCTAGGACGGTCTGCCACTGATCCAAGACCTAAAAGAATCATTTGGGTCCGGGCCACCAGGCCTTACGAGGTACTGAGGCCGCTCACGCAGCTGCCCGAGCGCTTACCCACCGGGCTCTTCATGGCAGCTCTTCTGGCTCGGAGACAAACCAGCTCATCCTCAACGTTTACAGCCACTCGAAGTGCCTGCGGTACGACTTCGACGGACTCACGGTTGCCAAACGGGCCGCGCACAAATGCCCCCTCCTAACTGTAAGGGAATTCAACGCCTCGCACACGGCCTGGGGCTACACACCGTACGAGGGCTTACACACCGGGCTCCTCATCCTAGCTCTCCTGGCTCGAAAACTCACCAACCACTTCTGCATTTCCACGAAATCTTAGTTCATTACTGCGACAGCCACTGCCTCTACCCTGTCCCTATCAAGGGGCTGAGTAAGGAGGAGGAGGGAACTCTGCGGCGCCTGCAGACAGAAACTCTTCTCTCTCCAGCCGTAATGAAACACTTTGACCCTAAAATAGATGGGCGTTGCCCGCAATGTGAAGAGATCTGTGATATAGTTCAATGGTGTGTGCATGTACTCAGAATCCTCATCTTCCCCTTCCCCTACCCTAGAGGCATGGGAGACTAAGGATACCGACCATGTAGCGGGGTATTCTCACCCCCAAACTCTCTTTCTGAGTATTAGAAACTTTTTTATCGCCATCACCTCCATCAAAGCCCTGACAAACTACTTCAGTGAATGCTGGCTGCACGGCGCCCTCCCACTTCACTTTAAAGACGGCAAAGTAGTCTTTGATCCCAAATTCGGCAAACCACTTCCAGCTAACCTTCGTCTCGACTCTCTTACGTCGTGTGCGGGTAAGCTCATGGAGCACGTTCTCCAGATAGCCGGTGTCTGGAGAGCAACCTCATGCCATCATGCGTGTTTGGTTTCCGCGCGGGCTTATCCACCCGGACGTCTTTCTACAACTGAAACACCCCATCCTTGACTCCCCGCGGGCGACACCAAGGCTATCCTCGGCGCAACGTAAGAGCAGCTTTCCACAACGTTACCCACGCAGCCATCCTACAAGGTCTCGAAGCCCTACGCGTAGACCAGCGGATTTACAATTGCGTCCTCAACTTCCTCTCCGAGCGCACCCCACACTTACCCTGGGCGACCACCGGCTCCCCGGTTTCTCACTGAGAACAGTGAAAACGTGTCAGGGTGCTGTGCTGTCTCCTATCTCTTCACCATAGTCCTTCTAGAACCCTCCCACCAACTCGCCCAAGTCCGTGACATACATTCCAGCTTCTATGCTGACGATATCACTGTCTGTGCAAATCGAGGCAGTGATGCCAACATGGAACACAATCTACAGTCGGCCCTCAATATCATCGACTCGTAAGCTTGCGCGCGCGGCATGGCCTGCTCCTTTTCTAAATCAGAACTTTTCCTATACCGCCCCAGGCAGCAAGACCCCGCAAACACTCCCATCTCACTCACGATAGGGAACCACCCCATTCCCCTAGTCGCCAAGATTCGCATCCTTGGCCTCGTCCTTCACTCCCACGGCGCGAACGGCAACACCATCCAAGATCTCATGACCCAAACACAGCAAGCCACCCGTCTCATTCGGCGCGTAGCGAATCCGGCGCGCCGGTCAACGAGAGCATCACGAGCCGCACGGCGCACTCACTCCTCTATCTCTCCCAAATGCAGAAGGAGCAGGACCGCACCAACGTGCTCTTCAGGAGCTGCACGAAGGTCGCCCTCCGCCTTCCCCTCAGCGCCTCTACTGCTCAGCTTCTCAACCTTGGTACCCACAACACGTTTGAGGACCTGGCATAAGCCGCCTAACAGCACAGGTGACTCGCCTGTCGGGTACCGCGAAAGGCCGCGCTCTACTCTGTCAGCTAGGCACGGCCCCGATCACCCATCCTACCGAGGGTGTCTCCCTACCTTCAAACCTACGCTCTCATCTCCTTATCCTTCCCATCCCTAAGAATATGCACCCCGAGGACGACGGAGAACGCAGGGCAGCCCGCGCCAAAGCCCTGTACAAGCTGTACGGCGACATGCGAGGTAGCCTACGTGGACGTGGCAGCGTACGCATCGCGCTCCCGCATGGTCCTCGCCGTCGCAATAGTCAGGCCAAATTACTCGCATGAGGCTACATCACTACACACTCATGCGGAATTGCAGAGGAAGCGGCTATTGCACTCGCTGTCATATCAATCAATCAATCAATCAATCAATCAAATCTTTATTTACATCATCCAGATGTTAGGGGCGCAGACAAAAAGCTCTCACTGGAGCTTGATTGCGCGCCTGAGCCCCCGTACAAGGTTTCAAGATTTGTTTGATTGCATATATTGGCAGCAACTAACAAAACAATTGCGTTTGAGGAAAAATAAGCGAGACACAACTGACTCGGAAAAAATAAATAAACAAGAGATAAAAACAGACAAAAACAGCAAAAGAAATAAGATGCAAAAAGACTGGTTTGTAAGACTAACACAAAGCATTTAGCAATAATGGTAAGTGGTAGCTGAGCATTTGACGTCCATAGTAAGTACGTATTTGGGGAATGAACCATTTATCGCGGTTTCTTATGGCATGAGTGTGTTCTCTAGGTGTTAGTTGAGACAAGGTTTCAAGAAAATTACGGTAGGTAGTAAGGTGGAAAGTTGGGCGAGTTGAATCTTATTCATGATGAAGTTTAGCGCCAAAAACGAGGACAAAGAAGGTTCTAAGGTTTATCTCTAAGGTTTATCTTGACCATATCATGTATGTTTCTTCTTTTTGATTTACTTCACGAGATGGGTATATATGTTATGTGTTCTTCCATTAAAGTTTTAGTTGCGAAAAAGCGCTCGTGTTGTGTCTTCACTCCTTCTTTGTCCTCGTTTTTGGCGCTAAACTTCATCATGAATGTACGGTAGGTATTACTTCTCCTATATCGTTTTATTAAGTTGACATTATATAGATCGTGTATTGGAGTTATGTGGAAGGCATTAAAAAGAGGTTTTGTCGTAACGTCGCGGGGGATGCTTGCAATGCTTCTTATGGCTCGTTTTTGGATTACATGTAACCTGTTTAAGTTTGAGAGTGTGGTAGTTCCCCATACCGTGAAACAGTAGTTTAAAACGGAAGCAAACATGGAATTATAAAGAATTAGTTTCACTTTTTGTGGCAGAAAATAGCGCAGTTTACTTAACACACCAGTTATTTTTGACAGCTTTTCCGCTGTTTTATCGACATGTGTTGACCACGATAAATGCTTCTCAAAATATACTCCAAGGCTTTTTACGACAGGGACAACTTCTAAAGGCACAAACCCAATCCGAAGTGAAATGCCGCTATCGCATACTGTTTTGTTTCTTGGCCTGAAAAGCACAACTTTTGTTTTATTTATGTTTATAGATAGTGAGTTTACGATCGACCAATGATTTAAAAGATGTAAACACGTGTTTGCTTGTTCAGTCAGATTATGTATATTGCTAGAGGTGACAAATAAACTCGTATCATCAGCATATATTATAAATGTTGGGCGTGGGTCAATGAGAACGATGTCTCCATCTCCACCTTTGCCACCAAACTTCTCTCCGAGTCAAAATCGGCCCTATCCAATTTCACCACAGGCCTGATATCCCGCACCGCGGCTCGGCTTCTACGCTTCTCGCACCCCACCCACCCCGTAACCCTGATATAGATCCCCGCATATGCAGGCCTCCCGGCTAACGAGGAGGTCCATTCCCTTGCCCGAGGTCTCACTTTCCGGGCCGGAGTTGGATCACCTCCGCCATCCTAGGAGCGTCTGATTACCTTCAAAGCTATCCTTACCCACTACCGAGGTACCCGGCGCGTTTACGCACCGCCGGCTCCCTCCCTAACCCTAACCCAGGCCTCCCACTGGCGTCGACTTAAGACCCGTGCTGCTCCCTACCCTCCCTCCATTCTCCCTCATGCCCGTTACTCAGATCAGCTCCCGTACTAGAGATGCCGACCATGTAGCGTAGCCACTATGCAGCTCACAAACTATCTCTATTCCACCAAGTTTCTACCACCACCACTACAAGATGGTATAAAAAATCCCATCGGTGGCAAGAAAAATCGGGTGCCAACATCAAGCGGCCATAGGACACACACAGCGAATACTGTATCGTACATGTGGTTCCTCTGTATATGTACCCGCCCCCTGGCTGACCTCAATATTACCCCAGTTTTACTGACTACATTCGCGCCAAAATTTTCCAAAATTGTCGGCAACTGTTTGTCGCACAGTGTTCCCGGTGGCGTCATATGATTTCTCGTAGCATACAGCTTATGTTTTAGTCAAGTTGGTGGCTAGTTTTCGACAGGGATTCGAACACAAGACACCTTCGATTGTATGCCTCCTCAGGCTCTTTTCCATTTACCTCAGGGTGCGGATGAAGTGTCCACCGAGATGCGATACATTTATTGCGCTACTTCATTGCCTAAAAAAAATTTCCGCATCAAAGTTCTGACAGAACCGTATGTCGCCGTACACTGTTGAGGATGGTGCCATAAGATTCTTCACTGCATATAGCTTACGTCTCTTAGTCGGGTTGGAGGCTAGCTCACGACAGTAGTTTAACCGACTGTACGGGTGTTTCAGTCGGACCTTTGTGGAATCGGCGTTTGTAGAACGAGCGTGTGGAGGTGCATCTTCGTTTCATTTTTCAGTGCGCAACCTCCGTCGTGGTCGACGCTCACGACGACACACTAATGCTTCCGCATTCACTGCACGTAATTAGTCAAAGGGGCCCTGAAACACCTTCCTAGGAGAGCGCATGAACTCGCTCAATCACTGCATTGTGTGGTCATGAACACGCGAGCTAAGTAATACACTTCTACACGCATCAGAAAACCCACAATCACGTGCTAATGTTGGCAAGGCCTTTCCAGCGACTTTTTCATGCTCGCACCCTACTCCTTCGCACCACTCCTACGAATACTGTTTCAGAGGTGGTTATTGGTTTAGATGCTGTCAGACTGCAGGCAGCTACCATGGCCGCGGCCAGCAAGCGGCGTAGCTCCGGAAGGTCAGGAAGCTCCGCTCCCGTCGGTGGGGCCAGCAGAGGAGCACCGACCTTCCAGCGTGCAAAAAGTTACGAGAGGAGAGGGAAAAGCGCGAAGAGACTGAAATTTGAATTTTGACTACAGATAACTCAGTTCATACAAAGCGCACCAAAAAAAAATTCTTGCTGGAGGATATTCATGAAGTGGCGCCCGTTAACATCGCAGGCCTACCTCAACTTTATTAGAGTCCGTTTCAGAGCCCCCTTAACTGTCCTCTGAATTTTCAGCTCCCGGCAAGCGGGCCGTCGAGTCTGTGAAGTGTGTAGGGAACGCGATCGACCCGATGACCGCAAGCAGAAGGCTGAGTATGCACGGGAGCGTAAAGACGCCAAAACTGGCGTGTGAGACACCCAACAGGGCAGTCGCCTGTGAAACGTCAGAATGGGCCTGCCACTCTGCACCTCTCGGCCGCTAATGCCATTCAGTTTTTGCTGATTAATATGCTAAGCCGGTAAGCTCAGATCTAATTTTCTTTTTCAGATGAGAAATAGCAAGTGGCGTAATGCTACCAAGAGCATAAATACTACAAGCCCTTTCTTTCTTGAGGAAGCAAATTATTTAAGCGTAGGTATGCTGCGGTAACAAGGAAATAGCAGATGATCAAGAAATCTAGTTTTAGTATGTTTACCACACGCCGCCACATGTTCGTGGAACAAAACAGCGCGACATTGGGCGTTTAAGACTCCTTTACACACTCACAGCTAGGCATGATGTAACTGACAAATTACAGAATATTGAGCGCCCTCTACAATTTTCTTACTAAAAACCCTTGTTTACTGAGGCAATCTCGCATTCTTGTTCGAAAAAGGGAGGAGGAGATGGCCCTTTATCTTTATGAGATTGAAGTTGTTGAAAGGCCGCAATAGAGCAAGGGCGCGAACGGGTCGAGACAGGTACTCTTCGAGGGAAACTCTATCTTGAAATCGGATGGTAACCGTCGGGGCTTAACGTTCAAGCAAATTAGGAGGTAGCCCCCCCACCTTTTCGAAGAAAGATACAGTGGAGCGCGACTGGTTCCTCTGCCCTCGTGTTAACCCCTTCAGTCAGCAGAGCAAAAGTGAAAACGCGGTCTGTGAACCAGAAATTTTCGTTGGAAGAAGCCTTCCTGTAAGTCAGCTTTCTTGAAATTTAGCCAGTTGCTCATAGCTGATCCCAGAATCGAAGCTCAAAGGGTGGGTTGGTTGTTCAGACCACATAAACAATGTCAGAACAGGACGGGAGAAGAAAAGGCACCCAATGACAAAAGCGCTGACTTCCAACAGCTTATTTCTTGCAGAGGCACGTATTCATGCGCACACATATCTATATTGTGTATACATAAATCGTGCCTCAGCCGCAAAAAACTGCTTGGTGTCAGCGCTCTTGTTCTTGGGTGCCCCTTTATGTCCCGTCCTGGTTCCGCGCTTTTAATGCGGCTCACCCCTACTTGTTTTGAACTTAAACAACATACTGAATGAACGCACTTTTTCAGTTTTCATTTTTCTGGCCCATCATTCCATCAGTTTCAATGCTCATTGCAAAAATTATTCATTTAATTCATTTACGTGCTTTTTAAGTCATGTTCGGCTTTTTTTTTGCTGTCTTGCGCCTCTGAAGAAAGAAAACACAAAACAGTTCTTTCCGAGCCTACCATCGCTTCCCAGAATACTTTTAGCCTGTTCTCACCACTTGTTCCTGTATCAATGTGTATAACTTCCATAGGGGCGCTCTTAGTTCAACCAATAAAAAGTTGATAACCACGTGATCAGCAAGCTGTATCACGCTCGTGGTGATGTCACACCGCAGGGTCATGCTGGTCACGTAGGTGCCGTTGGCCACGCGATAGGGCATAACAAAGCTAATGACGAGCCTCTAGGACCTGTGCTCAGCATTTTGGCGGCTGCTAGTTCCCAGTGACGTCGTGGTCACGAGAAGTCTAGTGACAGGTGACGTGCAGGTGACGCCACAAGTGATGCCGCGTGACCAGGAGATGATCACCAGATGTGTTACACCATCATCGGACGCCGCCCAAGTTAGGAATTGGCGCTAAACAGCTGCACTATAAAACAATTTTCCCCTTAAGGGTCATACACACAGCGCAATAGGTCCGCGAACTAAGCACCGCCTTTTCAAGCAAAATCGCTTAGTATGGTGACCGCGGAAGGAGCACGAACAGTAAACAGAAATGAAGAAATGCGGTGCAGATATGACCACACCCTTTTTTGTTTCGTCATACCTTTAATGCCCCAAGGCAATAAACACCTATAAAAACAGTGCCACCCTACCATGTCCTCTTTTTCCTCTTAGCAGTGCACTCACGATACCCAACAATGTGTTCAATGGACATCTGGGCCACAACCATAGTGGATGTGCTATTACCTTACAAAATCCTGAATGCCCTTCACAGCCACGAGGAGGGTGGCCGCGCGGGTGAATGGCAGCCACCTGGCGAGCGTCGTGGCAAAAGCCGGCAGCGAATCCAGTGCACTCGTGTCACGGCTGGCCGAGAACTCCTCCCGTAGGGCTTCATGCAGGCTGCTGTGCTCGAGGTTGCCGAACGAGTAGCGGCGGCCGAAGACGAACAGGCCGACGTTGTCCGATGCGCTCGCCAGTAAAAGCTCGGGCATGTCGATTGGCTCTCCATGTGCCTCGGCGATGCGATGGACAAGCCGTTCACATCCTTCCTGCAACATTAAGTTCATTACGCGCCTGTTTGCTTAAGCCATATATTATTCAAAAAGGTGTCTTTCCAGCAGCAGCATGGTCTCTTTCTAGAATTTTCTAGTACCTAAGAGCGCCATGGGAAAACCTGGGGACATAATTAAAAGAAGAGGGCATGTTACTTGCAGTGCTTACTATTGAAACGTGAGATCGGAAAACTCTTATAACGCCACCAGAAAAAAAAAAACGAAGAAATCTGAGACAGAATATCACGACCGTTCCAGCGCGCCAAATGGTACATCTTGGCGGCAGCCAATCTACGCCGTAAGGCGGTGAACTTTTTATACCGTTTCTCCTCTTCCAATGTCCAAGAATTCTTGTTTTTATGAAAAGGACTCAAGATAGCGTGGTGCAAACAAGCAATATGCTCAGTGTCCTTTTAGTGTTAAAAGAATAACGGAAATCAACAAGTCCGAATACACGCACGCACTTGTCGCAAGGAAGTAGTGGGCAACAGCTGCATGAACTCTTTGCGCACACCATGCTTTCTGAACGTCTGCCGTTAGCTGAACTACCTTGCATCTTTGCTTTGCGTATGTTGCGAAAACCTTGCACCACTAATATCTTCTTAAACTAGCAGAGTTTGAAGCAACAAGATCCGTTGTCTATTACAGCTGAGAAAGATGCGACAGACGTCTGGAGATAGCAAACATGAGAATGCTGACTGTGAATGGGTTTACTTGCCAGAGACATTTCGAATATTCTTTAAATGTCAGCATCGCATATGTGGCCTGAAACGGTAAATGTTCGCAATCACTAACTTGTTGAAGAGCCTATGCTTGAATCTAGACAGCTGAACTGCGAAACTATAGAGACTTCACAAGGCTACCTGTTAAACAGGAGAGCTGAAAGACGAAATAGGGCTCAGGGGACAGACATTTTGTAGCGTGAGCTACGTTGATCACAGGTCCGCCGTTTTGCGAGCTCTCTTACTCCACCATACTGCGCATGCGCGAGAAGCAAGTGACGTCACTACGCACAGCTGGTGTGCCTCGCCGCGAGCGCTCGCCGCTGCGGGCTACTGCGCATGCGCGAGGGGATTGCGCCGCGTGTATAAATGTGGAGTTATACACAGCTACTGCGCCGTGTTCCATGGAGGAAAAACGCCAACGGCAATGAACACAATGAACGCCGACGGCCTATGGCTACAGCGCCGCGTTTTTGGCACAACTTTGTCAACGCCTGCAGCACACATCCCTTTCTCGTCACCCCACGTACCTATAAGTACGATTCAGGCGTCCACTGACCCAGGGAGCCATTATGCGCAATTTCTTTGCTTAAAATGACCGAAGTGTAAAACGCTGTCAACGCCAATGAACACAAAGAACGCCGATGGCCTATGGCTTCAACGAGGAGAACAAGAAGAGAAGCCATAAGAAATAAATAAACGCTTCACAATTGATATTGCACATTGTATCGTCTTTAATTTAGTCATAGTTACACGTATCGGAATTTCAAGGTTTAACAGGGGGGAAACCTAGCTAATAACAACAAGCTTAACCAAGATCTACCATTACCTCACGCTACGTATATCCTGGCACAGCAGAGCTAAGCCACTGCCAATTTTGTTTTTCTACACACGCAGCCCGAAACAGACATTCCGCCGCAGACATTGCGCGAATAGGCAGCAATTTTGTGTTCTTTCCCATCGAGGCAATTCGTTACCCATTCCGCAATCCAGAACGACACTTCCCTGCATTGTCCAAGCGCACCAGCACCATTTGTAAAATACTGGGTCAGGAAGCAAATGGAAGTGCCCGCACAATCGCACACTGCAAGGGGCTGTGTACATCGGGCACCCAAAGATTACCACACCACGGTACTCACAGCGATGGCCTCCTTCATGGCGGTTTTGCCAAACCCCACATTGCGCAGCGCCTTGACAGAGAAGCGGCGATTGTCGACCCATGGCTTCCCTCCGTACCTTGCAAAACCTGCACATATATGTTTTAGGCTTCCTTTACAAAATCATACCTGCCGCGCGTTTTTCCAGTAGCATAATCGTTTGCTTTCACATTCGTAGCCCTTTTCCTTCTAGTGGTGTGACTGCTGTGCTCTTTTTCACTGTATTATTTAGTACTATGGCTGAAGCCCCTCCTGCTCGGGCCTGAATATAGACTGCAGTGTGCCCAAATAAAATAAAAACAAAATAAATAAATTGTTTACGAGCAGTCGTTCCCCGCAGCAAAGGCCGAATGCATTTTTTTTTTCAAATGACAGAGTTACGATTCACGACTTATCTTGCGCAAGGCAGAGTACTGCAAAAACGTGAAAGAAAAAATATGATCCGACAACGAATGCCGAACATGGAAAAGAAGCAAATCTGAATGATGCCGTTGGACAAATTCTCCTGAACTAATTTTTGAAAGCAGAGGGGCAGACGGTGCCACAGGAAACGCGAAGCCATAATTGTAAAACCCGTAAAGATAAGGCCAAATGTAGTTTTTCTGGGTCAGCGCAAACCCCCGGCAGTGGCTGCACAAAGACAGCTTATCTCCTGAGAGGTGTTCAATTTCGCGCGGCTCGTTTTTGGGCTATGAAAAAGAGCGAAAGCGACGTAAAACGTATATCTCCTTAGAAAAAGTGGTACACCACACAAGTGCAACGAATTTCAGAGCAGCCATGGTAAAATTTCTTCTGTGAAGCCGCCCACCCCTCTTGTAAAACCGTTGCCCAGGGCATTTGCGGAATAAATAAACAAAACGTGTCGCACTTCCGCCGGAAACAGTTTAAAAAAGATGCATGCAGTTGAAAGACGGAGAAAGTTGCGTTCGGGAATCACACGCAAGCAGCGCTCCTTCTAATCTTAATATCCTTACCACTTTTAGTTTGGACAACGCGGACTGAAAAGATGATTTCTCAGCATTTTGGTTTGGTTTGGTTTATGGGGTTTAACGTCCCAAAGCGACTGAGGCTATGAGAGACGCCGTAGTGAAGGGCTCCGGAAATTTCGACCACCTGGGGTTCTTTAACGTGCACTGACATTGCACAGTACACGGGCCTCTAGAATTTCTCCTCCAAAGAAATTCCAGCCGCCGCGGCCGGGATCGAACCCGCGTCTTTCGGGTCAGCAGCCGAGCACCATAGCCACTGAGCCACCGCGGCGGCAGTCTCAGCATTTTAATACTTCCACTGAAGAAACCCAGCAGCTATGTCGTAAATAAGTAGTGGTAATGAAGCTTTTAATAGTTGCGATGCTTCTTCTTAGTTTTTAACCTTTCAAGTCCGTACTGGGTTAGTTCAAATAGAATTAAGTACGCTTGCGGCGAGGTGATTCAGGGGCTTTGGTGTCCAGCTGCTGATCCATGGTCGCGTGTATGATCCCGGATGCGCGTCCGTATTTCAATTGAAGCGAAATACAAAAAAGCCTATGTGTTGTTTCAGGTGGTTGCTGTCCCGTGTGTTGTCCCAGAATCCCAGGTTGTCTAAATTAATCCGTAGTACTCCCCTTCAGCTTCCCTCAGAACGCCGCCTTGGGACTTTAAATCCCCACAGTCCACTTATGTAGACTTCAATTATGCGTGAATGACACACAACTTTATGCGTGCATAACTCACAGTTTTAGCCGCAAGACATTTCTGGGATAGATTACGTTAACTGCTTGCTATTTTCAGCATGTTAAGTTACAAGAATTATTTTACAAACTTGATTTCCGATTCATGATTTGCATCGATCATTTGCGTCCATGGATTCTTATTTCCACATTTTTGTGTGAAAGCACTACTTAACACGGCTCCAACAAAGAATCTCGTGTGTAGCCACGGATTAACTATGACGGTAAGATTGCGTCAGTTCGGAAGAGCATCGCGCAAGCTGCAGCCAATAGGAGGATGACTATGAGGGTGACCTTGGGCAAGCCTAGCATAGCAGCACCCTATCCAGAAATAAAATAAATATTGCTGCAGTTGCGTTTCGGACCGGCAGTGGCGCAAACAGATCAGCTTTGCTGGCCACTGCACACAGCGCTATGCTATCACCGCAGCCAATCCCGCCTCGTGTGAAACTGGAACACACTCTCGAGCTGTGTATAGCACATCGTCCTCTTCAGCAAGTTCCATCTGCGGCACGAACAGATCATATCGGCATAACCTCGACCAGAGATTAACCTGAGCCTAATATCGTCGCCAGACGTGCCGATCACCCAGCAATGAGTCAACCAGGCTTAACACATGGTTTCGCACGTCAACTCGGTTGAGCAACGTCAAAACCCTGCCACTTTTTTATGTGTGCAAGTTTGTTGCCTCTTAATATTAGCAGCTGTGCACCTTCTGCAGTCACGGCTGCTGATGTTGAAGGGATGCGGAAGTTATCTTTGTTGCAGTAGAAAATTTACGTCCAAATATAAAAGATATCAGCAGCCGAGCTTCCGACCCTTATATATCCACGTTTACACTAGCACTAGTAAGGGGGCTGAGTGTTTTTAACCACATCTCAGTACACATGCGGTACAGACTACGATAGGAAGCGACATTAATTAAGCTCACCTGTGCATTCATTTGCTTTTGTGCGACCGCTTCTGCTGCCTTCTCAGGCTTCATAATGCTCATTCGGCTCAACAGTTATAGCCCTGGCCACCCTTGGCCACGGAAAAAGATGAGATGCTAAACAAGGAGGACAAGTGATCGTCCTTAGAAGTGTATTGTCCAGCAAAAGCTCTGTACAAGAAATTAAACAGCCGAAGCGTAAAAGAGTTTTTGCCAAATCTAGAAAAAACAGTGACCCATTCTTGAGGCGCATGTGTTTCTTTTTGAGAGAGAGAACTTACCGATGTCGACTGCGTCGCTGAAGATCCACGTTCGAGAACGAAACAGAATGTCCTTGTGACTTAAGAATGCCTTGATAGAGTCCAAGTCATTGAGTATTATGTTCTCGGAACAGCCAGCCTTGACTCTGCGCACACAATAGTCCAGTCACCAGGATGCTAAATTTCGAATGTTATATATCGCCAACAAACCCACGAGGCATGTCAGAGAGGTTTGAACGCGAAGGTTCTCAATCGATACCAGTGCACGAGACTGGCGTGCGTTCCTAAGCACACGACATGTAATACTAAACCGCGCCGCTAGATTCATCTTCTCTGCTTATTTTTATCATGAAAGTATCACCAAACTAAAATGCAATGCTCATCTCACAAATTTAATTAACAGACGTCACATTGCAAGACTATGTCTATATCACCAACTCTATTAACATGTTCCGCACAAATCGGTTATCACCGCTGCCTACCGCACCTCCAGCCTCATGAAGAATGAAAAGACCACCTATCCTCCGCCTGCCAGCACATCTGTCTTCATTTTTTCTGCGCACTGCGAAAGACTCGTATGACTTGCCCGGCCACGTCATGCTCCATACTTACCCATCACTATTCAACTCATTAACTAAACCAATGTTATGCTCTGTAACCCACTACCTTCTTTAATGCCCCTTGAACGGGGCCTTAGAGGTATTAATAAATAAACAAAAATAAATAAGCTAAATTTCCTGCCTCTGCATGCACAAGAGAATGAAAAAGATGGACTCGTTGTGAATGCTTCCGTCATGCAGGCCTTCGCATACGGCAGATAAGACTAACTTGTGGACAAGTCTGCAAACACTCTATAAGATTACTGTCGGAATACATCGGCCTTCGCTTTCTCATCACGACCTGCTCCATCGATCGTGACCCACCGCAGCGGCTCAGCCGCTATGAGGTCGGTTGCTCAGCACGAGTTCAAGGGTGTTCTCAGGGGAGCTCCAATGAAAGCTAAAATTTTTTAATACGGCCCCCTCCTTATTGCCCCACAGCGTTTTTGTCATTTTGATTCGCTTTGCTAAGCGCACCTCATAAATCTGTATTCTATTGCCCTTCCTTCAGTTTACTTGTGCCAACAGAATTTCGTTATCGGTCAGGAAACGGTAGCCGTGACGAACCCCGCAGTGTGCGAAGGTGCCGTGGGACGTGCATTTCTGCATTACAAGGAAACCTAGAACTAAAAGCAGGCGCAGTCGATCAGAACTGCCGCTCTGCCTTTTCTTTCCGCGAAATAAATCGATTAATGCACATACTCTCCTGGAGATCAAGGGATCAAGTAGCACGTGGGAAAGATTCCAGGTTGCACATCCTTCGAGGTGAAGGACTGAACACACGGGTGTATTACTGAGAAATCCCACTTTCCACCCGGATCCATCGCATTCTAATTAGAATCCGACGAATGCGGGGTTTTTCGATAACGGCACCCTGGATGACTGCTTGCCCCGAAAAAAAGGGCCCTACGAATAAGCGCCTTACGCAACATCTGGAACAGGTTCCACCATTCCCATCCGCTAAGATACAGCGAAGAATGCCATGCTAGTTTCAGCGCCGGCTAGATAATTAACCGATGAGCAATACTGAAGAACACAACGCTCAGAATTTGGCAATCACTGAGGTTCAAAGTAGGTTCTCTTCAAACGTCAACGACATTCAGGCTGTTCTGCCTGTCAGAGAAGAATGCCAGCAAAGCGCATTGCTCCAAAACGGATCTAGGCTCACTATGGGCGAGTTTTCAACTCCTGCTGTTAAAATTCCCGTTCCGTCCACGTCCGCCCAATGGGATTGAAATACAACAGCACGAAGGCGACAGTATGTTATTGTACGGAACGTCGCAACATCGCATTCACATGAAACCTTCAAAACAAGCTGTCATTATTTATATATATTAACTACCACATTGTCTTAGTCATTAGTACAATTAATATCTACGAGCTTAGCGTAGCCTAGACCAGAATACTCGCTCAAAGCCGCCAGCCATAAGGTTCTGCTCCCTCAAAAGTTTGTCAGCCCTTGAACGTGCTTTGTAAAAACCACTTGCATCTATAATATGCTTCTGCTAACCCCTGTTTAATTATTGGTATTTACTTAATGCAACACGCAACGCCTAAATAGCATGATTGCAGCAGATACAGCGCTTTGTAGGACATGTCTGTAGTATTATACCTCACCACATCACGGGCGTACGCGAGCCCTTGAGACTGAAATATTTACTTCACTTTGTTTTTATTCCCAAATTTCGCGCACAGAAACGCGATCTTCTACGGCTCTGTTCTGTGAGCTACGGCAAAAAGGTCCGTTCCTCGCCGGCTTCTCTTCCATGGCAGGACGCATTTACCTTATCACGGGTCCGTACGTTCGGGACCAAGCGAAAGCCCTCTTGGGACACAACCCACCAAGTAGGGTTGTGAGGTCTCCGATGAGAGGAAAACCAGGCGGTCCTGGAGGCAACCGCTTTCCTTCTGGGATCTTTCGTAGCTTTTCGGCCTCGAAACGCTGGCACAGTTCACAAAACAGCCATCCCAGAACCAACAGCGGCACGCTCGCAATGACTGCAGCCACCGCCAGCTCCATCGTCGTGACGCTTCGTCGCCACCTCTTGTCGCTGCGGAAACAGCAGCGAAAATATAGGTTCGTTTTCATTCCACAGCTAGCGAGAGCCCGCATGGCGCTGCCACTGAATTCTGTCCAAGATTCATCGGAGGTTATTATTTGCCCATTTCATGATGCACTGTCGGTTATTATTTATGGTCAGAAGATTGGTGTAGTGAGTGGTTTATAACTCCATTCTGTCTTCAATTTCACTAGCAGTCCTTTTTATCAAAGGATTTATTCTAACTCGTCAGATTCAAGACATGACAGCATTTTTTTACATGTGATGCTTCATGAATGCTTTATCTCAGCACTGAGCATAGTGAAGCATGGAAATACAAAATCAACAGAAAACAAAGGCGATGTCAGTGACTTGAAATGTGCCCTTGAATCTTTCACGCCATGCATATTACCGCGCCAGTGAAAACCCGCTGGCAGTGGAGCAGGGGTGCTTTGCACGCTGGGATTACAGACGCCGTTACCGACTGGGCAGGTCAGATTAGAGCCTATTTTACTGACAAAGGAAGGCGGCGAGGCAGACGAAGACAAAACAGGCTCAAAAAACGACGGGACCGGCATTTTCTGTGCCTCTTTTGTCTTCGTCTGTCGCGCCGTCTTCTTTTGTAAATGTCATGTACCAACTAGCCCATACAAGAGTTTTACTTGAAAACACCTCTTTTACTGCTCCCTCCTTGAGTTCAGTGTTTGGCCATCAACTCATGGTCTTTCTTAAAAAAGCACAATAACACTATGCTGATTAAATTCCTCTCTGTCCGCTATGCGACATTTAAAAAGGCTAATTGATAGTCTGAGGAGAGCAACATTAGACATCAAACAGCCCAGAAAGCTGGCTGGCTTTCTGAAAGAGCAGTCGACGATACGCATTTTCAGTACCACTATTCAGGTTACACACAAATCTTTAAAGCACAACAGGTATACTCTAAACGGCCTTAGTACGTTACAAAGGACATTCAGTATAAACATCAAGAGGCACTTACACGTCGCATAAGAAGGGCGTGGGGGAAGCGTGCGCGAATTCCCGTGGAAGAAAAGTGCATCAATTTCACCGTGCGCAATCCACCGCACCTAAATCCCAGTTGTCCCGTTACTAATCTCTAATTGCGTCGTCTCATGTTTTGGACTGTGCCTTTTTCACAAGTTTTATCGAATGCCACTTGATATTCTATTCATTCTACCAGTCACCACGTATCAAGTCGCACAGGACGTTTCCAAAGCCGGCAATCCTTCCTCAGAGCAGACTTTCCGAAAACCGTTCGGGACACGGATGATCTACCCTCGACGCCCTCCACCCTCTGATCCACTCAATTTCAAAACTGTCATCGGATCCCTGACCATTTGAATGCTGAGCCCTACCTAATGCAAAACCCACATTCCTGAAGAATTTAACTGTATTAATAATAAAAATAAAAAAGCGCTAAGCAGAGTACACAGCTTCTTTATTAACGTCAGGACTAGTGAAAAAAATGGCTGAGGCTTAGCTAAGGTTAAGCCTAGTCAGATGCGAAGCTTATTGATGGCTAGGCTTGGTAATACATGGCTTTTCTAGGTTGACGTTCATCCCGCTCGTCATCGGTCTCTGTGGCACGCTGAAGCTTTCGCTTCTCGTTCAAATCAGCCCTGCTTCTAGGCGGCATCCCAACACCTGGCCGCCTCGTAAGTGCCCGGAGAGCGAGGCAAGCTCAGCTTTATACCGCTGCTGTAGCGTCACGTGGTCAGCCGCCGCGCCTCTGATGTGGAGCCTCCACCGCCGCGGCCGACCGCGCGAGCCGGCAGCCCACCTCTCCTCTGCTGTGACGTCATGTTGTCACGTGGTCAGCCGCCGCGCCTCTGATGTGGAGCCTCCACCGCCGCGGCCGACCGCGCGAGCCGGCAGCCCATCTCTACTCTGCAATGACGTCATGTTGTCACGTGGTGTCACGTGGTCACGCTAAAGGTCAATGGTAGCTCCACCACCGCGCTCGACGGGCTGTAGTGTAGCTCTAGTAATATGCTTCGCATAAAAAGTACAAATCAGAAAGGATCGTATTTTCAGTGACGCGAGCACATTCAAGAGACGAAGAGGCGGACGCAAAAGAGCACTGAACTAACAGTTTGTTGGGCTCAACTAACAAAGTTGTTCAGCGCCCTTTCCTGTCCACCTCTTCCTTCCTTTAATGTGTTCGCGTTACTTAAAATATGATTCAACATCAACTAGCCCAACAGCTTGTGCTATTCTAGTCATAAAGGATGGCAGGCTTGAAAGCGGAACCTCTTTTTTTAACGACCGCAAGTATAGACAGCTGGTTTCCTAACTTTGAATGGGCAGAATTAAGCCCAGAATACGTAAAAAAAAAACATAAGAAAAACTAAATTTAGTACTGAATTTCTTTTTATTTCTTCATACAATACTGCGGATCATTACTCAACCGAGCGTAAGGGAGGATATAAACAAAGGCAGGATATAAACAAAATTCCAAGCAAAAAAAAACACATTGTGACGAGCGTCACTGGTACCTCCCGCTGTGACTTCTAACAACGACTACACTGCGCGTAAAAAATTAAAACTTAAACACAACTGTTCGCTCGAATAAAGGAGTTAGCAGAGTCAGGGGTATGGTGCCTAGGGTGCCGCGTTAGAGATTGGAATAGTTATGACTAGGGATTAATTACAAGTTCATGGCTAAGAAGTGAGGAAATAAATTCGAAGCGGAATTTTCTTCTCACTGGTAGCTGTTCGATTTGATTGAGTTAGCGGGGAATGAGAAGATGAGTATTTTAATACATAAAATTCCTGCATTCCTCTGCATTCGCTAAAAATAGTTAATAATTTTAGTGTGAAACAGAGTCTTGGTAAGTAATTAAGGCGATTAATCGCTGCGCAAGACAAGCAACACAAATAAATCGAGGCAATAAAACATTGCACAAACACTCGCCAGGGCAGCTCTTCAGAAAATATACAAGCATCATGCAAAAAATTACGTTGCATGTTTCACCCACTAGAAGTAATAGCCGCTACCAAGGCGACATTTTTCACGCCACAAATCATTTTTTTTATCAGGGTTTAACGTCCCAAAGCGACTCAGGCTATGATGGACGCCGTAGTGAAGGTTTCCGAAAATTTCGACCACCTGGGGTTCTTTAACGTGCACTGACATTGCACAGTACACGTGCCTCTAAAATTTCACCTCCATCGAAATTCGGCTGCCGCGGCCGGTATCGAACCAACGTCTTTCTGGCCAGCAGTCAGGCACCGTAACCACTGAGCCCCCGCGGCGACCATAAATCCATCTAAACGTCTAAATCACCTAAATTACGCTGAGTCATTAAGCTGAAGATCATTTGCGCCTCGCGACCGAAACCCGAGATAAGGAGGAGTAGGAACAAGGACAAATTGTTAAGCAGTCGACCTTGATTACGGCTTCTTATCCGCCTTGACACTTCAGTGCCACTGTTGACACAATTTCAACTAGGATATATTCTGTCCTGCTCGCTTCGGAGTAAGAAGAGACTCTTATTAGGGTCAGTTAATCTCCAAGCAGATACTAAACGGCAAATATGAAACTGCATACCGCATTATTTATATAAAGGCCTAAAGCGACAAGCGTCGAGGAACTAGGCAATGCGGCTGATATACTGCTCGCCGCACTGTACTTTATATGTGTAACCTGTGCAATGCATACTCAACATTTAGAGCTGTGTACAGCAACTACGTGGACGGTAGATGACGTACCCCGTCCTACAACCAAAAATTTTGTAAAATGAAGCGAAACATTAAAAAGGCCAAAAAAGCAGAGGGGGAGCGAAGCCGATATTCATACCTTACTATTTTGTCTGGACGCTGAATAGCAGCTACTGATGCAGGCGTACTCCGCACCGACACCAAACCACGGCTGCTTTTGCTGTGAAAACTTCACAGAGCGCGCACCACATGAAAACGCCGAATAACGGTAGAGCGAATCTATTTAAAGTGTGTTGCGAAAACATGCTTTAGAGCCACCGACACGTGGGCACAAAGGTATGAAGAACGAAAGCTGTTTTCGACGCGCTGTAAGGATCGATGTACGGGTTCGCCTAAAATTTACAATGTGAGCGCGTTGAAAAAAAACCACAAAGGGCCCACAAATCTGTAATTGTCTGCCTCAATCTCAAAAACAGGTGGTTCAGGCACGGCATTGACGTAAAGTAATGACGTGGACACAGTGCATCTTTGCCTCAAAAGCTTGTTTTTTTATAGTCGCAGTACACATGTCTGTAGCGTCATAAATCTGAACAGAAATGCACACAGCTTTAGGGGCAAATTTTATTTCCGTTTCCCGAATTCGTGGTGGAGTATGCAGGCGCTTTCAGTGCTCTACGAAGCAATAGAACAGGTCGGACGTTTCTTTTTAACCCAGCGCCTATGCATTCTGTCACGAGAACTGTTTGTCGCAAAGATAAACAGGGTGACAGGCTAATGATCATACTGCACCCATAATTTATTCCCATGCCTTTCATGAACCAGTCCCATAGATTTCCTATCTCTGGAGAGTCCTCTCGGTAATATGTCTAGCCATGAATTCCGGAGGCAAAGCAATAGAATAAAATACTCTCGTACTGAACTTCTTTTAATTTTCTATTAGTTTTTCTTTCTTCATTCGCGCTCCTCTTCCTGTGATCATCGAAAGTCTATCCGTGGTGTGCAGTGAGTTTTGGAACGGAAAACGGTAAGAGTAAAGTTAAAAGGCAGAAAAGGAGGAGTGCGGGTCAGGAAACACATATGAGGTGAGGATATCGGAGCCGAAAAACACAAAAGGAAATGGGCATCGGAAGGGAACGTAATGCAAAGAGAAATCAACCAATGATCACTTAGGATAAGAAAGTGTTTTTTAAGAGAGCGTAAATCATTCAAGAGTCGACAGGAAATCATACAAGCTTTTGAACACGTCGCACTCGCCGGACTCACTCAACAAATGGCGGAGCAAGACCTCTACCCGCACAGCATGGTGGGCTTCCGTCCCCATCTGTCGGAACAGGACGCCATGCTCCAACTCACGCAGGACATTTTCGGCCCCCTCATTCCGGGTCACACCAAAGCTGTCCTAGCCTTGGATCTCTCCAAGGCCTTTGATCGCCTAAACCATCAAGCGATCATGGCGGCCCTCTCCCCCTTGAACATAGGTGAACGTATGTACACGTATATTCAAGCATTCCTTACAGACCGCACGGCCCAAATTCACTTCGGTCCCCACATATCCCCCCATACACCCTAAGTGGGGTTGTCACCCCCCAGGGGTCTGTCCTCTCCCCTTTTCTCTTCAATGTCACACTCATTCCCCTTGCCATCCCTCACCTTCGAAATACACTCTATACCGATGATATCACGTTATGGACCACCCATGGCAGTGATGGAGACAGAGAATACTCTACAGTCGGCAGCTACCATCACACAAACACATGCGCGAAGTATCGGACTCTCCTGCTCTCCGGAGAAGTCGGAGCTCCTCATAATCCGCCCCACAGCCCCCATCACCATGACATTGGAAAACCGGCACATCCCGGAGGTAAACACTCTCCGGGTACTGGGCCTCCACATCCAGAACAACGGGAAAAACACACTCACCATACGGAAACTCAAGCAGACAACGGTGTCGATATCCCACCTAATCCGCCGCGTTTCTGCACACCATCGGGACATGAAGGAGCATGACCTATGTCGTCCCATTCATGCCTTCGTCCTCAGCCGCTTTATCTTCACGCTCCCCTACCTGAAACTCCAGGCCGGAGAAATCTCCACCCCGGATGCCATGATCCGAACAACATTTAAGGCAGCACTACACCTACCCCTAAATACTTCAACCGAAAAACTACTACAACTAGGCCTGCACAATATGATAGGGGAGCTTATCGAGGCCCACCGACAGGCACAATACATACGTCTCGCGAGAACCACCACTGGCAGACACATCCTACACACTCTCGGTATCCGAATACCAGCCACGGATCCCACACAGCTCCAGGTCCCCCGCCATATTCACCGCGAATATGGCGGGGAATTCACCACGAATACTTGTCAAACCTCTCCCCAAAAACATGCACCCCACCTACGACGACCCTCGACGCAGAGCTCGCGCTCGGGCGCTCCGCAAACACTATGGCATGGAACCGTATGCCGTTTGGGCGGATGCCGCATGCACAGGCGAGGACGCGGTTGTATCCATCACAAACCCTTCCCTCCAACCGATTGCCACCCTTCACATATCCCCCGCTGCCACTTCGGAGGAGGCCGAAGAGGCCGCCATTGCCCTGGCCATCACACGTACGGAGGCGCTATATATACTGTCTGATTCTAAAACTGCCATACTAAATTTTTTTCGCGGGAGAGTTCACGTCCCTGCATTTCGCATACTGAACTCCCTCGCCGCACACCCGCCCCGCCACGTGGAGCTGATATGGGTGCTTGCCCACTCCATGAATCCCGGAAACGAGGCCGTCAACGCCTTAGCACGAGGTTCTCTCAACCGGGTACCGGCGGCCTCCGATCTGGGGTTTTCGCGGGAGCGCATGCACTCATTCAGTGAAATGACGCAGGCCTGCAGAGCCGAGCGTCGACTC
This sequence comes from Amblyomma mixtum, assembly GCF_055824585.1. Taxonomy (NCBI): domain Eukaryota; kingdom Metazoa; phylum Arthropoda; class Arachnida; order Ixodida; family Ixodidae; genus Amblyomma; species Amblyomma mixtum. Next base: position 151,370,783 of record NC_143016.1, on the reverse strand, counting down.
TACCCACCACGCCATACCTCCCTCGACAATTACCATCAGACACTTTGGAGGCGACTCCAAACACGAACTTTGCCCTCCCCTTATATACGCTCGCGCTATCACCAAGTCTGCACAAACCCCTCCTGTACCTTCTGCCACCACTCCAAAGCCACTCTCGACCATATCCTTTTCCTCTGACCAGCGGATCCTCCCCCGCGGGGCCTGGAGCACCTTACCACTTGGGAGGCATGGAAGACCCTACTGCACTCCGAGGACCCGGCCAAGCAAGCCATCGCCGCAGGCCGGGCTGCCAGCGTCATGAGCCTCCGGGACATGGACGTTTGAGTGCAGTGGGGCCGTGCTGAGGCCCAAGGACCTACGTGTTCTAAACTCCCCAGTTTCAAATAGTTTTCACCACCTACTCCAACCTGCGCAACTTTCGCATCTTTACGAAAGGCCGCGGGCCAACTATTAATCAAGCGGTCTGTCAGTGTTGCTGCACGAAAACATAATTTGTGCAGTATGCCGGTCATAAGTACAGAAAAAGATCTTGGAACTATTGAAATAAAGCGGAACCTCGTGTTTCTTATGAATGGACTAAGTAAGACATTAGTTCAAGCTACACTGCAATCACAATTAAACAAAGCACGCAGCAAAAAGAATGTGCAAGGAATAAGAAAAGGAACAGTGCACACGTTTATTCGTATGTCAAATAGAAGCAATGCAAGAAAGCTGAATAAGTGGGGTATATATTTCCTCATGAAAAAGATACAGCAGCTAATATAGACGTGTAAAAATTCGTTCTATAGCAAATTCAGTCCTTTCAGCCTATAATAAAAGCGAGGCTTGAGTGCTATTTATTGCCAGGTTTTTATGATTACTAATTTTTGAACAGCTATCCGCTCCCACGAGAAGAAACTCCGCGTGACTAAAAGCATTATTTACGCCCGGTCTGGGTCAACGAGGATCCTATCTATGGTATTAAGGCGAAAGCTTTTTATGGCTCATAAGGCTGTGTCACGCTTTTACCAATCCATAGCCATTAAACAAGGCAATCCATATTCCAATTTACTGCCCAACAATCCAAACAGTAATCCACAATACAATCCATAATCCAAAAATATAAGAACTGAAGAAAAGGGAAAATCGAAGAAATGGGAGAAATGGGGCAGAAACGTGGAGGCTATTGGAGAGGGTTCCGCTTAAGTTAAGGACAACGCAGCGAGGTATGGAAAGAAAAATGATATGTGTAACGTTAAGAGATCGGAAGAGGGTGTAGTGGATGAGGGAACAAACGCGGGTTAATGACACCCTAGTCGAAATCAAGAGGAAGAAATGAGCTTGGTAAGGGCATCTAATGCGAAGGCAAGAAAACCGCTCGTCCTTAAGGGTAAGGGAGTGGATTCTAAGACAAGGCAAGCTAGCAGGGGTAGGCAGAAAGTCGGGTGGGTCGACGAGATTACGAAGTTTGCGGCGATACGGTGGCCGCAACGGGCAAAGGACAGGGTAAAATGGATAGACATAGGAGAGGTCCTGGCCCTGCAGAGAGGCCCTGCAGTGGGCGTAGTCATGCTGATGATGATGTCGTTGATGACAGAAGTGGTAAAGGAAGACGTTTGTTTAGGGCAGGCAGTGACCACAGATTCGAATCGCGAGAGCGGAACAACTAGGATAATAAGGAAGGGTGAGGGGCACGTTTGGCAGGTTCTCTCAGATCATGAATGGCAGGTTACCAATATCTCTCAAGAGAAAAGTATACAGCCGGTCTCGATGTATACTTGTTTATAGGCAAGGCGCTCTTCTTTGAAACCCTCAGGTCGACCTAAAGGCTCAATAATTCGGCGGAGGTGGCGGCTAATCATGCTGTCATTTTGCTAACGCAAAACCTAGCTTGGGTTGTTCGCACGACATCGTATTGCTTTGTGAAGCTCAGGTGTGTAGGCTTGATATGGATAAGCAAAGGGTACGGCGGAGCAGTTTTAGCCGCGACAACAACAAAAGGGCCGCTCCGCTCATTCTATCATTCAGGAGTCAATTCTCCGTCCACTCAATAACGGTGGCTTTTTTTTAAGGCAATCGGTGGCAGCAGGCACCGTCGTTCAGGTGGCCCACCGCCCGCAAACCAGTCCGTTGAGATGCGTTTCCGCTTCGAAGCGAAGTCAGAATACTGTTCATCTGGGCATTGCCAGGAAGAGCAACATCCGTGAAAACAATGAACACATCGTCCAACACTCGAATGACGCGTGTATGTGTTTTATAGCTTTTGTGGTGCCGTCGCCCCCGCCACACGATCAGCCCGTAACGCACAAAGGATCTTCGTCGATGCCGATCAACTTTGCCCGGTTTTAGCCGCTCGCAGGCCAGGGAGGCCACGAATTCCAAGCAGTATAAAGAAGGCCCTCGAAGCAGGTAGCCGAACGAACGCGTACGTATCGTTTTGCCCGATATTCGGATGGTTATTAGAACATCCCGGCATCAAATCATGGCCGCAGCCGCCGCATTTCGAAAGCCGCGAAATTGAAAACACACTCATTGGCTGTGCGACTTGACTGCATGTTAGAGAACTCCAGGTGCTCGAAGGTAATCCAGGAAACTGCTGTTCTTGATAGAAGCAGAGACAGCGTAGAGCGGGAGTTGAAGGAAGCCTTCTTTATAAAAAGAAAGAGCTTGGATTGTGTCAGTGACGCGTCAAAATCATTGTACGGGAGTGAACTTTCCTTTTTAGGACAACATTGCTGGGTTTTTATCGTTGACGGCATGTGTTTGGGTCATTGAGTGTCACTGTTTCACCCTTTTTTTAGCCACATGTTGTCACATTCATTCGGTTTATATTCTTTCTACAATTCATTTCCTCACTTTTTATCGGTTATGCTCTTTTTACCATGCTATTGATAATTTTTATTGATGTTTTACCGTGCTATTGATGATTCATGGCTCTTTGCACCATGTGACATTAACTGCTTATAGTCATCAAGCGTACGTTTTTCATTCGGTTACTATCCCTTTTGAGATTCAATCGTCCCTTTGCTTTATCACCCTGGTATGTTTTTTATCGTTTTACGGCTCTTTACATCATGTGACGTTGACTGCATCTGATTACCTCCGCCGCTGCCTTCCTATATATTGTGGGCGTTTCGATTAATAAAATTCAGTTGTCAGTTCAGCGCTCTTCCCTGTCCCTTCCTCGTTTCGCCTCAGGGCTTCTTTTTTCGCGCTGCTTCACTTATGTCAGGGTGTAATTGATATGAGATGCAACAAATGTTTTCCTGTTCTGCCGCCAAAAAGTTCGAACAAAACAAGAGAACCGCAGCCGTTGATCGTTAGTGAGCAGTCCAACATTCGCGCCCATTTTTCCTTCTCACACCTTTCTCACAGCGGCGAATCGAAATAGGTGGACGGCATGCATTGTTATGGCGTGAAATCGCGGCAATTGGATCTAACCGGTTAGGGAACAATGTTGGGGAACAACCGTGATTTAATGATATTCTACCTGAAACCAAGAACAGATCATTCACGTAGTCGAAGTATGCAATAAGTATAGAGAAGCGATGGCATCTTAGGCTAACAAGGTAAATTCCAGGAGAAGGCACCCGTAGCAGGGGGCGGCAGAAAATCAGACAGGTAAATTAGATTATAAACTTTATTACAAGTGTACACAAAAATGCAAATCTTGGGCTTTAACATCCCGAAGCTCCCGAATTAAATTCGACTACCTAGTATTCTTTAAAATCGTGTGACATTGCCATGCATACAGGCGCCTTTTTGTGTTTCGCCTACATCGAATCGCCGGCACCGTGGCCGGGACTGAGCAGTGGTATGTTTGCCATTATAGACTCTATTGCCATCTTTAAGGCGTTTATTTTTTTCTATAGATTATCTCTAGACTAAAGTCTATAACAGATTTAATTTATTTTTGTCTATACACTATCTTAGACTGCAGTCTTTTAATGCTTTAATTTCCTTCTTGTCTATACACTATCAATAGACCAATGTGTAAAAGCAGTTTCACTTTTATTTGGCCTCTAGGCAACCTGTAGACTATATATATATATATATATATATATAAACCAATGCCTATTAGAATTTAAATTTGTTTTGTCTGTAGACTATCTATAGACCAAAGCCTAACAAATTTTATTTCGTTATGTCTATAGACAATGTACATAATACTTATAAACCGTAGTTTCCTTTGGTCCATACACAATCTATATATTCGTCTATAACCATTCCGATTTCCTTTGTCTGTGGACAACCTATAGAGTAGATTTAGACTAAATTCAACCACAATTTCAGTTTTATTTTGCCTATAGACGATCTATAGACTTCATCTCGACTAATGTCTATAGCAATATCATTTTTTTTATGTCTGCAGACAATGTACAGAGTACCTTTAGACCAGTCTACAACAATGCCGATTTTCTGCTGTCTACAGACAATCTATGGGTGTCTTGCGACTGTCTGTAGCAATTTCAATTTCTGACGTGCATACGAGCACGTACTCTAGACTCAAGCTGACAAGATGACCTGTCGATGGAATCATGGGTGATGTCTCTTGCCGCTGTCTTGGGGATACGGTGCTGCAGCTGCATTGTGCGATCATAGAACATCCACCTGGTACAAATGTTTTGTATTACTGGAACGAAAGCGTTCACTGGAACGAAAGCGTGCTTTTATGTAAGCACGAGGATAAGTGACTTGATCCCTTGGAAAATCTCAGCATCTGATCGGCCAGTGGTTCAAGACATACAAAACAAGGATTTGCTGTCACATGTAATAAAAAAGCTCCCATATGTCAGACAGCGTGGTTAGCTTAGGCGTTCAGTTTAGTGACGCTTATTGACTTGTGCCTACATAGCTTTTTAATCGCACTCGAAAGGTGAGTACCATCATTACAATTGTTTTTGTCGAAACTAGCAGGGTCTAGCGCAACCGCCTGTGTCGCACCTGTGAACGTGCTCCATTCTGCGTGCAGTGGGGAAGTCTGCACCGGGTGTCCGCAACTATTGCTAGGGTCCTTCACCTCCTTCATTGTATTGGAATAAAAAAAATTCGTGAGGGAAATGCAATGCCTTCCAGTATACTTTTTTTAAGAAGCCTTCAAAGCCACCTTTTCTATATACCCTGACGTACACCGTACGCAGAAATAAACAGTATTTAATGCTAACACGTGAAGCGAGGAAATGCAGCCCTTCCTGAAGTAAGGGTTCTCGAAAAATATACTACATCTAGTGAACGCGCTCTCCCTTAAAGGAGTGGGTCGAGACAATTTCATTTTATCTTTCGATCGTTACTAGCTGCCCAACGAGCTTAACTCGGAAACTTTTCATAAGCCGTTCCAAATCTCTTCTTAAACCTTCCTCAAATTAAAGGGGGAAAGACAGGCGTGATAACTCAAGCATGTGCGCATCTCATGGAAACACCGTTAGAAAAGTCTCGAAAGAGCATTGTTCTGTGAGCGATTATTAACTACCCTTCATAACTTGCCCGTTTGCATTCATGTGTAAAAGTGCTGCGACGCGACAATCACAACGCCACTATTTTTCTCGTTCCTCCCCAAATAGCTGCTGCTTCGGAGCCGATGACACACTGACGTCGTCCAGAACAGTTTTAAGCACAAAAAAAAATCTTTTTCGGTATGCAAATTTTAATTATTATTCACAAAGTATGCCACGTACTGGGTCGCGTATGGAAAAAGCGGTAAGGTTTTGGTTTTGTTATCTCGAAAACAATGGGATTTTTAAATCGTGAGAGGAGAATTTAAGCTTACAAACCAATAGTCTACTGTGGTATTTGATACCAAAACAAACTACTCACCCGTAGCTTGCGAATGGTAAAGATGCATCCGTGAAACGAGCTTTTTTAACACGTCTTACGCTGATGTAGCGGTAAATCAGTCGGGCTGAAAGCGACTGTATGTGTCGGTGTCGTTGGTGTGTTCTCAAGCAAATTACGTTTCCAACGAAATACAACTTAATCGACCACATATGGTAAGTCTACACGATGATGTTTTATTGATTTGGACCTGTAAACCACTGTAAGCACAGCTGTGTGCGTAGAACAGATTATTTGCGCAGCGACAACTTCCTATCCCCGCTTGTAAACGGCGTTATAAGCAGCGGAAACCATCGGCCTATCGACTAATGATGCCGCTTATGTCTGTGCTGCTATGTTCTTCCTAACACGCGCAAAAGGCAGTCGATGAGGAACCCGTGATGATAAGCCACTCCTCGCGAGCTGTGCGATCTCTTTTTCGTAATGGATGATACAGACGCGACCGGAAAAATCGCTTAGCCCGTGAATGACGGCCGAAACACAATTATGCGCCATAAGAACTCGATTTACTTGGCGCCTCCAGGAACGAACACTCGCATTACGTTCATTTATTTATTTTAAATCTTTGCGTTATCGCTTTTCCGGACCATGGAGTGTTGTTCATTGAGAAACATCGCTCATTACGTGCAGACGCTCTCTCGGCGCGCGGCATGGCCGGCAACGTTTCGTTTAACGAAAGATGTTTTGTAATACTATAGGCCGGCGCATGGAACGTTTGTCAAAGTTGCAGTCAAGCGGCGCTGGAGGAATGCAGGGTTGAATAAAAGTCACTGCCGGTGCGAACAGCCAGCGGGTACACACACCGCGAAGAACCTACGAGCTACATCCCGTCTCCCCTTTCTTTGCACACGTATCGATTCGTCCATCCCTGTTTTCCGAGCCGTTGGCTGCCGCCGCTGGCTTGCGGGCACCTCATTTTTAAAGCTGAGTAAAGGTCGCCTCGACAAGAAATGGCTTACATTTCGTTTCCAGAGACTCGTTCATGAGCCCCGCTCACGTGTGCGGAAATTTCTCGAACAGCATAATGCGAGAGGCAGAGTATGCGTTTCTGATCTCGGACTGCTACATTACGGAAACGTCGTGCGCGAACTAATGCAACTCAGTTCCCGCTGCGTTATTATTACTGCGCCTGTGGTACAAAACGTTAATGGCTTCATTGAAATAGCTGCTATTGGGAGTGCGTCCGTTCTTTTCGTTGGTATTTCTAGCGGCTTTAGTTTACGGTACCTGCATGCAAAAACCATCTTTTTACTGCGCTGCTTTGGCTATACAGTTGAAGGAAAAATTAAGTCAATTTCACATGTATTTCCATCATGGCGGTAATGAGTATGTTGTTTCAAGTTCACGTCTGCTTTTGTAAGGCCGCCGCTGTAGCCGCAATGTGCTGCTTCAGTTTTTCAGAATAATGCGCGCTATATGGAAGCGCTGCAACCAGCTTGTTTTTAGGAGCGCGCGCTTATTTATGACAGTGCTATTCTCTCTTCGTGCGTCAAGTTATGGACGCAAAACTGTGGTGAACTGGTTCGCGATCTGCACGGTAGGCTTTGCGTGGCTTGTGCCCGCTTCAGTATCGGCGTACCTAACAGATTTCAAGCAGCGCGTGTTCTTGAAGGCGCTTGATTAACAGTGGGTATAAGAATAAACGCTGCCGCATTCCCTTGTATCATTGAAAGTCCATTTTATAAGCATTAGTCAATGCTTATACAGGGCCTGTTCTGAAAGTAGTAGGACTGGTTTTTTCCTGGGCGAACGGGTGGACGAGAGGTGGTCTGCGCGTGCAGGATCGTTGAAGGGGGATATTGGGAATGCTGGGGAAAATCGGCAGTCGGCTCTCGGCCATTGAAGAGAGGAGGTCGCTTGTACTGTGAACCACTGTCGAAACGTCTCGTCACGCAGAATCGTCGAGCGTTTACTGGATCAGCGATACGCGATCAAATTTTTAGTAAATCTTGGTAAAATGGGCAAAGAGACTCACAACATGATTAAGGAGGCCTACGGTGACGCTTCCATGGGTAGATCAGGTGTTTTTTGAGTGGCACAAGCTTTTCCGAGAAGGTAAGGAAAGAGTGGAGGAAGACGACCGCTCCAGACGCCCTTCGACCAGCAAGACCAACGAAAATGTGTAGCGAGCGAAACATTTACTTAACAGTGATCGTAGAATGAGTATTAGAATGATTGCTGATGACTTGAGCATTCCTCAAACCCAAGTTTTTGAGATCGTGACAGAAGACTTATTCATGAGGAAAGCGTGCGCGAATTTGGTGCCGGGAGTGTTGTCAGAGGAGCAAAAGGCCAACCGGTAGGATCTTCTTCTTCATGTGAATGAGGACCCCGATTTTTTGCCCAGCACAAGGCGGCAACGCTGCCTCAGCCCCCCTACAGCCTCGACTTGGCCCCGGCAGACTTTTTTCTATTCCCGAGAATAAAATCGACGCTCGAGGGGAAACATTACGGATCGGTAGAGGTGGTTCAACAGGCCGTGACGAGGGAGCTATACAGCATTCCGGTCCAGGCGTTCCTGGAGGCGTACGAAAACTGTAAAACTCATTTGCAGCAGCGTGTAGGTGCGGAAGGGTGCTATCTTGAAAAATTGTATTCGTTTGTACTGTTCTCTTGAATAAATTTTGTTTAAAAAAATGAGTCCTACTACTTTCAGAACAGACCATGTATATGGCACAATTCTTCGAAGTCTTCTGTTGCAATGTAAAAGGAATGTTATACAGAGATCAGTATTGGCAGTTGGAATTCAGTGCAGAAGGAAAGTGCTCCACGGATTATGGATCTTCATGGAAATGTTTTATGCAAATAATTTAGACCTTTTGGTGCGTATTTAATGAAATGATGAAGCCGTCGCGATGGCTCAGTGGTTATCGTGTTTGTTTGCTGACCCGAAAGATGCAGTTTTTATGCCGGCATCGGCGGTCGCATTTTGACGGAGGCGAAATGCTAGAGGCTCCTGTACTATACGATTTAATTGCACGGTAAAAAAACTCCAGGTGGTCGAAATTATCCGCAGTTCATCAGTGCAGCGTCCCTTATATCCTGCGCCGCCTTGCGTCGTTGAACCCCATAAAACGAAACAGAAACGATCGTGATTACTTTTGCAAAATGGGAAAGCCGAGATATACCTTTCGTAGTAAAGCACGTGTGTAGAGATGGTGTAGAATTTTTTTTACTTGCAAAAGCACCACTTCATGAAGTCCAACCGGCTCATCGGGTTTGTGTGAAGCTTGACCCCTCTCGCGCTGCGCAATCCAAAACGCCGTCTTCATCATATTACATCTGCGGCGCGAACAAGATCAGTTTAAATTCGATCACAGCTTAACCTGTATCTGACATCACCGCCAGGCGTGCTGACGACCCAGCAAAGCACGCCATGATGAAAAGCGAGCCGGGTCCGTCTAACATATCGGAGGAGGAATACCGCCGTCTACGTCGCATTGATGTAAAGCGAGAAAGAAGGCAGCCTCCACGTGAGTCTACAGATCCCGAGGACGCGGCTAGACCCAATTAACTTGCGAGCCGCGGACAATTCCGAATTAAGAGACCGAACGTCAACTTTCCGATGGACATTGGCGAGATGCTTAAGGCTCGGCCTCGCAGTTTGGACAATCAAGCCGGACCGTGCTTTCGCATGTCTAACACGGTTCAACTTGGTTAAAACCCTGTAGTTCTTTTTTTACAGTTACCCTTCTATTATTATTTTCTCCTTTGGGCTGTGCAGGTGAGCATGCCCGGATGGTTGGCTGCAGACAAGGCTCAAGAATGCTTCTGAGCAAACTAGCTGCACCGTTACTTTCAACATTTGATTGCGTGTGTAGTGCGTATCTTATGGTATATGTATTGCATATTCCCAGCCCGAATAGTTTAGAAATAAACTAAATTTGTAAATATATTGATCACCATGCAATTTGTGAAAGCCGTGTGGTGATCATTTTCGCCGGTTGCAGACTTTCTATAGACAATGGTCTACAGAAGGTTTAATAAACAGGGGTGTCTAGACTGTCTGTAGACAAAGGTTACAAAACTGTCAGGCTATAAATCTATGGAATGCCTATAGATAGTCTATTAACTAATGTCCACTGGACCGGTAGTCGTTTGCCTATAGTCTCTCTATAGACTGATATCTCAGTCGCCTACCATTGCCGTGCTTGGGTGACCGTGGAGGGCAAGAGCCCATGGAATACGTGCTGTATACGCAGAGCTTAGATTCCATGGCCCTTTCCGCTAAGGAAATAGCAGAGCTAAGCCGCTCGGACGAGGCGCTTCGTCAGATCAGGGAGTGGATCTCACGCGGCTGGCCACGGCACTTATCAGCAGCACACCAACACCTGATGCCGTACTTTTCTCGCCGTAACGAGCTCGCGGCCAGTCATGATCTGATTTACTGAGGTCATCACGTAGTGTTGCTGGATGCGGCGCGACGATGCATGCTGAAGGAACTGCACGACAGCCACCCCGGTATCTGTGCCATGAAGCGCACAGCGTGAGCGTTGTTTTGGTATCCTGGATTAGATAGGGACATCGAAGTGCTGGTTCATGGTTGCCCTCAATTCATACAATGGTGGCCCATGCCGGCTGCTGCAGTGCCGTCTCCATGGCCGGCGAGCAACAAACCATGGTACAGGTTGCATATGGATTTTGCGGGCCCCATCAATGACTGGCAGGTTGTTGGTTGATGCCGAGACGAAGTGGATTGAGGCCATACCTTTGAAGACCATCACAGCGGAGACCACCATTCAAGTACTTCAAGAGATTTTCGCGCGTTTTTGCCTACCATACTGCTTAGTATCGGATAACGGACCACAGTTTTCAAGTGCCGCCATGTCTAGTTTCTTGCAAGAAAGCCATGTGAAACACATCAGAACAGCCCCATACCATTCTCAGTCAAATGGGTTTGCGGAACGGGCCATGCGGACAGTAAAAGAAGGGCTTCGAAAGAATCCGGCAGGCACGTTGCAAGAACGACTAATCAAGTTTTTATTCCGTTATAGAACGACACCATTGGAAGGAGGAAAGTCGCCAGTGGAACTGCTGTTGGGCTTCCGTCCCCGAACCCGGCTGACAGCTTCACTCACAGACACCAAGGTAACACGAAATGATGGCTCCGGCGAACCTGTGCCAGAAGCAGCAAAAGCACCGACACAGTTTCAACAGGAAAGGCATGTATGATCGCGCCAGTTTCAGTCTGATCGAAAGTGGATGCCGGCGACAGTAGTGTCCACGACGGGAGCACGTATGGTTACACTGGAAACACCGGAGGGACAGCAGCGGCGCCACGTAGACCAACTCCGGCCACGGCTCGACACAGGGGCGTCACCTAGCAAGCCGAGCCAAGTCCACGACGAAGCTCAGCGTAGCTCCGAGCAGGCAGAAGCTCATCAAGGCACGGATGCACGGGAAGTCAGCTCTCAAGCCGAAGACCACCAACCACCACGTCGTTCGACTCGCCTACGGAGGCCTCCAGATCGTCTCGCATACTCCAGCTAGGGAGAAGGGATGTAGTATTATCAAGCACGCGTGATGCAGTGTTATCAAGCACGCTGCTGATGTATAGCATGAGCAGGACGGTTCACACGTGTCGCACTCTTGCGTACCATGACCAGTCATGTGACCTTTGCTGTGTCGTTATAAAGCCAGTAACACCAAGCAATAAACGTTCATTCCTTGTTCTACCCACCGGATAGTTCCGTTGCTTCAGTATAGACATAAGTCTATAGATCGTCTATAGGCTGTTTATAGACCTGTGTCTATTAGATTTACAGTAGACATTTGCATTAAAGAGCAAAGTACTAAAAGTGTATGGCCATAAAGCTATAGATTGTCTATAGACAGTGGCAGGGGCCGTGTTATGGTGCGGCCACTGCCATATTAAGTGTGGCGCACGTGTGTGGCGCGCGTGTGTGGCGCGCGTGTGTGGCGATCGTGTGTGGTGCACGTTGTTCGTGCGCGGATTTTGTGCGCGGTTTTCAACCCGGCGTGCTTCCCCCGCGTATGGACCAACTAGAACTTTCTTGGGCACTTTTTGTTTTTGGACACTTACGTTCCCTGTGAGTGTGTGTGCATAGGACGACATCAGTTGCCGCAATGTATCTTTGTTTTTGTAAAGGGACCGATGTCCCTTTTTGATTGTGAGTCCAAATAAGCTTCTCTTTTTTGTCTATAGACAGTGTAAAGAAATTTTTGCAAAGGCAATGTTCGCATTTGACGCGGACAGGGTTCATAGAACGTCAGTGGCAGAGGCATTTCTTCCAATTAAATGTAATTGGGTTCGTGATGATGAGCAGGACAAGGGCGGAGGCATGCACCGAGGAGAATGGAAGGTTTCTTAACATCACTAAAAAATAATAGTATTAGACCAGCAAATTTCAGACAGCTGGCGGAGACATATGAAATTGATTTCGAAAGGACAAAGAGGCAAGAGAGACAAGGACACGTGATCTTGCAGCATCCTCACAACCTGACCACCAGATAGTGGGAAAACTGCCCACCGCGACAGGTGGCAGTTAAACTCATGATTTATCACTCGGGCAGAGCAACCTGGGTCGCACAAAGCCCACTGCTGGGAGCACCTGCCATCGCAGGGCAGTGGCTCATCGCTTAGCCGCAGCACCGCTGCGCCACGATGGGTATGAGGACTCCCAGCGATCTATGAATGTAAAGTAGAGGTTGACCTTCTGTATATGTAGGAATTAACCCAATACGCCATCGCGTCATACCCTTAAAGCGGAGCTTAAGTGTCCCATTAATGTTTTTTTTTACATTACTTCTAAGTGCTTGTCAACACATAGCTTGGGATTCGCATTATTCGTGGCTACCGCGTCCCTCGATGCATCTATGCCCAATCTCGTACTTTCGGTAATGAGCAGTACCCGAGCTTTACGCGGTAATGTCGTCGAACACGATATGGCGGTACGAAATGGTTATTAGTCTCTCACGCACCCTTCTTTCATTCAAAGAGGTCACGAGCCAGAATTCAAACAACGCCCTCGAAATATGAAAAATCCCACTTGACTGCGCTCTTGCTCTGCCATATATGCTGTAGCGCTATCAATCGTGTTTCGGACGAAAGCGCGGACGCTGACCGCGTCAATGTGAGCGGCCGCCGCTGAATTAGACGCGCTGCATAAAGATGCAAAAAATAAACTGAGGTTATCCGGGTTTCTATCTTCAAGGACGCTATTTTAGCACTTTCCTTTACTTCTTTGTTTCTCTATGTCAGGACTGAATGCGATGACGCCTCAAGTGGCTTTCGGAGGCCTTCCTATCACTTATCGGAGACGGCGGCACTCGTTTGCATGTTCCGGTGGAATGTGCTGACGCAATTTCAGGCCGATACAGATAGCTGCGTCGGCCACTCACTTCGACAGTCACCGAAAACGCTTTGTTCGAACAAAATACGGTTGAGAGCGCTGAAATATGGTGCTGCTAGAGCCCAGTCACGTGATATTTTTTGTATTTCCCTTCCTGAAGTGCAGAAAAAGAGACCACGCAGGAAGCATGTTGCGACAGAAAAGTGGCTCGGATGTTTCTGAACCCACTCTACACCTTGAGGAAACGCACTTGGGCTTAAAGTAAAAACTTCCCATTTTGCACAAATAAGCACAGATTAGACAGAATTTTAAACTTTGTCTTAGCTGCTCCACACGACGGTAAGCACTATGTTGTCAGTTTCACTCAACTGTGGTATACCCCTCTTTTTTTAACCTGGACTTTTTTTAACCTGGAATGTTTGTGAAACGCCCTGTACATAGAATTCAGGCACTCACGTTGTTGTGCAGTTGCGTTGTTTATCCCTTGAGAGTACCGTGAGCTCGTGCTTATATGCATACCGATTAATCGGGTCCCACAATTGTTAGTTTTTAATGGCTAAAAACCAGTTATGCCGCCATTTGTGCAATTTAAGCCAAGCGCAATCGAAGAGGTTTAGCTGAAGAGTTCTTTTAGTCGAATAAAATGATTACCGTAAAAGATTCACGGATAATCAATCGCATTGATATGGAGGAGAATGCGTTAGCATGTAGGCTCCGATTTCGTGATCAACATGGGATGGCGTACTGAATTCATTCACAGCAGTTGCAATTTAAGTTTCGCTTTGACAAGTTATTTCTTTGCATGCATTCCAATTACTCGGCTGCAATTTTGATACTTTCAATTACATTTGCAATTCTTAAATTTCACTTCCAAACAAAATTTTTCAATTCCGATTCTAATCCTAATTGCAATTTTTCCCATTCACGTCCCAATTTTTCTAGTTGCAATGTTAATTCGAATTTTTCTCATTCGGTGGCGATTCACCTTCGGTGGCGAACCCCTGCGACAGAGGGCCGGGGTTCGAACCGCAGTGACGGCAGATTTCTTTATTCGAATGGTCATTTTTTGTGAACACGCTATCATGACCAGCTCTCCCGACACGCTTTGCCGACACACTCTGCTGACAGGTCCTGTACACGCCACTTATGAGACAAGAAATGCTTCTGCATTAATTTCTTCGTCCACGGAGCTAGAGGCATATCACCCACTCGAACAAGTATGTGATGTCCAGGCAGACAGAAGAATTTTAGCAGTGCATGGCCGCAAAGAAAAAATCATAGAAGTCTGATATTTTTAACTGCTGCAGCGGCTGAAAACAAAAACTCAGCAGACAAAGGACCCAGCAGAAAACGAACAGCAAATACACCTCGCTCCTATCACCCCCTCACCCCTCAAAAAGGACGACTGAAGAAACGATAGCAAACAATGAGTGCCGTCCAAGCATTTAAAGGAACACCGAAGACAAATAAAAGTTAGCCTGGATCGGCTTCGACGCACGCATTTTGCAAACGGTGTTTAAATCACAATAAGGCCACTCTCACAGAAAATAGAGCTGTTATCAAGTAAAAACGAGAGAAAACGAACTGGAACCGTCGCCACCACCGGCCGATTTTGGAAGTAAAATGCGTGCGTCGAAGCCGATTTTTAGTGCGAAACCGCAACTTCATTAGCAATCCTGAAAAAGCTAATGGGCCTCCGAAGCCTCGACCTTTGACCTTTGAGATGAAATGGCTTCGATACGGTGTTGCAAAGGGAAGGTCTCGTGGTAGGCAAGTTTTAAAAAAATTGTCTTGGAGGGCGACGTAAGGTAGCGTCTGCGCAAGAGTCAAGCGAATTCGAAACCAAGAGCTATCGCAGATACTCGGTGCAACGGCGTTAAAACTCTAGCTCTTTTTTTTTTTCGCGGATGTAAACAGGAATCATGAAGCCAGATCGTAACTTCGACATATAGGAAGCCCAAGAACCCAACAGCGGTGTGTCACCAAAACTCTTCAATATCACCCTCATGAAGCTGCCAGAGAAACCGGACAACATAAGTGGAATCAAATATGCTGTATATGCGGATAATCTCTTAATTTAAATTAAAGAGCTCCTCTCTATGATAAAACCACATGGATTAATGAAGGGCCAGAAGTCTCCATAAAGCAACAGCAACAAGCTGCCAAGGTAGTCCAAAAGTGCGCAGAAGAATGCGGACTTCAATGAGTGCCATAAAAATCAGTACTCCTCATTGCGAAGAAAAATTCCTGGGGAATACCAGAAGAGCAACCTTATACTACCATCACTATAACGAATGACATGATACAGACAGTGCCCCAGACTAGAATCCTTGCCCGGGAATAGGGCCCAAGACTAGAATGAAAGAGACATGACACGCTTAACACAGACATTCGTCATCAGCAGCATAGCATGTCACAAACCGCATGCTCTGCTTAAGCCCCAAAAAAAGTCAGTAAATGGACTAATCAGGCAAGCTTACTAACAGTCGCTTGGGCTGCGCCCTGCATGACAAATATGAAATTACAGGCCGTAGGCATTCATAACAGCGAGTACGTTTTTGCAGGCTAGTTGGTGCCTAAGCATTCTGGGTTTTTTGCGCGAAAGACACGACACAAAAGAAACGAGGTAGACAGGACTTCATAACATCCTTGAGAATTCATAACAGCCTTGAGGAAATCACAGACGCACACCTAATCATCCAACGATAACGACTATCACAAACACACACCGGAAGACGCATGCTCAAATCGAGGACGACATACCACGAAAAATTCGCAAACATATTGCGCACATACAGTGGTCATTATGTTTGCCAATCGAGCGTCCCTTCCGATCCTCAGCTTTTCATCGCACAGATCACACTTCGTCCTCTTCGCGCTCCGCGCACGAGCCCAGCACTGTCTTCTTCGTTGTCCACTGACAACATCTAGATAGCAGCAGTGCTTAGAAATTTGCACCTGTAACGTCACGTAGAGAAAAGGAAAGGCAGGGCTAAGTACCTACAAAAAGCGTATGGGAGCATACCACAACGCTTATGTACGGACGTAGCCGCATATGACGGGAAAAGTGCAATGGTAATAGCTGTCACTGATAACGCGCTAAACACCAGAGCAAGCGCCACACTTTCAGAATCTCAAAGAAAGAGAAGCTGGGGTAATCGCAGTAGATTTATAGCCATCAACGCAAACAGTGTCAACCAGAACCTAATAATCATAACAGATTCGCAATCGGCATGAAGCATCTTGAAACTTGGGAAGAAAAACCCCCACCTAGGCGCAAATCATTTCACAAGGACACAAAAAGAGACAAGGAGACAACGGACAGGCGCCAACTTCCAACTGTTTATTGCTCAATAAAAACGCATACATTTATAGTCTCGGGCAACGCCCACATTTACACACCACGTGCCTTTACCACGTGCCTTTACACAAGGCACGTGGTAAAGGCACGTGGTGTGTAAATGTGGGCGTTGCCCGAGAATATAAATGTATGTGTTTTTTTTAGCAATAAACAGTTGGAAGTTGGCGCCTGTCCGTTGTCTCCTTGTCTCTTTTTGTGTCCTTGTGAAATTATTTGCGTATAGGGGTTTTTTTTCCCAAGTTGCAAGATGCAAAACCAATTAGCCCGTCAACATGCCTTACTGGGCATGAAGTAATTACATCAAAGCAAATATCTTAAGTAAAGGACTAAATACACTTCTGAAAGGAACACACAACAAGACACAAACAATAATCTGGGTCTCTGAACACAATCGGCACCCTCCGAGGCAACAAATGGAATGGCCAGGTGCTGACCCGAAAGACGCTGGTTCGATCCCGGCCGCGGCGGTTATAGAGGCCCGTGTACTGTTCGATGTCAGTGCACGTTAAAGAACCCCAGGTGGTCGAAAGTTTTGCCGGGCCCTTCACTACGGTGTCCCTCATAGCCTGAGTCGCTTTGGGACGTTAAACCCCGATAAACCAAACCGAAATAGCAGGCCACAATGCTCGGGAAGATTGATCCCTGCGCCAGAAGCCGTACCAAACAACTCCGTTAATCAAAGAACTGTGCAGATGCTTGTTTTGTCAGCGCAGGAAAATGCGAAATAATCTTCATGAGCGAACTCCATAAGCTCGTTAACGAAAGCATTAAGAATGCGCAACTATTAAGTATTCGCATAATCGCCAGTTCTCTGTAAGGAACTAAATGCGCAGTGATAACGAGAAGAACAGGAAAAGCTTTATTCGGGGCCCAGTGAACAGAAACGCTTACTCAGCTAAGGCTTCTTGGTCATCCGCTAATCCCGAGTGAAGCTAAGCGCTGCAGGAAGACTGGAAAACGTGAGAGAAATATGGACAGATTACTGCAGTGTTATACAGGGGGTTTCATCTGACACTTTACACAATATTTAAAAAAAAATTAAGTTAGGAGAGCGCTTTTTTCGGCATATCATTGTCGGCGGCGCAGTCAATCAGAATATAGCTAAGATATGCTAACAAGTAGGCTGGTTAAATTATATTGAATAATGAACTTTTTATTTATTACATTAGGCCCCTTATTTACTGAAAAAAATTGTTGTACACCGTAATTAAAATCCATGTCAGTTTCTAGAATTTGGAAAACGCAGTTACCTTCGGCGCTGTGACCCAACAAATTCTGGCAACATTGCGCCAAAATACATGCGCTTTCGAGCAGCTTGCAGGCAAAGCAGCCTCTCTCTCCAGCGCAGGTAACTGGTCGAAATAGCCAAACTTTTTTGGGCCATAGCGCCGAGGCTAACCTCGTTTTCGAATTTTAAAAATTACATAGGCATTACTTACGGTCGGCTACACGTTTTTCAATAAGTTAAGGAGCCTAAAATCAATAACTAGAACGTTAACTATTTAATATTAGTCAACCAGTCTGCTGGTTAGCACGTCATAGCTGAATTCTTATGTACCACACCGCTGACAGTGGGGTGCCGGAAAAGGGCGCTCTTCTAAGACACAAACCCTATTTTTAAAAATTGTGCAACTCTTAGGTGAAACGACCTGTATAAGCTAGGGTGCAATCTATATATGCCCTGATCTCCCGCAGTTGCGAAAGGTGTCATACAATCCGTTGTTGGAGAGCGTTAGTGAAATGAGGAAAGTGTTCGTCTCAAACTTGCCTTGGAGTCGTGCTTGCTTCGTGTAGAGCGGCGGGTGGGGTTGAGAGAAGATATTGTGGATTACTGTGTTCGGCTATTTGCCCTTAATGTGGCTAGGCGTCTTCCGCTGACGTTAGATTTGGCCAGCGGATCTGGGGCGCCTGGAATTTCTTGGGCTCGTTGATGAGCCCAATCATTTCCTTTCAGGCCCTAATGTCCAGATAACGAGCGAAATATAACTGCAATATGATTGCAGTTATGGGACTCCATCAGAATGTCGCGTGGGTTGGGTTCCAGTAGTCTTCACTGCGAATATGGCTTTGCTGGAGGAGGTATAGATGCTTGCGCCAGAGTGTTTCGGTTTATGAGAATGGAGGCTCCTTGCACGGCATATATTCATGATTGGTTTCAAAGCGCGACAAGACGGAGACGAAAGGAAGAAACAAACACGACAATCGTCTCCGTCTTGTCGCGCTTTGAAACCAATCATGAATGTTTACCAACTTGCCCAACTTTCTGCCCTCCTTCACGGCATATATTATCGGATCGTGGCCAAGCTTGTTCTACCGCAGAAAGTATTGACACAAGTTGCGAAAGGAAACATTTACCAGTCAAGCGTATGGAGCAGTTATTGTGGAAAAGGCGTGCTGCAGACAGAACTGAACCCGCACTGACTTCTTCTTGAAGAAAAAAAAATGAATTAAGGATGCATGCAAACAGTTTGAAACTGTGATGTACAGAGCTTCTTTTTAACGCGATAGTTTTAAAGGCCCCGCTCGCCAGAAAATCTGGCATCGGCGTTGTCGGGGTTGTGAGCGAAAAACCGCGCGCATGACTCTGGCAGGCGGTGCCCAGAGAGCAACCTAGGAGGCAGGTGGGACGCCTAACTCATGTGACCTTGCGACGCCATCGCAACCTGCCACCGGATTGTGAGAAAACTACCCATTTGCAGTTAAAATAATTATTGGCTACTCGGGAAGACCTACTGTGCCGCACAAGGTCCATCGCTGGGAGCACCTGCCATCACAGAGCAGTGGCGCAACGCTTAACCGCTGCACCACTGCGCAGTGATGAGTATCAGGACGCCCAAGTATCTATGAATGTAAAGTAGAGCATGACCTTCTGCATATACGGCAATTAATCCATTACTCTATCATGTCTACCCTTAAGACACAGCTGAAGTGTCTCCTCCAGTTTTTCTCACTTTCGTACACTTCGCGGAAGACGGTGCGGGGTGCGGAGCCTATGTCTCAAAGCGGAGTGTACTGCTGCTATAGTCAGGTACAAGTGAAGAAAAGCGGCTTTTACCCGTCAGAGGACCCCTTCCAGCCAGTGGTATCGGCCGATTCTCATGAACCTGCTAGCAGGACAGTGCAGGGAATGGCAGATGAAAGGGGAATAGCCCTCCTCTCTGCAATGTCTAGGGTAGTCCCCTCCCTTTACTGTCATGCTACTCACTCTAGTAGGTTTTGAACCTTGATGTCAAAAAATCACCAGGTCCCGATAACATACCAAACACTTTTTTGAAGCGCTATGCAGTGTGGTGCTCAAAGTACTTGACAGTAATATTCAACAGATCTTTAAATGACTTCTTTACCGGATGACTGGAGGACAGCCGCGATTAAACCTCTGCACAAAACCGGAAAAAAAGCACACATCGAGAATTACCGACCCATATATCTAACGTCGACATCATGTAAAAGTTTAGAACATATAATTCATAAACATATATTAGGTTTCTTGGAACAGCACAAAGTGCTTACCGATTTTCAGCATGGTTTCAGGTGTGGGTTTTCTACAAGTACACAGTTAGTTGAAACTGTGCATGACTTTGCTCAGTCGATTAACCAGGGAAAGCAAACAGACGCAATATTCATGGATTTCCGCAAAGCATTCGATAAGGTGTCACATAACAAACTAATTCATAAATTAAGTTATTACATTAAAATTGACAGGATACTTGCATGGATTACAGCTTATCTCTCGAACAGATGTCAGTTCGTCACTCTAAACAATATTTCTTCTAGCAGTGTCCGGGTTATGTCTGGCGTCCCCCAGGGATCTGTTTTGGGACCACTCTTATTTCTTTTGTTTATTAATGACATTGTGGCAGATCTTTCAGTCCGCGTGAAACTACGCGGATGACTGTATCCTGTATCAAATGGTGTCTTCAGTTGACGACCAGGTGCGTCTAAATAATGACCTAGCGAAGGTGGTTGCGTGGTGCAACAAATGGCAGATGCGCATTAATTTTGAAAAAACCGTCTTCATGAAAATTACAAAAAAGAAAATGCCTCTTCATTTTGTGTACGGTACTAACAGCATATCATTATTAGAAGTGACAGAGTATAAATATTTGGGCCTATGGATCACTAACAACCTTTCGTGGTCAAAACACATAGACGCTGTAGTAGCAAACTCAATGCGGAAACCATTTTTCTTGAGGCGCTCCCTAAAGTCATCCCCGCCTAGTTTTCGTCTATTGGCGTACAATTCCCTCATCCGTCCGTTACTAGAATATGCCGTAATCATTTGGGACCCTTTTACGTTAACAAACATTCAGAAATTAGAGCGAATACAGCATAAAGTAGCTATATTTGTTTTTAACTCATATGGCCGTGCATCTGTAAGTGAGCTCGTGAGGCGAAGTGGGTTACTCCCGTCGTTGAGCGCAATCGTGTTTGTCGGTTAAAGTTTTTTTTTTTCCAGCTTATAAAAGGACATTATAAAGTTGATACCTCTAATTATTTCTCTTTCGCCTCAGGTTACAACACGAGACAAAGGCATGCACTAACAATAACCCCTTTGAACGCGCGAAATAACTGCTTTAAATATTCTTTTTTTTCGAGGACAATTACTGATTGGAACAAACTTAATAGCGAGACTGTTAATCAAAATTCTTTACTGTTGTTTGAAAAGTGCCTGTAAATGTTATGAATTTGTGTGTGTTTATATGCTTGTATTTTATTTTGTCCCACCCTGCTATGATCTGTACAAGATCGCAGTATCTGTAAATAAATAAATAAACTACCGACGCTGTTGGCTGAGGTGCTTGAGGTTGGGTAGTTGGAGAATGATCATATGCAAGGCATGCGCTGTTTAGTATGGTTTATGGGGGTTTCAGGTCCCAAAGCGACTCCGAATATGAGGGACGCCGTATTGAAGAGCTGCAGAAATTTCGACCACCTGGAGTTCTTTAACATGCACTGACATTGCACAGTACACGGGTGCATGACTGACACATTAAAAGCCGACAACAGTAATGGTTAAGTACAATCTACCAACTTATATTTTATTCCATTCCAGTGTAAAAAGGCAACAAGAGCACGTTACATAAGTTTGATGAAATATATATATACTATATACTATATATATATATAGTTATGCAACAAGAGCACGTTACATAAGTTTGATGAAATATATATATATATATATATATATATATATATATATATATATATATATATATATATATATATATATATAAAAGGGAAACGAGAATAATCCTCGGAAGTGCATTGTGTTGATAGCAAAAATGACAGATGAAGATATTTAAAGGAATGAAAAAGAAACGAAACATGCAAAAATGAAAAGGATACCAAATAAGTGTTAGGGAAGTTTGCCTTGGAATTTCGCTGACTAACAGTATCCACCCTGCCTTACTAATACAAACGCGTAGCTGGCAGTCGTGTGATTTTTTTTTTAGCTTTTTGCAGCATATCGATCTCCCTCTGGATGAGTGCAACCGATGGGGAACATGAGTAGTCGCCCACCATGCCAGAAATCACTAGGAAAGCCTCGATTATCGCACGTTTATTCTTGGCATTTCGCATTGCATGGATTACGGACTTTCCAAAAGATGGATTTAAATCGTGTTTTCTACAGTGACTGGCCAAATTCCCTGGCCCAGGGAACGACAATTTCTTCTGGGCTCTAGGAGCCATTCGTTTAGGCACCGTCCAGTTTGCCCCACATGGACATGCAACATGAAAGGTATTTTGCAAACAATCCCTGTTAAACAGGTGACAAAATGTGAGCATGGCGAAATCCACAGCCCGATTCACTTCCTCAACTGCAGTTTCTACCTGATTAACTTTTTTACAGACACCTTTAAACTTAAATCGGCCATCTGTGTGGCTGCGGGTACCCCAAGAATCTATCTATTAGTTTGGCAGAGATTTGCCTGAGAGATTCAAAAACGATAAACCAGCTTTCATTGGCAAAAAGGAATAAAAAAAAGCATTTTGCGATCTTGCTTTACATCCACGGCACCTCGCACAGGCTGCAAAAAATTGCCCTCAGGTGTTTCCTTTTTTCACTGGAGTGTAATTAAATCTCAGTTTGCAGATTGCGCTTTACCATTCGTGTTGTCGCCATTTACTCTGCCAGTCTAAGCAGCGCACGTCTTGCATCTGGTCATTGGCTGGAAGGTAATCCCTTGATGGCGAAAAGCCACTACTATTCTAGACTTATATTTAACTGTAGGCGTGACACAGTAGATATGCACCCGCGAGAGATGCGCACGCGCCCATGCTACGGCATGAAACTTTTGAGTAATTCTCCCACATCTTGGTGGACATCTTAATCGCACCGTTAGAAAAGGAAAGAAGGTGGAAGTGAAAGCATACAGAGATTCGATATGGAGGTCTCCGGAACAATTTTGACCACCCAGGGTTCTTCAACGCGCACTGACATCGCGCAGTACGTGGGCCTTTTTTACTTCGCCTCCAATGACATGGGGCCCCCTTGGCCAGGATTGAACCCGCGACCTTGTGATCAGGCGCAGAACGCCAAAGCTATTGGGCGAATAAGCCTTCTTGAGTGTAAAGGTAGAAGGCACAGATAGCAGACGTGCAAAAATCTCAGAGGGCATGAGTGGCGTTGCCCGGCAGCTAGGTCGCGAAAAAAGTGCACATAACTATTACTGAAATATTAAATCTTAAATTATCAAAAGTAACTTTAAACATCAGACGCCCTAGGTGTTTTCTTAAGCTCAAGTCTCAAGTGTGCATGTTGCACAGAGCTGTTGTTTTTTAAGTGTGGCGGGGAACATAATACCGACGCGTTTTTTTTCTATATTTAGTCGCAGCCTTTCAAATCAGATATCGCATTCTGGGTCTTAGGCTGCGGCTGGTGCATCCGGCAGCTTGAAGATGAATGCTTAACTTCAATACATTCGACGAACTGAACAGCTGAAATGTATCTGCATCATTAATTAGATCACACCTGTATGCAGTACAGCACACACCGAAACTGTAAAATTCAACTAATTCTGTGGTAAACCTCAACTAACCCGGCACACTGTAACCTAGAGCCCTTACCGCTCTTCGGTGGTAGCGACAGGCTAGGCCACTGTTACGCGTCTCAACCGTGCCCGGTCAGGCAGATGGAATGGGCACCGAAGCCACCGTTGCACAAGCACAAGAACTCATTTCATGGAATGAAAACCTAACACACACACACAGAAAGCGAAAAAATGCGGTAACTTCAAAGCACAAGCGATCGAGCGTCGCTACAGATAAATGTCGCAAAGATAAAATCGTGCATGCACACTGAGCATTCAATGCAAACGCAAGGCCCTAGTTGAGTAAGTACTCTGTACCTTTTAGCTCACAGTCTTTGGTCGGGCTGGTCAGCTGGCATCGATGACCACTGGAGCGTCCTTTGTTGACGAATCCTTTAGTGAGTCGGAGCAGCGAAATCGATGTTAAAATACTTTTTCGGCGGATGCTCGGTCCGGGGTCATTGACGCTGCCACTACTAAGGCTTTCGGATGCGGTGCCGCGGGAGGCTGAAGGCCGGAGGGACAGTATAAAATCAGTGGAGCTCCTTATCGGCCGTATGATGCTCCCACGAAGCTGGATCAGCACAGAGCGCAGGTAAGACGTCGCCTTCCACGTCTCGTGCGATTTCCCCGCCCAAGCATGTGTACGAGAGAGACAACGGTTGTAGGAAAGAAGAGGAAGGGGTACGCGCCTTTTGTCACAGTCACCTGTTGATTAGCGCCTGCAAGACCACTATCACTGCCACGTGCGCAAACAAGCGAGGTAAAAGAAAAACTAGAAAGATAGCACCGCCGCCGCCGTGTGCGTCGAAGTGGCGATGACGGCTTAGAAAAAGCCAGATACCCCGTGTACTCCGTCGTACCCCATTCCTCTTTTATACTCTGTGCTTCTTCTTCATCTTGTTCTACAGAAGAGTTCGCTTCTGTCTGTTCTAATCGTGTTCTACTTTCTTCGCCTTCTAGTTCGTGGTCTCTCTTCTTCTCAGTCGTCTGTGCCTATCCTCTTTGTGAATCATGACAGCCACCTAGGCCACCTTCTCAATTTCGGTAGCTGCTACATAAAGCTGTCGTTGTCGCACGAGGCGACAATTTGGTCCAAGGCCCTTTTCCCAAGCACTTGACCTCAGAAAAGCCGAGCACCAAGCGAGGTAAACACTGTGCTCATTAAAACACCTGCGGCCACCCGGTGGCACTGGAGATAGGACCCACCACCTCTTTAATGCTAGGCGGGTGCTCCATCGCAAGGCCACCGCTTCGGTTCATCAAACTCTCAGCTATTCAGTCTCTGTTGAACAGACATAGCGGCAGAGCTGCCACCCTGCATTTGGAAGCGAAGAGCTAACAAATGGAAGATGACGACAGTTATACTATTAAAGCAGTACCACGAGTGACTACAAGTTAAAACGCACAGTCTTTGATCGCCCAAATCAGTTGCAAATGGTGTCCTCCGCCATGGAGCTGGCCTTCGCTCAAGATTCCGAACCCTCTAGGACCTGCTCACGGTTCCTGAAAGCCGCAACGAATCTGTAAGACGGCACTGATAACGTGCAAGATTGTATTGATTCACAGCTCGTGGCCACACGTCTGGTGAGGCCTAACAACAGTAGGCAAATCAAACTGCAGTAGAATCGACAAGGCATTAAAAAAAAAATAGTATATACCGGGTGTTTCAGCGAACATTTCAAAAATTTTCAAAAATAGCTTTTTAGGGTAAAAATATGGCTTTTGCGGCATAGTATTACCAGTGCTAGTGGACACTAGAAAACAGGTGAATCGTTTTAAGTAATGAGCTCGTTAACTAATTTTAATAATGAACTTTTTAACTATTAGAGCTGGGCGCCTAGTTTCAATTAGATATTTGTAGCCCTGGTTGCTAGTAGTAGACGTATGAGTTTTTAGAATTTCGAAAACGCGATTACCCTCGCTGCTGTGGCTCAACAAAATATGGCCGCATCGTGCGAAAAATACATGCGCATCGAAAGCATGCAGGCAAAGCAATCCCGCCAGCGCACGTAAGTGGTCAAAAAATCCAAATTTTGTCGAGCCACAGCGCCAAGGATAATCGCGTTTTTGAAATTCTAAAAACTGATATGGCTATTACTAACGACGGGCTAAAAATATCTAATTGCAACTAGGTTCCTAACTCTAATAGTTAAAAATGAACTATTAACAATTAGTTCACCAGCTTACTACTTAATAAAATTCACCGGTTTTCTGGTGTCCGTCAAGTCTGGTAATACTATGCCGCAAAAGCCACATTTTTACCCAAAAAAGCTTATTTATGAAAATTTTTGAAAGTGTTCGCTGAAACACCCGGTATATTAAATAGCCTATTAAATTTATAGCCATCAATAATCCGTACTCTTTATTTGTCATTGCGGCTACCAGCGATGCAATGTCTCACGCTGCATGTTGCAATTAGTGCGCAGCACGTGCTAGCGATTAAATAGCCGTTTTTGTCATCTTATTGCACCCAGTCGTTCTCCCCTATGTTCGGCAGCGGTACGACTGCAGCCGTGGCCATGCAATGCAGCCGGATACGGGGCGGTAGGAACGCTCGCCTGCGTTTCCAACGGACACTTTACGTCCCTGCGCACTAAGGCGGGAATGTGACAAGAGCGGCTCAACGCGTCACTAAGGCCGATAAAGACCGCGCTAATGCTATAGTGCGTCATGCAGGGAGTAATAAGGTTCAACAAGGGGAAGCTTTGGGCCAGTTGGTCAGACGTGTTGGGGAGGAGGGATAACCGCAAACTTGACAGGACTGAAGATCGAGAAGAGGACAGGACGAGCCAGGCTCGTCCTGTCCTCTTCTCGATCTTCAGTCCTGTCAAGTTTGCGGTTATCCCTCCTCCCCAACATGCAGGGAGTAAAGTCGACTGAACGCAGCGGAACGCAAAGAACTGAAAAACGCAGACGCTGCAAATTATCTTCCATTTCTGAAGCTTGTCAACAGTGAACAGCTGGTTTGAAAACAGCGCAAGCCAGATAAATTACGCCTCATGCCAGTGGAGCATTTAGAAGTACTGAGCTACGGAACGCCATCAGCCGATGGACTGCGGGTAACGGCCGCTGTTCCACAGATGCGGGCCTTCGAAGGAATGAAAAAGCACAGGTGCTAATTCGTAGCTGGGATATGCAGCGATGTCCATTTACAGCATGTTCCCGCGAAACCTTTGAAATCATCGCCCACGCATAGGGCCTTATACTTTTGTTTGCCGTGCCAGTCACTACGAGACTTCTGTAGAACGATTCTTACTCCGGGCGGCATTTACTTGGGTGCTCGAGATTCTCGTCAGTATTGTTGTCGCTTTATCTTGAGTGTTCCTAGTGACCTCTCAATCGAGCGCAGCTGAGAGCGAATGCCATCCTGATTGTCCAGCGGTCATCGCACTTAGGGCTATCGCCACCGCCGAGTTCAGCTCAAGGAGTTCGAGAGGGTTGTCCTGCTGGAAGAGAAGGAGCTCATGGTGACAACTCCTCAGGCGACGATTGCAAAGACGCACAGCAAGCGTCGCGCCCAATTCGAACAAGAGAGAAAG
Source organism: Amblyomma mixtum (assembly GCF_055824585.1). Taxonomy (NCBI): domain Eukaryota; kingdom Metazoa; phylum Arthropoda; class Arachnida; order Ixodida; family Ixodidae; genus Amblyomma; species Amblyomma mixtum. The sequence continues at coordinate 151,343,725 of NC_143016.1, read as the reverse complement.
CAGCGCAATGTCTAGCTGGCAAAGGACCAGGTAGATGCCAACTGAACGAGTGCGGCTATTACCATCCATGAGCCATCCTAAATGCGCTACGTCTTTTCTACAAATTATTTCATGCTTACACGCACTCTTGACGCCGAGGTATTTTGCAGTTTGTGTTTTGAATCTGACTGTCTATCGAAAATTTGTGGTACTGTAGAATTTTATTGGATTTTAATGCTTTTCTGGTACTAACGTTGGGTAGTCTTTATTCTGATGGCAATGTGGTTTCCTGATGTCACATTTAGAGCTACTAGGGCTTTTCTGTCGGTAGTTTTCCGGAAGCTTTTGATTTCTGCTTCCCTAATGTGCAGCGTCGGTTGTCGCTGATGCTTTAACTCGTGGCTGCTCAGAAGTTTTAAATTTAAAGAAAAAAGGTCCAGAAGGACGAAGACCAGGAGGGCGAGGCCATGATAGGCCACCGCTGCGGAAACTACGTATTCTGGATTCTAGCTTCACAGTGTCCTACGGGTACTTTTGCACGAACCTGATAAATGCCGCGGGCCGTGAGTGATGCTGGTGTTCTACATGTCCACAGGGTGACCACAGCAACAAGATCAGAGGTCTGGTTTGCAAAAATACAAACTTATTCACAGAGAGGGTTGGAAAATACCTGCCAGAAATGCGGCAATTCTAAATAAACACCGCCGAAGTCTTTCCCTCCTAAAGCCCAATTTCCTCGACCTCTCAACAATGCGTGTGAGTGGCAGTGCTGTGCTGACGAGTGTTTAACATCAGCTCCGCAGCGATACGTCGCTGCTTCTAGTTTGGCACTGCTTTCTCTGGCAACCTCCTCTCCGGCAACCTGTACATTTCTTGTTTGAACGTTAACACCGCTACTGAGCCCGGCCACCATGACGTAATGTGCGAATGTGCTAATCGCAATCCGAAAGGATCCTGGGGAATTTGTTGTCCTCACCAGCGAATTGATCGCCGCACCTTCAGTTAAGTGTGTACAGCCTTTGAAAAACTACACAGCCCAAGGGGTCTGCTTCTGAGACCTGCAGCGCGGCTCCTCTTGCATAAGCAGTCACCCTAATCTCAGGAAGCCGAAAGGAACTTGCGTCCTCAGCGCTCCCAAGTTTAGGGCAGTCAAATATATTAAATAGCCCCGCAGCATTGCTTTCAAGCAAACCTATGGGCTCTGTATTTTGAAAAAGACTGTGCGTGGGCGGTTTCTGCTACCTCACCTGAAGAGTGGTGTTACAGCTTGTCTATGAAATTTTGCGTGGGTTCCTTTCTCACTCAAAAGCAGCATTCGGTACTTGTTTTGTTAATTATATAAGGACATAAAACTCTAAACACAGCTTTACGCATTTTGCGTGGCAGAATCCACAAAGCGGATGCAGAGCAAATCGTAGTGGGTTGAGGGGGGGGAGGGGGGGGGGGGCAAGGAATAGTGTTCGACTTTGCCATGTTTTTACGAAACAGGAAAATTTCACCTTGCAAAGGGTGTTTGCAACTCGTTCTGCTGAAAGCACCTACCGGTACCGGAATCGAATCACGCGACCTCGTGCTCAATAACAGAGTCGTGGCCACTGAGTCACCCTGTCGTGGATACCACTACGCTAAAAGCAGTACCATGAGCGCATTCTTTCTTTGTTTTTGACGCATACCATCCGGAGCACCATAACGCACGTGCCTTTCGAAGTACCTCGCCGTTTCATCTGCTGTTTTCAATCCTGTTTTGACAATTGGATCAATTTCCGACGAACTGGTTTTTTTCCCGCTTCAATGTTTGTTTTTTTGTGTGGCCGCATGTGGCACATCCAGTGGATGTGCCACATGCGGCGTCTGCTCGATCGTTCTTTGTAACAACGCCACGCAAGTGAGCCGGTCTTGTCGACGAAATTCACAGCAGTTTAATGTGTTTCATTAGGCCATCTGTTGTCAAAATTCCTAGTCTGGAGTGTAGCAGGATGTAGAAGACCGAAAAAGCACGACTTTCCCACTGTATGTACATTTATTCCTTCTAAGTCACAAAGTCGCAAACCCTACCACAGTAAATGCAGTCCAGCCAGTCGAGACCATACTAAGTGCGACGGTGCAAAAACACAGAGTTCAGAACCGCACAAGTTTGGCAAGGCATCGATGATCACACTTCCGTAGTAAAAAGAACCTGGTGTTCACAATAAATACAAAGCGGAAAAAATCACAACGTTAAAAATATGTTACCTTTAAAACTGAATGTATTTCGGGCTTTTCTGTAATCCAGAATCGTATTGCTAGAAGACAGAAGGCGATAATCCTCGACCAGTGCACCCAACAGATGCTTTAGAGTTTTTCTTTTACTATTACTGTGTCGGAATAATTGAGTGGCGCTACTCGGAAAAAGGTGAAAGGCGAAAACATAAGCTGTTATCCGAAATTTCCTGTCAGCCGACAAGTCACGAGAACAATAACGTTCTAAATTTCTTACTGCAATCAGGCGCAATGTTCGGTGGCGTCATGATTTTCTCTCACGCTTTTTTTATTTATTATTTATTTCTCGCTGTATTAATTTATGGCATACTGCAGGCAGTCAAGCCAAAGCAGGGGATAAGCACAGTTTGTAATAGAAAAAAAAGAAGAAACTCCAGCACCAAGGCGCGAAGCACAAAAAACATGTGCAGCAGGAGAGCACTCACAACGCAAAATGGTGATGCCGAAGATGGACATTTATAAGACCAAGGGATTGCAGAAAGTATCCTGGTAAAATGTTCCAGTCAGTTATATTTGTTACAAAGGTAGAGCACAGAAACAAACTAACCTTATAAAAGGTACGGTCATAAGAAAGCGGGCTATAGTGACGGCTTTGTTCAGTCATTTGTAATGTTAGGTATGGGGCAGAACTTTTTTCTAACTTTGCGGAAAAATAGCGAATGGAGAAATATTTGTCGTAGAAATTCGTGCCACGATTACAGCGTCCGGAGGAAGCTGCATTGGATTAATGCTTAGTCCGAGACCGTTCCCTAGTGTTTCGAAAAAAAAATGAAACCGATAACTCTTGTTTGTATTTTTAAAACGCAATTATGATAGTTTTGCTGGTTCCACAGATACATGCGTACTCTTTCAAAATACTAATCTGGCCTGCCTAAATCTATCCTTTCTATTCGCCTATTCGCCGACCACTGTGTTATATACCTTGAAATCACTGCAACATTCATTTTTTGCAGCTAAACTTGGCATAAATACCTTTCCCATTGGTTTCAAACGTGGCTAATACACTTAAATATTAACAAATACAAGCTGATGCACGTGTCACATACTAATTCTCTCCCTGTCAAATAAGCTGTCAATGAAACTAACGTGGAACCGTTCCATGCTATGAGTATTTAGAGCTGCATGTAACACCTGGCCTCTTTCATCCAGACGAAAACGTTCGCAAGCTGCCTGAGGCTTCCCCCTCCCTCGTTCAACTCATCTACCTGCCCTTTCTCTACCGCTTACTTGGAAGTGACACATAAACTACATTATTAAAAGCGAAAACCACACTCTTGGATCTCTGCGTCCGAATTTTGCTAACCCACCTACGGCACACAAAATAACGACGTGCAGTACATTCATCATCACCCTGACTACCCCTACTGCAGGGCAAAGGCCTCTCGAAAATCTCTTCAATTGACCCTGTCCTTTGCCGGCTGCGGCCACCGTACCTCTGCAAGCTTCTTGATCTCATCCGCCTTCTGTTACGCTTGCGCTCTCTTGGAATCCACTCCGTTACCCTTAAGGACCAGCGGTTATCTTGTCTTCGCATTACATGCCTTGCCCAAGCCCACTTCTTCCTTTTGATTTCGACTCGGGTGTCATCAACCCGCGTTTGTTCCCTCACCCACTCTGCCCGCTTCCGGTCTCTTAACGTTACACCTACCATTTTTCTTTCCATAGTTCGCTGCGTTGTCCTTAACTCTTTCGCTACCGCGCCATAAGCTGAACCCTCTTTGTTAGCCTCAACATTTCTGCCCCATAAGTGAGTGCTTATAAGAAACAGCTTTTGTATACTTTTCGTCTGGGGGATATTGGTAAACTGCTATTCATTATTTTTATTCTTATTTGTCTTATTTCCTCTTTATCCGGATAATATTGCCCAGGCAGCTAATTTAAACCAACCTTTGATAAGCACAGGGGGCCCAGTCCCTCTCACTGTTTGTTTCTTAAGCCCACGGAAACTGAGGAGGTCTACCACACATTTATTACCATGAAAACAGTAAAGTGTTGAACCCCAATGACATTCAGATGAGGTCAGTAAAATTTGTAATAGAATATATCACTCCTGTTTTAGCCCACATTTTTAATTTAGCTCTGGAATCCAGCACTTTCCCCGATGACATGAAGAAGGCTAGAATTACAATAGTGCACAAAGGAGGTGATATAAATGTCGTGAATAATTATAGGCCAATATCTATTCTCTCGATTTTTTCAAAAGGGCTTGAAAAGGTTATATTTCATAGATTTAATAACTTCCTGGAGAAAAACAGGATAATAACTGACTCCCAATATGGATTTAGGAAGGGACGATCGACAGAAATGGCATCGCTTCTACTTAAAGAACAAATAGTTCAAAATTTAGATTCTGGTCTTTTTACACTTGGTCTCTTCATTGACTTCAGTAAAGCCTTTGACCCCCTCTACCATAATGTTTTGTTAGGTAAGTTATCACGGTATGGAATACGGGACGGACCCTTCAATTTAATTAAATCATACCTGAAAGACAGAGTCCATTGTGTCCGTATACACAATGTTTAATCATCTCTGCTGCCCCTACAAACCGGAGTACCGCAAGGTAGTGTTTTAGGCCCGCTATTATTTAATCTATATATTATGATATAGTTCTTACTGATCAATCAGCTAAATGGTTTATATATGGTGATGACAGTAGCATTCCTTATGAAGGTGCAGATCCAAACGACTTAGTTCTGCAGTGCAACCGAACGCTCGAATCCCTATCAGGGTGATCCCAGTCTAACTGCATAATAATCAATCCCACTAAGACTGAGGTTTTACTATTTAGACCAAGAAATAAAGTTTTCACACTTCAAAATAAGATCATTTATAAGAATAAAGATATAACAATAGTAGATGAGCATAAGGTTCTTGGCGTTACTTCTAATTCTCACCTAAAATGGGATCACCACATTAATCACGTCTGCAAGAAGCTGTCTGCTGCAGGAACCTGATTCCCGAAAGGGTTAAACTCCTGCTGTACCAAGCGTTCTTTGCATCCCACATAAATTATTTCAGTCTCGTATGGAGCTCAACAACAAAAATAAATAAGGATAAAATTAATGTGCTCCAGAAGAAAGTTTTCCGCTATGTGGCTAATGCTGGAATATATGCATCTACAAATAACCTATTTCCAAAGTATGGGATCATTTGTCTCCAGCACAGTTATGAATATCAACTCTTAAATCGGCTTTATTATTCATCCGCTGAGTCTGCAAATTTTCTTAAAACTGTTGCAACATTACATCAGCGAACAACAGATGTAATGACTAGAAATCCCCCACACTGGCTAGTTCCCTATTTCCGCACCCATAACAAGCTTCAGTCACTAAAGCACAATGTTCCATCACTTCTAAACAAAAATCCAAAAGGGTTTTTTCCATCTAAGAAAGAATTTAAAAATATTATTTCTGTAACTTGGACTGAACTCCTACGTGTAACCCTGATTTGTTGTGTCGTGCCTTAGTTTTAAACTAATTGTCCTTTGGTCGTGTGCTTCCATGTCAACAATTGATTTTTCTTTTTCTTTTTATTGTCCCACTGTTTGTTTCAGGTGTATGTAGGCTTTTGAAACCTGCTTCTTTACCCATATATTTTCAATGTGATTTTTGATGACCGCAGTTTCTTTTTGTTAATCTATGTCGACTGCTGTCGTGAAGGTGGCCCCTGGACCGTCGTCAAGTTGCTCTGTGCGACTTTTAGTCCAGGAGACCATTCAGAGTTTGTATTTGTACCACTCTGGAAAATAAACTAAATGAATTGAATTGAATTGAAATAAATAGAAGATTAAGTTTGGGGTAGAGCGCATATGGCAGGTTCTCTCAGATCATTAATTGCAAGTGAATAGTTAGGCGTAAATTAGAATATTCGCATTCAGTGTTTAACCCTGGACTTCGGACATCTCCTGGACTAGACATTTCCCTCTTATCGAAATAAACCCGGGCACAACACAAGCCACGAATATCTTGAGATAATTAAGAATAACTGAGCATACTTTATGTGGTCCAACTAACCGCATAAGTAGCGTCTCATTTGTGAAAAAAGCCTTACCACTCCTACTTCTCGAACACCGCAGAGAGGTACCTCGGCTCTTCTGTGATTTCATCTCTCATCGGGCATCGGTCACATTCACACAGTCCATGTCGTCACTTGTACCAGCAACTCTTTACTCATTCATCCAGGAGCACATCAGCTTACTGGAACCTCCTTCTACAAGGCGTCCTGTCACTGACAGATCCTGTTATTTTACATAATCCACTACGTCACCTTTTCTGCAGTGACTTGTTTTAGCTTACCACCTTTTTTCTATTTCATTTCATTTCATATTTCTCCTTAAGGGCCCGAGGGCATTACATAAGAGGGAGGCGAGGGAGGCGAAACAAATCTTGAACGTGGAAAAATGTGAAGGAGCAAGATACAAAATACAACGTAGGCAAGCAAAAACAAAAGCAAGAAAAAAATACAGTAAAAAATGCAGACATACATTTAAGTCAGATAACAGCAAACAAGCAAGCGCAAGAGAAACAAAACTACACTAAGGCGCAGAAATTCAACTAAACTAAGTAACAAAAGAGTACAAAGGGGACAATCTATTCAGGATGGCTGGAGTTTTAGCTTATTACAGAATTGTTTTCTGTCTGTGCATTCGGCTATGTTTTCGGGTAAGGAATTTCATAAGACTATTGCATGAGGGAAAAATGAGCTACTCATTGCAAGGGTGCGGGTGGAAATTCGTACTAGAGACTGGCTGTGGCTTAAACGGGAAGATCTTCTTAGTGGTGTTGTTAGTAGCTCACGTCTGGACCGTGGGTGATAATAGAATGTGTGAAGAAGGCACAAACGAGATATGATGCGGCGTGATGCGAGGGACGGCAAGTCGAGGTCTCTTTTCATTGAGGTGACGCGGGAATTTCTTGAATAGTTCGAGGTGATAAATCGTGCTGCGCGGTTTTGAATGACTTCGAGGTTTGCGGCGAGGTATGATTGTGACTGGTTCCAGATGGCTGATGCGTATTCAAGCTTTGGTCTGACGAATGTGAGATATGCTAGTTTTTTAATGTCTGAGGATGAGTCGGAGAGACTACGCCGCATGTAGCCGAGAACGCGTGAGGCTTCGGAGCAAATGGTTTCAATATGTGTAATCCATGATAGCGATGGTGTCATGTGCAGGCCTAGATATTTGTATGATGATGTGTAGGCAACGGGTGTAGAGTTGAGGTAGTAGGTAGTCTTAATTTGGTTGCGAAGTCGGGAAAATGTCATGACTTTACATTTGGTCGTGTTTAAAGGCATGAGCCGTGTTTCACACCAAAGTGAGATAGCGTTTAGGTCTTGTTGGAGGGTGCACGTGTAGTCTTCGTTAGTTATGGCGCGGTATACAATGCAATCATCGGCGAACAATCTCAGTTTAGATTTGATGTTGGAGGGCAGATCATTGTATTGTATTGTATTGTTTTTTTCTTGCTTTTTTCTTGTATTGTATTGTATTGTTTGCTTCCGTGCTTTTTATGCTTTCGTGCTGGAACCGCCTTCTACAAGACGTCTTGTCAATTACAGATCCCGTTCTTTTTCACAATCGACTTCGTCATCTTTCCCGCAGTAAACTATTTATATTGCGATCATATCTCGGTTTGTATTTGTTTCCCCTTCTTTTTCATTAGTGTCACATTTTGTTTATATTTTTTGGTGTCGCGCTCTTTATGCTTTTTATTTTTGCCACCACGTCCCTATGTATTGCTTTTATCCTATTGAGTATAAATAAAATTAAATGAAGTGAAATTTAAGAGTGACGTATGTGAGTTAATGGCGGAGCAAGAAAAAAACTTTCGTAAAACACGGGAAGAAAAGTTAGCAATTAGAGGTCAAGTTGCTTGTTCACGTCGTACGTAGATGTTTACGTTCTTTGATTTCAGTAATTATCTGACAAAGTAAAAATTTAAATTTATTTTCTTTGTAGCTTTAACTAAGATTGCCTTTTCGGAGCCTAACTTCGTACAACACACTGCTCAAAGTGAGAGCATTTTAGAGGCTCTGTTGGATCTCATTAAAAAGCACACTCTCATCCGCCTATTTACAAGCCTGTATAGGTTAATTAACCGCATTTATAATCTTGTTCAAGAGCCCAAGTACGCTTCACTGAGAGACAACAGATGTGACCACAGAAACGCCAGAATTTCTCCGCGAATAGTAGCACACTGGTTGTGGCATTTTAGATGAATTGATACCCAAGCAACAAACACATCAGAGAGTCCAATAATTGAACTTTGAATTCAATTTATTTTGAGGAACTTGGTCTTAGCTCTTCACAAATCCAACGAAACCAAGTCAACCTGCCAGCCTTGTCCACAACGGAAGCAAGAAAGTGGTGAGTGGGACCTAACTGGGTCACTGCCGGTAATACTTGACTGAAGCCACGCTTGTATTACGACAAAACGCTGTTTACATGAAGAAGCTTCGAATGTGCTACACGAACTTACACGAAAAACATATATAAAAATGTCGCTCTATCCCGACACTAGTTTCCGACCCTTCATTATGACAGGCCCGACACGAGCGGTTTTCCAGTCATCAAGTATAGCTGCATATTTAGTAGATGCTTGTCAGCAACTAGTCTAAAAGTTCAACGAATGCGTTGTAGGTACGCTGTCACGCCTTTAGGAAAATTTTGTTCGTAGCGTCACTTTCCAGCATATTAAGTGCTCCATCATGTCAGATTAAATCACGAACATTGGAGGAACGCAGGTGTTGGCAAAAAGAGTATTCGAAGACACGGGATAAACATTTGACCAACACTCTTCCCACTTCGAGTTACTGATCAATTCGCTCTCGCCCTACCATAAGCTTGCCGTCCCGGTTAGCTCAATTGGTAGAGCGACTGCTCCGGTGTGGCGGTGGTTCCGGGTTCGAACCCCGGATCAGGACGAATTTTTCTTTAACTACGAAGTTTCTGAGAAAGCTGTATAGCTTTCCTTTGTAGCCGTATGGCTGCGCTTGGGTGGATGCCAATGAGTAATTACTCCCTTATTACAAATCTACTCCACCTTGGGGGATTCCCCTAAACATTTGACCAACACTCTTCCCACTTCGAGTTACTGATCAATTCGCTCTCGCCCTACCATAAGCTTGCCGTCCCGGTTAGCTCAATTGGTAGAGCGACTGCTCCGGTGTGGCGGTGGTTCCGGGTTCGAACCCCGGACCAGGACGAATTTTTCTTTAACTACGAAGTTTCTGAGAAAGCTGTATAGCTTTCCTTTGTAGCCGTATGGCTGCGCTTGGGTGGATGCCAATGAGTAATTACTCCCCTATTACAAATCTACTCCACCTTGGGGGATTCCCCTAAACATTTGACCAACACTCTTCCCACTTCGAGTTACTGATCAATTCGCTCTCGCCCTACCATAAGCTTGCCGTCCCGGTTAGCTCAATTGGTAGAGCGACTGCTCCGGTGTGGCGGTGGTTCCGGGTTCGAACCCCGGACCAGGACGAATTTTTCTTTAACTACGAAGTTTCTGAGAAAGCTGTATAGCTTTCCTTTGTAGCCGTATGGCTGCGCTTTTGTGGATGCCAATGAGTAATTACTCCCTTATTACAAATCTACTCCACCTTGGGGGATTCCCCTAAACATTTGACCAACACTCTTCCCACTTCGAGTTACTGATCAATTCGCTCTCGCCCTACCATAAGCTTGCCGTCCCGGTTAGCTCAATTGGTAGAGCGACTGCTCCGGTGTGGCGGTGGTTCCGGGTTCGAACCCCGGACCAGGACGAATTTTTCTTTAACTACGAAGTTTCTGAGAAAGCTGTATAGCTTTCCTTTGTAGCCGTATGGCTGCGCTTGGGTGGATGCCAATGAGTAATTACTCCCTTATTACAAATCTACTCCACCTTGGGGGATTCCCCTAAACATTTGACCAACACTCTTCCCACTTCGAGTTACTGATCAATTCGCTCTCGCCCTACCATAAGCTTGCCGTCCCGGTTAGCTCAATTGGTAGAGCGACTGCTCCGGTGTGGCGGTGGTTCCGGGTTCGAACCCCGGACCAGGACGAATTTTTCTTTAACTACGAAGTTTCTGAGAAAGCTGTATAGCTTTCCTTTGTAGCCGTATGGCTGCGCTTGGGTGGATGCCAATGAGTAATTACTCCCTTATTACAAATCTACTCCACCTTGGGGGATTCCCCTAAACATTTGACCAACACTCTTCCCACTTCGAGTTACTGATCAATTCGCTCTCGCCCTACCATAAGCTTGCCGTCCCGGTTAGCTCAATTGGTAGAGCGACTGCTCCGGTGTGGCGGTGGTTCCGGGTTCGAACCCCGGACCAGGACGAATTTTTCTTTAACTACGAAGTTTCTGAGAAAGCTGTATAGCTTTCCTTTGTAGCCGTATGGCTGCGCTTGGGTGGATGCCAATGAGTAATTACTCCCTTATTACAAATCTACTCCACCTTGGGGGATTCCCCTAAACATTTGACCAACACTCTTCCCACTTCGAGTTACTGATCAATTCGCTCTCGCCCTACCATAAGCTTGCCGTCCCGGTTAGCTCAATTGGTAGAGCGACTGCTCCGGTGTGGCGGTGGTTCCGGGTTCGAACCCCGGACCAGGACGAATTTTTCTTTAACTACGAAGTTTCTGAGAAAGCTGTATAGCTTTCCTTTGTAGCCGTATGGCTGCGCTTGGGTGGATGCCAATGAGTAATTACTCCCTTATTACACGGGATAAGCACTATGAAAGTCTTTTATTTTTTCTTTCTTCGTGGATACTGTTGGCACATGGGGCCATTACAGGGCATAGCTCTATGTAAGGGGGATACCGAGAGGTTTCTAACCAGAAAGGTTTCTCGTTGGCTACCCTCCACTGGGGAAGGGAATGAGGGAGTTAATTTTGCAGGTGGGTGATGGATGATCTTGATGATCGATCGACGGTGTTGATCTTGAATTCTTTTAATGGCTCGGTGATCCGTCGACACGTTGCGGAACAGACTGGACAACTTCTTCGGGACACTATCTACTTTATTGCATGGGCGCTCACCGGCGACCGGCCCTCCTATCTCTCCCAGACCTCGCCCGGTCTCCCCACCGGTGCCGGCCGGTCTCTCCGGACTATCTCAAGCTCCGATCCCCAATTCCCCCCCTTGGTCCGATCTCCTCTTTTCTCGCCAAAAACTCGCCCTTAAATACATTTTCCCAGAATTCTAGGGAACACTTTTTGTAACCAATAGGAAATGCGCTTGTCAGAGCCAATCAGGAGAATTTTGTTCAAACTGAAGGAGCCAATAGCACGCCAGTCCTCACGGGGTTGTTGTTTTCGCGAGCACCGAGCGAATTCCAAGAAGACGTTACGCATTTCCGCTTGGTTACCGCACCGACATACACCAACACACAAAACATCGGCGGGAGCGCAGGGAATGCAAACACTCAGTCCGAACCGCGCGCACTGCCCTGGTCGCGCTCCCCCCTTCGCTGCTCGCCTCCGGGACATCCGGTCCGTCATGCGCTGTGCTGTCGAAACCAATAAATTTACACGCGGCCCCCTTCGAAACCCCAGGGGTCCGCACATTGGCTTACGTCTTCCGGCCCGAACGCGGCCTTGCGAGGCCGGGCCTCCTCACTGCCGGTTAACCGTCTTTGCCGCCATCTGCCGCGTTTGTCTCAAAACAAACCCATTTCGGCGGCGCCGAGATGGCGGCTGCTCGAGGAGACCCGACAAACAGCCAGCACATACAAAACCAAGGGGGCCACGCTACCGGCTTCGGGGTGTGTGTGCGATGGGTCTCCGAGCCGCAGCCCGGCAGCTCAACTCCTCCTTAATGAGAATGTTGTGCGTACACTTGCTGTACGCACAGCACAAAGCACGTTACAATACAAAAAGTGCGGAGGGACATATGACACAAAACATACAAAAAAGCACACCGATAATACACACAGCTACCGCATTAACAAGAGATACTCGCGTCTTAACGACAGTCCCAACACATGTTGCACACTCGCACACGTAGCAAAGGCAAAAGAACAATACTTCCCTCATGCAGTGCTAATGACAAATACATTCCAACCTGCAACCAAGACACGACATCATTCTCAGGGCACTCGAATATTCTGTAACATGCACACGACGAATGTTCCGAGCGGTTCATCTCACACTGTCTGTAGTCCTTGAAGCACAAAAAGAAAAATTCGCACAAAACTTCCGCGCAAACAACATTTGGTCATGTCCATGTGATGGTCTCTAAAGATTGCATCCTGCCAGCTCTGGATCCTTTCAGTTCTGGATCCCCCCTTCCACCTACTGCGTCCGCGCTTACTCGAGCCTTTTGTTTCAGTCTCAAGACATGCCACCGAGGTTAGCAGAGTTGCATATCAAGCTCATGGCTCCTTGTTGCGACATGGCGACGCAGTTAAGGGTGGAGTGGCCCTGGCCAACGCGGCCGATGATTTCAGCGGTGTCCCCCCGGGTCGAACACACGCACTTGTCGCCTACGACGGAACCGCGGTGCGGCACAGGCAGTTCGCGCAGAGACGAGACTCAATTTGCGCCGCAGCTTATCTGACTCACGATCCTCGCTGGCGGTCAGTGCACTCAGGCCACGCGCGATCACGATGGGCAGAGCCATGTTTTCTTTGGGCTTCTTCATGTTTTGCGTGCTCAACTGCGGTGACGTGTTTTCGCCAGACGCCTGTACCTCGATCTGCATAGGCAAATGCATGCCAGGATCTTGCCGTGATTTGGGGTACGCCGCCAACTTTTGCTGTGTTTCCGTGCTCTGCTCACGGTACATGACACAGACACTGTCCCCACCAGCTGATCTCCGTTCGTACGGCAATCTCTCCGCCGTAGCATTACCTGTATCTGAGTCCCCTGTCTCAGAGTCAGCTCTAGTCAGCTGCGTCACCTGCTCCTCTAGCGACGCCGCCTGAGTCATTGGCGCAACACCCCTGACATACTGTTTCCCCATCAATGCGCAAAGGATCTTCACAGTGGACACCCGCGCCTGGCGATTCACCCGTATCTGCATGCTTATGTGGTTCAACGCAAATGTCTTCCTTGTCCTCACGCGCGTCGGCAACCTGGACAGTTTCGACAACAACCCGTATGTCACCCGGCACGCTCTCAGTGTTGATCTCAGTACAGGCAGGTAGGGACTGCTGTTCTCTTTTAACATCGATTGCTGACACAGCAATATCCGGCAACTCAGCGCCTGCGATCTCTGCATTGTTTGCCGGCACCTGCGCTTCGCCTGAAGCGCTCTCAATCCATACCAACTTCAAGCCATAGCAATTACCCAACAGCTCTGTTGCACAGCTCAGACCCTGGCTGTCATCTCCTCTACCTGGAGGGGGTATTCGGCTCTGAACTCGCTCCAGCAGTACCTCCGACCTCTGCTCAATTCGCTCTTCCTGGAGAGATTCTTGCATTTCCCTGTATTTTTCTTCGGCCATCACGCTCGAGAAACTCCAGACTCACATCGTCCAATTCATTTTCGAGATAACCACCCCACCTGGACGAAAATGCGCGCCTCTCGTAATGCCCACTCGAACAAGTGCGGCCATCACCTGTCATTCCATTGGCACGCTGTCAGTTTCAACCGGCTTCATGCCGTCGCAGCTTGCCCGTTCATCTGAAGCCCTGCCCTGCTCCTGCCTGGCATCTCCTCTGCCTGAAGTGGGTGATCGGCTCTGAGTTCGCTCTGGCGGTACCACCACCTTCTGCGCACTTCGCTCTTTCTGGAGAGATTCTTTCATCTGCCAGTACTTTTCTTCGGCCACTGCGAGTTCGAGCTTGAGAGACTCCTAACTCACACCGTCCAGCTCATTTTCGAGATAACTACCTCCCCAACGCACGCCTTGCGTAATGCTCACTCGAATACCTCAGCGCGGCCATTACAACAGCTGCTCACTAACCTTGCGGCTCGAGCGCTACGGAGGCAAGCAAAATGGGGAGGGGTACTCACTCTACCGTCGCGTCAGTGTCTATGGCTTCTGCGGCTTTCTCCGAATCTTCTCATTCAGATGCCCCCTCGTCCTTTCCAGCGGCTGCAGCACTCTCTTGCTCGTAGGCCTCTCGTTTCCTCCTCGATGCTTCGCAGAGTTGCAGCGGTCTTCATCCAACGAGTCTCTCAGCTTCCGTCCCCTCTTCGCCTCCAACTGCTCCAGAGGTCTCGCACCAGGATGTCGCCGCTCTTCGCTCCCAACAGCCTCCAAGGTCTCTCACCAGCAGCCCGCTTACTTCCCCCGCAACGGGCGCCGAGGTGTCGCGATGATCAGCTGCAACGGTGGGGACTCTCACCAAGGCGTTGCTCTCCGCTGGTGTCCAATTGTGCCCGTGTCCGCTCCACAGAAAGCCACCGGAATCGTCCTGTCGACTGCGCCAGTTAATTTTGCAGGTGGGTGATGGATGATCTTGATTATCGATCGAAGGTGTTGATCTTGAAGTCTTGTAATGGTTCGCTGATCCGGCGACACGTTGCGGAACAGACTGGACAACTTCTTCGGGACACTATCTACTTTATTGCATGGGCGCTCACCGGCGACCGGCCCTCCGATCTCTCCCAGACCTCGCCCGGTCTCCCCACCGGTGCCGGCCGGTCTCTCCGGACTATCTCAAGCTCCTATCCCCAATTCCCCCCTCCGATTTCCTCTTTTCGCGCCAAAAACTCGCCCTTAAATACATTTTCCCAGAATTCTAGGGAACACTTTTTGTAACCAATAGGAAATGCGCTTGTCAGAGCCAATGAGGAGAATTTCGTTCAAACTGAAGGAGCCAATAGCACGCCAGTGCTCACAGGGTTGTTGTTTTCGCGAGCACCGCGCGAATTCCAAGAAGACGTAACTCATTTCCGCTTGGTTACCGCACCAACATACACCACACACAAAGCATAGAAAAGATAGGCACGATGAGCGTGAAGCACTTTTGCAAATGCAGCATGTGGTCTGTGTACGGGAAGAGCTGCAAGATGATTACTGAGAACTCGTGTGAGGTGCCGAATGTGTGTTCTCATGGTTTCAACAGCAATGTATGTAGTAACAGGATGCTCCACAGCGACAAGAATAGTGGCTGCCGTTGAGGCACATTTATGTAGTCCAAGGCAGATTCGTAGAGCTTTCGCTTGAGCACTTTGAAGTGTCTGATGGTTTGTCTTTCTAATAATGTTTAAAATGGGAAAGCTATATCGCAAGTATACCAGGAATAGCGAACGGTACAGTTGAAGCATCGAGTGCACAGATGCGCCCCAGGACTTTCCCCCGAGGAAGGAGAGAATCTAAACAATCTCCTTGGCATGTTGTAGAGGTGGGGACTCCACGAGAGGTTCCGATCGATAGTAATGCCAAGGAAGCGGTTGCTTCTCTCATGGGGAGTGGCGTTGCCATTATTATATATGGGGTAACTTGTCATTTGTTTTCGTGTGAACATCACGAGGGAACATTTTTCGGTCGAAATATTTAGGCCCGGCTCAGGAAGGTGTAACGTAAGTATCGTTGCCGCCTTTTGTAGTCTCGCACGAACTTGGGGACGGGTCACGCTTGATGCCCAAATACAGATATCATCGGTATATATTTAGATCTGAACAGATTGTGGCAATGGGTCAACCAGGCCGATGAGAGCAAGGTTAAAAAGGGTTGGGCTCAGCACTCTACTCTGTGGGATTCCGCGCGAATTTCGATGCAGAGAGGTTGGTCCGCCTTCAGTCAGGACAAAACACGACCTCTCTGCCAAATAGCTTCGTATCCAGCTGAACATGCAGCCTCTAATCTCAGCAGCTTCTAATGCGTCCAAAATGGCCTGATGTGTTATATTGTCCTAGGCACCCTTGATGTCCAAGAACAGTGACGCTGGACGGATGTCGCAAGGTCAACCACATTGTCGAAGGAAGAGCGGCCACGTCGAAACCCAGACATAAATCCAGGGTAGATCAGGTATCGCTCCAGGTACCATTCCACGCGTGTTAACAACATTCTTTCCATGACTTTCCCGACACTGCTGGAGAGTACAATTGGGTGGTATGCTGAAATGTCGAGTGGTGATTTTCCCGGTTTAAGGAGTGGAACAAGATGACTGCTCTTCCATGCATTAGGAACTATGCCGTCACACCATGACTTGTTGTATGTATCCCGAAGAACCCGTCGAGCCTCTTGGCCAAGGTTGGCGAGTGCGGAGTACGTCACACCATCGGGTCTCGGCGATGATGACCTTCTACAACAAGCCAGCGCGGCGTCAAGTTACTCCATGGAGAACAGGTTATCCATTCGTGAAATCCGCGAGGGTGGAACACCACTGCAGTGCAGCGTTGTGGGTGGGTTCGGTTAGCCTGTTATCCTTTGCGCAAAATTCTTCGGCTACCGCGACATCGCTCCGTTTTTGATGGAGCGCGAGTGATTTAAACAGGTGGTGCTGTGGAGGGGGCGTGCAAAGGCCACGGATTACATTCCAAACGCGTGACAAGGGCTTCCGTGGATCAAGTGTCTCGCAAAATGACCTCCAACGTTGTGTCTGCTGGGCTTGAACTCTTGGCTGAATTTTCTTCTGTAGGCGTCTAGCATCTCTGAGGTCTAAGCGCGACTTTGTGCGTCGGTACCTGCGCTCTGCCCTGCGCCGTAGCGTCCGCAGTCGTTGTAATTCGATATCAAAATCGGTGAACTTTGCGACGGGGTTGTAGCAGCATGTTGCGCAATCCATGGCCTCCTTAATTTTTTGTTCAAGACCTGTCGAGAATCTTTCCATGCATGCATCCTCCATACGTGCTTTAAAAACTGTCCAATCAATACGTCTCATACGTCTGGCTGAACGGGATGTGGAATGGCCGGTAATAATCAGGTAGGTTGGAATATGATCACTGTTATGGGTTTCTACATCCGAAAACCATCGGACGTTGTTGGTAAGGCATCGCGAAGCGAAAGTCAAATCGAGGCAGCTGCTATAGGTCACCGCTCGAATATACGTCCGGGGTTCCGTCATTAAGACACTGGAGGCCATGGTCTGAGGCGAAGGACACGAGTTCCCTTCCAGTAAGGTTTATCCTAACGCCTCCCCACATGGTGTGGTGAGCATGGAAATCACCTATAATCACCCATGGGCCAGAGGTGGCTAGCATCACATCACTCAACCTTTTGTCGACAAAACTGCTAGATGGTGCCATGTACACAGCCACAAGCGTAATTGTGAGGTCATGGCTCTTTACTGTGAGGGAAACATACTGGTTGTCATTGTGTGGGGGAACCGAATGGAGCACATATGTAAGTTCACGTCGAATGTAGACGACAACTTTGCTGCTTCTGTTGCGCGTGGGCGAAGGAAATGCTTCATAACCGGATAATCGTAAAATGTTCGGCAGATTCGGTTCACAGATAACCAGAATGGGGAAGCGGTTGTCATAAACATAGTGTATAATACCTGAAATTTTCACTGGAGTCCGCGGGCATTCCACTGAAAAATAAAAGCTTGCTTGACTTTCGTCGGAAAATATAGTTCAGGGGGAGCCATGGTGTCTTCTAATGTAGAGCTGCAAGATCTGGATGTAGCGCGTCCCACATTTCAGGACAGTTTTTAAAGACACAATCCTTGAAAATGCTTGGTGCTAGTGCTCTAAGCTCTTTAATGTCACATGACTTCGATAGACAAAATCTCTGTTCCTCTTTATAAAACACTAGTTACAAGTCTGCGCTCGTGTGTGTCGTCTTCCACTTTTTTCTTTCGTCAGTTTCCCGCTGTACCACACAAAATTGGCTATTATTACCAACTTGCCCAGCTATCCACCCCTATTAGCACACATCAGTAAGCCTGCGACCGAACCGCCGACCGTTGGGTTATCTTCACCGATTCGAAAGCATCTCTCCAGATCCTGGCCAACCTGCTGAAGAAAACGAATCACCAGCCAGTTTCCCTGGACATCGGATATCTACATCATTTAGCTATTGCCGCAGGCCACTGCATAACATTTCAGTGGGTACCTGCTCACTGTGGCATTCAGGCTAATGAAAAAGCAGATGAAGCGGCCCGTAAGGGCCATCAACATCGGAGATACATTAGAATTTTTTTTACGAAATCTGATGCGTCCCAGGTGGCCAAAAGTTTTGCTTCCGAAGAAATGTATCGACTTTGGAGTTTGCCGACATATCAATACCAATTTCTTCACTCAATCGACCCACATCTTAGATCAAGGCTCTCACCCAGAATTCCTCGACATCTGGAAACACTTTATCATCGACTCCGTCTTAATACTGCATATACAAACGGCTTACGATACCGTTTTAGACAAATGGACAGTCCGCACTGTGACAACTGTGCCGCGATAGAAACTGTGGAGCATATCTTGCTTGAGTGCCCTGCATATGCTAACGAGCGTGCGTACTATGAACATTGCATGCAGAAGCTCTGCTCAGTGCCCCTTACAATGGACAAAGTTTTAGGTCCCTTAGCCTGTCTTAGGCAACAGAGACTTGCAATGACTTTTCTATTCACATATTTAAAAGACATTGGACATCTCGATAAGCTTTAAATTCACTTGCACGTCACCTTCATGCATTCTTCATGCAGTGAACTTCGTCAGCCCATTTGACGGACTATGCACTCCATCACTCCATAGGTTACATCAATACTCGCCATTGCATCCTTAGTACCCATTTCATGGCCGCATTTTATCTTCGTTTTTTTTTACCTCTTCCACTCTGCTCTCCTTCTGTCTTTATCTCCAAAATTCCCCTCCCTACGCAGAGTAGCATGCCAGCGATTTTTAAACGCCGGCTAAATTCTCTGCTCTTCATTAAAGAGTCTCTCTCTCTCTCTCTCAGTAAGCCTGCTGGACTACGTGAGACATCACAAGATGCACAAGGTCTCGATTTAATCAAGTGGAGCGAACGTGCCTACATACCCTCGGAGTAGCGTGTCTTACTCGCAACACAAAGATCATGGGTTCTATTCACAGCCAATTACCCCAGTTTTCTTTTCAGCGAAGATCATTTGCGTACTAACACGTAATAATGACACTTGAGTCAGGCTAAAACATTGTAATCGTAATTTCCCTCAGGTTTCAATTATTTTTATTCTACGGCTCAACGTGGGACGTCACTAACCTCTCGACTAATCCTGATTTTCTGGACACGCCAAAAATACTCCGATTTTTCCGCTCAACGAGGGCTTAACTCTGTCGCGCAATATCTGCTATTTATGACCTATCATCGGGTGAATTGTGGAGCTATCTATTTATTTCTTGACTTTATCGACTCATTCGAACCGCATTGGAAGCACTTACAAAACACAAACCAGGTAGCGCAATGGAACAATTAGGTGTCGAGTAGCTAAATTGACTGCTGCTCCCACATTGTCGCTTGAAGCGCTCTTGATCGAGCAATTTCTTACGTTGCTGTCTTTGCGCAAAATGTGTCAACTTTGCGAGTGTGCATGGTAGAAATTACCCAGAAAAGGTGACGGTTCCGTGACATAGCATTGCCGTTATAGATATTTACCTGACTTTTAGAGCCACCCAGGTAATTTTTTGTTGGTTTACGTTGGCCAGCGACCGCACATTTAGCCGTGATAAATGCTGGAATTCTGCTCAAGTATGAAAAACGTTGCCATTAATTTTTTATTCACAGATATAAAAACTAAATGCTGCCGAATAATTCCCTGCCATCCTGGCATCACGCTCACTAAGAATGAAATGGCCGAATGAAGAGGAACGCAGTAAAATTGAAGGCAATTAAAAATTTCAAACTGTCGCATTTTGCCACACCCCGTTGGGCATAATAAGACACTCATCCTAAATCAACATGTTACTCATCCTTACAAGAATGCATACGAACTTGGCTCTGTGTACATCTACAATCTTCGGATGTTTATGAATTTCCTGCCATCCTCGCAACCTTTTTTTCTGCTCTTTGAAAGACAAGCGATTTGGTTCGATCTGCAGCGCACAAAGGCGAAGGCTTTAGTATGATTTTAGGCGAGAACAAAAACAGTTTGCTCCGTTTCGGAATGTGTTGTCAGATTGGTGTTCTTGCCCGCCAGAGAGAGTGCGATTCTGAGCTTCGCGAAAATTTTCAGACTCCTTCTGCTTTTCGTAATCGGTCAATTTCGTTTTATGTATATGGTCGGTGCTTTTGTGAATCAAAACTTCTTGACGGAGTCGGCGCTGCTTGCGCCTCACCAGACTAATTTTCTTACGCGCTGGTGGGCGTTTGTTTTCTATTTTGTACGCTCAGACCAACATCGAGAGCGGAAAGTACAGGTTGAGCTACGGGTGTCTACGAGCGCGACACTGTGGTATTTCGTGTTTTCGCAGCTCTTTTCAATTTCTTCGATTCCGAGTTTTTAGGGCTTCTTTTTTTTTCTTGTAAAGGTGCTGATGTGGCTATAATTGCGACTTGCGTGCGTGCGTGCGTGCGTGCCAGCAGCAAAAATAGTTTTTACCCCGCGCCCGTCATAGCATCTCCCGTAAAACCTTCGCGCTAAGCTCATGCGTTCGACGCGGCTAGCGAAAGACCGGGATGTTTTTTGCACAAAAAATCTATAGAAAACTACAACGAAACAGAAGTGCACTGACTTTGAGTAAAGGTAGCCTGGACGAGTAATGTGCGTAAATGTGACAACCACATTAATGGATATCCAGGGATCGTTGTATCGAGCACTGCCTGCGGTATTTATGGTATCCGCTCTCCGCGTTTCATGTTGTGAGCAAGAACTGTCGTATGCTCCAGCTGGCCGAAGCAGACTGCAAGCAAAGCGGGCTTAGAACTGGAGATCTCGTTACCACGGGGCGTTTTATGTGGCTGACAGTGTACATCCTTAGCGCCGAGAAAAGCCATAGATTAGGTGAGGTATGGGAAAGCGCGTGCAGCGGGACAGTCGAATTCTTTTCTCTATGAGCAGCCTCAACAACCTGACATACAGTCAAATGAATGACAGAAAAATACTGGCAGCCCTGTTTGGTAAGACCGACATGAATCGTGCATGAAAAATTTTCTTTAATGTTTGGTTTATGGGCTGTACCATCCCTGAGGGACGCCGCAGTGCAGGGCTCCGGAAATTTCGACCACCTGGCGTTCTTTAGCGTGCACTGACATCGCGCAGCACACGGGACAATAGAATTTCGTCTCCATCGAAATTCGACCGCCGCGACCGGGATCAACACGCGTCTTTCGGGTTAGCAGCCGAGCGCTACTCAGCCACCACTGCGGCATTTTCTATAAAAAAAAATGCATTATTTCAGGCTCGAATTCAAAGACTGCCAATGAATGTGAAGGACACTCTAGAATCCGATATCGATGTGCTTCACGCCACCGAAAATTCTTGCGTAGCTGCAGATGTTCTCCAGGTAAACGGCTTTGTTTTGTGCATAACGCATTGGGGGGAGCGGAGAAGTGAAATGGAGGGAGGAACGGAACATTGTCCAATCCGGTCTTTTGGGCTCGTCCGAAAGTAGCAGTCAACAGGTGAGGTATCTTTTGGAGGCCTAATGATGAAAGGTTTTCTTTTTACCTAGGACTATGTTGCTCAGAAGAGAGTTTTATGTTAAATTCGCCACTCTTGCATGAGAACGCTTGCGAGAAAGAGGGCAAACATAAAGTCACAAGATGTGACGAACTCGATAAAGTCGAATAAATTCCCGCCGCTTATTTTTAATTATCGGTAGTTTACGTGGTTTTTTATTTGCCAATTCTTTCAGTGTACCGCATGCCACTCGCAATTACTTTCTCCAGGCATTAAACCGGTCGCATTGAGCTTTCTCGCGCCAAAGGCAACTCTGATAAGGGCTATTTGGCGAGTTCGTGCTTGTTCATGAGACGGAAGGACTAAAAAAAAAACGACACAACACTAGCAGTGATGTTCCCTTCAGAGGATTTTCGGCCCAAAACTGCGCCTAAAAGGAAAATACATCCTTCCTGGCTTTCTGGGAGTTTTACAAATTAGCAGGAAAATGAGATAATGTTTTTTGACGGACCGTATTTGGGACAAAACATACAGATAACGGCCAACAAAAAGCTTTCACCCCATCAGAAACGCAAAAGAAGAAAGGGAGAAAATGGTGCAATTAATTCCAGCGCAGAAACCTTTTCCTTAGTGCCGCCTTCGAAACTTCTCAAAGTACGACAGTTCCTACTACTGCCACAGCGCGTAGGTTTCACGCGGGACACATTTCGAGATAAGGTCCATTATACCAATTGGCACTGATCCCGGCCGTACTGTCACGTCGCCGATCTCGTGTTGCCTCGTTCTTCGATACACTAGTGTTGTTAACGAGCGATATAGGTGACGCTGAGGACGCTTACGTTGCCTGACGAATCCTAGTAGAGTGGAAAGAATGCGGCTCGATCTATGATTTTCTTTCATTCTGTGATGTATCACATCTCGACACTCCTCTTCGAGTTGAGCGCAAATCCATCGCTGCCGCGGCACCGCTGAGCGATTTGCGATACACTGTGCCGAAAACCTTAATCGCATGTTGGATACTGAGAGCCTTCGCCGGGTGGCCCAGCAAGTATATTTCAATCCCAACTTTATTTTTTGTAATCGAAGTCAGGGTATCCACCTATGCTCCGAATCGACCAGTTTGGAAGCAAATAAGATAGCCCGAGTAGTAAACGTCGTCTACGAGATGCGGGTTCATGCAAGTAATTACGTGCTTGTTTCGTTTTCATTCATTAATAAGTGCATTCTTATTGAATAAAGCTTCAAAATTAATCTTTTAATTCTTTTAACACGTAGTCTTAGGTAATGATGGTGGCGATCGTTTCTTACGGGTCGTCCCTGCTTCAAGTACGTGATGAAGCATGGTAAAGAAAACGCAAAGGCGCACCGAGTTGTACTTAGATGGTTCCTGCACTTTGTCCAACAGTAATCTCGATAACAGTAAGGGTTACCGAAATGATATACCAAATAAAATACACGAGGGAAAATGAAAATTTTTGTAGAGAGATCTACGTTACCCGCAGTCTCGCTGTTTCGCTGTGGGCCTTTGGCGCCAGTTGTGCTCATGCGCGAGGAGCCGAGTGACGACAAAGCCGCGCAGCTGGTGCGCCGCGCCGCTCGCCTCCGACTGAGAGGAGCCGCCGATTGTCGTCACAGCTGCCGACGCCGCTTACCTCCGACCAAACGGCCGCATGTTATTTACGGATCACCAGGCCGTCTTTCTGGTAGCCAATAAAGTTGAATAACACGTGCCGTCTTCACCAAATGTCTCGTCTTTAAAGGTGCAGTGAAGAGGAATCTGAACTCGTCTTTTCGCCGCCGGAACTCGATATGCACGTTTCGAGCATTCTTAGAAACTTCGATTTATTGCCCTGTGTGGCCGATTTACCTAATTAAACCAAATTACGTCCCGCTGGCGCTTTCTTTTTTAATTCTCCCCCGTTTGGTGCGCGGAGTCGACCAACGCGTGGAGTGCCTTTCACCCAGTCCCGTGGCGGCTTGCCGCTCTGCCATCGGCGGAGTAATGCGTAGTAGTCCGTAGAAGCAAATAGTGCGCGCGTATCTTTATTTCTGCAGGCTTATTTTGCGGCTATATTAGCTGCGAATGAAACTACTTATACACGGAAACCTAAAAATCAAAATAAAGCGAAAGCAAAGCCTCCATGGAGCTGGCTGAAAGGCACTCCACGCGTTGGTCGACTCCGCCCACCGTACGGGGGAGAATTCGAAAAAAAAGGCGGGAGCCGGACGTTAAGTCAATTTAATTAGGGAAATCGGCTACACAGGGCCATAAATCGAAGTTTCTAAGAATGCTCAGAACGTGTAGATCGAGTTCCCGCGGCAAAAAGACGAGTTCAGATTCCTCTTCAGTGCACCTTTAATGTCTAACACGTAGCCATGTGTCACCCAACCTCGGCGCACTTTTTGCGTGACGTTCCCAGACACCCTTAGAGCGTGTGGGGGTTGCGGTGCCGGACTCAAAGGAGATGCCCTCGACTCAGCGTGGCAAGCTCAGCGGAGACCAGCTACCAAGTGACAAGAGGTTTTTGGTCGTTTGGTGACCAGCTTTCGCCGGTCGCAAGCCAGAGAATGGGTTGGAGCAGAAGGTTCACAAACAAAACAAAGTTTATACAGCAATGAGACGATACAGAGGATTTCACAATCACTAGTACAAACACATACGAAGGGATTAACAAAGCAGTGCAACTCGTGCAAAGTTACGCTCGAGAGAGAATACAGTAAGGAAATACTGCGCCTAAAGTGCATTAAGACAAAGAGAGGCAAACAAACAAAACACAGTTTGCTCACCGGAAACTGCGACAGTCCGACGACCACAGGTCCACGACGATGCAGTCCCGCAGACTGGCGCACGCTGCCTCGTTGGTCCGTGGCTGGGGAGTGGTGTTCTCCCGGGAGTCGAGCGGGCGCGCTTCGATGAAGCTTAAAACTGACAGCGGTCAACGCCCTTCTGTTTGTACTACGCGCTAAAGTAGGCGCGCACATACACACGATATCGGCCGTGCAGTCTCCTTTTCCTTCTCGCGCCGGCCGCGCGTCCTCATTGGTCAAAAATCGGGACTCGCCTCGAGGAGCTTCTCGTAATTTCTGGCGTGGCGCCACCGCCGACGTGCGAGTGAAGAAGAGGGGGACATGTCTTAGCGCACGCAAGGCACGCCCTCTCCGTCAACATCGTGTAGAAACGACTCCGAGATTCTAGAAAAATTGACGGCATGGCTGACTCATTCCCTCCCTGCACGCCGTGTCGGCGAGCGGTGGTGGAGGGGTCAGCCACGCAAATCAAGGCTAGTCGCTCACCGGGGTTTCCTTCTCACCCGTCTTACGACTCTCGCTGGCGAGATGCGTCCGCGCTGCGCTGTTTGTTTCTTTTTGTTTCAAAAATGCGCCGAATTTTGTGACACCATGACGATAAGCAAAGCAACTAGACGTAACCAGGGATGTACCGTACCTTTCACTACGTATATCCTGGCATAACTGTGTTAAACCACTGCCAATTTTTAACTACTGCAAGAGACAAGTGCCACAAATACCATTTTTTTTGTTCCAAGTGACATATTTTATGCTCACAGCATCACTGAACACTATCATTGTGTCGTCTTCTTTTCGTCTTTCATCTAGAGATTTTAGTTTCACGAAAACATTGTTCGCAATCCATAGACAAGGGACAGTATTGCTGAGAGTTGGTGTTTGTTCTTTCAGTGACAATCTGTATAGAAATGGAAATCAAAGCGACTGGCATTTATTATCAACCCAGAAAAGTGAAAGCCTGGAACAACATGATGCGGAAGACTGCGCCAGGTGATTTGTAATTAATTGAAGTCTGAGAGCACAAGATCAGTTGACTTCTTCTCTTTCACTTTTGACAGGGTAGACAAATTTTCAAAACTTTGAAGCAAACTGCGGAGTTTTGTGAGAAAAAAAATATTGTAAGCACAACATGCGACCTTCGTCTTCATCTGTACATATCCATCATCATCGCTCAAAGCACAACATGCGACCTTCGTCTTCATCTGTACATATCCATCATCATCGATCATCTTCTTCTTCGAAGGGTTGGTCGCCATACTTGCGGGTGCCATTAAAGCTCGCTCCATCCTGCGCTCTGTCTCCTGTCTCACAAGTGGTGGAGTGTGCTCTCGATCCCTGCGTCCTCTCCACCGCCAGACTGCAGCTACGTTCCGGTCGCCACCTGCTCGTACCATCCGCACCGATGGATACCGTCAGCGACAACACCACTCGTACTCCCGGTGGGCCCCCCGTTCTTCTTCCTCTCGATTCGAACCGTCTGGAGCCAGCAATGATGAGCCAACCCGGTTCTTCCCAACCTTCTGGACACCCCACTTTCACCCGACGTGGACTTACGCTCCCTTATTCGCTCCATCATCCGGGAGGAACTGCACGGCTCCACCTTACCGCCAGTTGAGTCCCACCCGCCTCCAGCCCCGTCGTCCTCGCCTTTGCGTGATCTCATCAAAGACGAGCTCGCTTCGGTCACTCGCCCCTTGGCTGCGGAACCACCTGTACCGCGTTTTGTGCCTACCTATGCCCAGGTTGCTGCGACGCCTCCTGCTGCTGTTTACCCGTCGCATCCACAGCCCGTCCAGCAAACTCCGGTCTCTGTGTCCCCGAGCCCCGCTATGTGTCCTGTTTGGAGTCCGCCTGCACGTCGGCCGGTGTGTCACTACTGCGGAATTCGCGGGCATGTTGCCCGTGTGTGCTGTCGGCGTCAACGCGACGAGCGCGAGTGGTACCCAGACTTTCGCAACGGAGCTACGTACTCGTCACCTGCTTACCGTCCGGCGTTTGCCTCCAGTCCTCCTCGTCGCCCATCGTACGGCGACTTCTCCCAAGACGCTCCGCACTCGTCGTACGCTTACCGCCCACCGTTTGCTGACCCTACCAATTATCGTCCCTCCTATCCCTCTACCTCTCCGGACCGCTCCTCGACCGACAGGCCGTCGCGCCGCCGCTCCCCATCGCCTTTCCGCCGCTCGTCGTCGCCTCTACGTTCACCATCCTCCCAGACAACTGGCCACACGGAAAACTAAATTGTGCAGTTTCCGGAGGTAAAACTGCACCGCACGCCGCCCTCTCAATTCCTCCTGCACAGCCATCGAACATGTTAACCGTTGACATTGAAGGCACTGTAGTAGAAGCATTGATCGATACGGGCGCCGCCATTTCTGTAATTAGTTCTGATTTATGTTCTCGTCTTCGCAAGGTGCGCACCCCTTACAGTGGTCCTTCTCTCCGTGCTGCCAATGATGAATCAATCCGTCCTTCCGGATTGTGTACGGCACGAGTCACTATCGACGGCATCCTGCACTACATAGTATTTGCTGTGCTTCCCTCCTGTGCTTATCCCCTCATCCTCGGCTGGGACTTCCTCCACTCTGCGCAAGCTGTAATTACCTGCTGTCCCCCTACTCTACAGGCTTCTGCATCCGACCTTTCAGCCATTTCTGTCCTGCCTTCTCATCATCTGGTTACCACCGCTGATCATGTACTTTACCCCGGCTGCGAAGATGTCCTCTCTGTTGCTTCTGCCCACGTCAACGCTGGGGACGTTTTCGTCACACCAAGCCCCCGTCTTCTCTCAAGGGGCATCTTTCTCGTCGCGTCCCTGCTCCGCTTCACCAATGGGTCTTCACTACTGACTGCCTTTAACACTACGCCGGAACCTATTCTTCTGCGTCAAGGCACAGCCATCGCTTCTGTGGATACCACTCAACCTGTGGCCGTTCTTTCCTCTGCCCCATCAAGCTTCGCTCTTTCGACCCCTGCCTCTGTGCTCTAATCTGCGCCCGGGCCGGTCGCTTTCGTACGCGAGGGGAGAAAGTGTAAGCACAACATGCGACCTTCGTCTTCATCTGTACATATCCATCATCATCGCTCAAAGCACAACATGCGACCTTCGTCTTCATCTGTACATATCCATCATCATCGATCATCTTCTTCTTCGAAGGGTTGGTCGCCATACTTGCGGGTGCCATTAAAGCTCGCTCCATCCTGCGCTCTGTCTCCTGTCTCACAATATGCTTGTAGAAACACCTATATTTAGCCGAAGGAAGACGTGAGTAGCACAAAGAACAGAAATATGATTTAAAATAGTAGACCCAGTGGCCTCTACGGGGGAAAAAAAACGTGAAGCAACAAAACTACTGCAATCGAGCTTCATATTACCCAAAGATTTCGGTGCTTATGACGTACTTTAACAAATTATTGCTCGGTATTTTACCCGTGTCTCATTCGCCCTTTTCTACGCTCCACTCCATCTAGTTGAGAGGCGACAAAAGCGTGTTCGTGGGAAATGTTTTTCTTTTAGTGACTTCCATAGTTAGGCCATCATACTTTTTACATTTTATGGACGATGCCTAACCTCCCTCTACACGGCTCTAACTTCTTCATGTGAGCCAACGGGAGAAAACTGAAAACTCTTTACTAAATCACCCCAACTATTCCGCCTTTCCTCACAAGTTCTTCGCTTTGAGACGCTCCGACCAGGACACGAGCTATGCTGAAGCAGACAGCTGCGTCTTAATTAAGGTAACCGTGCGTTCTTTCCTGCGCACGTAAGCCTTAGATCAGGGAAAATTTTGCATCTTTTTTCTCAGCCAGCCTCCACCGAGTATCGATCCTGCAACTAATTAATTTGTTGGCACCTGCGCACGCAACAGACGATCGGCACTAAAATTATAGGCAGCGATTACCAGCGGGCTTTAGAAACACAGGAGTCGGTGATGATTCTAATCACCATCACAATCAGCCCACGTGAGACAACTATGGCACAAACGCTTCTCCTATGGCGTCTATTTCTCCACCTTTTGAGCCTGGCGCCAGAAATTTCTTCCGGCAAATTTCTTTCAAAGAGTTCTAACACCCTTTCACTTTCGACTGCCTCTGACAAAGCTTTCTTTCTCCCAGTATCCACTTTGATACTCTTGCACTTAATTGGATGTCTGTTCCTTTTACTTGAATGTCATGCCCATGTATACATGTATGTGCTTTAATTTTTGGATAAATATTATTTATTCAAATTTGCTTCCTAATCAACTCTGCTCTTCTTTTCTGTTGTGGTGTTATGCCCGTTACGATTCGTACCTTCGCTCATTTCACTTATCTTAGCTCAATTTTTTTCTTCTAGCTTGCAAGTTTCCACTCCTTGGCCGAGTACCGGCTGGCTATATCAGTTATGCATTTCTTTTGAAGGATATCAGCAAGGTCTTGTTAAAAACTGGTGAGAAAAACTCAAATGCTCTGCACCCCATTGTTGTTCGCGCCATAACTTTGATTTCATGTTCTGGACCTGACGTAATAACATGGCCGATATAAAAGTACGTTGTCACTGCTTCCACTGTCTTAATTATTACGTATCATAAATTGCTCTTCCTTTGTCGCACTGTTCAAATTTACTTCGGTATCGTCCATACTTATTGTAAAGCTTCCATTGCTCTTTTCATGACTAAGTCTTCCATAATGCTATGTAATTCATTCCACAAATTACTTACCAGGGTAACGTCATCGTCAAGGCAGAAGTGTGTTTGGTAGAAGGAAGAGGAGGAAAAATTTTATTCCACCAAGGCTAGTATGGTAGTTGGCCCGCCATCCTCTTCGGGCTGTGTCTTTATTCAAGGATTCCGTTGGTTATCGCTATCTCGCGCACCCGCTTGATCAGCAGCTGTTGGTCTAGTGGGCCCGTACTGGACAGAAAGTCCCTCAAAAAGAGAGATTGGGGTGAAGGGATGGTGGTTGTAGCCCTAGTGGTTCGCGGCATTCCTGTAGGGAGTTCAAGAGTGCGCGTGTAGGCCTGCATCTTTACACGTAGCTCTTCGCAATTTAAAGCTCTAAATAATACTTGCAGACATGCACTAAATACCGACACAAATATTGCGCGTCTGTAGCTCGCATCTTTTGTCGGCATTTTTTTTACATCCTTTTGCGTAATTCTAGAGTCACCATGTAGTTATCATAGGTATTTTTTAGCAAATTAGAGCATGGTTCCTGGACATCTTCGATGAGTAATGCCTGCATGGTCGCTGCTGTTTTCGATGTATAAAATGCGTCTGCCATATTATAAAGCGCATAAATAAGAGCACGTTAATTCTGCTTCCGAACCCTTGTATCGCTCGCGACAGTATGACCTGAATGCGAAATCATTATCGTTAAAAGTGTCCTCCGGAAAGTGAAGACACGGAAGTGGAATTTGTTACTTAATGTTGCTTTTCTCTCCTGCGCAGAAAAATACAGAAAAGATAAGCGTGAGCCTTCTAGAATGACAGGGAGTGGATGCTAAGACAAGACAAATGTACAGCCTCTCTCCAAAGTATGCAGGTCAAGGGGTTTGCTTCTGGGCCATACTGTGTGGCTGGTCGTTGTGCGTTCCAAATCTCTTGAATTTGAGCGAAGGAACTCTCGCCCTTCCCGTTTCCAAAAGTTAGCGCTTTCATGGATACAACATGAGCCCCATCCTCGCGGCTTACAAACAAATCCCTTGGACTCTTTCTTTTTGAAAAAGGCTCTACCGGAGATCGAGAGAGGCACAGCTATAGCGCTTTTACGAAAGTTTCTTCAGACACTCTATAGACTGTTCATAGCTTTTTGTCAATATTCTGTGCACTTTCTATCATATTTACTAGCCTATAGGCGATGCAAACCCTATAGACAGGCTACAGACAATCTGTAGATATAAGGTCACACACTTTCAGTAGATATTTGTCTGTGGGTAGTCTACACACTATGAATAAAAAATGAGAAATATAAAAATGACCTACAGACTTTCTATCTAATATATTACCTTCATACACGTCAAACTTGGTAGGTCCACATCTGATCTGGCGGCTGTCCTATCAGGAGTCCCTCAATGATCTGTGCTGGGCCTGTTACTTTTGCTTATTTATCTCAATGACCTGTCATTTGAATCTCCTGTGCGCTGCTGTTTCTTTACAGATGATTGTGTTGCCTACCTTAGTATCGGAACAGTTGACGATCAAAAGGTGTTGAAATATTATCTTACGGCTGTCGCTAACTGGTGTCGAAAATGGGATATGAGTTTGAATATGTCTAAGTGCGTCCACATGAATATATCGCGCAAAAAAAAAGAACCACTAGCCTTCAGGTACAAGATTAACAATAACGAAATTACATCTGGTACCCAATACAAATATTCAAGATATAAATCTTGAATATCTGAGCTCCAACAAAATTTAAGTTGGAGCGCTCACATTAAGAAGATAGTCTCAGGCGCCACTCAAAAGCTTTGGACGCTATGCAAATTAAAACACTGCCCGTCAAAGACAAATCTAGTTGCCTACAAAGCCTTCATACGTCCATTACTCGAGTATGCTGAATTCGTCTGGGACCCGCATACAAAAACAAGAATCAACCATTTTTAGGGAGTGCAACACATCCTGTGTCTGTGTGTTCTCTCTTCTTGGTCCCGTCTACTGCGCTGTTTCTGTTCAAATGATGTGCCAACTAGCCCGGCTTATTCCTCTCTTGGATGCAACGTAAAACTCTCCAATTTTCGCATAATGCCTACGGTAGGCACATCTCAGTGAGCGGTCTTCTTACGTTATCGTACCTTCCACAGCTCGAGCAGCGCCGCAAAACGCACCGCCTAAAACTATTGTACAATATTACTAATAGCAAAACCAGACTGGATTTTAATGATTACGTGCGGTGTAATACTGCAAGACCTACTCGAGGAAAACATACCAACACACTTTTAATGCCTCAATGTAAAACAAATTCATATCGCCATTCTTTTTTTTCGAGATCAATTCCCGAATGTAACAGACTGCCTCCCGACGTTACCGAATCTGAATCAGTTGAAACATGTTTCTTGCTTTGCATCCCTTCATCTGATAGTAGTGTATGTAATGTTCTCTTCTCGTGTGAATCATCGGCGGCTGTCCCTTATCTTCTCTGTCAATTGCACAGCATTTTTGTAAACCATGCACGGGCCCTACGTCTGATGTATCTTATTGTATCTTTTCTTTCTGTCATAACCCAATATATACCACCTCGTCACCTGTTTGTTTGCTAAAGCACTCTATTCTGCCCATTCCTGCTTTGGCCGCTAACGGTGGCTGGCAGTATTGTCAAATAAATAAAATATAGATATACCCCTTCATTTATTCATAGTCTAGAGACAGTCAATACCTTTAGGCAGGCTATACCGTACACAGTGAAGACCATTGTTACAAGTAAGGTTGCAATACCAAAGCGGGAAAAATGTGCTTTCAGTTTCTTGATAACAGCCCAGGTAGTGGCTGAAGTAAGGTCATGAACTTCCCAATATTTGCAGTAGTAATCAAGAGTTACTGAAAAATTTTGACCTTTGTATTTTATTAAGTCTATGCTGGCTCATTGCCACGGGTACTTAGGTTCTGGAAGTATTGAGAGACTCTCCTTCTGTTGAGCATGGCTATACTTCTGACACACTTCACATGACTGGATGAAGTCCTCGATATCAGAGTTCATTCTGGGCCCTATAAATTTTTAGATGGCGTGCATGAAGAACCTCTTTCGTCTCCACTCACAATTTTCGCTGTATAAGTACGCGCTAACCCATGCGGACCAAGTCTTCATCGATTATCGGCTTGTCACGGAATTTGAAGCATTCATGGGGGCACGACACCGACTCTTGTATGATGTTCACCCCGGTATTGGCCTTCCAGGTGCTGTCGTACTGGCTCTCTGTTGGTACGCACCGTGGCCTGGACCCCTGCCTATCACCTATACTACTCTTCCCGGATTCTTCAGCTTCGTGGATGCCTGAACAGTCATCTGTTGTATCGACCGGACCTGACCGCCCATATTTGGCGCCGCTCGACACCTTCGCCTGGAAACCACCGCCATCGACTACGTCATCAATCACATGGCCAGAGGCAACAGTATTTAATCTGAGGCACAATGTCAGCTCGGCGGGGCACGACACCGACTCTTGCACGATGTTCACCCCGGTATTGGCCTTGCAGGTGCTGTCGTACTGGCTCTCTGCTGGTACGCGCCGTGGCCTGGACCCCTGCCTATCACCTACACTGCTCTTCCCGGATTCTTCAGCTTTGTGGATGTCTGAACAGTCATCTGTTGTATCGACCGGACCTGACCGCCCATATTTGGCGCCGCTCGACACCTTCGCCTGGAAACCACCGCCATCGACTACGTCATCAATCACATGGCCAGAGGCAACAGTATTTAATCTGCGGCACAACGTCAGCTCGGCGTGGCACGACACCGACTCTTGCACGATGTTCGCCCCGGTATTGGCCTTCCAGGTTAGTTACCTAGACTACGCTAAGGAGACTCGTAGTAGCGATCGTTGTCATTTCGCGGTGTCGTGCCCCTACGACTTGAAATGGCGCACTGCGCTCCCTGTGTTATGTGACATACTTGCCTTTGATTTGCTATCTGAGCTAATGCTGCTGCTTTCGGGAGATGTTGAACTTAATCCTGGCCCCAGACCAACCAACCTTTCCGATGTTTTAGATGCTCTCAAGCGGCTAGAAGAACACCATGCAGCCATGCGTACCGACCTTGATCAATTGAAAACAACACAAATCAGCCATGAAACACAACTTACGGCACTTTCAAACCGAGTAGCAGTGCTCGAATTAGACGAGCGTAAAACAGTATCACCACCAAAACAGGTAGAGACTAGCCATATTAGTCAGGACATCGCTGAACTAAACGCCGCCAACATAGACGCGAAGAACAGAATGCGCCGAAACAACCTGCTCTTTTTCGGCTTAGATGACAGCGACAACGAATCGTGGACTGAATCGGAGGAAAAAGCGCTGTGCAAAGAAAAACTAGATTTGAATCTATAACCAAACTCAATAGAACGCGCCCACCGCATTGGTCAATTCTCAACGGAAAAAAAAACGGCCAATAATAGTTAAAATGAATCACTTCAAGGCAAAAGAAAGCGTGCTTGCATGTGGTCGTAAATTGAAAGATACACTTTACGTTATCCGAGAAGACTTCGAATTCGCCACACGACTCGCTCGCTCCAAGTTAGTTCAATTCATTAAGCCCCGAGGGTGTAGCTTTAAGCTTCGATACGATAAACTTATCGTTGGCGAGAAATGTTACACCTACGATCATACCTCTGATACCATAACAGAAACAGATACGAACACCGAGCCCGCGGCAAAGATAAATGGAGCACAGAACCATACACAGCAGGCCTCAGAGCAAGCCAAGTGACACTCTACTGTACTGCATGAACCGATTCCGTCAAGCAATCGTCATTCACCCGCACTCATCAACATCGCTTTTACTAATATACAGAGTGTTTTGCCTAAACGCCATCAGGTTCACAGTTTCATTGAAGTCACAGATGCCGATATGGTCATACTCACAGAAACTTGGCTGCACCCAGAAATAGAAGACCACGAATTGTTCCCCTCAGACTTCCACTTCACCACATACCGCAAAGATCGCACTAACCGAAAAGGGGGAGGAGTTCTAATAGCCGTTAGTAACACTCTGCAGTCCTCGCTTATCCGGCATGATAATAACCTAGAAATGATCTGGGCATGCCTTCACAACGTCTCCGAAAAGCTAGTGTTCGGTGTCTGCTATAGACTTCCAGATAGTCACCTATCATTCCCCGATTCCCTACGCCATGAATTAACAATTATTAGGAATGAGTATCCTAAACCACCCATATTTCTGTTTGGTGATTTCAATTACCCACAAATTAACTGGTCATTGCTCTCTACACTAAGTTCGACACCTGCAAGCGAACAGAAACTTTTTCTAGAACTAACCCTTGACTTTATGATATTTTTCACAGCGCAACAAGAACGGTAAAAACGAAAGACGAAAGAGTAACAAAAACAAGCGCTGTTTACTTTTACTCTTTTACTTTTTTTACTTTTACGCTGTTACACTTTCGTCTTTCGTTTTTCCCGTTCTTGTTGCGCTGTGAACAATATCATGAATACTTACCAACTCGCCCAAATTTCTGCCTTGACTTTAACCTTCAGCAAGTGATAACAAGTCCAACGAGAGGAGACAACATCCTAGATCTTTTGCTCACAAGTCACCCGGACGACGTAAAATCTATTACTGTCCTTTCTGGATTAAGCGACCACAACCTTGTTCACATCTCCATGACGCTGCCTTTAAAAAAGAAATCACCAACCAGCAAACTGATAAAAGACTACAAAAGTGCTGATTTTGATGCTATGAACAATGATCTTGCAAAATTTTTCGACAACTTTCATTGCACTTATCTAAATCGCACACCTAACACAAACTGGAATTTGTACAAAGACACCCTACTACATTTGGAAAGTAAGCACGTTCCAACACTACTTATAAAATCAGATACCAATAATCAATGGTTTAACAAACGCCTGAAGTGTCTCCTTGGCAAAAAGAAGCGCCTGTATCGAAAAGCAAACCTTCAAAATAGTCACTTAGCATGGGAAAAATATCGCTTGTGCGCCCAACAGTATACCACAGAACTGACAAGTGCTAAAGATAAGTTTTACTCTCAAGATTTACTATCAATCCTTCATTCTAACCCCATCTAATAAACCACAAGATCGCCATGTGCGACTCCTAGATGCTGATGGAGAACCAATCAAAAGCGATGACGTTACTGCTAATGAACACATTCCAGAAATCTCACTCTCAGAAATGCCTAAAATCGAAATTAACCCTGATGGTGTATCAAAGCTTATTGCCTCACTGAAAATATCTACATCTGCCGGCTGCGATGAAATTAACACTAAGCTACTAAAAAATACCATTTCAATGTCTAGCCAGCTACTGCATCTAATTTTTACGCAATCCTTAGATACCGGGATTGTCCCTGAAGATTGCAAAAAAGCTCAAATTACACCCATATTTAAAGCCGATTACTGCACTTGCCCTAACAACTATCGTCCCATTTCCCTCACTAGTATACCGTCTAAACTACTTGCGCACATTATTTTTTTCAATCTTATGACCCACCTAGAATCAATGAACTTTTTCTATCCGAATCAACACGGCTTCCGGAAGCAGCTGTCATGTGAGACCCAGCTCGCCGAATTCATCCACGACATTCTACAATACTTAGATAACCTTGACCAGATCGACGCTATCTTTCTAGACTTTTCAAAATCATTTGATCGTGTTTCCCATAATCATCTCCTTTTTAAGTTGTCATCGCTCGGCATTCCACAAACTTTGCTCTCCTGGCTAGAACAGTTCCTTAAATGACGCAAGCAGTTCACCTGTGTTAATAACTGTCGCTCAGCTTTTACCGACGTAACATCCGGCGTACCTCAAGGTGCAGGCTTATCGCCTCTTTTATTCCTCCTCTACATCAATGACCTACCGATCAACATAAAATCCACGCTACGTTTATTCGCAGAGGACTGCGTAATTTACAGCCCCATCCACGGCGCTAGCGCCATTGCCGCTCTACAACAGGATCTAACCACTATCTCAGCGTGGTGTGACAAATGGCACATGCCTCTTAATTTAAATAAATGCCAATCCATTTCATTCTCCCGCAAAAACACAGTTATTCATAGCACTTACAGCATAAAATCGGTCGCCGTTACCAGAACATCATCTTATAAATACCTAGGAGTACACATCACATCATCACTGTCATGGACAACACACATTCAGACCATCTGTTCCAAAGCACCACGCACACTTGTTTTTCTCCGGCGCAATCTAAAATCTGCATCACCTGAACTAAAACAGTTGGCATACATAACATTCGTACGTCCTAAATTGGAGTACGCGTCATCTGTCTGGCATCCATCACAATCGTATCTCATCTCAGACCTTGAAGACATTCAAAATCGTGCCGCCCGTTTCATTACATCGCAGTACTCAAGAAATGCCAGCGTAACATTACTAAAGCGATCCCTCGGCCTTCAAACGCTAGCAACTCGCCGTGTTATTTCCCGTCTATGCCTCTTTCACTCTTTCTTTTATCTCTTACCAAGACATTTGTTGCTGCAGCCACCCCCACGTACGTCATCCCGCCTAAACCACAGTAACCCAATCGCACGCATTAAAACCCGCACCTCCGCAATGAGCAGTTCATTTTTTCCCAACGCCATAGTGCTCTGGAATGGCCTTCCCGGCAACATAATAACATGCTCCGATCGCCACCTTTTCCGCGAGGAACTGGCTAATCACCTCTCATAAACATCATTCATACGCGACACCGAAGTGCCAACTGTTCCTTGTTTTCTTTTTGTATGTTTATTTCTTGCTTTTAGTTTGTATATTATTGTACTCTTTTTGTACCCCGTGTATTTTTCCCCCTTTTTTTGTGTTCTCTGCCACTACCCTCCAACTTATATGTACGCCCCCCCCCCCCCCTTATGTAATGCCTTCGGGCCTTTAAGGGACAAATATATGAAATGAAAATGAAATTTCTTCCTTCTGAGTTAGCTGACCTTTATCTTGGCCATTCTTCCTGAATTTGTCTCATCAAAGTGAACATTACACTATCAGCCCGTTTATTTGCCTTCGAACTAATTCGAGCATGATGCTTTGAGGACAGATAACGTTGACTTCCTATGCTAGTGGTTCACAGCCTGCGTCCTTTAATTAAGGATGTTTTGGGTATTGCATCAGCAACAACAAGCCGTTTTCCTGGCAGTGGTCCATTGTGAATTGATGCCCTTATACTTGTGGCAACATGCTTTGCGGTATTTTGGGTACTTTTTCATGGGCTTCGTGATGTTTTTCACTCGTTTGTGGCTGTGATGTGCCTGTATAACACGTATTGGTAAACTTGTGTAGGGCAAACGCAACGTGAACAACGAAGAGGGAAGCCTCAGGGAGATTGTCAACGCTTCGACAAGAGAAATTGTCTTCGTCTGGGCTAAGCGTTCATCATTGGCGGTGTTTAAATAGGGCCTTCACCCCGAAAAGGAAGGCCTAGTGAGGGGGAGGAGGGAGTCAAGTTTGAAGGGTGTTAGGATGGGGAGCGCGAATCTTGTGCAAGCATGATAATGCTAAAGACGATTAACAGGTTGACCTGAAAAACTGTAATACAGAAATACCCGAGCTTACCAGGAAGGCATCCGAGAGTATGGGGAGGGTGGAGAGATAATGAACTTGGGCTTGAAGGGCTCTGTGTCCACACATGGGCAGCTGCAATCATCGACATGGTATGAGTGGTTGGGCTTACCTGCAAATACTAGAAAGACACTATTGACCAGTAAGGCCAAACGTAATAGCGAGATGCGAATAAAAAAGGAAGAGTGGGGTGCAGAGAAAGAGTGAAAGGAAGGGTTGAGGAAGTGCGAAAGCAAAGAGTTCCTGAGAAATGGTAGCAGGTGGTGCAGAGCACGCAAGCAAGAGCAAGCAAGCATAAAAAATAACAAAAAATATAAACATCATATTTTTCCCTATCTGTACATATCTTGTCTCTGTCGCTATCAGAGCTTCGCTGGTATAAAAGATACGAGACCAATCTTGCAGCATCACAGCATCTAGGTTTACTCACTGGCGTTGCACTCAACTGTGAGTTCCTTGTTTGGATGGTAGAACTTAAGTGGATGCGGCAAGGCTTGTAGTTATTTCACTCTGCTTAATGCTGTCGACTCTTCTGTAATCTAGGCCCTATGCATGTTTATGGCTGCGAAACTTCTAATTGGCTCCCTAAAGTCAGATATACCAGGTAGCAATCTTGCAAGGTAGTTCGCCATGCTCCAGTCAGGTCTGTGGGTGCTTCCAGTTGACAATAGCCGTTACTTTCTCAGGATCAATTTCGAAATCCTTGCGCCGTGAACTCCTGGCCCACGAAGGTTATCTATTTTGCATTGGAGTCAATCTTGTCGTCATAGATTCGTATGCTCTCGTTCTGAATCTTTCCATCAGCGCCTACAGATTTCTTTCGTGATCCCATGATTATTCTTTGCGACTTTTGTAACGCTGCCCTTGATCCCCAGTGTGATAACGTCCGCAACACGTGTTGACTACCCGAAGGCCATTCAGTGCAGTCTACAATCGCTTTTGGAGGATTTCACTGCTGTCTGATTACGTAATGGTGCCACCTGTTCCGTCCAAATGGTGTTTGGAAGGCTTTGAGCGTGCTAGGCGCATGATGAAGCTTGTAATGCTCGAATCCGCTTTGTAGATTAAGCTGGGAAAAGATTTTCCTTCTGGCTGCTCAGTCAGAACATTCTCAAGGGCGGTTAAATGGTGCCGTTCTCTTTTCAGAGATTTTCTGAGTGTTTGCGGAACAGCGTTTGTACGCGGTTCACTGAATTTCTTTGCGGCGACGACTATAGGACTGACCCAATACGTGGACTTGTCCACCTTTGTAATGATCAGCTTGGCTGTTAGTTTAATGAGCAGTTTTTCAACTTCGGCTTGATGCTCGCAGGCACTCTGCATGCTGCCGACGCCTGCGTTTCCACTGTTGGGTTTACCTTCAGTCGCACTATCCATCAACCTTGCTCACTGCTGAAAACGTCTGGGTGTTTTCCCGTTGGTAGGTCATCCTTTGGCACTGTTGTCTCGTGAGCTGTCGAAACGAGGTCATAGTTGACGCTGGTCAGCTGCATCTGCTCTGAAAGTTGTCTGCCTCGAAGTGGCGTAAGGTTGCCTCCAATGACCAAAAATTAAGTTCAGTTCCTTGCAGCACCGATGGCCAGGTCAAGTCCACTTTTCCTTTCGGCTCAAGAACTATAACGTCTTCGGCCATTTGTAGTAAAGGACTTTAGGTAAAATGCCCTTAGGTCAAAGGCCTTATCGTAAAAGCCTTTAGGGTGAAGGCCTGCAGGTTAAATGACTTCTGATTAAAGGTCTTTGTGTTAAAGGCCTGAGGTCAAAAATTTCTTTCGTATTGACAGCACGTAAGGACATTAGACGAAAGACCCCTAGTTTTCTAGCGCGTTTTCTTCTGTCAAACAATGCGATAGACATTAAAATACATGTATTACCGGGTAGTTTTTGCCTGCAACAACTAAATAATTTATAAGTGAAGATTTTTCTGATGCTGTTTCGGTTTCGCTTTTATCGACCAAATGACGACGATTTGATGTTTTGGTCTCCGTGATCGACTAAAGAAACTGCAATATAATCTCTGATTTGTAGTTTTAATTCACTACGACCGGTAATGACAAAAAGTGACCTGTCAGCAATTATATAGCCGATTTTGTATGCCTCATGAGACCTAAACGCCAACTAGGCATCACAGTCATCGTTCGACTGATGAAAACGAAACCGAAACAGCGTCAAGATAAAATTCAATTATAAATTATTTAGCGGTCGTACATGAATACTACAGGGTGCTCCATGTGTATGATTGTCTAACGCATCGTTTGAAAGAAGAAAACACGCAAGCCAAAATTTGGTGTCTTTAGTCCTTTCAGTGCCCACATAACTTCTTTTATAATGCATCGTAACGACAACATTTAGATAAATAATCATCATTACAAAACAAAAATATTGTGACAAGGGCATCGTGGAGGCTTAGCTGGAATGCGTGCTAGGGGTGCCATTGTGTTGTGTCGGGGGTGGTGGCATAACAGTGCAACAGGACACGACGAAAGAAGAGAGCAGAGAGAAGTGAAGAAAGGAACACAACACAGCGCTGTAATAGATGGTCGTCGCTTCCTGTGGTGTAGTTAGTGTGAGTGATGACATCCGCTGCCAACAGCAGCGCCGTCGGCTACAAGAAGCAGTGCAGATCGGGCAGCCAGTCGGCAACCCGATCTAGGGTAAGTGGGCTCTCTCGTCGATAAGCTACTTTTTCTTTCACTACGATGTTGTACTTCTCGGTTCTCGCGCACTACTTGCGAAATCTAACTTTCTGCCGCCGCAGCAGCAGCACGGGTCCGCTGTTTCTTCCTCCTGGTATTCATATCTCCAAAGGAAACTACCCGACGGACCTCTCTCCGCCTCTTCTGACCCCTTCTTCGTATTTCTTTCATGCATCCACCTTCTCTTTAACGTGGCGCTATATATCGTTTCCGTGCACTGATATTCCGCCCTACATCCGGTGCTTCGCAACGCTCCGCGTAGACTGCTAAATGCATGCTTTAAATTTTTACACTTTAATTTAAATTTTTAGTTTTTAAAATGAATGAAATTGGCGTATTAAGAATGCTCTGTATTTTCTTTCCCTCCCAGATTTGAGGCATCACTGCAGAAATAATAGTTCAAATTCATCGCAGTTGCGACCACTTTGATTAAAATGTTCTGAAACTGCCCTTTGGAGGTTGTGTCCTGTGTCAGCCCGGTGGCCTTTAAATCTCGCCGTCATTGATTGTGCGGTTTTTC
Source organism: Amblyomma mixtum (assembly GCF_055824585.1). Lineage (NCBI taxonomy): Eukaryota > Metazoa > Arthropoda > Arachnida > Ixodida > Ixodidae > Amblyomma > Amblyomma mixtum. Next base: position 151,302,804 of record NC_143016.1, on the reverse strand, counting down.
CGATGTATCTTTTCTGAAAGGATTATCATTTAAGCATATAGACATTACATGATCCACAGCTAACGCCAGTATTTATATCGAAGATGAAGTCGCCTGTCATGCTTCTAACAGTAGTGTCGCCCAGTTAATGCCTTTATTTTTTGCATCTAGGTCGAGAGCATGAGCTTATAGCCTGTGGGGATTTTTTACTGAGCCTAGCATGCACTAGGGTATCTGTCGAGTTTGTGTTGGTCTGTATATGACCAACTACTATAAATAGACTTCATTGATTACAAGAAACCATTTGACTCAGTGCAAACCTCAGCAGTAATACAGGCATTGCGGAATCAGGGTATAGAAGTGTCATGTGAAAATGCTGGAAGATATCTATAACAACTTCACATCTACCATATTTCTCGATATATTCAGCAATAAAATCCCAGTTGAGAATGATCTCAGGCACGGAAACACGATCTCGCCAATGCTACTCACCGCCTCTTTACAGGAGGCGTTCCGAGGCCTGGATTGGGATCAGCTGGGGATAACAGTTAATGGAGAGTGCCTAAGTCATTTGCGATTTGCTGATGACATTGCTTTGCTATGTCACTCAGGAGATGAACAGCAGAGTATTATCAATGATTTAGACAGGCAGAGCGGAACGGTGGGTCTAAAAATTAACATGCAGAAAACCAAAGTAGTGTTCAACAGTCTCGTAAGGTAACAGCAGTTCACAATTGGTACCGAGGTGCTGGAAGTGGTGAGGAAATACAACTACTAAGAGCCGGTAGTGACCGCTGATACAGATCCTAAGAGGGAACTAGAAAAATTTGAATGAAGTGGAGCGCATATGGCAGGTTCTCTCAGATCATGAATATCAGTTTACTAATATCCCTCAAGAGAAAAGTATACAACAGCCGTATCTTGGCGGTACTCACCTATGGGGCAGAAACGTGGAGGCTAATAAAGGGTACAACAGGACCGGCGCTGACTATCAACTGAAGGCTTTATTAGGAACAACACGCAATATATACTCCAATGACAACCAAGAACGCATGGCAACACCAAAAGCTACAAAGATACATCAATCACCTGGATCCAGATACTTCAGTTCACAGTCATGAACTGTTACAGAGGGGATGCTTCAGCTTAAGTGTTCAGGGTGTTCAGGGTGTTCAGCTTAAGTTAAGGACAACGCAGCGAGCTATGGAAAGAAAAATGATGGGTGTAACGTTAAGAGATCGGAAGCGGGCGGTATGGGTGAGGGAACAGACGCGGGTTAATGACATTGTAGTCGAAATCAGGAAGAAGAAATGGACTTGGGCAGCGCATGTAATGTGAAGGCAAGATAACCGCTGGTCCTGAAGGGTAACGGAGTGGATTCCACGAGAAAGCAAGCGTAGCAGAAGACGGCGGAAAGTTAGGTGGATGATAAGATCAAGAAGTTTGCTCGGATACGGTGGCCTCAGCTGGCAAAGGACAGGGTTAATTGGAGAGATATGGGAGAGGCTTTTGCCCTGCAGTGGGCGTGGTCAAGCTGATGATGATGATGATGATGATGATGTATGTCACCGTTCATGCATCGGGAAATACTTTTTTTTGCAGACGGGTCGTTGGTAGTTAAAATCGCGTGGCATTTCGAAGGGCGTTCGAGTACTTCGTGATAAATGCAGGGGCCGTTCACTGTTAACTCTTGGTCGTCTTTTTAGTACATCGCCTCGTTTTAGACTCGTTGCTCGTTGGGAAGCATTCTTAAGGGAGTTCTGGGGATAGGTCTAAGAAATTAGTGTTTTTAAATCAACATTATCAACAGATCATTAAATAGTCGTCGTCATTGGCACATATTCTTCTAAGCGGCCTTATGCTACCGTCCAATCATACTGCCGACTCTACGTAGGCAGATTTCATGCACACTAATAAACCCTTTCACTAGCATACCTTTGCATATTCGAACACAAACTGCATTTTTTGTCTTCATGCGGCTTCCTAACATACAAAATGCCTTTTTGCAGGACTCCTTCCCTGCAAGAGCGTCATTTCTCGGCCAGGCTTCTGCCACATTTGCGGGTAGCCAGGGTACATTTAAACACGCAATGAAACACTGTGAGGCGCACATACTGCCACGTACTTTGCAAGCACACATAGTTGTCGGGCCGCTGCGCAGTACAGAGGGCCAAACACTTGTCTAGAACGAAAGAACTGTATTTTCCGCAGCTCCCATAGCCGCTGCGACCAAAAAGGCAAACATTACGATGAAGTACTGTCAATTTAACTACACCTGCTAGCTTAAAGAATATTTACAACGATATGTTATTGCAAGATACCGTGTGTTCAGCCGGAAACACGCGACAAAATGTGCTCTTGACAAGCGTTTTGTCCTGTGTATGTGGTCCCCGACATGAGCACGAACTAGGTAGCATTTGCCGGCTGCGCAAGGTACAGTCGCGAGCAAAAAATATTAGCACAGATCACTGGCGATCAGAATTCGTATATCGCACCACGCGGCGCTGCGGTACGCAGACCAGCCAAACGGGCCGTTTCCATGTTTGCAGCATAGGGGGGGGGACGGCAGGAAGTAAGCTTTATCAAGCGTGCACCGCCCGAGCGTTGAAGTGCCGACCTTAAGTCACACTTCTTGCGGCATTTATTTTGGCTCGGTTATCATGAGCAAAGACGGTTTCTTTTTATTGCTGTTTTTTATGTCCGCGATGGTTTGTCAAAAGGAACTGATAGCGCTGCTTTTGATAGATGATAGCGCTGCTTTTAGCCAGTAATTTTGTTATCCGTGGCAATCCGCTGAACCCCCCTAATACTGTAGAATGAGAGCGGCCCGGCACTCTCGTTATCAGCCTCTCCGCCACCCGCAGCGCCACGCATTGTTATTCCGGCGCTCTGGTGTTCCGTCATGTGTGCTAATCTTTTTTACCCGCGACTGTACTACTCAGGGTGTTCTACGATATTCATGCGCACGATCGGAATGCAAGCGCACTCTAAACCGAAAGGGCCTAAATGGGGCGATAGGTTAGTCATTTTGGGGGCTAGCTGACTTGCCACTACCACAAGTCCTTTTCGGCACCAACTGAGAAGGGTCTAACTGTTGGGCCCCTAAGAAAGGGGTGAAACGCTTAGTCCGCGGGAGCAACCGTTTAGCGAAAGAATTGCGAACGAGGTGTGATTTCCCGCGTAATTTAGAGCCCAATAGTTCGGGCGGTAGCACTCGCTGCATATAACAAGAAAGGAAGCAATTACACACAGATGAAAATACCAGGATTCGGACCAGCAGCCTTTTAATAGGGAACCGAGCACGGATATATGCCACTACAGCAGACAGTCCGGAATTCGAAATGAACGCCGTATATACGAAGCACGCACGTTGCTTCGGTTTACTGCTCGTTGTTTTAGGGAAAGCATTGCTATTTAGAGCAAAGTAGGGCAGTTTTGCTGTCATGTGATTTCACAACGATACGGTAAGCCTTAACACATACGCACAGTTGTTTAAATCGCTTTTTTCACGCAAAACGACAGTCGAACCACGCATACCTTACGGCGGATACTTTACATCCACAAATATTCGTTTTCCTGCATATTTTTGCGTATAAAGTGGTCGTATTTGTAGCAACTGGCAGCTACACATTGTGGCCTGTTGAAAATAAATATAGAGGGCCATTGTTCACATCGTGTTTTGTTACCGACGGGCAGCGGTGACGAGGAATGAATTATTTGCCACTCGCCGTTTCACTAAGTGTCGCCGTTAAAGCATAAAGTATGCTCGTAAACAAACGGCAACCTAATGAAATTACTTATACTTGCTCAACGCTAATAAGCCTTTCAATTCAGATTCGACAGGTATTGAAGCTCGCCGTACTTGTTTATGCAATTTCTCAGCTGCCGGTCGCTTCGGTTCCACGAAGCCCTTTTCTCATGCAAAACAGTCTATCAGCTTCGGCACGGACAGCAGCGGTGCTATCACTGGCCTTATGGCTCGTTCGCACTTGGGGATTCGCTGGCGAAAGCGGGTTAAGTACTAGGCCCCCGCTCGTGGCGTACAGAGATGTGGTTAGAAAAGAGAATAAAGCGACGCCGTCGACGTACCATAAACGTATTCACGCTTACGTACGCTAAACGCACGCATTTTGCTGGACGTTACGCCATTCCTTACAATCCGTCTTTTAGAGTTCAGCGTGTGGACAGACGCGCAACGATAAGTTCAGCCTAGTGGCGCCATCTGGTGATGAGGGGGGTACCATTTTTGTCGACCAACCGACGCACCTTTTCAGCCTAGAAGCGGCAGAATCGTCACTCTAAATAAGAAAATACAGCAACTTTATCGCTCATACTCTTTCTTACAGGTGAGATGAGACGAAGGGAAAGACAAGTGCCCTATTTATCTCCACTGAACGTCCTTTATAAGGGCAGTAGCAACGACGAAATCAGTCTGAAGCGAGGGGTCTTGCTTTGAAGGGCGCCGACATGTTTAAATTGTTTGCGGAGTAACGGCGGAGCAGAGGAAGCAAATTCTACCGTTTGTCATTCAGATGGTACTTTTCAGACCAAGTACTAATTTTTGGTCCGTGAAGTTTGCACACGGCACGCACGTAGTTGCAGTTGGTCCTTTCGCGCTGGGTGCAGTTGGTCCCTGGGATCTATTTTGGCTAAGAGTGTATATGGACCCATTGTGACGCATGAGTGGAGGCTATACTCATGCGCATCGAATAGCGCCAGACAAACGCTGGTTCATGCGCTCTTCATATTTCCTCTTTTCTGTAGGACTAGAACGCAACAAACGCAATGTTAGGCAAGGCACCGGAGTGAAATTGATAGTAATTTTAATAGCGCAACGGCACCTCTGGCCAAACAGCGCCATGGCAAAAGGGGTTTTTCGTCTACTCAAGGCGAGGTCAAAGACCCATTTCCCAAGCTTTACGTCGCAAATAAGGTAAGCACTAGGCCAGAGGAAAGCTTGTGCCTATTTTATCACCAGTGGGCAACAGGCAGCACTGGGGATCGAACCCCGCACCTCCCACTTGCGAGGCGGATGTTCATCACTACTAAGCCACCGTTGCGGTGCGCCGAGGCGAAATTTAAGGCAGCAGCAATTAACCGAAACATGTCCTGAGATTATGACGAAAACGAAGGGGTCTTACATCATACTGTAAGAATTTAGCACGGAAGTATTGAAGAGAATTTATCAAACAATTTGACTTTTAAAGTCGCATGAAACAAACTGAAGCGCCGTCTTGCGGTCGCACGTCATCATTATCGAAGTAATACACCACGTGACCACGTCTTGCTAAAATATTGCTGATTTGTTGTTAAGCGCACAGTGTTTTTACGTCACTGCGCTGTAACAGCTTTAGGTGCGGAAATTCAAATAGACCCTACCCTGCAGCAGCAGAGTCTAATTACTGTCTGGAGAGTAAGATTCGTGTTAGGTTCCGCACATCCCTTTGGTCGGCGTGCAAATGCCATCACGCTCGCTGATCATGGTTTCCAGCATCGGAAGCATAAAATGGAGCGCATCTACTTATCGAAAAATTCGCGATCAAAATGATCTGCAGCGTTTCTAACACAACCGATACGGGATCGACACCTGAGATGGCAAGTTTTACATTGTGGGAAAAAAACTTCGTGCTTAAATTTCAGTTGTCGGATCCTTTAGAGAAACAAAATGGTTTGTGCTTGGGCCTAAAGAGCACATCGTCATGTATGCGTGATGTGCCGTTAACTTTGCACATGCGTTAAATTTCATCTACTGTGTTCATCTGAAATTTGAGGACACGATACTGGAAGAAGTCACAGAGCAAAAGTTCTTGGGCGTATGGTTTACAGAGGACCTTACATGGAATACTCACGTTAACAAATTAAAAAGTGAGCTATCTCGAGTTACTGGTTGCATGTATAAAATACAAAATATACTACCCACCTGGTTGAAGCAAGCATTATACCATTCACTTTTTTATTCAAAACTCAGTTACGGCATTCTAGTATGGGGAACTACGACAGCTTCAAACTACAACAAACTAATCATGATACAAAAGAAAATATTGAGAATGTGTGAAAACTATATTGGTGACAAACGAGGACTCCGAACAAAACCGCTCTTCATTAAACACAACATGCTTAAAGCAGATCAAGTTTATTATTTCAAACTACTTCAGTGGATTTATAAAAATAGGCTGCACACAATACCCGTAGACAGTTGCACTTCATACCCAATACGTAGACCACACCATCTCAAGCCCGCCACAAGAACTAATTACGGAAGGCAAACATTGAATTATCAAACAATTAACCTATTAAACAGTGATCACTTTAATGTACAATACACACAATCCTTCCACAACTTCAAAAAGAACTGTAAAAAGCTATTAGTGGGCAGTGACATTGCATTCTCTTTTTGTTAACTTGCGCTCATCCCTGATAACACATGTAACCTCAGCTACGTTGCATTATGTTATGTTATTTCTATTATTTATGTTATGTTATGTTATTTCTCTGTTCGGTTGTACAATATATTTGCCATTGTTTCAGCATGTACCCTACACATCAGTCTAAACCTTGTTTTTTTTTCTGAAATGCTCGTGTGTACTGATCTATTTACTGCAAATGCGATTTATTTTTCGGACCAATGAATTGTGGTTTTTCTTTTCTTTGATTGGCTTCTGATGCAAGCCAATTTTGTTATTACATAATACGTATTGCTTATGCCTTTTCTTCCTCTTTAAAATATACTATGTTCAAGAAAAACTAATGCTGTGAAGACATGTGATCTAAATAACTGAATTTTTTTTTTGCTTTCTGTTGTGTGCTAAAAATGTTTAGCAAATATGTGTGTAAATGACACGTTATGCTGCCTTGAACTGTGGGGGCGCAGAGGCTCTGTCAGGCATTTTGCCTTTACCTCTGCCCCCTACACGGAGAGAATCCGTGACACAATAAAGAAAAAAAAAAAAAATTTGTTCAAGGGCTCAGTAACCGCTCAACCAGTAACAGGAATTTGGGACAGCTCGCTAACATCATACGCGACGTAAGAGAAAAGACAATGACCGAGTGGCGACATTGTGCACGTAAGCAATTGTGTAGGTAAGGTTAGGAATTTTACTGGTATAAAGTGGTCGTAGCTGGCACTGGAGATAGTAATGGGGGGGGGGGGGGGGGGGCGGTTCATTGTGAGGGGCCTTTGTACTCAGTGTACGTGAGTGTGCTGATGATGATTCTGAGGCCTCGTCGGTCCTTCTAATCTTGAGAATTTTTAGAATATCCCAGTTGGGGCGCTATGCCGGAAGGCCCGAGTTTGGCGCTCGCCCGAGTTTCATCCGAGTTTGCGATGACGGCAGTCAGTGAACGAAGATAGCACGGAACGTGCGCAGGCCGCGGACAATAAAATGTAGAGATAAAGCCACGTAAAGGCGATACAAGCGCACCCTGCGCGTCTGTTTCACACTTCAAACACAATACACTGCGCAATACCAGGCCGCAGCGCTACCTGAAGTTATCAGCGCCATGTCAGCAATCGCGAAATCGTGACTTCTCTGCTATCTATCTGCACACTCGCCGCTAGCTGTTTGACACGCCTTTTCGGGCGCGTCAAAGGCGTGTCTTCTCTTTCAGGCTCTATCTGTCTCTCCATTTCCGAAGACAAAAAGTGCGCACTAGGTGCACTCTTGTATCAACCCTTTCTCTTTTCTCGAATACTTTAAAAGGCAACAGATAATGTTACGAACATTTTGTTCACTTTAAAATTTATTTTAAAATCTGAATCTAATGAAGCTTTGTTGAAAAGCTTAGCGTTAGGAAATTAACAAATATTTTACACTTTCTGCCGCTAGTGGCGATAGTGAGACCATTGCTTGCAGCGTGGCTTGCATACGAACTAGAGCGGCAGCCCACCGTGCCGAAAACGAGAGCTCCTGCGCTGGCCCGCCGCCGGTAGCGCTGCCTTAGACAGGAAAGACTGGGCAACTACTACACGCTGAATCTGTCGTATTTTTCGGCCATTGCGATAATATATTTTATTGTGTCGTATATCAAAATATAACAGTCATGCATCTTCTGGATTGCATAATACACAACAGCAAAAACTGAACTGCACTGCACCCCCCGCGTCACTGCTGCTCTCTGCAGTGACCTCAGGTGGAGTTCTCCGCTGCTACGGCCGGTGCCGCACCCCGCTATGGCCAACCATTGCTTTTAGTACGCTCTTGGAGAATTTCAGCGGTAGAAATTGGCCGTGCGAGCGGCTGTGATGCGGTGTGAGAAAAAAAATTGCTGTTTGGCTGTAGTCATTAAGGATTGCTGTAGTGTGTGACGTCTCTTGTGGCTGCGGATGCGAAGAGCGTGCTACCCAGCGACACAACTCATCCTATGTCATCAGACGCTGACTAAAAGCTGTGAAGGTGGTGGCGCGCGTATCTGCGTAGTATTACGTAGTATTTGTTTACGTCGCGCACGTCAAGGTTTTGCGGACTGGTTTTGTCACTAACGTCGATCGCCGTTGTCTACCGCAGTGTCATCGCAATAATATCGTTCACGCAGATGAGGGATCCTGTTTGTAATAATGAAATCGGACTTATAACAGAGAAAGGTGTTACGGTTGTGTAGTACGCAGTGCTTGCGTGCTGGAAATTACAAACTCTTTATTGCACTGGGTCTAGAGCAGCGACCGTTTGTCGATCTCGGATGTGTTTGACACATTGATGCTGAGCTTTATCACCGATGAAAGCACGGCCAAGCCAAACACTTGTGGAGCCTTGTTGTTGGAGTAGGACGTGCTCCAAGCACCGTTTCGTCCTCGTGGTCCGTGCTTGACGCCTTGCAAGCAGGTGTGACGCGCCGTCAGCGTTGTGCTGTGTCTTACGTGGTTGCAACAGGCTATAGTGTTGTGCAATCTTGGTATGCGAGCGAAGAAATCGGCGGCTGTCGCCACGTTGCGTGTCCTTCGCAGAGGTGCTTAGATTAATCAGCGATGACGTCCGTTTTGTCAGTTATATTTCGATGGTCAACATCGTCGATGTCTGTCAGCAATCAGCACAGCCGCGCTGCATGCCTGTAGCCGGCAGTGATGTTGGGAGTGGCCCAACGATAGCGCGTACGCCTATAATTTATGTACGGCACGCCGGGGGCGTGAACAATGGTTTTGATTGACAGGTGAACTCGGTGCTAAATTCGTGAACGGTGAAGTGCCCCGAATTCATCTCGGGACTGTCATGGCGGCAGCAGCAGCAGCCTGGGTCATCGCTTCCTCTGACGGCAAATGTCAGTACGGCCGGCTGGACCCGTTTACTGCCATGGCCGACGACGAATTCCAGTGACATTTTCGCCTCTCGAAAACATCGGTACGATGGTTGTTTAAAGAGTTAGGTGACGACCCACGCCTGCGGAGAGTGCGTACCGGGCCTCATTCGCTTTCGGTCGAAGAGCAAGTACTCTGCGCCCTCCGGTTGTTCGCGACCGGGAGCTTCCAGGGGAGCGTCGGCGCAGACCCCTTTATTGGACGCCACCAAAGCACTGTCAGCCGCTGTGTTAGGGACGTCTCCGACGCGCTTATCCACGCGGCTGTGCAGAAGCGGTGACTCGCTTTCCCCACGACTGTGGCCGAGCGTGCGTATGTTAAGGAGCGTTTCCTTCTGCGCGGCGGCATCACAGACGTCGTGGGATGCGTCGACGGGACCTACATTGGCGTAAAGGCCCCTTCGAAGTCCAGCCCTGGCGTGGTGAAGGCCTACTATTTCACGAGGAAGGCACATTATGTATTGAACACAATTGTTGTAAGAATGCTCTGTTTTTGCTCTCATGCATGCCACGGTTAATGGAATGTTCTTCCATTTATTAGTGATAGTGGCCCGTGTACTGAGCAGTGTCAGTGGATGTTAAGGAACCCCATATGGTTGAAGTTACTGGCAGCCCTTCACCATGGCATGCCTCATCGCTTCAGTTACTTTGGGGCATTAAACCTCAAAAACCGCTTCCGTTTATCAGTAACTGAGCAGTTTTACACACAGTGTAAATAATTTTTTTGGTTTACCTCATGTTTGCGCGCCTAATAGGTGCATGGATTTTTCTAGCTATTTCATGCATGCATTTTAATGGATTTTTAAACGGTTGCATTTGTGTCAATTGGCAGATTGCATTCTTATGCAATATTCATATTCGCAAGTCGCAATAAATGTTTCACTTTGGCTGAAGTGGAGAAGCTCCTGCCGGAAGCACTGGCGTCTGTAAGCCAAGAAAACTGGCAAAATTGTTGTGTTCATGTGGAGCAAGTTGAGGCTGAAGCATGGCAACGCGATATGATTGTTGACGCTGAAATTGAAACGGTTGTCTTAGCATTTCTGACTTGTGCAACTCCTCCTCTGATGAGTCGAGCACCGATTCCAGTGATGAAGATTTGAGTGGCATCGAGGAACTTGTCTGACTTCGAATTGATGTATAATACATATGCTACCGAGGAAAGAGAGCGGACTCATCGGCTTGCTATGATCACCTTTGTGCGTGTGTGGGTGGAAATGTGAAATATGTGTGCATGTGGGTGTGTGTGATGATCAGTCTACCGAGGAAATTGTAACATTTCCATCAAATCATTGCATCATTGCAATTCATTGTATCAAATTGTATTGAGCAGTAACTTGTAGTGTAGGTGGTGAGGTGGTCGTGTTAATAGTGTCTGTATAGAAGTAGAATTTGTAAGGGAGTGCAAATAGTACTTTTCCAATTAGAATACGTATACTAGTACACATCGTCAATGTGTGCAGTTTTTGGAAGATTAATTGCAGAAAAATACGGTGGAGCTTAATGAAGCATTGTGTCAATTATTCGGAAAGTATCTGAAAATTTGAGAGCAAATTGGATTCATTTAAAATAATTTTGAACATATACTGTTTGATTCGTTCGACTAACTTTCAATTATGCTGTCCAAAAAGTTCGAACATTCATAAACCCCTAGGCATTGGCCTCATTTTGTGTGTGAGGGTTGGGAATGGTATGTATGGGTGTCTGATCTTCATGTCCTGAAAAGAGATTCCTGGTTTGGTGTTCTCTTGCATTACTGTCAATCTCTGGTCGTTTTGACATGTAATGCAGTGCCAGTGTTGAGGTAGCCAGTACTGTATGTTTTGTCCTTAATTTTTCGGAGGTGTGAATGATTTCAAGCTGGCTCTTGCTCAGTTGAGTGTGAATTTGTTTCGAGTCACGTCTTTGTTAGTACATTGGTCAGGTTTTCGTTTTATCAAATAGTGTTGTTCGATGCCTCCACATTTTTTTTTCAGTTTTGGAGCACCTGACTGATTGTGTGTTGGTGTACATTCACTGCGCGTGTCCTTTAATTTGTATGCACTGTGATCCATGCCACTGGCTGTTTCCAGAATAAACCATTTCTCGCAAACACTGCGGGGTCAGCATTCTTTATTGTCCTGTCTAATTTATTGTTTGCTCTTTCGAAATATTTTTTTCTAGCGTTGTACAACTTTTTCTGCATTCTTACTTGACGCTCCCACAGCTTGGAACTCTTTGTACCTGGCTGCATGAAAATCCTGCCTGAGCAGCTTCTGCTCTTCTAGGAGAGCTGGGAAATCGAGCCAAGCTGACTCTTGAGGCAGTACTATTTTCTGTCACAGTGGGAATCAATACTATGGTCAAAATTTAACACTTAACACGGGAAAACAGGCCATATCGAGGTGGTGTATGCATGGTGTATGGTGTATGCGCTATGCATCAAATGAACAGATGCATGCTGTTCATTTCAGAACACGGCATAATATTCAAGCGATTCTGAACAAAACGAGTTTTCTCATTCAAGTCACGCGAAATTCAACTTGCGATGGGAAAGAAAATGTGCGAAAAAAAAAACTTTACCATGCGGGATTTGAACCCTCGCACTCCCAATGCCTCTCGAATCTCCGGTGCGACGCGTTAGACCACACGGCCACAGAACAGCGCGGAGTGACACACCTCTCTTTATTTTTTTTGCGGACTACTTCGGTAGCCTTCACAGCGTTGCACATGATGTAGCGTTGGTAGCGCTCCCTCGCGGTACAAAGCAAAATTTAATAATGCATGAATCACTCTAAAGCGCTTTAAATCCAAATCTTGCACACTATAAAATGCTTATAAAGCTGTACTAAGTGCATTATAAAGTTCAACAAACCTCGTTTGTCTAATTGCACACGCAATGCACTGGGTGGAGCGACACACAAATGAAAAGTGCACCGGCGGTTGGCTCACGTGACCCGTTCTTTGTAGACCGCCCAAGAAGAACATGCGGTGGCGCCGATGTGATGATAAAGCACGGAATATATCCAGATAACCCAATGAAGTTGGAGGCGTGACGAGGGTGGGATTTCGTCTCGCTACCATTAGTTCACTCATCTGAGGGCGTCGCCAGAACTCGGGAAGATTCCGAGTTTCAGCAAACTCGGGTCTTCCAGCATAGCCCCCTTGGTGTCTAATTTTTGCTCAGAAAGCCCACCTAGGCTGCTCTCATTCGACAAGGTTGTTTCGTTACATTTTGCCAGGATCGGTGCGCAAGGAATGCCAATCTCTACTCGAGAACGCGCTGACAAAACAAAATGGCTTGTTGCGCTTCATTACAGCGCATTGGCATCTGCTTACACCGTTCAAAACACGGCATTGGGATGCCCACCGTTTGGCGTCCGCCGACTGCCGTTCATGACAGTAAGACAACTCCGTAACGTCGTCGGCGATGCCAGGAATTGCAATACCTGTTTCACATACGTCACCGCTGTCAACATTTCTATTCCATGGTCTTGCCTATCCATTCAAAATGGGGATTCTGCGTATTTTATTATTTTTGTTTTGTTCTTCACACTGTGAGCCTATACGATGTGGTAGCGCGTTTCATACAAACTTTCACTGGTACTCGAAGTAATCGTTTCAGTTTAGGCAGTAGCTTAAGACTGCTTTTTCTTTTATACAGTGAATATTTCGGGCGGAACCGACATACTGAATGATGATGATGATGACGATGAAATTTATGGCGCAAGGGCACCTGTGGCCAAAGAGCTCCGTGGCATAAGGTACTTTCACCTGCAGAAGGTGGGGTCAAAGACACATTACCCAAGCATTAGACCCCAGATAAGCCAAAAACCAGGCTAGGGGAAAGTTTCAACCCATTGTAACACCTCTGGGTACCCGATGGTACAGGGGATCGAACCTCGCACCTCCCGCATGCGAGGCGCATCCTCAAACCACTAGGCAAATCCTGCGATGATATTCGAAAGCTCCGTCTGACACACACGGCAAGTGGTCTGCATCCACATTATGTGCGCACCCCTAAATGAAGTTAATAAGATTATGTACCGTTTTTAACACCGTCCTACCAAGACATTAGTGAGCACTGCACAAAAGTCACGCACCACGCACTTGAAAACGTAAGGTGACGTGTTCGCACAACATTTCTCAACACGTCGCAAAACACACAACAGAGTGAAGAATACTACTCCTCTTCTATTTCGATAAGCACAGAAGAAAAAATGGAAGATTATCATAAACGTAGAGTGCCCCTTCTCGTTAGACCACTTAAAATGACGTAACGGCGTGGTGAGATACCTGATAAATTAAACACTCTCCGACGCCAATTAATTGCATGTTGTACCATCTCTACAGCGCAATAAACGGGACAGGGTGAAAAGAAAACATCTAAAGACAAACACAGCGCTGTCTTTGCATGTTTTCATCTCATCTTGTCCAGTTTATCGCGCTGTAGATATGGAACTTCGTCACCAACTCGCCCAACAACTTACCTTGTCGAACTGCATGTTGTACGTCTGGTTAAAAAAGATAAAAAAAATATTGATGATGAATGTTGCACAACTCGCCTACATTTCTCCTCTGATAAAGCACATGCTCACTACGAGGTCATTTCGGCAATAGATGACACAAGAAGCAAAGAATCGGCCACACTCCCCACGTTCCATATAAAAACGTTTTATTGCAGGTCACTGCGCTCAGGTTTAAATTCTTCCAAGGAAGACTTCTTTCCGGGCGTATGGTCCTTCTTGACTAGAAAAAGATTTGTGTCCGCACCACTGGGCGTCTGCCTGAACGAAAGGAAGTACTGAGGGGCCCTTCGGTGCCTGCAACTTTGTCATTTCACGTCACTCCAGTTTCAAATGCCGTCATCCTTACCTCAGTGAAATTCCACCGGCAAAGCTTGCACCCATTACTCATTGAGCATGGAATGCTCCGCCATGACTCAGGACACTCCTGCTTACTTCAGAACGTTTGTAGTTAAGGAAAACAGCAACGGTGACATAATAATAACGTGCGGGGGGAGCAGCTATAAACATGACCACTCTTGAGAGCAAGGCAAGTTTTAGATACTGCACCATATATGCCAGCTTGGTCGAGGTTTTCGTTCACAAGGCGATAGAACAAACACCAAGAAAGGGATTCAACAATCTCATGCACACCACGCTTTTTAGAACTACCACATAAGCTACATGTGAAGCATATCAAGATCAGCTACCTTAATACATGGAGTGGTGCTTCGGAACAAGCAAGGTATGCGAGCACTTACCTCCATGGCCGGTTACTTTCGCATCCCGGTCAATCGCGGCTGTCATTTATTTGTCTTCTGTCTTTCAGGACAAAGTTAAATGAACACCTTGTATTGGCTGTTCACGCAGACTTCTTTGGAACTATCACGCTCACAACGCGACATATGGAAGTAAGGCATACATACACTGCAGAAAGAAGTATTCCTAGAATGTGCGTGAGCGCATCGTAAGTAGTATAGCCACTACCATAATGCAGCCAATGAGTTTCAGGAAAGGAAGAAACAAAAATGTGAACGCCGATAAAAACTACTAGAAAAGAAGCTATACATCACGCTTCAATCGCCTGGGAATCGTGTTTTCCCAAAAAAAGATTACTCTAGAAATTTTAGTTGGAATCTGAAGTTTCAGCTAGAGATGGCCAATTTCCAGAAATATTTGTCATCGACCGTTTTTTCACTGCCTTTCATCTCTTGAAAGATTGCACCTCCACGGACGCACGGGATTTCCTGCATGTGAACCTCACTCAAAGCGTGACATCACCGAAGCGCTGTTAGCGTCCGCGGCACACACAAACGGGTCACAAATCTCAAACCTAAGGTCATCACAATCCTCTAATAGGCGAGCGATGGTCGCCACTTCACTGCCGCTACCTCGCATTCCTTCTTGCGCACGCGGAGTCGCTGTCGTCATCCGCGTCATCGCCGTAGTCATACACCACCTCTCGACAGAAGCTCGGCTCGTCCAGAAAGCTCACCGAGGCACAGCGAACGCGCGATGATTGCGGCGAGCTAGACGGCGGGGAAGAAGTTTGCGGAGTCATCGAACGGGGAGTGCTGGATCGAGGGCTGGGAGCCTCGAGAAGTTGCAGTCCAGCGGCTGCCGACATAGAGGCGGCACGGCTGCTGCGGCGACATCCGCACGGGTTTCCCGAAGCCAGGGACCGCCGCTTGCCGGCAAGCCGGCCCTTCACAATTTCGTCCACGCAGTAATTGTCTCCGGAGGAGGGTGACGACAGGGCGGCGGGACTCGGGCCCCGTGGGCCGTCGCAATCGATGCTGTTGGAAGGCCGCCAGCTCGTATCCCCCGACGAGGAGTCGTGCGAATAGAAAGACGGCCTCTCTGAGCCACGACCAGGGATCTCCAACCGTGCCGTGGACATGCTGCAACAACAACAAACGCCAGGTCACTGTAATTCATGCGGCGTAATGTGGAAGCGTGAGCCTAGCTGTGTCCTCATGGTAAAGCCTCCACAGTGCCAATGAAGGATACCTTGGAAGGCTTAAGCAGCCAGGGTTATGTGTACTCACAACGGCAACTTCGCTTTCCTTCCAGTCGTACCATCTCTCCGTCGTCTCTTCACCCAACCTAAGGCCCCGCAGCTAGCGTCATCTGCATCACAGTAACTAAACTTTAAAAACCAGAACAAAAAAAAATTGTATTCTACCACTGACTCCTAACCTAACTCCGTTAACGGAGGAATCGGGGGTGGGGTGGGGTGGGAGCGGATAGCTCCACTTTTCCCTAGATAATGTATCAAGCTGTCTAAGCGAAGAATGGGCGTTGTCAGATGGGGGGGGGGGGGGGAATTCTTTAGTGTCAGAACACCCCCTGAAACCCCGAAATTTCTAAGCGCTGCATACCCCCTCATGGACAATTTCACGGTCATAAAGGTGAACGGACGCTTCTAAGTAATGTTCAGCTTGTAGACGAACTCACAAAAGTTTCAGGCGTTTCTGCGAAAATATATATTTTAATAGCGCTTTTTTCCTCGCGCGACAGTTCCGCGTTGAATTTCAAACACTGGCCCTTATTCTTGCGTTTCAGTAATTATTCAGGAATGTTCTGATGCATTTGCGTTCTCTGTTGTTTATTCCCGAAAAGATTGATGTGCTATCGCGCATAGTATGACTTGCAACACGCATCACGTGCTAGAAGCTGATGTCACGAAGCAATGCGAGTCGGTCGCTCCTGCAAAGTTTTGTACATAGTTGCCGAGCAGCGTGCCCGCGTGCCTGGTACTGCGCAGCACACCGTATCTATTTTCAATCAAACGCAGACCAGGAGAACGTGGCCGCCAGAGCGGGGCAGGGAATTTTGATCGTGACTGGGCGTAGTGCGGGGTCTATAACAGGAAAGGGACGTTATTGCAGAAAACAGTCAATCTTTGCCATCGCACGACGTATATGGCACTCCTTTAATTGTAGGCACAGCTCACCCAATTAAACAGACCTTTTTACGTCGGCCTACATTTTAACCATTTGCATTGTCCTCAAATGGTCATCAAGTATTGCAAAAATAAAAAATTGTTTTTTTTTTAAGCGACTCTGCGGCCGGGCGCTGGTGCACATGCATGCATTGACAAGTGCATTTCGTTCGCAGCTGCTGATTTGTTGTAAGAGCAGAAGCTTTTGTGTTGTATATGTGAAAATTATTGTAAATAGCCCTGATTTCTAGTACGGCTGCTTTTTTTTGTGAGAAAATAAATGTTCTATACGAATCATCCTCAGAGTCCTGTGTGCACTCCTGTTTTTATGTGCATATTAAAGTGAACGAAACAACTATCTCTTCGGCTTTATTAAAGCAAAAAAATGATTAAGAAATTGTTTGGGTGCAGGCTCTCTCTATATTTTTTAACCGGCGCCGTATAACACCCCCCGAAAAATATTTCTGGCTAAGCCACTGCTCAAGAGCCCTGATACATGGATATCTCATAGCTAACGAGATAGAAGAGCCGCTAAACCTCACTGCATGAGTTGCTTGTCGTCAGTAATACAGACAGAGCGTGAGTGCACGATGATTCCACGCTGTAGTGGAACTCTTGCAAGGCCATGAGAGCGCACTAGTTACCAGGCAACCAGATTATATTACTGGCGCGGGGAGTTTTGTGCGTGACTGTTTCTGTGATTGTGGACCACTTTGTGGCATGCATGTATGGTGATATGGTGCTTTGTTATTCACGTAGAGTGAAGAGAGGGTGATATGACGATTTCATTCCAAACGCATCTAATCCTAACTGTTTTAGTGTGCTAGCACTTACCGTGGCCATTCCCTGCAGTTAGCGGCTGTGTGTTTAAACGTCAGTTTGCTCAAGCCTGCCTTGTGGCAGATATATTGTGATGCCGTAACAAATAAGATGACGGATTGGATGCGGGACCAAAGGAAGAGGACGATGAGGAAGGTGGAGAAGAAATCAACTTCCTCTTCTAGTACACTTTAGCAAGGCGTAATAAATTTTCTTCTAGAAACACAGCGACCCCCATGCTAATTTTAATTGTATTTTTTATATTTATTTTTATTTCTCACATTTTCAAAAGTTTATTTCATTTTATTTTTTCTCTCTTTCAGCCAGTGCAACATAAGTCATTTTCAATCATTTGCACATAAAGCCATCGTCCCGTCTTCGATCTCCCAGTTAACAGGTCCCCTGTCGTAGCGTCGTTCACTCTGTCAGCCTATACCCTATTACTACTCCTTTTCCTCCTCTATAAATACTCCTCTTTCCAGCAGTTCACCACCTGTCTCTTCGCCACTCCCCCGTAGTGGGTATGTGCCATTTTGTTTGAGGACAACCAGCCAGTCAACGCTCTAACGAACGGCTGCGTCTGCTTGTTCTCCTTCACAATGGCGCAGTCGACGAACGTCGGGCCCGACCCAGATCTCCCCGATCCGCTCCTTCTCCGCAGCGGCCAGGAAGTCCTTCGGTCGCCCCCCCCCCCCCCCCCCCCCCCACCGCTCGCGGCTTTTGCCGTCCGAGACCGACGTCCTTGAGCACGGCGTCCCCGCCTTCTCGGCGGGTTCGGCGCAGGCCCTCCTGCCCGAGGCCCTCTTCACCCTCCCGGAATTGACCGCTGCGCTTGGCCGCACCTCTCTGTCCTCCGGCGGGCCAGCGCCGCCAGGCCGGCTTCCGGAATTTCATGGTTTTTGCGACGATCCCAGAGCCCGGGTGCAAGCTGTCGATGCTGTCGCCCGGCGTCCCGCATGGTCCTCAGCCACCGCCCTCGCTTTCGCGGAAAACCATCTCCACGGTGCAGCTCTCGCCTGGCACCAGTATGCAGGCCACCGCTACCATACTTGGTCGGGCTGGACTGCTGCCCTCCTGGCCGCCTTTGCCTTCCTCGCCAGTGCGTACGACGTGAAATTCTCGACGATGCACTCGGGCCACCAGGCTCCAAGCGACGATGTCGCCTTGTATATTTACGACAAGGTGCGTCTTCTTGAGGCTAGTAATATCGAGTGGCCCGCGCCCGCCGCGAAGTAGTATATCTTCGACGGTCTTCACGATGCGACCCAGGCTTCATGACCACCGTGGACACCGACACCCTCCCCACTTTTGTCTACCGGTCTGCCGCCTTGCATGACACCGCGAATCGTCGCGGGTCTTCGTTGCCACCGGGACGCCTGCCGCGCCACCTCAACAGCGCCGAGGTTGCTTTTCGTGCGGAGCGGACGACATGACCACATGCCCAAGGGCTGTCCTCATGTTGCCCGCCCGCGCATGCATTTCCAGAAACTTAGCACTTAGGAAACCAGAAATAATTAAAAAATTGGATACTTAAAATATACTTAATACCATGGTAGAACTATTATTAGAAAAATCATATGAATCATAAATGAGAAGGAAGGAAATTGCAAAAAAGTAAATTAATAAATAATCAACTATTCCTCGTACTTCAACGCAGACGTACCACTTAAATAAACAGTCTAAAATAAAAATGTAAGGAAACTGCAGGCACAGTAAGGCGTTGACTGGTTGGTCTGTTAATTGGTGGAGAGGGCTAATGTTGAAATGGACAAAAGAACTTGGGACAACACCAGAAACAATGTGCGTGGGAAGTGTTCATCTTAATGAAGGTCGGCAACAAGCAACTGTGCGACGGTATGTGCTTGGTGTTTGGTGTTTGTATGTGCGAAACAAAAACAGGCACCAGGAAAGGCAGTTCAAGAAGTCGGCAACAGCAACGGTGCGACTGTGTATGTGTTTGGTGTTTGGGTGTACAAAACAAAAACAGGCATCAGGAAAGTATCATCATAATGAAGGTCGACAAAAGCAAGTGTGCGACTGTGTATGTGCTTGGTGTTTTGTGTTAGTGTGTGCGAAACAAAAACAGGCACTAGGAAAAGCAGTCCAAGAAGTCGGCAACAAGTAATTGTGCGACTGTGTTGCGACTGTGCTGGTGTTTGTGTACGAAACAAGAACAGGCATCAGGAAAGTAGCATCATAAGGAAGGTCGGCAACAAGCAAGTGTGCGACGGTGTATATCCTTGGTGTTTGGTGTCTGTGGGTGCGAAACAAAAACAGGCACTAGGAAAAGGAGTCCAAGCAGTCGGCAACAAGCACTTGTGCGACTCTGTATGTGTTTGGTGTTTGGTGTTTGTGTACGAAACAAAAACAGGCATCAGGAAGTACCATCATAACGAAGGTCGGCAACAAGCAAGTGTGCGACTGTGTATGTGCGTGGTGTTTGGTTTGTGTGTGCGAAACAAAAACAGGCACCGAGATATCAGCCCAAGAAGTCGGCAACAAGCAAATGTGCGACTGTGTATGTGTTTAGTGTTTGGTGTTTGTGTGTACGAAACAAAAACAGGCATCAGGAAAGTATCATCATAATGAAAGTCGGCAGCAAGCAAGTGCGACTGTGTATTTTGGTGTTTGGTGTTTGTTTGCGAAACAAAAACTGGCATCAGGAAAGAAGTCCAAGGAGTGACAAGGACAGTTCAGGAAGAATTCAACTTGGAATACAGTGAAATATCAGAATGTAAAAAAAAGAAAGAAATAAGAATAAAAACCGCTGGAGGCCGGGCTCTCTCTCTTGGCTGGGGTTCGCTGATGATGGTATCTACTTCTCTCCCTTTCCTTCCCTCTTTTATACCCCCACTTTTCCATTCCACCTTTCCACCTTCTATTTCATTTATAATCACAAAATTAAAATTTTGGTACTAGACCGATTTTTTTTAAGTCTATTGGCTTCTTCATCACCCGCGATACATCAGTGGTGCGGGAGAGACCCAATCTAGGGTCTCAATCTTCTCTGTCCCTCTAAGCCCATGGACCTCGTCTCCACTGCAAGGCTTGGGTGGCAGCGCCATTCCGGTTGGTGCAGTGTATCTCTGCATCCGTACTGAGGCTGGCTGCAAGGCTCTGGCGGCCGTCCCGGTGTTTAGGGAATTGCCTGCTGACCTCGTCTTAGGCACGGACTACATCATGTCCGGGGACGTGGCTCTCACCATCCGCCACGGCGGAGTGCAGCTCCGGTCTTCCGTACCACCTCTAGCCTTAACATAGCCGAGCATCTGAAAGGTGAGCCTCTCGACCGAAACACCTTGCCTGCCCTGCTGCACCGACACAGTGCCATTTTCGCGGACAGGAGAACCCAGCTTCCTGGAACATCATTGGTTGTCGATCACATACCAACCGACAATCACACGCCCATCACTGTACCGCAGCGGCGCTACGCCGCGCTCGAGCGAACGGTTATCGCTGACCAGGTACGGGACATGCTGGCTGCTTGCGTCGTCAGATTCTCGTCTAGCCCTTGGGCAGCCCCTGTTGTTCTCGCACGCATGAAAAACGGCCTCTGAGGTTTTCCGTCGACTATAGGGAGCTCATTAAGCACACGATTCCAGACTCTCACCCCCTTCCCCGTATCTACGACGCAGTTGGCGCCGTCCGGCACTCGAAGTACTTTTCAACTCTTGACCTACGCTCAGGATACTGGCAGATAAACGTCGACGAGGAGGGTAAGCACAAGACAGGTTTTCGCACCTCTTCCGGGCCGTGCGAGTTTAATCGCATGCCTTTCGGGCAGCGTACTACTCCTAGCACTTTTCATCATCATCATTTTATTTTTGAAACCAATACATCAAAACTCCATCCAGTGTGCCATGAACATGGTGCTCGACTCTCAAAGACCACGCCTGCGTGGCCTACTTCGATGATATTTTGGCCGTCGGTGGGAGCGAAGATGAGCACCTCCGGGAATCTCGATAACGTTCTTGCGAGATTATACAGAGCTGGCTTCCGGCTGAACCGCGAGAAATTACAATTTGGCCTGTCGGAAATCCCTTACCTCGGCTACAAGATTTCTGTGGAGGACACTCACCCGCTTTCAGAGCCGATAGCAGCCGTCACGAATTCTCCCAAACCTGCAGTCTGAAGAAACTACAGACGTTCCGGGGCACGGCTTCCTATGAACGCAAATTTGTCGCCAGCTCTGCCACCACAGCAGCTCCCCTCACCAATTTGTTGAAGAAAGGCGAGAATTTTATATGTGGTGAACGGCAGCAACGAGTCTTTCAAGCGCTCAAAGATCAACTTACTCAGTGCCTGGCTTTGAGTCATTTAAGCGAAGACTGGCATACTGAAGTTCACACAGACGCTAGCCAGGTCCGCCTCGGGGCGGTTCTGCTCCAGCGCGACCCTTAGGCTGCTGAGCACGTCGTTGCGTACGCTAGCCGCAAACTGTTCGCTGCCGAAAGCCATTATCACTCCAACGAGTAGGAATGCCTGGCAGTGGTCTCGAGTGGCGACAAGTTTCGCCTCTTCCTCTTCAGACGGAAGTTTACCATCGCCACGAATAATTGTCATCACCTGGATGTTCACGAAACAAAACCTCAAGCACAAGTTCGCTCGCTGGATAATAAACGCTCCAAGAATACACATATGATGTACGGCACTGGGCCGGGACTCTTAACCGTATCGCAGACGCCTTGTCGCGACACCCCACTGCTGACGGCCGTTCTCGAGCGCGATCCAGCGAAAGCTGGCTCCTATTTCATCAGCAGGATGTCAGAAAGGCCCAAAACGAGGACAGAGATATGGCAGCCATCATGGCTTCCCTTGAGGACACCGCGAGCAACTCAAAGTTTGTCCTGCGGGATGCAACATTGTACCGCCGACACTGGCTCAAACACCACAAGGATGACCAGCATCTCCTCGTCCTTCCTGCTACTCTACACGGGTAGGTGCTCCATGCCGTCCTCGACTTCCCCACAAGAGGGCACGTCGGTAAGCCAGCCACGTTGCGAAAGGTGCAGGAACGCTTCTGGTGGCCCAAGATGAGCAGCAGCATCTGTGCGTGCGTTGCCAGCTGCGAAGTCTGGCAGCAGCACCACCGTCTGCCGAGATGCTAGCCCGGGCTTCTCATGTCCATTCCTTTGCCCGAGACTATATTTCACGCCATAGGGATCGACCACATTCGGCCCCTGCCAACATCGGCAGTGGGCAACCGGTGTATATTAGCCACTGTAGATTATCTTTCATAATTTGTAGAGGTTACTGCCGTGCCCTCTCACGCTCCCCACGGCGTAGTTGGCTTTCTGCAAGATCGGTTTTAATTGCGGCACGGCCTCCCTAGAAAACTCATCTCGGAACGTGCAAACCACCTTCCGGAGTCGCGAACTCCGTGCCTACCTGCGCTGGGCAGGCGTTCAGCACCCCTTTGCATCGGCGTACCACCCGCAAACGAATGGTCGCACAGAGCAGGCGAACCAGACGATACAACCGCGACCCTTATGCACCAATAAAAAACAAGGTGAGGCGGACCGAGACCAGCATCTTCTGACGGCAGCGTTAGCAGTCAGCACATCCCTGCAAAGTTCTGCTGGAACAACGCCTTATACGGTCGTGTACGGACAGCAGACTCCACTTGCAAGGACATGCAACATGGAAACCCCTATTAACAATGGGACCCCGGTACCACGACAGGCAGCTTGTCAGCTCATCGGGTCAGCAGCACTGCAGAGCGTCTCGTGCGCATCAGGCCCAGAAACGAGACTTCTACCGCCAACATCGACCAGCTCCTTCCTGTAAAGTTGCATACGAGGTGTGGGTGCGACACGATCTCCAGCTGCCAAGGCGTAAACTAACGTCGAAATACGAAAGGCCCTACGTTGTCACCGAACGATTAGGTAACAACGCGTCGCATGTGTGTACTCCATCGTTTCAGGCAGGCTTGGACAGGCGTCGGAGAAACAATTTCGCAGTGCATGTGTCTCGGTTAAAGAAAAGGGTCGTCCGCCAGCAAGACTGAATGTGTTGCGGTGCCTGTTCTTTTCAGGTCCGCGGTCGTCGCCGAGTGATGCCGTGACCAAGACGATGACGGACGGGATGCGGGAGCAAGGGAAGAGGACGACAAGGAAGGAGCAGAGTAAAGCAAGGCGTTCTTATGAACGGCCGCGTGTGCTTGTTCTCCTTCACTGTGCGTGTGCGTGCGTGCGTGCGTGTGTGTGTGTTTCTGTTTGTGTTTGTGTTTGTGCGTGCGTGCGTGCGTGCGTGCGTGCGTGTGTGTGTGTGTGCGTGCGTGCGTGCGTGCGTGTGTGTGTGTGTGTGTGTGTGTGTGTGTGTGTGTGTGTGTGTGTGTGTGTGTGTGTGTGTGTGTGTGTGTGTGTGTGTGTGTGTGTGTGTGTGTGTGTGTGTGTGTGTGTGCGCGTGTGCGCGCGCGTGTGCGTGTGCTTGCGTGCATGCGTGCGCGCTCCCACATCCGTCCGTCATCTTTGTCAAGGCATCCCCTGACCACGACCGCGGACCTGAAAAGAACAGGAACCACAACATATTCAGTCTTGCAGGCGGATGACCCTTTCTTTTAACCGAGACACATGTTCTGCGAAATTGTTTCTGTTCTTTTCAGGTCCGCGGTCGTGGCCGTGAAATGCCGCTACAAAGACGATGACGGACGGAATGCGCGAGCAAGGGAAGAGGACTACGAGGAAGCATCAGAGTAAAGCAAGGCGTTCTATATAACTAACTGCCGCGTGTGCTCGTTCTCCTTCAGAATATATATATACATATATAGTTTGGGAAAATACTGTTTACATTCATTTACGAGCGGTAGGGGTCCAGAATGAATAGTTCCTAGCAGGGAGCACCAATGCCAACAGGGAGATCCATCAACCTTTTTTACTTCGTTCATCCTCTCCACGCAGGAGGCCACTTCGTCTTCCACTTCCACATGACCCCCCGGCGGCACGAGCGCCGTCCCGACGTTAGGCCGGTGATACAGGAGCGGCGTGGTAGGGCTTGAGGCGCGTAACGTGAACAATATCGGTGGGTGGTCTACTTGATGAGGATGCAGGTGTATGAAGAGCAGCTTCATACGTGACGTTAGTGACGTGATGCACAACACGATAAGGGCCATGGTAGAAGGACAAAAGTTTCTCAGAGAGACCGACGCGGCGGGAAGGGGACGAAGAGAACTAGCGACCCCGGTTCGTTGGTGACGTGGCGATGGCAATTATCGTACATAGACTTCATAAACTTCTGTGCTTGCTGGGACGCTTGGAGACGACTACGGGCGATTTGGCGAGCGTCTGCCGCTTGAGCAATGGCGTCACGGGCGTAGGCGGTGACGGGACGGTCAGTGGATGGGACGAGTGTGTCAAAAGGCAGGACGGCATGTCTCCCGTATAAGAGATGGAACGGAGAGTAACCAGTTGTGCCATGCTGGGAGGTGTTGTAAGCGAACGCCTCATACGGCAAGGCGAGATCCCAGTCTTTGTGGTCGGTGGAGACGTACATAGGCGACATGTCTGTTAATGTTCGGTTCAAACGCTCGGTTAGCCCATTTGTCTGTGGGTGGTATGCTGTGAAAATCTTATGCTTGGTAGAACATGAACGCAGGATGTCGTCAATAACTCTGGACAGGAAACAGCGTCTGCGGTCTGTGAATAAGTGACGAGGGGAACCACGTTGTAGAATAAGATTGTGCAAAAGTATCAGCGACATCGGTCGGACAGCTAGTAGGCAACGCACATGTAATCGGATACCGAGTGGCATAGTCTTTGGCTACTGCGACCCACTTATTTCCCGATTTCGAGGTCGGGAATGGTCCAAGGAGGTCGAGCCCTACACGGTGGGACGGCTCCACGGGCGCGTCTATAGGGTGCAGAAGACCAGGAGGTGGTGCCGAAGGCTTCTTCCTGCTCTGACAGAGGTCGCAAGTGGTGATGTATTGCCGGACTGTGCGGTATAATCCAGGCCAAAAGAAACGGCGCCGTATCCGATCGTAAGTTCGCGCCGCACCAAGGTGGCCAGCTGCAGGCAGGTCAAGGAGTTCTACAATTGATGAAGAGCGCATCTGCTCGGGAATGACTAGAAGGAGGGAGAGCCCGTCAGGACGGAAGTTGCGGCGGTAGAAGATGCCATTTTTGGTAACCAAGATCTGCAGGGAGCGCTCCAAGCTTTCAGAGCTGAGGCCCTCGATGATGGTTTGCAAATATGGGTCCTTCCGCTGCTCCTCGGCGATGTTGTGTAGATCGGAAATGCCAAACAGGGAAGGGATATCGTCCGTGTCTCTGAGAGCAGGTGGCTCGACAGGGTACCGAGACAGGCAATCAGCGTCTTAATGGAGACGTCCAGACTTGTGCACGACATTGTACGAATACTCTTGAAGGCATAGCGCTCAGCGGCAAAGAAGCCCGGAAGCGTCTTTCAGCGAGGACAGCCAGCAAAGGGTATGGTGGTCCGTGACAACAGAAAAAGCACGCCCGAACCAGTATGGCCGGAATTTAGCTACAGCCCAAACCAGGGCGAGGCATTCGCGTTCGGTAATCGAGTAATTTCGCTCGGCAGGGGAAAGCAGGCGGCTAGCATACGCAACCACGTGGTTTGGGCCCCGGTAGCATTGTGCCAGCACTGCTCCGATCCCGTAGCCGCAGGTGTCTGTGCGGAGTTCAGTAAGGGCCGCGGGATCAAAATTTGCTAGAATCCGTGATGACGTCAGCAGGCGGACAAGCATGGAAAAAGCATTTTCTTGATCAGGGCCCCAGGTAAACTCTGTGTCGGTCTTCAGTAGGTGAGTGAGGGGACGACCGATAACGGCAAAATCTTGAATAAAACGGTGAAAGTAGGAACATAACTCGAGAAAACTGCGCACGTCTTTCTGGGAATGTGGTCGAGGAAAGTGTTGCACCGCTGCAATTTTAACTGGACAGGACGTACACAGGAGGCGTCGACGAGATGTCCAAGAATGCTGAGTTGCCTGCGGCCGAACTGGCATTTGGACGAGTTGAGCTGTACCCCAGCCGAGTGGTTTGCCGAAACGGTCGATAAGCTTCAGCTTACAGTCATCCCAACTGGTCAATGCCTCTTCGTTGGTATCATATCACTTGAACGCCATGCCCTTAAGGTAAAAAAGGGTGTTCGCAAGCATGAACGTTTGGTCCCAGCAGTTAGCGCTGCACCGTTCATATTTGCGAAGCCAAGTCTCGACGTCAGCGTCCCCAGAAAACAGCCTGGCATCACGAGGGTGAGTGAGGACGACGGAGGATACCGATACTGCCGAATCTGGTGGAGAGGCTTCCGTCATTGTCGGCAGTGGAAGGTAGCGTCGGCGTGAAAAGTAGGTCAGGGTAGAAGGTAGCGTCCGCTGCGTAGTACCGTCTTGTCGCAGTTCCACGACGGATGTTACCGGGAAATACTATTTACATTTATTTACAAGCGCTAGGCGTCTAGAATGAATAGTTCCTAGCAGGGAGTACCAACGCGAACAGGGAGATCCATCAACCTCTTCTACTTCGTTCATCCCTTTCCCGCAGGAGGCCACTTTGTCTTCCATGTCCACTTCATCGTAACAGTCAATAAAGAAAAGTTGAATAGAGGTGGTGTATATATAATTCTAGGAGGGGAAGCCGCCTGTAGAGACAGTCCATGACAAGGAAATGTGGATGATACTCGCAGGAAATAGCAACCGTACATGCACGAGTGGGATACGCTGCAGGAAAAAGAATTCTTCAATAGGCAGTGCGCTACTGGAAGTAGCGTAGTGTGCACCAATATAATATTAATACAGCCAATACAGATGAGAAGTGGAGGAAGTGCTTCGCCATCTTGCCTGCGGCCGCTCGGCAGCCTAGAGTAGTTCTTCTGTGCCCGATATTGTGCCCGATTGTGTGGCACGTAATAATCGTGACAAGTCTGGTGGAGGATCCGGGTACGCTTCCAGACCCGCGTAGGCTACCGACCAGCACGGATCTCACCCATATTCACCAGCGCCGCGGCCGCCGCCTCCGTGCAGCGTCCCTTTCGGACTTCTTCCGGCTGCAACACGGGCGACGCAACCTCGGTCTTCGGAGGCACCAGCTGCCATGGCAACTGAGACTAGGCTCCCGGCGCAAATCCTCTTGTCACCAGCCGCGAACACCCCCCGTCGTTTCATGGCGACGTGTTCGAGGACGCCGAGGACTGGCTCGAAATCTTCGAGCGTGTTGCCCGTTACAACGGCTTGAGCGACGACCGTAAGCTCCACAATGTTTATTTCGCGCTTGAAGAGTCGGCTCGGACATCGTTCGAAAACCATGAAGCCTCGTTTACATCCTGGGGGGCCTTCTGCCGCAATCTGATAGCCACTCTCCCGAATTCACACCGTCGAGAGCGAGCAGAAACTGCATTACACTCGCGCAGCCAGCGCCACAACGAAGTGTTCGCATGTACTACGAGGACATGACCCGCCTTTTTAAACGCGCGGATCCCATCATGACGCAAGACAAGAAGCTTCGCCACCTCATGTGGGGTGTCAAGCAAGATGGCAAAGCTCTTCTACTTCCGCCACTTCTGAGCTGTATCAATATTAATTAGTGACCACAGATCTGGACACGAAAAATAAATTGCCACAACAGTGGCAGGCAGCCTCAACTTATGCCAGCTGCTTGCAGGCATCATTCAAAGTTATATATGTAACAGCGGTATCCGTCGAGTACTTATTTATAGGGCCAAAAGTTGGGGTCTAACGAAACGCAGTAGCGAGACGGGCGAGTTTGTGATGCATGATTAGGCCCCAGCGCGAAAAACGTAAACATAAGAAGGAGGTACGTACGGCCAGCGCCGATTCGCAAATATTTTTTTATTATTCAGAACGAGCGAGTACAATACATGCAAGGGTTGGACATTTCCATATAAGCCGAAAAAATAATAAAAGGACCACTAATTAAATTGCCAAAGTACGGCTTTAACCAAAGAAGGTCGGTACCCTTGACATGCACGTCGCAGCTAGCTGGCTATCGAGTAAGAGCCACGCTCAGCGAAAGAAAAATTAGCAAAGCGCGGAAACGACGGCAGTGGTGAGAAGGTACACTGCTGGATTAAATAGAGCAGTCGTGCCTTTTGGGGTACTGCTTCGCTACTTTACAGGCCTCTGCAGACTGGGAGGCTTCATAACATATTCAAGCTCCGTCTACGAGTGTAGTGCTGTTCACTGTCATCACCCGCTTAGGGCAATTACTCGGTTGGCATATGTTTCCATTGCATGTAAAGACATTTGAAACCCTCCATAAGCGTCACGAGGAACTGCCGTGTTCTGGCTGTCGTTAAGAGGCAGTTTCATCCATGACATCAGCATCAGACCGCTTGATGTCCCGCCCTTCGCTAGCCTAGTGCAACAACCAAGCGCACAATGACAACCCACATTTTAAGAATCAACTCCGACTTGAGTTTCTGCCCAACAGTTCCATCATTTAGCTTGCGCCACTTTTTTGTTGGCGATATCATTTTTTTTTTGCAAGCACAGTGATGAGCGCATTTACCAGTAATCAGACCATTTCTGCTTAATTGCTGGTTAGTCGAAAGTTCAGGCGTACAAGAAAGCCAACATAAAATCTATGTGACAGCTGACTACACAGCAGTATCACAACCCATCGCTCAAAAAAAAGTTCATTAACTAGTAAGAAATAATACCCGCCGAAAGGAAAATCCCGTAAACTGCGTTCTGAATAAGCACTGAAAGAAGTGCGCCGAATTTTCAAGAAAATAAAAATTTAATAATTCAACCCCTAAATATGGTAATCTGCAGCAAAGATACAAAAAATAAAAACCAAGAAAACTACATTTCTTATTTTTTTCTGCTCCTCTTTCCAATTTTTGTTGTTGTTTTTTTTCATCCTCGCCCGCGGATTGAATATATAGTACGTGTTCCTCGTGAGTAAAAAAAAAAAAACAGTTGTGAGACTGCGTCCGCCTAGTGATTACTCTTCTTCCGTCTCCGTCTTTCGCGCCGTTGTTTGGTCAAGTCTACTGACAGAGTTTGAAATCAGATGCAGTACCACGCAGAAAGCTACGGCAGGAAAAGTGACTTCGGTAACATTAAGGGATGCAAAGAAAGCTCTGTGGATTAGAGGGAGTGAGCTCGAGCTAATGATATCCACGCAGATATCGGGAGGAGCAGACGGCAAAGAAAGGATAACCGAAGTCATTTGGTAGGACAGCTTAATCGATGCGACATAGACGACGTAGAGAAGCAGACAGAACGGGAAGCAAAGTGGATTCCAAGGAGATAAAAACTGTCTCTAGGGGGGCCGAAATTAATTAGGGGAATGTCATTAGGAAACTTGTTGGCACTAAATGTAGTCGCGCCTAACGCAGGGCAGGATTAAATGTACAGTCAGGCCGGAATTAAACGTGAGCGCCGCATGGGAACAAAAAATATTTAAAATGTGTGATTTCAGCTGCAGTATACAGCTAACGTGATTCATGTTTCTGGGTCCAGAGTGAATATTCATAAACCGGTTGGAAAGGAAAATATCGCTGCAAAGCACAAAATATAGCGTTTGCGCGTTCGCGTTTCATTACTGTCTAACTACATGTGCATCAGTGAGATAAACATTTCTCCTGCCGGTGGACAAATGCCAGAATGCCAGCCAGAATCTCTGGGCTCCGAACAGGCCGCAATTCTAAACTCAACCGGAAAACGTTTAATGCGAGAATCTTATCCAGCGAGGCTAGCCTAGAAGTGTTGTTGGAGGAACTAACGGGTATCAAATGGGATATCATAGGGCTTATTGAGGTTAGAGGGCAGATGAGGGCAGATGGGCACATACAGTATTAACGGGTGGGAGCGTACTGTGCTATCGCGGATTAACGGACACACGAGCACTAGGTGTCGGGCAGGCAGACACGATCTCATCAATGCTATTCACCCAATGTTTACTGCACGTATTCAGAAGACTACAATGAGAGCAGTTGGGACAAGAGTTAATGGAGAATATGTGAACAATCTGCTATTCGCTAGTGACATTGCCTAGCTAAGTCACTCAGGAAATCAGCTGCAAAGCATGATCAGTGATTTAGGGAGGCGGAGCATAACGGTGGGTCTAAAAATTAACATGAATGTTCAACAGTCTCGAAAGGGAACAACAGTTCACAGTTGGTATCGAGGTGTTGGAAGTGGTAAAGAAATACGTCTACTTACGGCAGGTAGTGACCTCTGATGTGGATCATGAGGGAAATAACTAGACGAATAAGAATGGTGTGGAGCGCATATGCCAAATTCTCTCAGGTCATGAATGGCAGTTTACCAATACCCCTCAAGATAAAAGTATTCAACAGCTGTATCTTACCAGTACTCACCTATGGGGCAGAAACGTGGAGGCTAATCAAAAGGGTTCACCTTAACTTAACGCAGCGAGCTATGGAAAGAAAAATGATGGGTGTAGCGTTAAGTAATCGGAGGAGGGCAGAGTGGCCCAGGGAACAAACACGGGTTAATGACCTCCTAGTCGAAATCAAGAGGAAGAAATGCACTTGGGCAAGGCATTTAATGCGAAGCCACTATAACCGATGGTCCTTAAGAGTATCAGAGTGGATTCCAAGCGAAGGAAGGCGTGGCAGTGTGCGGCAGAAAGTTAGGTGGCCGGATGAGATTAAGAAGTCTGCGGGGATACAGTGGCCGCAGCTAGCAAAGGGCAGGGTTAATTGGAGAGACATGGGAGAGACTTTTGCCCTGCAGTGGGTGTAGTCAGGCTGATAATGATGATGAACGTAAGCCAGCTGATGATTACATTCCCGTCATAGCGATGTCTATAGGGTCTGTTCTGAATAAAACTCCATTCGTGCAATACCTGGTCAGAGCTAAAAAGCCGGCAACATGCTTCGACGCAGCCAGCGCCGAGCAGCATAGCTGCATCTTCCGTATCTCTCCCGGCTCTGCAAAGCTGTACAAATCCAGAAGCGCAGATCTCCTCACTATGCAATACCTTGCAAGCACCGAGAACACAGGAAAGCCGCGCAGCACAGTCCGCCTTGACCTCCGATCCCAGGCGCAGTAGGACTTTTGGCTTTTGGCATCAAGTATGCGTTCATTTCAGATGAGAAAACATCGCCCACAGCAGATGGGCCAAGATTGCATTAAGCAGACACAGCACTCAAACAACTTGCTTGAAGGCTAACAAAAAAAAAGGAGTTATTATTACTCCCCGGCACACGCCGTATTTTACCACCTACGCGCGTGGGACATCTATCCTAGTTCAGGCCGCTGCGACACTGATAACCACGCAGAATTCCTGGCGCTTTCCCTAGCGGTTCACAGGGCAAGGCTGCTCCACAGTTCTGCCACCAACGAAATAGGAAGCGCGGTCTGATTTATTCCGCCCCCGCTTGGCGACAGCCGGGCGCTGCTGCTATACACACTGCGCTCGCCGCGGAACACTTGGTAGTCTCACGCTTAACAAAGTGCCGCCCCTTTGCGGCCTACGCGGAAGGGAGGCCTATCATGGAGCCGCCCTCCAACAAAGTGACGCTCAACGCTGATATATGTCGCAAGTGTCGCTGCCTGTTCCCAACACGGGCTTCCAAGAGAAAACTGGTATTTGTGTCCCGCATTAGCCACGGCTAGTTTGCGCAGACTAGGCGCAGCGGCTGCTGGGGGCTTTCAGGAGAGGGCGTACTGTTTCCCACCGTGTCCTCTGTATTGCGGTGTGTCTCGGGTTGCTCTCAGAAGATATCTTCCACAGGGGTGCCGCTGTCGACAAATCCTGGCAAAGTCCGGTTTTCAATTTCCGCAAACCTGCACCAGCACCGGTCTGGATCACGGCGCCTCCCTCTTAAAACGAAGCCTGCTCTATATCCCAGCTCATAGTTTCCCATTCAAACGCATGCGAACTTATTCCTGCTCGCGTGAAGCTCGCGTCATAGCAAGTATTTGGCAAGATGTATGAATATGAAATCTGTCCTATTTTTTAAAAAAAGCAAGCTACGATATTGTTACGCAAATCATGTTGTAAATTATTCCATATTTTATGGAAAAATTCGTGGCAATGTTAAAAATGCATCAGACTCAGCTGTGCGGTGCAAGCTGCACAGTGGCCGGCAACCGTAGATAGTACGCCAACGTTTTTTAGAAGGCTACGTTCATGCGCAGTGGGTTGCGGTGGATTTCTTAAAGGAAAAACTAGAGCGTTGTACGCACGCTTCTCCGCACTACACGAGTGGTCGAAACCAAGGAAAGTTATTTGTAGCATTACACTTGCTAGAAGTAGTTGTGTCGCCAACGCAAGTGAAAAGTTAACCTGAACAAAAAAGTGTCTCAGCAAGGTAGGCCATGGGTTAAAGTACAACCCCTCAAGGTGCTTTCACAGACTACGGCATACAGTGGCACCACCAGTAGCATATACGCTGCACTGGAGTCCCAATTAGAGACCGAATGCGCATTCAGAAAAGCGAGGAGGCCTGCGCCATAAAACTGAACGCTCACAATCCTCACTATGGCTTCGCTTTCTCGACAAGCCAAACCACTGCATACTACATTTTCTACGGAGGACAGTGGACGATGCGAACACTGCCCATACGCCACGCTCAAATCGACTGAACCTTTCATGCTTTTCACATTTAACACTGTTTCCCCTTTATGCGTACGGCACTCAGGTTCACCGCATTGGAAAACCTACTCTCGAGGTCATGAGTCCTTGTTCAGATTTTTCTTTCGTACCGAGTCCGCCAAAGCAAGCACACTTTTTTCAACAACTCTAACTGCGCCGTCAGGCGTATTCAGGAACAACTTCAGGATGAGATGAATGCAAAGGAGAAAAGCGACTGGTAAGGATCAGGTACAGCACTCCGGCAAGTTGACAGCAATGGGTGTGGACACAGTCGATGGTGGTACGCTACACTGCACCTGCATTTAAGCACCACCGTTAGAAGGCTAACGTCATTCGATGTGGATGGCGGTGGATTACTGAAATTAGCAAATTAATGGAATGCATTTAACGCAGGACGCAGAAACACGTGTCCTGCGTGGCCAAAACAGATGTAGGGCCGACTGCGGCATTGCATCAGCAGCCCTAATTGGGCTTGCAGAAGCTTTTTCTGCATAGAACCCATATTATGTTGCGCTCTGAAGTACTCGACAAGGGAGTAATGTGGGCCGCATGACGGTATGCCCACCTTCCAGCCCCGCCACAGCCGGTTTGGGACCTACAGCGATTTCGAGCGGGCAGCACCATTTGTCCTTGCCGCCATTTCTACAGCAAGGGAAACATCCTTGTTTACTAGGGCCCTCTGAAGCCGAATGGGTCCGTGTAGGCTGAATTTAGGAATGTGGACTAAGTTAGCCTTTAACTGATAAATGTGAACGGAGTCTAGCCTACTTATTCCTCACAGGGGGCCGACATAGGTAAGAGTAGTTGCTCCAGCCACATTTTCCCATGTGGGACCCACAAGAGCTAGACATCGTGTGCTACTCGGGAATGTTTGTCACTGCAGGCTAATCAAATGTACTGTTCAAGTGTTCAAGTTTCAAGTGGTCGTTAACATTTTTCTTTTAACATTGTGTTTGTAGCTGCATTCTGCTTAAAGGGCTCATGCAGTGGTATTTACTGAAGTTAGGAAAAGCGCTACGAGAGATCGGAATTCTATCATTAATCATTGCGCCGCAAAAATGTTTAAACTAGCTTCATTAACACCGAAGATATAGGCGATCAAAATCGCACTCTTTCTTTCTCCCCCTCCACTCATACACTCCGACGGACCAGAAAAATTTTCAAATTTTTTTTTTTTAAACAAATCGGACTGTACACCACCGCGCTCCATTCCGCCCGCGTCCCATGGGCACGCCCAACGAGAAGTCTTTGCCTTATTAACCACTTTAACGCCAACGGGGTAAGGGCGGCTAAAAGCGCGCGGTGAGGTGTCGCCCTAATTGGTTCCCTCGATTGCCTAATGACATTGCAATATCTTCATTGGATATGGAACAGGTTACACAGTGGTGGAGCCCGACGAAACGTGTCGGCTCCGGGCGAGAGCTAGGAGGGGCTTCTTCCAGAATGCAGACCAGAGGCGGCGGCGAGAAAGAGAAAAAAAATTTAGTGTCAACTACAAGCCCAAGTCGCTTCCTAATATTCATCAAAGAAAAGGGGAGAGGTTTCGCCTTCCACTTAGTGTCCCGATGGAGTCACATGCGTTGCAGGGGATATCTGAGTCCCTCGTTGCCCCTTTCGCGTACCACTGCTCGCATAAACACAGGCGCTCATAAATTGTGGAAGCACGGGCGGCGGCGGCTCGGACTATAAACAAACACGCCAAACACGCATAACTCTTGGGAAGTAAACGAAGCTGGCTGGGTTCTGTGCGTCGGAGCGCGAACGACTAAGCACGCGAATACCTCTTTCCCCTTAGATAGAAGGCCCGTAGTATCCTGGACACTTGATCTGGCGGATCCTCTGAGCGGCCTCTTGACGAAAGATGGAGTACGCCGGTGCCTGTAATCGGTGCTGGTTAACCCGCCGTTGAACTTGAGCCTTCCTTTTGATCCAACGATGGTCAGCAGATAGCAGCACATGGTCTCTGATAACTGGCTCTCATCTGCGTCCAAACCGGGAATCAGTTGGCCGTAGTCCTGGTGCGTTGAAGCGGATAGGTCGTCCAGGTCTGAAGTGCGCTTCCTGACATGATCCGCACGGTTCTTCCAGCGTTGGCAGGTAACTAGTTCTACCTCGGATTACAAAGATGCACAGTGGGCAATGACTATTAACAAATACTGTCCTCAGGAGCGAAAGTTTCTTGCGAAGACATCTGCAGGTTGGAATGTGCTATCTTTTCCTTGATGCCTCATTGTTGCAAGTTTCCAGTTTAGTAGCGCTTCGCAGTGATCTGTGTGCAATACATCGATTGTTGATTTCATTTTTTTTTGAAAAGGAACTGCGAGGGACTTGTTCCAGATTAAGTGTGTTGCAGGATATTGGTCTGAACAGGAAGCGTGAGATGCCCTTTTATACATCTCCTCGACCCTAACGTTGTAGAGTCTTTCTAGTTCTTATACAAGACGCTCTACGTGACCATTTCACGCTGGGTGGTAAGATGCAACTCGAGCGTGACGAATGCTCTCGCGATCCAGAGAGATTCAACTCTGCAGGCACGAAGGCGGGTGCTTTGTCTGAACAATATGTGATGCTTACGGCTTTCAATCTTAACTATGCACTTCTTACATCAACTTCCACCATTTTTCTGAACGGAAATAAATACAAAGTACAATACATGAGGTATTTTGTCAGTTGTAAAGGATCTTCTCAGCCCCGTCACAACAGCAGCAGCTGAGGTGAATGAAACTATGCGCACCTCGAACTATTTCAAGCAGCTGTCCATGACCGAAATGAATGTCTTTTAAAAGGGACCTGCGAGGTCGATGTGTAATATGGATCACAACTTGCTTGCTAGTTCCAGAGATGTATTGCTGCGTGGCGTTTTACACTGCGTGATTTCTGACAAGTGCCACACCCGTATTATTTGCTCAGCGTCTTTATCCATCCTTAGCCACCACACTCAGTCGATTGCTAATGCTTTCGTCTGGACGATTCCATGATGCATGGGATGCTGAACCTGCAACACTGCTTGTCGCATTGCAGGGGTTACGACTGGCGTGGCCCAATGTGGCGATCTGTTTGACTGGAATGTACCCTGTCCTACAAGTATGTAAACTGCAGTAGTGCTGTTGTTGTTGTCCTTTGTTGGAGTGGCGCATACCCACAGGGGGAACTGGCCAGGGTGCCTTGTACAGTCAAGCAAATGCGAAGCATTGACTCATTGAAGGTAGCCGACGTTGAATTTTGTGCTTAAAGCTAACAAAGATTATATAGCTTTGTTATATAATTATGGCTAACAAATGAGTCTCCCTGGCGTAATATGAAATTACGCAGAAAATCCCACGTTGGTTTTAGGACATATCCCCTCGCACTTTCCCCATAGGCGACAAGAACGGGTATAGAAATAGGAAGTCCTAATTGAGCGAGGGGAATGTGCAGATAAGCTTTTCGCAGAGCAGCACACTGCCGACAGGAGACGAGAATGTGATCTAGTATTTCGATTCGCCACACGCTTCACAAAGGTTCGACAGTGAGAACCCCGATAGGAACAAATATAGATTTAGTCGTAGAATTCTGCACCTCAAGAGGGTCATAGACACCTCGCATTGCCGTGAACTACATAACAAACGCACACGCCAAGAGAATGTCAAATGTTGAAAGTGCGCTGGAGAAAGAACAGGCTCATTACTCAGGGAATGTAGTTGCAGGAACCGTTGGAAGCAGGCTGTTGTCAACTGCAAAGTGTTTGGAGTAAATGGTACCACAAGTCCGCAAAGGGAAGACTTTGCTAAAAAATCAGCCATCACATCAGCATCAATCCCGCAATGTTCAGGTATCCCGTGAAAGCGCATTTTCTTAACAGTAGCGCTGTCTCTTGTCCCCTTCGTTTCTTTTTTCCTCGACTTTCTCCGCTAGAATTCCGGCCAAATATGAACCAAATAGCCGGAAAGAATGTTCTCGCAACATCGACCTTTGTTGAAGTTGGAGCGCTACTTTCCTTGCTTTAAAGAAACGCGGGAACGCAGTCTGCCTGACGTCAGTGTGCACTGGTGGACCATGTCTTTTAACCAGTCCCTCTTCAAATAGTTCAAGAAATTATGTCACTACAGCGATGGCGGACCGCTGGGGGCTTCTGAGGAGTTCCGAAACATGGTACTGTCCCTCTAGCCGGATCCCCAGTGCGTCGAACTAGTTTAAATCGAGTAAACTGGTGCCTCGTCTTCTGACCGGTAGAAGGAGGCTCAATTTTTCATCCTTGAACACTACACTGACGGTTGCCTCGCCCAAGGGATCGAGCAACTGGTGCGTATAAGACTTCATCTGAAGCGATGACGGCCGCAGATCTTGCTGTCGTTGTCCACCTGCTTCATTGTCACTCAGCCAACAGCAGGATAGGCAAATTCCGAGACTAGTTCCATGGCAGTTCTTCTGTCATTAACTTCCAAAGTCACTATTAGCGATCGTGTCACGTTGCTTAGTAGGACAATGCTGGAAGGGTGTACAGGTTATCTCCAGATTCTGAGTTAATTTCCTCTGATGCAAACTTAATGTCAAGCGGATATTCCTGTTGCTTCATGCGTGATTTGTTCGGCACGTCTTCCTGGTTGATCAAATAGCTGTGCGTCTTCGACTGGCCTTTTTCGGAGCTTTTGTTTGCTCACGTTTATTTTCGGCCGACGCTTTCTTTCGAATGGCCCTGACAATGCAACCCTTGATACCACGAAACCGGCATTGCGCGTTCGCGAATTAGCAAGTACTGGCTGAGTCAGGATCATTACACCTCCAGAAAACCCTTTTTCCTTGTTTTTCGGCGGGCTGAGAGTGAGCTATATGCTGTTTGATTCCGAATCTGATGTCATGCCGCTTTCAAAAACGAGAGTATAATTAGAGCTGTGATGGAGAAAACTGCCTTATGTCGGAATATTTATTTATTTATTTATTTATTTATTTATTTATTTATTTATTTATTTATTTATTTATTTATTTATTTATTTATTTATTTATTTATTTATTTATTTATTTATTTATTTATTTATTTATTTATTTATTTATTTATTGATAGTACCTACAGCGCCCATGAGGCATTATTGTAGGGGGATATTACTATATACAATAACACATGCAAAGAAGATATTGGGAAACATGTCAGCAAGGATCACACAACATATTAAAAGAAGACTAAATGAGTTTACAAGTAGTATGAGTGATGGCACAGCGCTGGTAAACGCACGAGACCTGGAAGAAATACATGAGTTTATCGCTTTAACAGCACTTTCGAAATCAGGTGCACAAACCACATCATTCGGAAGCTTATTCCAGTCCAGGATTGTGTTAGGGAAAAACGAATACTTAGATACATTAATGCGTCATTGATAACTATTAACCTTTTTCGTGTTATCTAGTCTCTCCGAAATGTATGGCTGCTTTAGATAAGTGTTTTTATTAATACTGGTACAATCATTGTAAATGCTGTGCAAGAACTTCAGCCTGCAGATTTTTCTTCGGGCTGCTAAAGTCTTCCAACCAATATGTCTGAAGCCTCCATCTGGCAACGTTGGCAGATGCCACCTGACGCCTCTCCACCTGCCAACTGTTAGAACACCTGCTAGAACAAACACCGGTTATAATTAAACACAGGCTGTAATTAAACACCAGCAATAGCAACCCGGTAAGGAAACTTCTGTGACATATGATACTGATTGGGTTGTAGTTATGATAGTGGCATAGTGAAGTTACAGGTGGACGTAGTAGTACTGTCCGTACTACAATTGCACAAATGAAGAGAAGCTTGAGAAGACTGCTCTGGCATATCCTCCCCACCAGTTCAACTCATTATCCCAAAATTTTTCTTTTTCTTCCCTGGTGTCGACTATCTTTACAGCGGCCTCCACTGAAGTTCTCGCAAGCTTTGTTGATTTAGTCAATATCAAGTCTGACTCACACAAGAGGCGGCACAGTATTTTCCGTCCCGAATTCCGAATACCAGTCTGTCGCGGAACAGAGAATCAAGGCGCTGGCCGAAATTGCAGACTCTCGACAGATGAAGCAGAGCACTGACATAAACCGGAGCGAATTAGTCCGCTCTCTGTACCCGCTTGTTGAAGCCAAATCGCTCTAATGTCACGGGAGGCGTATTCGCAAAGAGGGCGTTCAGTTTAGCCGCGATGTCTCTGCACGGTTCCTTGAGTGGAGCCCTGAGTGTGCATAGCAAGAAAATATTGATGTAGTACGTCTCCAAACGATAAATGTTGATGAGCAAAGCCCTTTCCTTGTCCGGCGTTATGACGTTGTTCACCTTGAAATGGAACTGCAGTCACTCTAAGTAGACGGCCCAAGCTGTAAGCTGTGCAGGCATAAACTATTCGAACTTGAGGATAGATGTAAATGTCGCCATGGTACGGATGATGGAGCCTAAGTGTTAGCCGACAAATGGTTCCCCTCGTCACCAGTATTATATCGGGGATTATTAGATATATAACAAGTTACATAACGTGTCAGCTGCAGGCGCGAGCTGGGAGTGGACTCTCTTATAATGCAGACCACAGGCGGCGGCAAGGAGCTGGCAAAGCTGGCCTCCCGAGGCAATCACTTGCGCTGCGGGGGCTCCTGCTTCCGCGCGCTCGCACCACTGCTCGCATAAACACACGCGCGCATAAATTGTGGAAGACCCGGCAGCAGCGGCTTGGGCTATAAACAAACATAACTCTTTGGAGAACCGAAACTGGGTGAACACTGTGCGTGGGAGTTTGAACGACTAAGCACACGAATGTGCGACAGTTCACGGACTCGCAGGCTACATGCAGGCACTTTCTTCACAACACTTTTCCTACATCTTCTGCATCACTACTACAGCACTGTCGCAGCTCCGCTCTTCGTTCCTTGCAGCTCGTCTGGGTGGACAGGCGAACACCCCTGCTAACGAGAGCACTTGCCCAAGAGTACTCCTACTGGGCTACTGCGGAGGCCCGCGGCCCATCTCAGATGGAGCCTTTCGCCTTCTCTGTCTGGTAGGCCGATCTTTGCATCGCTCGCCAGCATTATCCTTCTCCCCACCTCAGCCCTACCCATAACAAGAAGGCCGTCGTGTGTAAGCGCCAGCTCATCCCCGCCGACGGAGATCCTTCTCCGGAGGGCGAGCAACCCGAACTTTGAGTCCGAGCAACCCGAGCCGCCCGTGGGAGGAGAGAGTGATGTGAGGAGAGGATGAGGAGGACGAGCGCTCGCGCGGCGCGTGAAGAACAGACTGAGGTGTTGGCCACGGAAGAAGCAACACGGCCTCTTGTTAACCCAGTGATCCTTTGTAACGGAAAGACGAATAAACGTCTTTTGAATTGTTCGTTTATCCTAACAATTCAGAAGTGGGATAGAGTCAACGTTCGCCCGAACTTACGAAGTCAACTGGCAAGCCCCACCATGCCTGTCACCCGCACCGGAGCATCTTCAACGGATATGGCAAACGAAGATGGCGGACGACTGAGCAGCGATGGCGGGAGCGACGACGCCGACGACTCAAGGCAAGGCGGATCCGACAACGCGGTGACAAGTGGAAGCTTACCTCCAATACCTCAGTCAACGATCAACGTGGCGGAAATCCTGCAGGCCAGCGTTCAGGCAGCAGTGAGAGAAGCCATCAACGGAATTGCCTTGCTTCAGACGCAGCAAGCAGCGGCCACACCCATCATCGGCGCGGGAGAGACAGCTCGGTTAGTTCCATCGTTTGATCCGGTGTCATCGAGCTGACAGTAGACGCGTGGATAAGACGCGTGGACGATTTGGCACAAGTCTACCATTGGTCCGACCGGCTGACATCTGGCAACGCACTCTCGAGGTTGGAAGGGCCTGCGAAGACATGGTATGACTCCCTCTTTTCCGTCGACAAAACATGGCCGGAATGGAAAGAAGAAATTAAGCGCGCCTTCCCCACGACAGCGGGATTCCAACGACTCCATCGGGAAATGCAGGAGCGACGACAAAAGCGCGGTGAGCCCATCGAGTGTTATTACCACGACAAGCTCTCTAAAGCTCGCCGTTGCAACCTCACAGATGAAGCATGCATTGAATACCTCATCACGGGGCTATACGATGACGACGTGATTAGAGCAGTGAGCGTACGCACGTACGAGTCGCCGGAAGACCTTCTTCACTGCCTGAAACGCCTCGATGAAAGATTAGGAAACACTGCCCCCAAAAGTTCAAAATCATGTGGTCCCCCGAACCATTCTCGTTTCCCCGCATATGCCAACGCCCATGGCAATAAAAGCGAAGCAATGGCGTCGACCTTGCACAATACCGACCACAAGAACCTTTCTCCGAAGGCGAGGAGGAAGCCGCCATGGAATGAAAGAGGAGGGCCCCTCTGCTTCAACTGCAGCGAGTACGGTCACGTGTCCCTCAATTGCCCGGCCCCACAGCGAAAGGCGAGATGCAACGCTTGCGGACGAGTGGGCCACGGAGAAAAAGACTGCAGGGCAAAAACGGAGAGAGGAGCGCGCGTCGCTCAGAACGCGTTGGGCTTTGACCTCCGAGCCGCTGAAGAGGCGAACGAAAAGTACTTTATGATGGCGAAAGCGAACGGCTGCGACATACGAGCATACGTCGATCTCGGTAGCCAATGCGTAACTCTGCGGAAGGAGGATGCCAACCGAATCGGAGTCGCTTACACGAAGTTGACAAAGCCGTTCACTATCGGGGGCTACGGGTCCGGACATGTGACACCGTGTGGGGAAACGAACATCACCCTCACGGTCGACCAAGCTACAGCGGACGTTCCCGTGCTGGTCGTGCCGGACGCGTCACAGTCCATACCCCTACTTGTGGGCCAACCTTTCACCGAGCAACCACACATCACGATTGTGAGGCGGAAGAACACAGTGCGGATTTTTGAGGAGCACAGGAACGAGGACAATAGAGACGACACGCTTCAGTCCATTGAAATTCCAGAGCACCCAGAACGACCTGTGTGCCTATGGGCGAAGGAAACAACGGTTGTGCCCCCAAAATACGTGGGTTTCGTTAAGCTCTACGCCACTGGTAGCGCACCACGCTCAGATGTCTTCGTGGACATGCAGCTCAGGTGCCAAGAAGGTCAAGAGCATTGCATACCACGCTGTGTCCTC
This sequence comes from Amblyomma mixtum, assembly GCF_055824585.1. Lineage (NCBI taxonomy): Eukaryota > Metazoa > Arthropoda > Arachnida > Ixodida > Ixodidae > Amblyomma > Amblyomma mixtum. Next base: position 151,260,641 of record NC_143016.1, on the reverse strand, counting down.
AGCGATGACGGGACCAACGCAACAGTCGTCCCTATAATGAACATTTCCAATCATGAACTGACCATCAAAGAGAACGAACGAGTCGCACGAGAGGAAATTTGCTACCCAGACGATGCATCGCCACAAGAGGGTGAGTCGGACACCAGCATTGTCCAGCCCTTAATGATAACGAGCAAAGAGTTTACCTTCGACATGGAATATCGTAAGGGGGCGGCAATGGCTCATGTTGATGCACTTAGCCGATCTGCATACGACCCGCCAGAAGAGACGGATATCGTTCCTGGCCTTCACGTCCTTGCAACATGCATAGCGACAGAAGACGTGCTCACCGTTGCCCAGCTGAATGATCCAAAAGTTCAAGCTTTGAAGGAAAGGCTAGAAAAAAAAGAAGACCTATCCAAAGAAGACAGGCGCGTCAAAAACGAATACCGGCTGCGTAATGGCATAGTATTCAAGAAGAACCAAGAAACCGACTCGAACGAAGGACTGCTGTGGGTAGTTCCGAAGCAGACTCGCTGGAGAATCGTCAGGACATGTCATGATGACATTGGCCATTTTGGAGTGGAGAAAACCTTGAAGAAACTTAGGGAAAGGTATTGGTTTCCCAGCATGAAGCGTTACTTTAGAAGATACACAGCTTGTTGCATCGAATGTCTTTTCCACAAGACGCCATCTGGAAAGAGACCGGGCAAACTTCATAGCATTGACAACAGCAACAAGCCATTTCGATCAATACACATCGATCACCTAGGCCCATTTGTAAGAAGCAAGTCCGGAAACGCCTACATAATTGTAGTCGTCGACTCTTTCACAAAGTTCGTATTGTTGCGTGCAGTCCGCAACCCATCAGCTGCACCAGCGGCGCAGTTTCTACACGATGTGGCAGGAACCTTTGGCCCACCGGCTATGGTGATCACGGACTGCGGAACTGCTTATACAAGTGCCAAATTCAAAACAGCGTGTGAAACTTACAACATCATGCACGTCAAAAACGCTACTGCCACACCGCGAGCTAACGAGCAAGTCGAAAGATATAATTGCATGATAACCCCGGCAGTGGCAAGCTTGACGAAAGATGCAAACGGCAAAGACTGGGACTCTGCGTTGCCTCAGGTGATGTGGGGCACAAACAATACGCTCCACAAAGCCACTAAAACTGCTCCATTCGGACTGCTCTTCAACTTCAGGCCGCGAGGCATCAAGGGCGACACCGTGGAAGACGCCCTCGCCGAGGAATTTGACCATGAAGTTGAAACCAGGCGAGCCGCAGCGGCGGAGAATATCCGAGAAGACCAACGCAAGCAACAGGAGCGGTACAACAGGAAGCGGGTGGAAGCGCCGACATACAATCCCGGAGATGTTGTACTTGTTGAGCGAGAACCGGCAGCAAGTGGGGAGTCAAGGAAACTGAAAGAAAAATACAAAGGACCGTATATCATCCGAGAAAGGCTTCCCAACGACCGCTACCGCATCGAAAACGTGCCTCCGGGGCGGCAAAGGCGAAGAGCTTACAGCAGTATTGCACCGGTTGACAAGCTGAAGCTTTGGGACCGGGAATTCTACGAGACAAGTTCGGAAGAATCGGGCCGCGAGGACGATTCCGACCGGGGCGGTCGGTGGCACAGGATGGCCGAATGTAAGCGCCAGCTCATCCCCGCCGACGGAGATCCTTCTCCGGAGGGCGAGCAACCCGAACTTTGAGTCCGAGCAACCCGAGCCGCCCGTGGGAGGAGAGAGTGATGTGAGGAGAGGATGAGGAGGACGAGCGCTCGCGCGGCGCGTGAAGAACAGACTGAGGTGTTGGCCACGGAAGAAGCAACACGGCCTCTTGTTAACCCAGTGATCCTTTGTAACGGAAAGACGAATAAACGTCTTTTGAATTGTTCGTTTATCCTAACACGTGTGTCAAGAGCTGCAGACCGGAACGTAACCCACTCCTCTCTTGTACTCCTACATCCACCCCTCCATTAACACACCGCGTTGTCCTCAGTGCGGTGAATACCTCTCCCTCTGCCATATGGTCTGGCAATGCCAAGTCATTCCTTATCACCCATTCAGGTGGTGCCCTTGACTAGGGGTACCAATCGGGGTACTTTATTTCTCGCCCATAAAGATGTTTTACTATTACTACCACTACAAATAATGTATGGCAGTTTAGCAATACCGCTCAAGAGAAAAGTATACAACAGCTGTATCTTACCGGTACAGCGAACGCGGAGAGTAATCAAAAGGGTTCAACTTAAGTTAACGTAGCCAGCTATGGAAAGAAAAATGGTGGGTGTAGCATTAAGAGATCGGAAGATAGCAGAATGTGCCAGGGAACAAACATGGGTTAATGACATCCTAGTCGAAATCAAGGAGAATAAATGGGCTTGGGCAATACAATTAAATCAAAGGCATGATAATCGATGGTCCTTAAGAGTGAGAGACTAGATTCTAAGGGAATGCAAGTGGTGCAGGGAGCGGCAGAAATTTAGGTGGGCGGGTGAGATTAAGAAGTTTGCGGGGATACGGTGGCCGCAGCTGGTATAGAGAAGGGTTAATTTAACAGACCTGGTAAAGATCTTTAACTATGCAGTGGGCGTAGTCAGGTTGATCATGGTGGTGCTGATGACCGCTACACGACAGTCGTTTCCGAATTATCTCAAGGAGCGAATTACAAAGCATGATTCAGGTTCTAGACAGGCAAAGCAGAACAGTGGGCATATAATTAATATGAACAAATCTAAGGTAATGTTCAGTAGTTCCGGAAGGAAACGGCAGTTTACGGTAGGCCGCGAAGCATTGGAACTTGTCAGGGAATGTAACCACTTAAGGCAGGTCGTAACCGCTGACTCGGACCACGACAGAGGTATCACGAGGAGAATAAGAATGGTGTGGGGCGCATTTGGCAGGTGCCCACAGATTATGAATGGCAGTTTGCCAATATCCCTCAAGAGAAAAGTATACAACAGCTGTATCTTACCGGTACTCACCTATGGGACAGAAACGTGGCGGCTAACGAAAAGGGTTAAGCTCAAGCTAAGGCCAACGCAACGAGCTATTTAAAGGAAAATTACATGCGTAATGTTAAGAGACAGGAAAAGGGCAGAGTAGGTCAGGAAACCAACGCGGGTTAATTATATGCAAGCCGACATCAAGAAGAGGTGGGCATGTGTAGGGCATGTAATGCGAAGGAAATATAAACGATGGTCGTTAAGGGTAACGGACTGGATTACAAGATAAGACAAGCGTAGCAGGGAGAGGCAGATGTTGTGAAGGTATAGGATGCGCAATCAAAGGACGAACCACGAATAAAGACACAGAGACACACACGAGCGCTCGTGTGTGTCTCTGTGTCTTTCTTCGTGGTTCGTCCTTTGATTGCGCATCCTATACCTTCACAACATCATGTACCAACTAGGCCCAACCCAAGTTTTATTGAAGGGAGAGGCAGGAACTAAGGTGGGCGGATGATATCAGAAAGTCTGAGGAGGTAAAGTGGCGGCAGCTGCCATAGGACCGGGGTAATAGGAGAGATATTAGAGATGTATTTGTCCTGCAGCGCACGTAATTAGGCTGGTGAAGATGATTCACGCATTGTTAAGGGTCAATCCAATAAAAAATAGAGAAGTGACATGGTCAGAAAAGCAAACAGGCAGCAATCTGAACGGTGGATATTAGCCACCTTCACACTGGCAAGTTGTCGCCACATCAAGAACGGGGACAGAACGCTGTGATAATGGAATACGTTCGCCCGACAATGCTACACAGATCATCTCATAGCGTTTCTTCTACCGCATTCCTTGAAAACGTGGCTGAGTTCCCAACAAGGTCGAGCTAAATGTCGGTATTGTAAATCTATCCTTTTCCACTACACAAAGTCCATAACATTAACAGATATGTTCTCGAAGGGTATCTCTTTTACTCATGCGTAATTTCCGACTTTAATTACTTTGCGCATTGATTCACGCTTCCAGATTAGTGTTATCATTGTAATCCTTGATTTTTCTCCATCTTTTTTTGTGCTGTATGCATGCATTTTTCCTTTCTGCAGACTTAGATCTTCTTTTATATCAGTATTGCCTTACTGTGAATGCTTATTTTAATTTCTCCCTCGCTCCATTTTCTCTGGTTAGCCTTATTGCAAGTGTCTTTTCATGTGTGTTGCTTTCTAATACTACGTGCATTTCTCGCTCCAAGAACATTTATGTGCACCCCATTCTTCATATGAAACCTCGCTTCAGGGACGGAATGCGTATAAATAAAGAACAAGCAGATATAAATAGATAATGAATAAGTAAAAATTGTAAGATCGAGGTTTATTTCAAGGAACTGGGACGACGACAGCAGCGGTGAAAACAGACACATAAGGCGATGGCAATGCCGCTGAAGCGTAGATTCATCTTCGTCTTTCGTGCGAATGTGCGTCTTGTTCTTTACAATCTATTTTTTCGGCGAAGACAGCCACAAAATTGATCTCCCGCGTGCTGCAGGCAATTCCTTTTGCTCGCTGCGTCATCTGTGTTATTTACCCAATTTTTTGAGAGAAGGCTCTATTGTTACTATCTAAACTGGAAATAGAATTTCCTGCCCGGCACGGGGCGTGACGAGTTCATTATCATGTTCTTTCTGGGCTTGAGACTTCAGGTGATCCATCCAGAAAACTATGAGCCACAATGCCTACACTGCGGTACAGAGGCGGACCTAGACCACATGGTATGGGCCTGCCAAACCAACACGGAAAAAGAACGGATAGAAGATCCGAAGACTCAACGATGGGCAAAATGCTGTCCAGCATAGAACCAGAAGATCAGCAGGAGCCTACCGAAAGTCCAAGGACAGCTGCAAGATCCAACGGAATCACGGAATAAGGGAACCGACCACTAATTTTAGGTCCAATTCAAAAATATTTTCGTCATCATTACCATGTTCTTTTTTTTCAAAATTTCCAGCTAGCACGAGGTAAGGCGACGATCGACGGATAACGTTTATATTCTCACTTGCTTGAAGTAATTGTCCTTTTATTTACCCGCAGTCCTAAAGTGGATTTTGATGCCACGTAATTTTTCATCCAATGGTTGGCAAGAAATCATCATTATTGTATTACCGCCCTCAGTAGCATACCACTGGGTCTAGCAGCTTGCACGCCATCTTTTGCGACCCCGCATAAACCTGCTTTCTGAAGCCTACTGTCCATAAAAAATTCATAGGCATACTTAATTGCATTATGCGTTAACAATGCGAGACCATTAGAACACGTACGTGCTTTTACATCGAGTCTTGTGTTATTATTTCATGGTTGTGTTTGCAGACAAATTCACATCTGTCTGCACACAACCTGACATCTTTTCGGGTCATCTAGCTGGTGTTCAGTGTTTCCCCGCAGGTCTGTCGGGGTGCCGACACGTACGCAATAAGCACACATCGAAACATACTGTGGTTACTTCCGGTCTGGTGACGTCACTTCCTGTGCGGGGAAGTATGTGACCGACAACGTATCTTTTCCCAATGAATCTTCTAATGTTATCGCATTAAAAACCATTGGGCCTATTACTACTAGTGCCAGCTTCACTGAAACCTTTTGGGTGGTGCCGCACATACCCTCCTGCCCGCAGCCGGCGTTGGAGCTCCTTCCGGCGGTGCCTCAGTGCCCGGTACCGGAGTGCGCAGATCACGGCCAAGGCCACGATGGGAAAGCACGTCACCGATGAGAGGAGCGGGATCAGCACGGGCCGGGCATCCATCGATACTGCGCACCGTCACCAGGAATGCGATCACCTGCAACGAACTTTCAACGAACAGCTTTCTCTGCTTCACAGCGAGCATTTGTGTGCATTCGTCAGTAGGCTGCGTGCGTGAAGCGGGTCTCCTTGGCAAGAAGGGACCAGGTACGGCGCAAAGGTATCTATAAATCTGTAAACAGTAACAAGACCCCTTGAAACTTCAAGGAGGCACACTTTTTCGCCACGCACTAGTTCGCATCTATTACACAACAGCGCAGAAGACAAGGCACAAAAAGAAAATACGACGCCAGCGCTGTGTCGTGAGCACTGTGTCTTCGTTTTCTGCCTTGTCTTCTGAGCTGTTGTATAATGGTTTGGTTTTTTTTGGTTTTGTGGGGTTTAACGTCCCAAAGCGACTAAGGCTATGAGAGACGCCGTAGTGAAGGGCTCCGGAAATTTCGACCACCTGGGGTTATTTAACGTGCACTGACATCGCACAGCACAAGGGCCTCTAGAATTTCTCCTCCAAAGAAATTCTAGCCGCCGCGGCCGGGATCGAACCCGCGTCTTTTGGGCCAGCAGCCGAGCTGTTGTATAATGGATAGTAACCAACTCACCCAGCTTTCTGTCCTACTAGTTCGCAAAAAAATGAGCTAGGCTTGACAGAGTTCATGCCTAGAGCAAAACCGCCTTCATAACAAGGACCGGCCCGATAACTCAGTGCTATAATAGGAAATTGGCTGTTAATTAATATCTCCCATATGCATCTTAAATATGTAGCTTTAATCAAGCCTTCAGGGCTAGCGCCTATAAAGGAACGACCGGACTGCCAATAAGGAATTAAGGCGAAATACTTTACACCTGCTCTTCCTCGCCGCAAAGCAATTACCGACGTGCCAAAGCTTTTCATGATCCGCGGAGAAGGATGCGGGCTCCGCAGATCGATATGGATCGAAATGGCATGTTTCGCTGGTCGCTGAGAAGCACCTAACTTGACAGCGAAGCGCTCTTTTTAACACTAAAACCCCCAATCTCAGATTTCACCAACCTCTGTCTGTCCGAATACTCTGGTAGGTGACACACCTGTCACGGTGGGCAGGCGTCAACCTGCCAGCAGCCTTTATGGCCAACTTTGCAAAAACCTTCACGGCAAAACACTCTCTGGCCGCGAGTGGGTTTGGAATCCGCGGCGGCGCGAACAAAACAGCTTCGCTGGCGACTACATTAGACCGCTACGCCATTGCCGCAGCCGAACATCCCGCATGTTTAACTGCCAGTCTCTCGCGCTGTGTTTTGGATGTCGTCGACTTCATCAACTTCCACCTGTGCGCAATGAATCCAGAACACATCGTTATCGCATCGTCCTCTTAAACCGAGCCTCGAACCGAAGTGCGAGCGAACCTATAGTTCGTGTTTGGCCTAACCACGCTAAGTCGTCCTCGAGCGTTTTCGTCTTCCGAGCAGCCGATTTCCGCCGGAGCTCCAAGGGTAAGGTACCACCACTTTCGGAACCGTATGCCGAAGTTGGCATCTTTCCAGTGTTTTTCAAAACACCGAAAGATATCCATCTGTACTCTGAAGCAGAGTGCTCGCCTCTTAGTGGCGCCCTGCAACTTTTATTTGTCCACCATTGGCGTGCATTAACCAACGCTGAGCCCATCTCAATGTCTTAATGGCGCATAACTATTGGCCAAACTCGAGGTTGTAGGCCAGTACGAGTGTCGGATATTAACAGTGACCCCTACGAGCAGTTTCGCAGGTGGCGTGATCAACGCGTCCTCAAGAGTACATGACGAAAGCATTCGCAGCTATGCTTCTCCCTCGATCAATTCAGAGAGCGGTTAAAGCAGCTCATAAAGCAACAACGATGAAGAAGGAACGTACAGACGTCCACACACTTCACTACAGAGCTCGAGCGGTGCGCCGTGTTGTGCGTTTTTGGCAACCTGCGCAGGCAGCAAGGCTCGATGTTGCTTTAGAGACGTGCGGGGGCTGAACCGCACCGAGCAGGAAGGGTTGAAAGGGATGACCTTTCCAGCCTCGTTGCTGCCATATTGCTGGCTGGAATGCTTTGTGTACCTGGCGCTACAATCCACCACGCCTGCGGCAGGGCGCGCAGCAGCTTGGTGAACAATGAGGGGACGTCCAGGGAAGGGTTGGTTGCGCCAGGTGAAAAAAGCATTCCAACAAACAATAAAGCGGAAATCAGTTTTTTAAGGTCTCCGGGAAACGCTCTGAGCTGCATATTATGTTTTGAAGCGAAAGCGTCACTACGGGACCTCGGGCTTTCTTCACGGCGCTTGCGTGTTTCACCTTTATTTGGCCTTCAGATAAAGCAAAGGAAAGGAAAGTGCATAACTGACCCCCTTTGACAGTGGACAACTGTCTCGGTTTAAGCAGCGTGGCGATAGCGAGAGATGTGCGCTGTGTGCGTTGGCATTGACAACGTTGTGGCAGAAACGCGGCATTGAAGCCATATAGGCCGTCGACGTTCATTCTGTTCACTGGCGTGGGCGTTCACAACGTTTTAGACTCTGAGGATTTTAAGGAGACGAAGTACGCATAACTGGCTCCCTGGATCAGTCGGCGCCTGAATCGCGCTTTAAGGTTCGTGGTGTTGTGAGAGAGAGATGTGGCCTGCTTGCGTTAGCGCTGACAGCGTTGTGGCGGACACGCGGCAATGCAGGAATCGGCCGCAGCGTTCACTGGATAAGCGAACTCTCGCGATCAACCATTAACTGCCGCCTTCCAGGGTGGCAGAGTGGGCGCGCCGCCTATGTAGTGTCAGGAATGCACTCAATATTCCAGACGCCAAGCCGCGTATACGCCATAACTTCCGCTCTCTACCAGGTTCTGCAGTAGTTAAACCAAAGCTTTTTTTTTGTTTTTACTTGAATTCTTCGATCAACGCTTACCTGTAGGCCTGAGAGGCCGCAGCGCGTTTCCGAGCCTGGGTGAGGAGGGCAGAGTACTCCGCAGCCACGCCGTGTTCGCCACTGCGGTGGTCGCAGTAACGGCCCCTGCATCCTTATCGAGGCCACCACCGATTTCATTACTGGTCCTGTCCCGCGCCGTACGCATGGCCAGCCGAGGAGTCTAGGCGAGTTGCCATCCTTCATCACGCGCCCTTACTACTTTAGACCAGGGTCGTCTTCCAGGGTGCGTGGCGTTGGTGGAAACTCGCTGCTTCTCTTGGCTGCCTCCTGACGGTCCGAGTCGCACCCTTTAAGCAGAGAGACAAAAATCAGGCCAGTAATTATAGGCTTATCAGTAAGGAATCATTTTCAGTGGTTATTAAAGAAGCTCATCGGAAAACGATTTACTGGCTACTATAGCAAGGTTCCAGTAAAACACGTTGTTGGGCTGGTCGGTGCATAACGTTGATAGAAAAAGCACCAACCAAAAAACCGACCAACACAGGAAAACGAGAAGTTAGGAAAGAGACTGGACTACCAACTGTTTATTCGACGGAAAGGGGCTCAAATATATACAGGGCACTCAGTCACATGACCCTCACTCAATCGCCATCTTTTCCATCAACCTGCTTTCATCAAAAACTGTCTCAACGCACCGTGCCTAATCCCAGCAAAAAAAATCTTAGCAAAAGCAGTGTCACAAACATCATAGCAAAAGCAGAGTCGAAAAACAATAAAAAGCAATAAAACCATAAAAACAGCAATATAAAACAGTAAACAATAAAGAACCCTGAAGCCCCTAAAAAACAACTTACAGATCAAATCGAGCTGCTGCCTATCGAGTGCTGATTAAACAAAAGATTCTATGAAGGCAAGTTCTTTCCTTCGCAGTGCAACAGAAGCGTCACTGCAGCAAGCATCGCCTTTCTTCGCAATATGGAAGGCCTCGAGTACAGTGGTGAGCAGCCTTGTCTAGAGCGCTTGAGCAGTGCGCAATTCGTAACGCTCATTAAAATTCCTTTCTCTCTCGAAATTAGAGAGCAGCCCCTCATTACAGGGCAAAGTTTTCGTGCCTGCTTTGTTTACGAGGCTATCTGGCGCTACTTCCGTGCAAGCGTTGCAGCTGGACCCTAGAGGCTGCCACAAAATCTGGATTTGTTTGCAAGGAAGTGCACCGCCCGAGCGCTCTAGACAAGGCTGCTCACCACTGTACCTCACGCGCCACCTTATCGGCACTCCTGCCTAGAATTATGAGGCTGATACCACCACGTATCGTTGATTTTCATCGTGATGGTACGTGATACCACCGCGTACGTTGATTTCGATCAAAGTAGTAAGGTTCATTTACCGCATTCAAAGGCAGTCCCGCGTTCCAAGGCAGGCGGTCAAAAATACCCAAGCGGCTTCATGTGCACTTGTGCAGGCAGTGAAGCTCTTATAAGCACTTATTAGCTCTCGTAACAGCGCAACCACCTCACATGAGTGCCCATTCGAGCGACAAAGAGGGAGGGAGACCATTTGAGAGAACGACAGAGATGTCGGTTGAGAGATCATCATCTGACCTGCTACTGGGCATTGCGGAAGGAAAAGGGGAGCTGGAAGTTGGTTATGCTTGGCGACGATATGGATAGAAGAGAGATGCGAATAACCACATCAGCAGTGCGCCTGATAGTATCGGTTAGTCGAGACCCGCCTTGCGCAAGAAATGAAGAACAAGCGTTGCCCGGAGAGCCTTCCAGCTCTTCAGGCAAGCACTCTCACAAGGTCCTCCGAGAGTGGCCCGCTCTCGAAACGCGCCAAAGAAGCCGCCCTCATACTTCTTTCACGCGCATATACAGGACGTACCTCGATAACGTTGCCCACGGTAACAGCGAGGTCAAAAGAAAAGTATGAAGAGCCCGCGAGTACAACTGCATGCCGGTACCGCCGCGTAAAAGCGACGCAAAAGCGACGTAAAAGCGAAGCCCCGGGGGCGATTTTTTGGTTACTACAATGACGGAAATATGCCAAACAATGCCAGGCAGGAAGTCTCCACTAAGAATTATTTTGTGTGATTGATCCATGTGTCGCTGCATGTATTCAGACGAGATATATAGCATCAAACCGCAATGATGGCTGCCATGTACGCGGTGCCGACGTGAATGCAAAAATTATCAATTCACAACTATCAGCACAACGCCTGGGCCCCACAGGCGTCAGGCAGAGGTGTAGTAGGCATGTAATCTTCAACGAGAATCGTGACGCCGCGACAAACCTGCCCTCACGCAGGACAACCTAACCCGTCGTCAACATAACTTCATAATGTATGCCGAAAGTAATCGCAGTTATACATGAACTGCGTTTGAGAACAAACGCCTCAAGCACAATTACTTTGCATGTCACGATCACGGTGGATCACGATGCTGGTGTCTATGCCTACGTCTCCTCGGCTTCTTCGGTTGGTGTACTTTGTCGCATATTAGCATCATTTTGTCATGATTTTCCTTGTTTATTTTCCAAACATGTCAAAGCTTCTCCTTGACGTCGTGGACTCGTGATGAAAAACGTCCGCTGGACAGAGTTTTGCTCGGGTCAGAATCATCGGGTTAGTGCCACGTAGAAGACGACGAAGAGCGGGCAGTGCCGCGGGACGGAGCCGTCATCATCATCATCGCTGCGCTAGGTGAAAAGACAACGAAAAATAAAAAGGACGTTTTGCTCAGGTTGGTGCCCGTCGGATAAGTGCTTGCTCACTGAACAGCCTGCATAGTCATCAACATGAAGCAAAATTGCCTGGGGCAAAGCAACGCCATCAGCAACTAGACACGACTACGAAACACTTGCATGCAGAGCGTCTTCTTAGCTGAATACAGGACACGATAGGAGCGGTCACCAGTACGTTATTTGATGTATACACTATGTAAAGCTGATGATTCATCAGATTGGCTGTGTTGAAAGTATTTATAGCTATTCTCCGGCGGTAAAGTTAAGTGTATACCGTCCTTTACTGTCGAGTCGGTTCGCGCAATGATTGTAACAATTAATCTACTGACATAGTGTCAGTTTACTCAAATCGTGCGCTTCGCTTCATGGTTCAGTCGTCTTTTGTCCGGCAGAAAAGGATCAATCGCCGATATGCCCTCACTTGAGACCACTGTCAGTGACAGTCCGACATTTTTAGGCTGGTTATTTAAGTGCCCGAAGCAACAGTGGGATTATTCCGAAAACTAGCGGACCCGACAGACAACCCGAACGCCTTCTCAACGGCAACCTGCTGCGCGATGAAGCTGGACAGGGAAACGCAGTAAACTGTAGCGGGAGCCAGTACTCACTGCACTAGTCTGCAGTCAACAATGTGGACGGTCCGTTCCGTGGAGCCCCTTCCCGTGCCTTAGCTTGAGGCTCGCCAGTGACCAGTTTTGGTGGACACCTTAAGATTCGGTCATACCAATACCGTTAAAACTTAGGGCCCTTTTTAACCGCATTCTTTTAGAAGATCGCGGTGTGTTTTTTTGGAGTTTAGCGTCCTAAAGTGAAGGAAGGGAAGCAGTAGTGAAGGTCTGCCAGTAAATTCGACTACCTAGGGTTCCTTAAAGTGCGCTCACAACGCATAGTGCACGGGCCTCTAGCATTTTACCTGCATTGAAACGTGACCGCCGTGGCCAGGATTGCATCCGTGTGTTTCAGGTCAGCAGCCGATAGCCATAACCACTGAGCCACCGCGGCGGCGACCCTTCAAGAAATTGCGATAGCACTTAGGTTATGAGTGTCAAGGGTAATCGCGTTTTCGAATTTCTTAAAACTGATATGGCTATTACTAACTACCAGCTACAAGTCTCCACAGTAACCAGTAGCATAACTGTAATAGTTAAAAAGTTAATTGTCAGAAAATAGTTAAGCGGCTAACCAGTTAACATTACTTAAAAATGTTCTGATGTCCGCCAACGCAGGTATTAATTTACCGCGGAAGCCGCCTTCACACCTGAAAAACCCTAATTTCAGAAATTTAGTTCACCTTCACTGAAACACCTGGTAAATATGAAACAAATTTTGCTATAGAACTTGAAACCGGATGTAATAATTTACAGAACATCGAGATATAAAAGACAAAGAAAAAAACATGAGAGGAGAGGAACGGCGAGAATTAACAAAAGAAAGGAAAAATCAATAGTAAAGCAGAACTAGCAAGTACACAAAATGGAAAGAGAAAAACCGTATGAGACAGAAAGCTCCGAATCACGGCACAAAACTGGCTACGGTACTTCACAAAGTGATCCGACGTAGAAATATAGCTGTCGTTTTATTTTTCTCATTTTTATTTTCCTGCAATGGGAGGGAATATCTCCGAGCCAATATGAAGGATATCTTGATGGCATCGTATCCACTTCACCACCGCATCGACAGTATTATGTATGAGAGATGAACTTGTCACATAAATTAGGGGGCTGAAAGTACGAAACCATGAGAGAACACGAATGCTGCTTCCACTGGAACTAACATGATAGCTGACAGGACATCTAGGCAATGCAGCCATAATTTTTTTTGTGCAACCGCATTTCATAAAATTTTCATCACTGTGAGGGCCCTGTATTGTATTTGACGCCTACAACCACTCTATGAAACATTGCTGCCGATGGCGCGCATGGCCTTCAGAACGAAAAGGAAGAAGGGTGGGGTGACCAGCTATTCAGCCCGAGGACATCATCATCATCATCATCTGTCGGACAGCTGTCGAGAAACGTACGGCCAACTTCGTGAAAGCACTCATCTCGTGTCTCTCACCAATGATGAAAAAATACGCCGCATATACACGGAGACGCGCTCATAAAAAGCATAAAAATGATAAAATAGGCAAACTAACATGAAATGGCAAACGCACTGGGCGAGGCAGCGCTGTCCAAGAAGCCTTCGGCAAGAGAAGATAAACACCTCAGTCGATAAAACGCCTCGTTTCGTTCGCGAGTGACAAATGACCCCGAACGAAACATCGGCCTGACAAAGACCTCATGGGGTGCCATCGTGCTGATTGCACGCTGTCTTTGACGCTGTCTTCTGGTCTGTCCAAGGCTTTGGTTTGGTTTATTGGGGTTTAACGTCCCAAAGCAACTCAGACTATGAGGGACGCCGTAGTGAAGGGCTCCGGAAATTTCGACCACCCGGGGTTCTTTAACGTGCACTGACATCGCACAGCACACGAGCCTCTAGAATTTCGCCTTCATCGAAATTCAGCCGCCGCGGCCGGGATCGAACCCGCGTCTTTCGGGTCAGCAGCCGAGCGCCGTAGCCACTGAGCCACCGCGGCGGTGGTCTGTCCAAGGCATTTGACCGTGTTCCGCACAGCTTGCTTGTAGAAAGACTAAAAGAAATTGGACTCTCTGAGTCACTCCTTAACTGGATAAAAGCATATCTGCATAACCACACGCAATTTGTGGAAATTAAACGAAAAAAATCTAACAAATTATAAGTCTTGTCGGGGGTACCGCGAGGTTCCGTGCAAGGATGACTGTATAAGTGTGAAATTGTTTGCTGATGACTGTGTTATTTATTCTGCATCTTCCCAATTGCTGCTCAATGAAAATAGTCGTAAGCTCGGGGATTGGTACGAGCGTAAAGAAATGCAAACTAATTTTACTAAAACTGTTTCCATGTCCATTACAACACTAAAGAACCCTTTCAATTCAACTTATTTTATCAATCGTCGTGTTGTTAACAGAATTGCCTCAGTTTAATACTTCGGCTTCATGATTACCAGCAGAATTAATTGGCAAGTGCACATCGAGAACGTATGCACGAAAGCTTACAATAACTTATGTTTCCGGCGCAGAAAACTAAAACATGCACCCTCCGATGTTAGACTCGAGGCTTATCTCATCTTGGTTCGCCGGGTCCTCGAGTACGCGGCAATCTTGTGCGACCCGTGTTATGCAAAAGATATTGCCTTGTTGGACACGATCCAGCGACTTGTAGCCAGATTTATTCTATCAGACTACGGGCCAATGTCATCGTTATCTAACATGCCCATGCGGCTTGGGCTGGAGCCGCTCCAAACACAACGAGCTGTAGCAAAAATAAATTCCTGTGTTTGACCTATCACCAGAAAATAGCTTTGCGAAGAGGTAAATATGTGCTTCTCCCACCGATAAGGTCGTCACGCTTCAACCCTTCCAGAACCGTATGCCCATTGCTTACAAGGACCAAACTTTTTCAAAAATGCTTTTTTCACATACCACTGAGCAATGGTACTGTCTGCCGTTATCTGTTGTTGAATGCGCTGATACTGCTCCTGAAGACGCTCCTCCTGTAAACTCTTCTGCTTCAGCCGTGGCGTTGAATGCAGTATTGTGAAACAAATAAAATAATAAATAAAATCGAGGCCGAGTGTCTCGGTTAGGCTGACCGTGCTTAGATCTGCAACAACATGAACACCACCGCAATAAGCATCCCATTATTTTTCCCCCTTATAGGCGCAGGTTCCATTAAAACTCGTAATGTACCACCCACAAAAGGCACATAGGAATTAGGATTAATGAAACCCGACCGCAGCACTCAGAAGGACCACGGAAAATGCGCCCAATTTTCCTACGACGAAAAACAAGGTATTAGGGGCTTACAGTACCAAAGCCGCACAGGGTCCTCTACGAGAGATACCGTAGTGGAAAGCTTTGGGATATTTTCCACCACGCGGCGTTCTTTAACGTGCACTGACATCCCACAGCACAGGCGATGGTTTTGCATTTCGCCTCCACCGAAATACGGCCGCTTCGGCTCGGATTTTATCCCGCGTCTCGAGGGCTCAGCAGCCGAAGAATGCCTTAGGCACTAAGCCTCCGCGGCGGGCGAAACGACAAACATGATTCAGGATGTTTCAGGGTGCACTGCACTTGTATTTGCTTGTTTCGCTTCTTTCATTCTTTTTTAAGTATTTCGGAACAACCTACAGCGAACACCTCGTCCCTCAAGCAGTTTTTATTTTTGTTTTACGGCAGCAATAAAAGAATACTTTTTTCGCAATAGGTCACCTACCTCCAACCCTGTAATTCAAACGACCAGACTCTGACGCACGAGATCGACGAATAGGTCACCATGCTGAACATGACCTCGGCTGCAATTCGCTTCGCAGTGAATGCATAATGGAGCGGCGTGCCCGTTTATCACCCCCCCCCCCCCCCCCCCGACTCTTCACCTTTTATTCCGTGTCAAACTGCACGCGCGTGTGCTGCCTCAGCTCGCGATGAAAAATAACCGTCCAGATGTTTCCCTGAGCGATATGAATGACGCAGTTTATATCGACCGCCGCTTTGGCCGTGACCTCAGCCATGCGAAACAAGCAGAAACGAAACGTCGCTCGGGCCCTCAGAACGCGAATGCCACCATCCGTCAACCGGCAGCGCGTAAGGGGATCACATAATGCGCCTTCTCTTAACCGAAGCATTAAAGTCTTGTGCCCGGAGAGGCGCGTGCATTACGAGTACAGCACCCTAGTCTTCTCTATCGCAGAAAACACTCACATCGGAGCAGGAAGTAATAGGAAAATTAGCAAGATGGCTAAGAGTCCTTACAGCGAATGTTCCCCGTTAGCCGAGAATGGAGGAACTTCAGAAAACGGGGCTTAGTTTTTTTGTTTTTTTTTTTTTGGGGGGGGGGGGTAACTAATAGTGTCACGGGGAGGAAGTGGAAGTTCTACTTTTTCTTCTCCTTCGCGTTGCAATGGCGCGTGGTGGTGACGTCTTGCGTGACATCACTGTGTGCGCCACCGTGACGCGTGGTCTGTGTAAGTTTAGCAACACAGGCTAAATACTTAACGATGCAATGCTGGCACATCTACTAAGCTCAGGCTACATAAATGGAATCCACGCTTGGAGTTCTGCATTATCCGGAAAAATGTAAAAAGCGCGGAACGGTCGAAGACTGCTTCGATAAAAGGGTGGTCGAATAGAGATGCTGGTGACAGCGGCCAACTCTGGCAATGTGATGCTAAGAGAAAGGAACTGCAGCCGGTGCGGAGCACGCCCACTAGTTTGAAACACTTAAGCACGTTTCCTAGACCATACCTATGGTACTAAAAATTACTCTTGTCAGCGACAGCAGCACTTATTACATCGTACTCTTCGATAGTAACGTTTTTACTGCCCAAATTACACAAGGCCGAAAAAAGCTTCGTGTCTGATATCGCAGTGGGAGAACGCGGGTAATTCAAAATATAAGGGTCGCATTTCGTAGTTATGCTTTCCATTTTTTTATCATTTCAGGTATGCCGCCAACATTGCCACATTGTTTCTATGCATCACCTGTCTGCAAGAGTTATCCGCCGCGGTGGGCCAGCGGATTCGGCGTTAGGCTGCTGATTCGAACACCTTGGATCCAATCGCGGCAGTGGCAGCCGCTTTTTGATGAAGCCGAAACGCAAAAGGCGTCAATGTGCTGTGTGATGTGAGCGCATGTCAAGAACCTCGAATAGACTACATTAATGCAGAGCCCTCCAATACGGCGTCCCTCAAAACCCATGCGCCACTTCGGTACGTTAAACACCACAATTTACAGTTTTCTACAAAAGTTCCCAGGACGACATGACCGTAGGCAGGGCGCCGTTGCACGCGTCTTTTGACAAAACGGAATGGTACATTTGGTTCAACGAGCATGTGAGCGATAGCGGAATGCTGCCTCGTTATATGACATGTTGAATAGCAAAACTATAGACCCACCGCGGTGGCTCAGTGGTTACGGCGCTCGGCTGCTGACCCGAAAGACGCGGGTTCGATTCCGGTCGCGGCGGCCGAATTTCGATGGAGGCGAAATTCTAGAGGCCCGTGTGCTATGCGATGTCAGTGCACGTTAAAGAACCCCAGGTGGTGGAAATTTCCGGAGCCCTTCACTACGGCGTCCCTCATAACCTGAGTTGCTTCGGGACTTTAACCCCAATAAACCAACCAAACCAGTGGTAGCGATCACGGCACCACAACGCACGGCCACGCGCTCTCTACTAGAGTCACTTGAGCATCTGTGCCGGGATTTTAGCAACAAGTAGCACATTTTTAAAGGCATATCTAACCAAAATAGAGCGGTGGCATAATCAAAAATCGAAGAGGAAGCAATCTGAACGGTGAATTTTATCTACTTTCATACTCTCCAAGAGTCGCCACTTAAAAAACGAGGACAGAACGCTGTGATAATGGAATACGTTCGCCAGAAATGCTGCATAGAGCACCTCATAGCGCTTCTTCTTTCATATACGTCAATTATTGTCACATGATAATACCATCGGGAAAAGATGTCGCAATTGTTAGCCTATGTTTTCTCATTACACACTGTTCATCATAATAACCGATACGCTATCAAACAAGGAGCTCTCTTGCGCATGCACAGTTTCCGGCTTTAATTACCTTCCAAAGAGGAAGGTAATTAATTTGGCTTGAGTTTTCAGTTTTGTGCTGCCATTTAAATCCTGGATACATTTCAAGCTTCTTCTGCTGCATGCATCTCTCCATGTAGATTTTCATTTCTTTTTCACAAGATTATATTACTGTGAACGCTTATATCATTTTGATCCTGGTGCAATATTCTCTGATCAGCCTGATTACACGTGCCTTTTTCTCTACGTTGTTTTCTAATGTTTTGTGCATTTTTTCCCCACTGTGAAGAAAAAGATGGACCCCTTTGCTGGACACCGACGAAGAAGAAGCAGTTGTGGAATTGCCATCAATTTGTGGGAATCTCCATGATTGCATAATTGCAACTGGTAGGTTGATTTGCTAACTCCTTTAAAAGTCTTGGAGTTTTCTTTTTTTCACCAAAATGTTCTTTGTTATTTCACTTCAAATATTCTCCTGTCGTGTTTCATGAATACATCTTTCAAAATTCACGTTTGGCTCCGATATTTTGTCTTAATCCTATGAAAATATCCTTATTTATACCACTATACCTTGGCCAATCCCACCACGTCGGAATGTGCCATTATAAAGAGGGTGAAGAAGAAGAAGAAGAAGAACTGCCATCGCGCAGATGGTGTTGGTGTTGATCGCCCCGCTTCCTCGCCGACCTCGACGTCGTCCCCGACGTCCTTCTTCTACACCAAGAACATTTATGCGTGTACCCCGCCCTTCCCGTAAGTCTTGCATGAGGGGTGGGGTGCATATAGGTAAAGAACAAACAAATAATAAATAGTTAAATAAATAACACAACTCAGATTTTCAGCAAAAACAGCCACAATATTGATCTCCCGCACGTACCAACGATTTCGTTTTGCCAGTTTCGTTACCTGCGAATATATCACAAATTTACGTCGCCGTACAAAAGCCAATCTGGAAAGTGTGGCCACCTGAAAGCAGACACGGCAGGTGGAAAGGCGCTGTTTTCGCAGCTCATCGATGCTTTGGCAGTACCCGACGACATCGGACACGGACTGGGGATTCTTGTCGACGAGCATCTGGAAGGGATCATCGTCAATGCCTTTCATAATATATCTGATCTTGTCGGCCTCGCGCAAGAAAGATGATACGCTTGCAGAGATCGACGACATCGCATATATTGTCACGTTGTAGTGACGGCAGTCCAGCGGTGAGGAAGACACTAACCAGTCTTGGAAACGGAGCTCTTTATTTGGGCTGACTTGCGCCCGCAAAAGAACTAAATTTCTCGGCGGCGGCGTAAGCAACAAACGTGCTCTTCAGTCGACGAACTACGAATGCCCGCCGCTCGCGGCATCGCTCAATTTAAAGCCGGCAAGGAAACTTCCAGATAGCAGGACAAGGTCATCTACAGTAATCTAGAAAAACGTAGATGCAGCTCTTCATGGCTGTGATCAATCGGGATTAGTCCGGTCGCTTCTCGCGTCACAAACCAAAATGATAACACCCCTTTCCTGCGGCCTTGAGTGCGAACGAACGGACAGTGCAATGATACGTGGCAATATAACTGGTGAAGTTTTCACCCCGACTTCGCAAGCGTTGCCCGGCGCAAAGCTTACGCACAGCGGGACGACCAAGGACCTCTGTCAGGCTGGTTTTGACAGCCGCCCAAGCTTGAGATGTCAGCATCGTGTTTGCGGAACCACAAATTGGCAATGTCGCTCAAATAAAATGTAACATTGGTGAGCTTGTAGCTGTCGTCCCAGTTATTGCAAGCACTCACGCGTTCATATGAGGCCAACCAATCCTCTACACCCGTGTCATCTGTGCCTCTGAGTATGGCTGTGCCACGCCGCTGCTCTGCGCCGGAACAGAAGATAGCCGAGGGAAACGGTGATGCAGGTTGGGTGACGGTCTCAGGCCTAGCGAATGTGGTAAGCAATGCACGGCTGCGAAGCTCAAGGGCGAGGGGATCAATGGCACTACCACCACTTCTAATAAACAACGTCTTACAAGGCTGTTGCGTGCTGGGTTTAATGGCGCATAAGCAGCTGAGGCTATCATGCGCCTAGCTCAAGATATGGGAACATTATTTTATGAAGAATTTTACAAACATGGTGAAAAAATATGGTGGTGTAGAAAGCCTGAAGACTTATTACCTTCGACCTAGTGTTGTGAGAAGAAGGAAGATTTATAGACGGCTAACATGAAAAGCTTTAAAGGAGGTCGGGTAACCTCAGCAGCCTTCCTTGGCTGGGCAAGAACGGCTGCAAAAAAGTGGCTGAGGTATACATGAGGCGAAGCACTCGGTCACGATTTATATTTTTTTAAGAAAACCTGCTTCTGTTAAAAAATCTGAAAACACAAGACATGTCTACAATTGCATATTCACCTAAGAGCAGAACTGGGTGAAAAGGAATGGATTCATTATAAAACACAGAAAAGCCCTTTTTCCTTAGTTTTTCAAGTTTCTAGCATGAAAATAAAATGTGATTAACTGTAAGTTCATCTTCACATCTACAAACTGGTTTGTCTTGTTTCATCCGCAGAAAGTTGTGTGTATGGTTGAAACGTTCCTGCTGGACACGTGACTTCCTTTCTCCTAAAACTGTCTTTACAAAATGTAGTTTATTATTTATTTCGTTGTTCCAAGCGGACTGCCATTTTTGTCTTGCTTTAAGATTTACTACATGGCATATTTACATTTTTAATTTTCTTGCCACTGGCCTCAGTAGCGAACAAATCTGCTCTTTCGTTGCCTTTTTTTGCCGACATGACTTGGTACCCAGCACAGCCTTGTTTTGTCCTTGAGGTTTGGCTGTTGTTATGTTGTGTATGACGTCGCCAAGCAGAGGAGTGATTGCATTTTCAGAGTAAAGGGCTGTCTGTGTAGATAATACTGTTTGCGAGGCTCTTTTTTACTGTTTTTTCTACTGCTATACAGATGGCATGAGTTTCCGTAGTGAAGATGGATGCACAAGTGTGGAAGTCTTACTATTTTATTCCATTTCCATTATTCCATTTATTATTTCAATTATTTTTGAGCCCTCTGTATAAAAAGCTGCGAAATTACTGTATTTTACGGAACTGTGTAAGAGTGAAATCACAGATTGCAGGAAAATTGTACCATGGAGGCAGTGGATCTAGCCTTTGAGAAATTGAAGGTAATGTGCCTAGTACGGCGAGGTTTTGGCAGATCTCTTCAATATGCATGAAGAGCGGCTTGATAGCCAACGGTTTGTCGTTAGTGTTCTAGATGGGCACATTCTAGCGATAAGGTAACATATATGCTTCTGCAGTGAACGGATTTTCAAAATTTACGAGCATGTGAGCATGGCTCTTCTGTCTGTAAGTGATGGTTCGTAAGCTTCTACATGGAGACTGTTTATGGACAATGCCCTGTATGCACCAGTGGAAAGACGCAAACCAAAATGTGTACTATAGCCGTTTAAGGTACGATGGTTTCGCTGAGCCATAAAGTATGCATCCATAATTTAAGGTAGAGCGTACCACGCAGCGACAAATTTGTAAAAGACATGCCCTATCGGAACGCCAGTGTTTTAGTGACAGTACAATTAGTATATTCATGGATTTAGAGTGTTTATATATGGCATGTGTAAGAAATCGGTAAGCCCCTGCCGATCCCAAGAGGGCGTTAGTGACGATTGCTAGTACCCGTCGTCCATTGTTTTCCTAAGCAGAAGGGAAGGAGGTTTGCAAACGCTTTCGGAGATCATTACGAGCGCCCGTCCTTCCTCCTGTGTCCCGCCGCTACCGGAGGCCCCCTGGCGGGAGGCGGCAATTAGCGCCCAAGGCAGGCAGCAGGCTGAGAGGGAGCGGCCGGTTCGCCCAAGCCTCCCATTGTCCCCTAGACACGAGTCGAGGGGTTTGTTTCTCGTCAGCGCAGCTTCGCGCTAGGTCTACAAGGAGCTGTAAGAGTTGTAGCGCTGACAGTGAGTAGCACGCCGACGGCTCGCCACGTCTTTACGGACCTAGCTACGAACGCTTCGTTCGGAGATTTGAAAGTTCTTTTGAAAAGGGAACACTGCCGACGAAGCGGAGTCAGGCGCTCACTCCGGACGGGGACAGATAAATGGGAGTTGTCGGCAACGGTGCGGCTAGCTGGTGTTAGGTGACAGCGCCAAAGCTCTAAAACCGGAACATCAGCGGTTCTCGAGAAACGGGCGTACGCAAGAGACGCCACCGGACAGAGCGAAGGCCGCCACTTGCTTAAAGACAGCGACGGCCAGTTGAGTTATGACACCTGCCTGACTCCGAGGGGCGGCTGCTGGGTCAGCAGTCCAGGGTAATGCGACTCGCATGGGAACGCGGTTCGCCGCTCCCGGCTGTTGTTCGCGACGGTCGCGGCTGGGGTTGGGGCCGATAACTACCCTAATTCCGAGAGCCGTCAAGGCCACGGGTCCTGGAGAGGCCAGCGCACCCGTGAAAGTGTCTTGCTGTGTTCTTTTTACGTGTATTGCTTTTTCTTTCATTATGGGAGAGAGTTTGTCTAATACAGTGGAAGTGTGAGGCGTGGCACGTAACCCAGGGAGCCAATCCGTTTCTGTGTCCATTCTCGGAATGTACGATTTTGAAGTTAAAATCACGTCCTTTTTAAACTATGTATATTTCACAGAGGGTTATGTGCCTAAAGGACATTGGAGGGCGGGCCACACGGCTGATAACCAATCGTATTAAGAGTTTGACACGATTGGATGCTGAAAAATGTGGGCCGGGCCTATAGGTCTTTGAAACTGGGTCCCGGAGCCCGGGAAAAGGGTTCTGGGCTACGGTGAGATGTAATGCATCTTCGGCTATGCCGACTAGGGGCCTCCCCTAGTGTTAGCCAGTTAAATGTTGTTGTGCTCACTGCTAAACATGTTGTAAATAGGTAAATTCATGTACATAGAGTTTTACTTTATATCCCCCGCAATTCATATGTTGTTGCCGAGTATTGTCTGCTAGACCTTCAGCCTTCAAGACAACAAGCCGTCTCCAACGGGGCACCCCTGGTGCAAGGAAGAAAAAAGGAACCAGTGAAACTTTACTGGCGCAGTCGACAGGATCCTCTCGCTATCAGAAGATTGCACGGGAAGAAGACTGAAGGCAGGGAAAAAGGCGACGACCAGGCAATAGCAGCGTTCGAGAAAGGAACTGCGGAGAGACGGCGGCAAGGACTACGGCAGTAGTCCAGCGACGCGGGAGGGCATCCGGTCAGGAAAAGCAGCGCGTCGAGAAGGATCAAACCTGCGGATCAAAGCACATGCGGGTCAAAGCAAGGTGACGGCGACGGGCTAAGGACCAGCGGAGTGCGACAGTTCATCGCAGCGTGCGGTGAAAGTGGCGGTGGACGCCGACATCAAAGAGCTGGCAACGCGGATCGACGCATCAAAACTATGAGTTTCCTTGGTCGCATCGTTCATGTCCCTGTCCATTTGTTCGAGCTGGAAGCACAGTTGAGGGGTACGAAAGGCGGTATGGAGAGCTATCTATGCCGACCCACACTCGATGTGAGGTACCAGTTGCAAGTGGAGACTGCGCACTTAGCTGACCTTCAGGCTCAGTTTGCAAAAGTTAATGGTAGAGAGGCGCTGCTCTGCGATTAAAACTCTCAGGATTTTAAGTACGCCATGATGGTGGTAGTAGCAAAACGCCAGCTACTAGAGGTCGAGCTGGCTAAGCTGAATGAGTTTAGAAGAGCCAGTGAAGTAGCAGGGGTGGACTGCTCCGTGTTCCAAGAGGACAGGCCGCTTGTGCTGAAAGGCAAAGGTTTATGCTTGTCAATAAC
This sequence comes from Amblyomma mixtum, assembly GCF_055824585.1. Classification (NCBI taxonomy): domain Eukaryota; kingdom Metazoa; phylum Arthropoda; class Arachnida; order Ixodida; family Ixodidae; genus Amblyomma; species Amblyomma mixtum. The sequence continues at coordinate 151,236,910 of NC_143016.1, read as the reverse complement.
AGCTCAAGGCGACACCAGCCAGAACGCTGCAAGCAATCAGTCGGTATTCGCGAACACCTCTTCATTCGGAAAGGCTGAAAAAAGCGCAGGAAGTGAAAACGAGATTCCAGAAGGGCGCGAAAATACCACAGCTTTCCCGCCACCGCGGGCGGCTAGAAACGAAAAGGAGCAGCCCAGTTCTGATGACGCGGGGGCAATCGACACCAAGTTGTCCGATAACAAGCAGGACAGCAGTCTAACTCCTGCAGGCTCGATGACTGAGATTGCGAGCTCCGACACGGAGCTTGTGACAGGAGGAAACCTAACGCTGCCGCAACAGCACACTGCGTCGGGCATATGGCATGAAGTGCCCGTAGCGTTAGGGATGGCAGGAGCCTTCCATCCGAGGCACAGAACGAAGGTGGGCCTGTTAGACCGAGCGGGCAGAGCGCCGCGCAGTTGTCGAACGCTCCCGATCAGGTCATTCGAGAACAGGGAAATGCGCGGCGACTTGCCACAAGGCAAGTTCGGGTAACGAGACTGCGAGGGAGCTCATCCGGCCTCAGGGTTAGACGATGCCACGAAGCCAGCAAGCGTCTGTCAAGCAGGGACCGGCAATTTTAATGTTTGCCCGTGCAGGAAAGGTCCGAATGGCTCGAAGCGAGGCAAAGTAGCTGGAGGAAGCTGCGGGGCTTTCACTTGAAGGTCTGTGCGTGAAACAATACGTTCCGTGCTGCAGTACGCCAAATCAAGTGTAGCGAAACTGGCCGCACTGGTATGGTTAGACGGGGCAAAGGCTATGTTCCTTACGCAGCACGCGGTTCGTACCACCGTTTATATGGTTCGTACTGGCGCCGGACAGTGTCCTCAAGTGCGTCGCGTGGTCAGGGATTTGGACCCATCGATGACCAGGACGTTTTTGATCCTGGACAGCACCATCTGTTGAGTTCTCGCCCCGTTGTGGCACCAGCCTAATGAGCCGAGTGACCGCTAGGCGTTAATCGTGTTGATTGATAACACGTGATGGCTCGAATGCACACAGGGACACTCGGTGCGACTAAGGAGGCTCCTCATACGGACCTCATACGATTGCTGTAGTTGCGAGTGTATATGTGTATGTGTGCTCATTCGCGAGCAGGACGAGAGTGTGCGTGCAGATGTAACTGGTCGCAGCGCGACAACATGGACTTCGGTCAAGGCGCTGTATTTGAATGCGTGAAACGCGCACTTGAATGAATGCATTTTGCTTATGTTTCTCGTCCGCCGAAGGTTTTGTTGCTGCCCGTGCTGAAACACACGATACGTGTCTGCTCTTTGTATACGTTGCCCTCAGAGTGATTTTGGGAGTTGGGCCGATCCCTTGTAATAATTCTAAAATTGCTATTGGCCCTTTTTAGAATCTTGAGAAGGGCGTGTAAGAGATCGGTAAGCCTCTGCCGATCCCAAGAGGGCGTTAGTGACGATTATTAGTACCCGTCGTCCATTGTTTTCCTAAGTAGGAGGGTAGGCGGTTTGCAAACGCTTTCAGAGGTCATTACGGGCGCCTGTCCTTTCTCCTGTGTCCCGCCGCTGTCGGAGGCCCCCCAGCGGGAGGCGGCAAGTAGCGATCAAGGTAGGCAGCAGCCAGAGAGCGAGCGGCCGGCTCGCCCAAGCCTCCCATTGTCACCTTTCGGGGAATGACATGAGTCGCTGAGTTTGTTTCTCGTCAGGGCCGCTTCGCGCGAAGTGGACAAAGAGCTGTAAGAGTTGTAGCACCGACAGTGGGTCGCAAGCCGACAGCTCGCCACGTCTTGACGGACACCAGGTGTGGCGCGCGACCTAGCTACAAACGCTTCTTTCGGAGGTTTGACAGCTCTTTTGAAAAGGGAACACTGCCGACGAAGCGGGGTCAGGCACTCACTCTGGACGGGGACAGAAAAACGGGAGTTGTCGGTGACGGTGCGGCTAGCTGGTGTTCAGTGATTGCGTCAAAGCTCTAAAACCGGAACATCAGCGGTTCTCGAGAAACGGGCGTACGCAAGAGACGCCACCGGACAGAGCGAAGGCCTCCACTTGCTTAAAGACAGTGACGGCCAGTTGAGTTATTTATGACACCGGCCGGACTCCGGGGGTGGTGGTGGTGGTGAAAACTTTTTAATAAACAAAAGGAGAGTTTGCAGACCAAAAATGGTCCTTTACATAGGTGGAGTCCTTAGTCTGGGACCCCGCTGGACAAGGCCGCTACTCGCGCCCGTTGGACTAGAGCCCTTTGAGACTCCAGCACCGAGCAGTTGAGCAGGGCTGCCTCCCATGCCTCTCGGGAAGGGGAAGGATTGGGGGGAAGGGAAGGATTCTTTTGACAGGCCCAAACCATGTGGAAGGTATCGGATACTTCCCCACAGTGAGGGTAGCACCCATCAATTTTGGGGTCGAAATGTTTCACTATTGCAGGACACTATAGAGTGTTGGTCTGCAAGCGCCTCAGAGTTCGCTCATCAGCTTTACTTAGGCCCTTAGCCAGGACCGGGAAAAGCCGATGGCGTTCGCAATAGTCGTCCAGAATTTCTCTGAACCGCAGAAGCGGTTGCACAATCTCCGAGCCGGAAGAGCTTGGATGAGGTGCCCGGTAGGTAAGCGCTCGGGCAGCCGCGTCCGCAGCCTCATTACCTCTAACGCCCTGATGACCCGGAGTGCAAACTATGCGTTTGGGCGAAGGGTCCAATTCCCTCACTGCGCGCTTTAATATACTGTAGGCTAAAGGTGAAATCTCGCCAGCCAGGTAGTGTTGACAGGCTCGATGCGAATCTGTCACGATTACCTTCGAATTCAATTCCGAGGCGGCAAGTGCAATGGCTACTTCCTCGGCCTGTGCTGAATTTCGAGCTAGAAAGGAGAGCCCGTTAACGCATTGATCCTGGTGAACTACTGCGGCCGTGTAGAATCCATTGGGCGACGGCCCTGCCACGTCAACGTAGTATACACCCTGTTTGGATTTATACTACGTTTATTATGGGAGAGAGTATGTCTAATACAGTGGAAGTGTGGGGCGTGACACGTAACCCAGGGAGCCAATCTGTTTGTGCGTCCATTCTCGGAATGCACGATTTTGTAGTGAAAATGATGTCCTTTTTACACTATGTATATTCAGAGAGGGTTATGTGCCTTAAGGAAACTGGAGTGCGGCCCACACGGTTGATAACCAATCGTATTAAGAGTTTGACGTGATTGGATGCTGAAGAATGTGGGCCGGGCCCATAAGTCTTTAAAACTGGCTCCCGGAGTCAGGGAAAAGGGTTCTGGGCTACGGTGAGATGTAATGCATCTTCGGCTTTGCCGAGTAGGGGCCTCCCTTAGTGTTAACCAGTTCTATGTTGTTGGGTTCACTGCTCAAGTTGTAAATATGTAAATTCATGTACATAAAGCTTCAGTTTATATCCCCCACAATTCATCTGTTGTTACCGAATATTGTCTGCTAGACCTTCAAGGCAACAAGCCGTCTCCGACGGGGCACCCCTGGTGCAAGGAAGAAAAAAAGGAATCCGTGAAACTTTATTGGCGCAGTCGGCGGGATCTTCGGTCGTCGACAGGCAGGGGCCTTACAAGGCGCTGTGTCGCGAATAGGTAGCGGTACAGTACAGATCAGGACCAGCGGCAGCGTTCGTTGTTGTTGTTAGCCTTCAAAAAATGGCACACACCCACACTGGGGGATCGGTCAAAAATCGGAAGACAGAGGTTGATATTCACCTGTACATAATAAAGGCAAAAGAAAAGCACGCGGTGGAGCAAGGGAGCTGTCAGTCCAGGACACGCACGAGCGTCGGAGCGTTCAGCGTTTATCGTCGTCTTCTTCCTTAACTACCAACCGCTGGAGGTTCCGGAGCCAAAGGCCTGTCTAACATAACTGTCATCTTGAAGCGGATCCAATAGTGTAAGCGATGAATATTGTTTAATGAAAAACTGCATATTACAGGAACCAAAATTTTTTAACACCTGCTTTACAAGACACTGCTGAACAGCCGTGGTGGCTCAGTGATTATGGTGCTCGGCTGCTGGCCCAAAATACGCGGCTTTGATCCCGGTAACGGTGGTTGCATTTCTGTGCAGGCGAAGATTGCGCGATGTCAGTGCACGTTCAAAAATCTCACGTAATCAAAATAATTCGTAGCCCATCAGTACGGCGTCCCTCATAGCTTGAGTCGCTTTGAGATTTTGGACCCCATAAAAAAAAAACAAAGCAAACAACATGTAGCCACTAAATACCGGCTCTCTTGACTGATCAGCGGTCCCTTGTAAGTATACCTTGTCGTCTGAAAGCCCGCAAAGCATCCTAAAAGCTTTTTTTTTGTAGTTCAAAAAAGAAAAAGAAACCGAGTCTAAAAGACGCGAGAGAGTAGTGTTTGAAATCAAATATTGAATTTCTCTGTGCTCAGAATTCCCTTAAATCCCACTCCACGGCGCCAACCGAAATAGCAAAAGTGTCTTTTGCGTTAGCGGGCATATAAACACAGATGCCGCACTCGGTGCGTCATAGCCTCGTGGACAAAGGCTCCTGGACCACTGCCAGCTTCGCAATAGCGGTGACACGTGCTGCGAGCGGAGTGACGTCTCCCTTCGCGATATATGGATCCCCATTATTCACGCTAAGCTCTCCTCCCATCTGCGTCCTCGGACAACAGCCTACCCGCTGAGATGCCGGAGGACATCCTCTGCACCTTCTACATGCTTGCGGAGAACTCGCTACTGGTCACAGTTCTCTTTTTTTATGTGCGTATCATCGCTATCATTCTTTCCCTCCATCTGGCAGCCTTTGGACGTAACCCGGTGGAATCGGCTCGCTTAGGAACACGAAATTACGTCTCAAACTCTAGCTCGCTGCCAACAAAGACGCAGCAAAGCAATAACAGACCTCCGGTTATACAACAGCGCAAGACAGCGGACGTTCCTTCGGGTGCTTCGCCGCTCGACCCAAGGTTACAGGATTCAATTCCGGCCGCTGGGGCCACACTTTGAATGACGCGAAATGCAGGAGCGCCCGAGTGCTGCGCGATGTTAGCGAACGTAAAAGAGCCCCAAGTGGTCGAAAGCAATCTGGAGGCTGCTGCTCTGCGTTCTCTCGCAACCCACGCGCAGCTCCGGGACATCCAGATGGGAGTGTTTTGAATGCAAGACCTTTTCGGAAAAGGCGACCTTCAAACGGAAGAAAAAATCTTTGCGACCGCACAGCAGGACGGGGTGCATTGGAGATATCTTACTTAAGCCGAAAACAAAGAAGCGCGAAAATCGAGATAACATTCCTAGCACGTCCTAAACGCATCACTTATTGGGAACGTTACGGAAACACCGCTACTTTTCCTTTATGTTTCAAACATTTCTAGAGGCCAGCGCTCTTACTTCTCCTTAGAAGACAGCGAGAATCTTGCCTTTCTGCAAATCTAGCTTGAAGCAGCTACGATTGTAAGGTGAGCGCGACACAGGCTCTGTCCGAAATGTAGACTCCAAATAAAGCTCTATCTGAATGAAGCGTTTCTCAACCTCGAATTTTATCTCTGGCAACCAAGTGCGTTTATATATATAACGGGATTTAATTCAGGAGGCTGATCCTCCAGCCTAAACGTCGTGAATTAAATCCTGTTATGTGCTTCAATTCCTGGTGTCATTTTTGCAGAATGTTACGCTTGAAATGCAGATATCAAACAATATCATGCATATTGTATGACATTTGTATGACGAAGCATGTAATAGGTGATTGTATCACACAACCTTTTGTAACAGGAATGGTTTAGAAATACGCCGAGGCACTCAAGACGACGCGACCAAATACTTGCTGCTGGCTATTTCATACAGCAAGTCATGTTGCGTATTCTGCTTAATTTCATAATTAGCCGAGATTAATTAACCAACTTCGCAAGCAACGAAGTTAGGCAAACAATTCCAGTCAGAAAGTTTCAGAACGGTCCGCAAAACGTCCGATGGGACAGTTTATAACTTTCCATCTATTACGTGTATGTTTCCCCCGCTCGTTGCCGATGCCCGCGAAATGGAAAAAGTTCCACGTGACAAATCCGCTTGCGCGTCGCGGTTGCAGTGCGAAAAGATCATTTAGACGGGTGTGTTGCCGCTTGGAAGACACGGCAGCGAAGCAGCAGCTGGGTGTGCGATTTACGCCAGCGCGAGCGATAAGGGTTGCGTCTCCTTGTCGCTATCATGAATCGCCGCGAGGGATACGCGACTGATTTCATACATATATTGTTTAAAATCGGCTGCCGCGAGTATGAATGGCGCATTTACAGAGCGAAAGCTCTATTCCACGACCAAAGCTCCAAAAGTCGTTCGGCCGCTGAAGCCTGACCTTGACCTGCCCTTGTGAGCCTAAACAACGTAAATGAATACATATTGCCGCGACTGGATTGCGAACCCGCGGTGGCGCGAGCAGACCCGCTTCGCTGTCCAGTGCACGAGAGCGCTATGCTATCGCCGTGGCCGGTCACGCCTCGTGTTAAACTGGAACACACTCGCGCTGTGCATTGGGCGTCATCGTCTTCATCAACTAATACTACTAACAAATTGATATCGTGTCAGACGTGCCGACGACCCAGCAAAGCAAAGCCATGAGCCAACATGGTTAAACACACGCTTTCCCACGTCTACTCGACTAAACTACGTTAAAACCCTGCCGCTTTTTGATTTACTTTCCGACAGAGTTTGATACGGTAATTCTCTCTGGATTCCTGCAAGAAGTGAAAGTATTAAATAATCCAAATCTTATTAAACAGGTCACTAATTTCCTTTCAGAAAGAGCGCTGCACTTTTATTTTATTTTGGTTTCGTCCCTTCATTAATTCGTTCGCGAACATCGACGTCTTTGATCACTGGTGCACAGCTCAGATATCCCATGCGCAAGAAACTTCAATGCACTCAGCAAGAACACCAACGGTATTCCAGCTAGTGGAAGTTGCTGAATTATTAAGGAACCACTGCACATATATTACAGATTAATACGAAAGCGTTTCAAAGGTAAAGAATCTGGTCCTGGAGTTCTTTTTTCCGTAATTCAAGACGTGTATTCAAATATCCAAAGCAACCAATCGGTCCGCGTTGACTCTCGTAAAAAGAAAAAAAAAGTACCTACAGGCTGTCCTTCGCGCAACCTTTTTCGCGAGTGCTTATTTTGCTCCTTTGTCTTTGCTCAAATCATCCTCTGATATCTGAGCCGCCAGCGACACTGGTGGCCGTATAAACCTCCTCTGACCTCACAGACAGCAGCTGCTGACAATAAGAGGACTAAATAAAAATTGGTAAAATAATCCTTATAATGTACAGGCCACAAAATCTCACTTATGTGTCCTACTAGCCTAACAAAAATTTATTATTGCGCGGCTCAACATTCCAAACTGTTAGGCATGACAATATCGATTTATTACCGAGTTTCGGGACCTTCTCTTGTAGCCTCGGCAATATATCCCTCAGTCTTGTTTGGCTCTCCACATTCCTTCAGGTCCTGTTTTTGTCGAGTAAGGAACAGCGTTGCTGATGTCTGCTGGTCTCCTCTGTGCCGTAATCTGTTGCGTGCCACATGGTCTTCAGGATGCCGATCGTAGCGACCGTTTTTACGATGGCTGGCGTAAAACGCGATACATCACCGAGTACGAAGCAAGAATGGGACATACAGAGCACTAACAACTCATGGGTTTATTGCGAGACTTTGTCAGCCACTACGCACCACCAACTGATCCAATCGTCTACCGTTTTTACGATCGCGAGCTGCCCCCAACTTCCACAGCCCTCCTGCAGCAAGGCAAAATCGTCGATGGCAAAACAGGCGCATTATTTCTTGTGGTGCTAGTAAAACAGCCGCCTCACACCAGCAGAATAGTTCTCTTTGAGCCACATTTATTTTATTTCTCTCAAAATCAGGTCATAAATTATTTCTTTAAGGCAGGTCTACCGGCAGGTAAGACGGCTTTGCAGAGGTTGCAAACTGAGGAGTGGAACCTATAGACCACTCGTGTTGCATTCCCTACTGCTTCTTCCAGGCAACTCTTCAGTCCTGCAAAAAATTGTGTTTGTTGTTTACTTTGGCAAACTGCGATACCATTAACAGGAGAATGGTATCCGGCTGAAAACTTCATAGTGATATATTTCAGAAGGGTATATGCTTGGGCTTGTTGGTTCATATTTGAAAGGTAAAAACGTAGCGCAAAGAGACAAGGACACAGAAAGACACAGAAAGGAACAATCTGCTTCCAGATGAGGTGAAGCGTCTCTTTGGTGGGTTTATCCCTTCACGAGGACATGGTGTCAGAGTGTGCAAGATTCTGAAGGCTGAGTCGTTTCGACAAGCTCGTCTCTACAAGTAATTTCTTCATCTTCTCGTTCACCAAAGGTCGAGCCAATCCACAGCAGGGAACAAGCTTCGCGAGTGCCAGCGGCTTGTCAGTCAGACTACGGACTTCGTTTTGCAGCGACAACTGAGCTATCTGAGAAGTCAGCTTGCCAACAAGCTATCTTCACCCCGGTATGTCATCCATACCCCGCAAGGACTGGATCGTCCTGACCATGTGAAATCTGTTCTATCATTGGGTCCTAAGTTTGCTCTGGAGCCAAGTTCGTCTTCAGCGGTGAGGCTCACGTTCGTTCACCAGATTTCCCGAATCGTTCCTGAACAAGAGGCTGACCGGTGTGTTTCGGCAGGCGTCGATACTTTGCTGAGATGTAAGTGGCAGCCTTCCAGACTTCCTGTAAATCGAGGTAAGTCGTATCTCGAGCAACATTCATTGTGCCTTCTTCCTGCGGATAAAGAAGGAGGGTTTGCCGTGTTTCCGTCTGGTATGTTTAATGAAAAAGCGTGTGAAGCTCTGTCCTCCGCTTTTAACTGCCATCCAACTGTAAACATTTTAAAGAAAAAAGCTGAAGCGAAGAAACTATGCAAAAAAGTTAGACCTTGTTTCTGTTTTGAAAAGAATCACGGATTGTAAAAAGGACTTTTTTCACGTTTTCTTTAATGCAAAAACCCATAAAACATGTTCCTTTCCGAGTTATTTTATCGGAGAATGGTACTTGGCAAAAATCGGTTGCCATGTGCCTACAAGAAAAACTAAAGCTGCTTTCCATTCAGGATCCCTTTCTAGTCCGTAATTCTGAGCAGGTTCTAGATTTTTTCAAGTCACATAAGGGACAAGGACTACGCGCTTTCTCTGTGGACATAAAAGATCTGTATTATTCCATTCCGCATGATGTTTTGTTATCCTGTATTGAAGAATGTATAGACCAGCAAGGGCCAATTGCTTTTCAAAATGCTTCTGGCATCTCGGTGAATGGATTTATAGAACTTTTGAAATTATATCTCAAGTCAACGTTCATAGTATGGGATGAAAAACCTTATCTTCAGAAAGATGGCATCTGTATAGGTTCATGCATTGCACCCATCCTCAGCGATTTGTTTTTAGCCCGTTTGGACAGGTCTTTTGCTGATACTGTAAAAGATACCAATATAATCAGGATTTTTAGGTACTACGTTGACGACTTTCTGATTTTACTTAACAGTAATGACAGTTCCTTTATGGATGACGTTCTTAATGTTCTCACTCTTTTTCGTAACCATTTTAGTCCTATTGAACTGACGTTTGAATTACCTGAAAACGGGGTTATCCAATTTCTTGACATCAGCATCACAATGCATCATGACCGGACGTGCTGGATGTTCAAACCTCGTGGCGAAAAACCATTGTTACCTTTTCATTCAGCCCATTCTAAGCTCGTAAAAAGATCTATTGCTAGCCTTTCATTTTTTAATTGTTTGAAGAAGTCTTGCCCGCACATCATGCATGAAAGTTTTTCTCAGCAGTGTAAGAGGCTTGAGAATGCTGGATACCCTTCCCATGTCCTAGTGTCTGTGGCGGAAGGTGTTTTAAAGAAAGTCTGCAATAAAAAAGGCCAGGATAACCAAGAATCCATGGGTAAGAAAGGAAAAGTTGCCGTCATTCCTTATTTTCATAAGCTTTTTCATAATCTAAAAAAAAATAGCGCAACGTTCGGGAGCCAGAGTGGTTTTTTCGGCGCCTAAGAAGTTGAGTCATGTGTGTACGAAACATTTCAAAAAATCTAAAAATGGTGTTGGTTGTACGAAAAAACATAGGAAAAAGTCTGTCAATTGTATTGAAAATGACATTTATCAGATTCCTCTTTCCTGTGGCAAGCAGTATGTAGGGCAAACCGGCAGATGCCAGAATGATAGGCTTCGAGAGCATGGGCGTGACGTAGATGATATGCGTGGAAAAGGGTTGTCAGCCCACTGCCGTGGGTGTCACTGCATACCGCTTCTTGAACAATGCATGGTTTTAAAAGTGCACAATAACCGGTTGACACGAGAAATCATAGAATCGGAATGGATATCACTTTTGAAAGATGATTGTGTTAGTAACCCCTCTGTTTCACTGCTGGCAAAAGAGCTCGCATATCTGGCTGATACGCTTTGCTAGCGCATGGTTTGACGGCGTGTTGGTCTTGATGTCGATATAAAACCACCTTTCCTTTCTGAAATAAACCAGTGTTGGAAGTTAGCGCCGTGTGTTGTCTGTCTTTCTGTGTCCTTGTCTCTTTGCGCTACGTTTTTACCTTTCATAGTGGTGCCTGTGTCTAGTGCCTAACGTGAAAATGCTCGTCTCCTGAGTGCTGAACCGCTGTTATAGAACTCGCATATAAGTCCGTTAAACATGTCATGTTTAGGGAGCCTTATTAAAGCATTAAAATTGGTTCCTTATTTTTTGGCTACCGTCCGGGTACATTCTTTGATGCAGGTAAAAAGTATGGGTTTTCCTTCTACACCTTCCTTTCTTTTCTTCTATACAGCACAGTCAACATATGCCGCGCAAACTCCCATCTTTCAATGTCATGACAGTACGCGTGACGCCTCCCCTCTGATTTTAATTTGCACTCATAACTGCCCATTGCTGATTTCAGTACCTGCGAAAAAAGCCGTCTCGGCAACCCCACCAATCCTCCCCTACTCTGGACTACAGCGATGAGGCTTCAAAAGTTTCCTTACTAATGTGTGTGGAGTACGAAAACTTCCTTCACTGCGCTGCAGAATTTCTGTGTCCACCGATATTCTTAGCGTGTTTGCAGTTTCGTCAGATTTAAAGTGTGTCGGCGTCTAACGACGCTGGTCCCTATCGTTTTTCCAGAGGGATAGTAGCCCTTTCTGTAGTCGAAGGTTCAGCAAATAAGGGCCTAATGACCACTAAACAATTTGAAGTTGGCTCCTTCGAGGTACCATCGAAAGCACCTTACCACCAGCCCCACTGTTTGTGCCTCTTTCTCTGTTGTATAGTTTTGTTCCGGATATGTGAACATCTGCGAGTATAGTAGCCTACTAGACGTAGCATCTCACTAGCGTTTGCTCGAAGTTGTCGCTCGTATATAGCTCCGGTGCCGCAGTAAGAAGCGTCAGTAGTCTGATAGTACAGTCTGCCCAGTCTGCGTCTACCGCCAGGCGGCTTCATGGTTAGGACAAAAAAATAAGGCATACATGACCCGGCTCAGTCACTGCGGAACCCGCTCTAATCGCATGCGTTCCTTTGTCCGACGGGCATGGCCCGAGGCTACGTTATCACAATGAGCTCAGAAGGGAGTCAGCAATATTGACACGAAATCTCGTAATGTTTATTTGTTGATGCCCAAAGTCGTCCGCTCGGCTTGATCACTTTGTGGCGCATGATACGGCTAGGTTTATCTCGAATAATCACAGCCACGCTCAACTGCTTCTATATCATTAGAGATTTTCATAGTTACTTCTGGCGCCTTTTCTAGAAAGCTTTTTGACAGCTTTAAATTGAGCGTGTCTGAGAACGGCAGAGGTTCCGTTCATCTTATGGAGAACACCGCAACAAAGGCGGGACAGAGACACAGAAGACAAACGCTGACTAGCAACTGATTTTATTGAAAGACAGAGCGTGGAATATATGCAGAAAAAACTAACAAAAAACCCAGTCAAATGAAACTGTTATGTGGGAGGCAAGATAGTTGATTTCTTTGTCAATTAATGACACAGAAGGGTGGCTCACGCACGCACTTTGCTCCCTGATTGTGGATAAAATACGCTTCCCTGACTTCGCGGGTCACCTGGTCTTTGTGGCTCTCTTGCCTCCCACATAACATAGTTTCATTTGACTACGTTTTTGTTTTTGTTTTTCCTCCATATATTCCATGTTATGTGTTTCAATAAAATCAGTTGCTAGTCAGCGCTTGTCTTCTGTGTGTGTGTCCCGCCTTTGTTGCGCTGTTCCCCATAAGATGAATACTTACCAACTCGCCCAAATTTCAGTCTTACTCAATGTGAGTTCCGTTCATCGACAACTGACGAGCGAGGTTGTTGCTATCACCGCCGCCGAGCTGTTCACTTATTCCGAGGACGCAAGTCCGCCCGATAAATAGCTTCCTCCGGAAACCTTTCGGTGCCATCTTGACTTCCGGACTGCCTTCACCACTGCGTGACATTTGTTGGAGGTGCAGGGTACGTGTGTCCGTTGACTTGCACTCATGCACAACATCATCCCAATGGGGTGATGAGGTGGCTTCGAGCTGTGCGCATCTGCGGGCCGTTCCAAGCTGTCTTCGCATTCTCCATCTGAGCGGCGAACGGTACACTGATGACTGAGTAGTCATCTCTCGTGTCTCCCAAGGCAGTGACGCTGCGGCCGTCGACAAGTCTTTTCCAAGTCGCTGGTTCATTCCCTCGCTTTACACGTCAGTCTAGGTGTGGGATCACGGCTTGGTCGGCTCTTCGAGTCGTGGATGGGGCACGTCGTCTTTGCAGTACTGAGCGGCGTCGATGTGGCTTTGCAGGGTCCTATCGTGCCCTTGGTCTTAGTGCGTGGCGTCGTCGTCATTTTACCGCACAGCAACCTCACCTCCAAAGGTTGTTGCCTTCATTTTCCCCAACGGGGGGCAGGAGAACCTTCCACTGGCGGCTACGTTAGCTGCGGCGGGGTGAGGGAAACAGTGCAGATGTCGGTGACGGCGGCCTGTGTGAGCGGCCCCGTGTGTGCCCAGAGTGACGCAATCGCGCGGTCGATATATACCTGACGGCAGAAGGAGCTGCGCTCTTTCTTTCCCAGCGACACTTGCGAAAGTATTGAGAAACTCTAGCCTGAACAAATCCCACGTCGCCGGAGAAGCTTCGTGGCGATATCTGGCAGACTAAGAACCGGGTCTGACTAAACAGCAGGAAATAAATCGTTAACCTCTTCCTCACAATCCTCCGTCCACATAAAGTAAACATTTTTTTTCTCAAGCGAGCTGGACAACAGCTCGACTCTCACAGCAAAGTACTTGAGGTAGATGAGGAGGTCTTTTACTAAACCGAGGAAAATCTCGCCACGGACGCACGTGCCAGGTCTCTTCCCTGATCGTACTTCTTCGACAACAACTTCGAGCGTTCGGACTCTTCGTACTAGCGTCGAGTACTTTCTGCAAAAAGGACTTTTTTACTTTAAAAAATTACTTTTCATGAAATTCACCTTGAGTTTGGCTTTTTTAAATCCTGCTAGTATGGCTTCCAGGTGTTCTCTGTGTAAGCCTTCTCGTGTAAATCAGTCTACATAGACGTCATAAAATTGACCGAACAACGGTTTCAGAACTCTATTAATCATCTTCCAAAACTCTCAGAGAGAACTTTCCAACTAAAGGGTGATCCGTTTCACTCGTCTGCGCCAAACGGAGCGGCAAAGGACGTGTACTTTTCGCATATTCTTTTTTTCCAAGTGGAACCGGACAAATTCCTTTACAAAGGCTTAGATGAGAAAAACCATGACAACCACTCTTTTCGTTAATCGTGCCTTCAGTACGAAACGTATGAAAAAGGAAGAGGTCTGTTGGACGCTTATGAATCCTGCTGTCCGTGCAGTACCGTATGAATCTAACTTCTTTTGGGGCTGGCGCTATTAGCGAAGCAGTTATAATGCCAGCATCGTATACTGCCGGACGTATATGTCAGCATCAAACATATTTCTGAACCTCGTTCTTCGGCCCCGCTTTCTCATCACGAGAAATGGTGTATGGTTTTCGTTGTACCAGCGTCTGATTTATTTACAATACCTACATTGCCCGGACACCCATTATTTACGAGAGAGGGATGTACATAAAAAAGGAAATCAGCAAGAGTAACCGGTACATACATACATAAACAATATGTTTGCAGACACCGCGAACACTGGCAGATTAGCAACACTCAACAACAACAGCTCAAGAAAAAAAGAAGACATTATTATGCATATTTAATGCCAAAATTTAGCAGGATATCAGCGAACACATCAATACTAAAGCGACGGAAAAGGCGAGGCTGTACCATGCGCCCTGGTGACAGATCAATGCATCAGTGATTGGACGTGATACGTTGCAGGTGAGTAGAAAAATATGAGAGTGGAGCCGTGACAGTGTGTTCTGGTAAATTATTCCAGGCATGAATTATTTTTCGGAAGGAAGCGTATTTAATACACAGACCCTACAACTTTATTCCCGGATTTTCATTTACTAGTGATAAGTTCGCGGAGACACATAATATGGTAGCTTAATGTATTAGCCCTTATCCATGGCTGTTCTGGAATATGTTATAGAAAGGACACAATCTTATATATTCCTTCTATTTTCTAGTAATGGACTACTAAGCTCATTTCAAATCATTGTAGAGCTTTTTATGAAGCCCTAATCACCAGACACAAACGGGGCCGCACGTTTCCGGACACGCTAAAGCTCGTTTGTGTTTTGCTTCATGTAGGGGTTGTACGCAGAACAACCATGTTCCAATAGTGGCCGGCCATTAGTCAGGTATAACATTTCTTTGGGCTAAACTGGTGTCTTGCCAGGAATTTCTTCGGGTAATGTAGAGCGCGCGGCTAGGTTTTGACGATAAGTAGAGACTGTGGGTGCTCCATGACAGGTCACTAGAAAACATAATGCCCAAATATCTGTAATCGGAAACTGCAGTCACTCGTGCTCTACCCAGAAAATAGCGATTGACTTTAGGGTGTGTTTTTTGCGAATGTGATTCTGTTGCCTTTTGGAAGATTGAGGGACATTTTATAAACATGACACCAGAAAAAAAATGCACTCAAGATCCTTTTGGAGCGGTTTCTAATTTGTTTCACAACGGACATTGCGATAGAGCAACACTCGTCAGCTTACAATCTGATTTAACTGGACACATGTGCTAATAGATCACTGACATAGATAAAAAAGAGAAGCTGTTCTAAAACCGACAGTTGCGGGACACCTGATAACACCAGTGCTTCTGATGAATTCACTCCATCTAGCACTACGCATTGTTTTCGCTCACTCAGATGCGCGATTAGCCATTTCAGCGACTTATTCCGTATTTTAAGGGCAGATGCCTTCTTTATCAAGTCTGTGCGATACTGAATCAAAGGATTTTCTGAAGTGTAAAAATATTAAGTCCACTCCATAACCACCGTTTATGTGTACTCGACAATATAATCGGTAAATTACATCAATTGTGTTTCGCATGAAAGACCAGTTCTGAGTCCGCGTTGAGTTCTGCAAAAAAAAAGTTATTCCTAGGACTGAAGACGATCGGATAAGTTAGTGTAGATTATATGCTAAAGAGTTTTGCAGATTGCGCTTGTTAGAGATATAGGTGTGTAGTTGCTTACGTTTGCTTTACTTCTAGTTCTGTGTATGAGAACTGTATTTGCCCATTTCCAATCAAGGAATAGTTCACCTAGTTCAAGGGACTTTGTGAATAAACAGAAATAGCACAGTTTTTAAGATGTGATTAGAAATTCGATCCGGGCCAGAAGCTGAGGCAACCTTGATCTTCTGTAAGCAGTAACGTAACACCATGTTCAGTAAAGGTTAGTTCACTCATTTGCGTAAAACTGGAATATTCTGGTACCTCTACAACTGTATCGGCCGGCTTTGAGAACACTGACTGGAAGTATGAATTGAAATGTTGTGCATTTCTTCCGGGGATTCTGGAATAGTTCATTCCATCTGTAACATCCGAAATCGTACTTTTAGATCATTTTTTTTTTACTTTTTACATATGTCCACACTTCTTTTGTGCTCCTTCCTACTTTTTCACAAAGACTCTGCATGTACAGGCCTTGGGCCCTCCTTGTTTCCTTACTACAATCCTGCTCTCTTCTCTCCGCTTACAGTGAAGCATTGGGCTCGGTGACTGACAGTGCCGGTGGAATAGACGACGTCTTTGGTTATCAATAACCCCGAAGCTTCTTGTTCATCCACCGCTTATCGCTTCGTCACTTTGTCGAAACGACGTGGCTTGGGATGAACACCTGTGTTAGAGAAAGTAATTGCGGTTTTAAAAGATTCCATGCTGCTTTTGTTTCAAGGGATATGCAAAGTGGTTGGAATTCCGGGCAAAAGGCATCGAGCACATGCCAAATGGAGCGATAGTCACCATTTTTGTAAAAGAGGACTTTACGCGGCTGAAGAATGCAGTGAAACGTTGCAGCAAAGGATAATTTTGCCAAGGCTACCTCGTGGCTATCTCGCTCGTGATCACTTATTCCGTGAACTATGACAGCCGAAGATATAAGATCATGATTATTCGAAAAATGTAGATCTAGTGAAGTCGCACTGCTAGATTCAATTCTTGTTGGAGTGTTTACAACTGAAACAGTCAATGAGCGTAAATTAATTTCTAAGCTATAAACAAACCGCAAATTTGTAGCAGCGGGCGGCTACTTTGTCAGACAGGCTATTTCCATACCCAATTAGGCGTGAATTTCGCTCTCAAACATAACTAGTCTGTCTGTAATATTTTCAGAAGCGCACGCCTTTTGCTCTATGTGTAGGTTCACTTTGAAGCAACCTTATACGCAAACCCATTCACAATGTGCATGCAGCCTTAACAAGTCACCATAAATTTGTTTCATTGTGAAATATTTGTACCTACGCCCATTTTCCTTGACAATATTTGCTAATTTTGTCCAGCTGACATGCTATACTCAAGCAGCGGTATCTGCAAGGTGAATTCAATGCATTTGGAAGACAGACTCAACTTCCGTCATCAGGTTTGTCTTCATACCATCTTCGGTTTCCAGGGGTATCATAGCTGAATTATGGATTTCCACGAACTCTTTTCATGTCTACGTTTTTCGTACGTATTCTTTGCGTGCCCACAGGCGAGTTCTGGTGCTTAGTGGTCCCCGGCGCGTGTTCAGCCCCGCCACCAAAGTAAAGCCGACAAGATGGCCTACAGTCGAGCTTTCAACTCCAACGCTTTGTAAATACGCTAAGAGATCGCGCACTCTTCGGTAGTGCGACATAATCTTGCATTAGGGGGTCTGCGAGCAGGCCATGACACTCTTGATGTGTCCGGGATCGTTTCAGTGGCCAAACTGCAGAAGCCGCCTCTTTTTTTTAAACAAAAGGTCCAAAGGAGTTCTGAAGCAATATTTGAGAAATATTGCTCGGTCCCAACTTTCGATGGGATTCTTTGTAAACACTTTAAAGATGCTCGTTCTGAATCCATCCCAGTTTTCGCACATGTAGTTGGCGAGTGGATATCAAATCATTTCTTTACTAGTGGAGTCAAACGAACTCGTGTTCTTTATGCCTTCATGGGAATAATTAAAACATGTTCTGGCATGCATGCTCTAAAATCTCAACAGTTTTCATCTCACAGAGAGCTAGAGCTCTCTCCATCTAAAGAGCCTGGCGAAGCGATTGCCTTCGACGGCTTTTGCTCAGCTCAAAAAACGGCGACAAGTTGCTGGCGTCCAGCTGCTGCTGTCACAGCAGCATCCGAAGAAGGGCTGAGTCCGCTGCAGTAGAAATCGCACCCAACACCTCTCCCAGCGATTGTCACTAGTGGTACCATTAATAATTCCTGGAACACAGAGAGCTTTCAACCGCACCGTCTCAGATGAAGACCCACCAAGTTCTTCGGGAGTCGGCACTTCTCAGCGACGAGAGACAACGGACGAGGCGTCGCGATGACCTCAGGAAAATGACATCGGTGCCATCTTGAACCTCAAAGGCAAAGACAAACAGTGCACTTCGCGAGTCTCACCGCAGCGTCCAGCGCGACCCACGCCACGTAAAGTGCGCATTTAAGATGCGAACGTGATGATTGTGATGACTGATTACGGCACAAGGGCAGCTTTTGGCGAAACAGCGCCATGGCACACGGCGTTTGCAGTGCACACGATGTGGGGTGAACAAACCATTTTCCAAGCATTTAACCCCGGATAAACCGAGTGCCCGGCCACAAGAAAGCTCGTACCCTCTTCATCACCGATGGGCTCCCGGCGACACGGGGATATGAACCCCACACCTCCCACATGCGCGGTAGATGCTCAAACAACTGGGCCAGTGCTACGGTAAAATTAAAATTATTTTACTTTTACTAAAATTATTTTACTTATTCCTTATTTATACATTAGTCTGCGGCTTATACATAGTATGTCATGACAACTTTCATGCAATGTTCTCGTATGTCACACCGTCGTGTTAACCGGTTATATATATGCAGCTTTGAAAGTGTTGATTATGCATATGTACTCACTCAAGGAATGTGTATATGTATGTACCCACTAAAAGTTGCAAAGAATGCCTAATTTTTTATCACTTTTTGTTGTGACAGTCGAAGTTGAGGGTGTGACGGAATCCTGTCTTGCAAGTGTGGAGGGGGGGCGGGGGGATATATTTAAAAGGAATCAATGGCCCCAGCCATTAAAAAGATTTTCATTTGCATTTCAGGCACCTACTAACATCACCAAAAAAGGTTCGTTTTAAGTACGCTTGAATAATCTCTGCAAGCACCTTGCGTATATCGCCGTTTCGAGTATACCGAAACGACCGAAATATAAACGTGACATACGCACGCTCCTTGAACAGAAGCATATTTATAATGAAAATGCTTGGGGTCGCCTTTGTTGCGGCCTAGCCTCGTGCCGGGTACAGAAACGTAAAGAAAGATCTTTTTTAATGGTCGGCGCTGCACCTTTCTTCTGTTTGTTTAAACGGCCTGACTTGCATACAGAGACATTTCTGAAGCTTGAGTAATACTTGCTCTCAGGCCAGTTTGTCTTCCGTCCACGTCGTCCTTCTTCTACCTGCCCCTTGCCTTTTTTGCGCTGGTTAATGAAAGATTTCTGAAACGATACATCTGAAACCTCCAACGTATCTTCTCGACCTCTACCATCATGCAGGGGCATTTTCTATTACACAGCTGCCAACTCTGGCAAATATTCTCGGTCCTACTATGTTGCCGACATATTTAATGATCATCGGTCGAAAATCAGTCCTTGTCAGTCCACACGTGCTGTTCGAAAAACTACAAATGGTAAATGTACAGACTGCTGCAAATATTTTCTTGCAGCTAGAATTTTAATCGTGCCCTGCCCAGTATCTAGGCAGAAATTGTTCGATTTCTTTATTTCTTTCTAAAGTAGCTAGTCGCATATAACTGAAGTCTGCAGTCAAGCTCCGGAGAACATAATTTTTCCGTGACAAAAATTAAACTGTCGTTAAAGCTTCTTGTTACCTAAACAAGAAGCTAATCCCGAGACGAAATTATAAGCTAAAGAAAACTTTATCGACTGTTCCAAGTCGAAAAAAACTACAGAACCGTGTCAAATGTATGGCAGAATGTTTTATAATTTTGTCGTAAGATTTTTTTTGCTGCTTTGCAGTATTTTTGAGTGGTACTGTAGTCTGCAGTTCTTTAGTACTTTTCTGTTGTAACTGCACAAAATTTTCTTGTTAAAACAAAAATTTATGTAGTTATTGCAGTTTCATGAGCAAAAACAATACAGAAAATTCGTTGTGACAGAAGAAATTTTTTGTTGTTTTTCTACTGGGTTATGATTGGCTAGCGAAGAAATACAGGACGCCGCAGACCGTGCCCCATTGTTACCAATTGCTTTGTTTTTTGTAAATTGTATCCTACTATGGTCTTAATTTTGTGACCAAGTTTTGTTGCTAACTACTGGGTTTCACGCGACAGGCCAGTCCGATGGCGTATGCCGAATCCGTTTTTCCTTATAAGTGCTCGTATATAAATGTGCATAATTTATTACTATTATTATCATTAGCGGCAGCTTGTCCGCACATGTTGAGCGGCTGTTGGCATAGCAGCTGTTGATGGCTCTATAATGCAAATTATTTTAATAACCATCACTTATTTTTTCGACATTTTCCTGGCCACTATTCTTAATTAGTATCTGCTGTGTTGCTCTATATAACAACCTTGTTTCCTCACCCCCCCCCCCCCCCCCACACACACACACACACAGCTGCAGTGGCCCTATTGATATTGAGAAGTAACCAAATACATGCATAAAATCGAACAGCTCACGTGCTAGTAATCTCACCGCTGTAACGCAGCGTCAGCACTAGCTTTTCAGGCACCGTTTCTTCTAAGTGGCGCCCGATCAACTTATTCCGCTTATTCCGGACAGTGCGTTCATCCCGCTCCGCGATATATACGCCGTCGCGGCATATCCACTTACAAGTGCTCTCGCACTCGCGATAAGGGCTGTTGGGAGCCCACTACATCACAACAACGGATTATTTCACTGCTGTTCGCGACGGCAAGCGGTACAAGTAAAAATCAAACCTCCTTGCGCGCTATCGATCAATTCCCCGAAAAACGAAACTTCTCGGCCGCCTAAGCCGCGCTAAAGATAGTAACGCAATTTCAATTTTTTTTTCTTTTCTTTTTTTTTAAGGGAAAGGGGGGGGGGGGGGCAGTCGAGAAATGCGTTTGAGGCTTTGATGAGTTATGTCGACGCCTGTTTTTAATATTTACCAAAGGTCATTTTCTCTTTCCCTAAAGCTCTGCTGCCGGCCGGCACTCGACACATCGCTGTTATTTCTACAGACTAATTTCTCGAATAAGATTGACCGGTCGTTTATCTTGAGTGTCCTTTAGAACTGCCTGCTGCATCATCGGTGGCATAACGATTCGAAGTGCACGTACCATCTAAAGAGCTTACGTGCCTGCGACTTCAACGCACATGCAGATAAAAAGCGCGCAGAGACCAGTAAATGGGTTCGCAATATTCTGCGAGAACAAGCAAGCTTCTGATTTCGTAAGCAAGCCTCAACGTCGTTTTATACAGCCCAATGCACAAAATAAAGCACTCACCTTTATGGCTGATGCTGCCGTGTTGACTGCCAGCATTCCAGAGATCGTGTAGACTCGTTTCGTGACGCACGCAACGGACAAGACTTGCATGCATCGCAAAGTGAAGGGCTCCAGAGAAAATTACAGTCTGCCCCTAAACTTGCTGAGGTAATACAACTGAACTCTCATTAATTGTGGTTGCTCTTGTGATAAGACCAGCAGCGACGGTTTTAAACACCACGGAGTCTATTCTTATACCTTAGAGCGGTCACAAACTCGGGAAAACAGAGCAAGCACACGTTTGGAACTCAAAACTCCTGCACAAGCAGGGTTTCACGTGCGCTGGCGCCAAGCGCAGTCCGCAAATCCATTACGCGCGCACGGTTCGACCGGAGCAGATGACGCGCACTCCATCTCCGGCCTCACACGAATCTGCGGGCTGCCTTCAGCAACGCCCGGGCCCGGCGCGAGCTCTTGCTACTCCCTCTCCCTTTGCTCTTCCATTTCCATCGGTCTTCGCCTCAGAAGATACTGCGCATGCGCGGTTGCGCTGACGTCACCGCAACGAGGGAGGAAAGAGCTTTCACTGCCCGCTCTCTCCCACGCTCCCCCGAGGCAACGAGCGCTGGCGACGTCTGCTCTTTTGTGGCCGTCTGCACTTACTCTGGGCGCCCTTTTGTTGCCTTACGTCCTGCACCAAAGTAGTAGTAGTAAAAACATCTTTATTGGCGGGAAAGTATTTCGGATGCGCAAAGAGCAACGCTTCTTACTTGATCAAAAAAGGAAGCTAGCTAAGGATCACCACTCCGTAAAAAGATCGCTCCCCACGCTGCTGCGATGCGATAGCGGCGCGACTTGAAAAGGTCTGCTTCGGCGAATGACTTACTTTTTCGCGCTGAGCTGAGCGTAGGTGAAATAACAAAAATAACCGCAGACGTAACTTTCTTTATATGTTCTTCGATCCCTGAGCTTGTTTCTTACCTTCGCCACTTTTGCCGCGAACCTTCAACGGCCTAAGAGTGTGTTATAGGTTTCCCTCATTTATAATTCAGAACAGCAGCGGTAGCCTAGTGGTTTGTGCTTCCGCCTCATATGGGGAAGGTGTGGGGTCTGATCTTTAGAGCCGCCGGGTACCGACCGGTGACGCAATGGGTGGAAGCTTTCCCCTGGCCTGGTGCTCGGCTTCATTAGGGTGAAAAGCTTGGGAAAGGGGTCTTTGACCCTATTTTGTGTAGACCATAAACACACTGTGCCATGAATCTCGGTGGCTAGAGCTACACCTCTGCAATTAAAATTCCCCATTATTATCATATTATACATTACGTTCTTACAAGCACTCTTATATTCATGCCTTAAATTCGTAGCTTTTTTTCTGCTTTACACAACTGATAGAAAAAGGCCATTCACATGCAGTCGTCCAGCCGTGAGACCACTGCAGTATAGGCTGTAACCAGTATTAAATATAAAGTTGATTCTATGTGCGCTATGTGCATTCTCGAAGTTGATGCAGTTCAAGAGCGCTATTCGTGCAGTTCGTAACCGTCGTGCACGCAGGTTGTTCTAAATGAATCATTAATTGTTTGGCGCATTTATCCACGTGGCTGTCTGATTCCTAATGTGGTGCGCATCATTCCAAACGAAGAAAAGAACACTACTAAAATGTGCTGCCTTAACTCCTTTGCTTTCATCTCCGCGCATAAAGGCACGACTTTGGGTTCCGTCAAGCGTTGCGCTTTGAGGACGGTCCGCGCCGAATGAGGTGAAAAGACACAAAAGACTTGTTAAGGGACAGCTTAATAAATAACTTAAACTGCGACTGGTGCTAGTGCGCTCACCAAACGAGATGCGGCAGTTGAGCTGGCAATAGACCGAACTAAAGTTCCCGGCGCTGTAATCCCAGCCATGGAACGTTAAGCTTTCGCTTCGGGTCGGCTGCTGTAAGTGCATTTCTATTGCTTGTGAAGTTTTTAGCGTGTGCAAGCCCGTTATGTGCTTAAATCCCGGCCCGAATACGGAGGACTCCAGAACCAAAGAGCTACTAAAGGAACTGCTGGCTGGCCAGAATAAACTAACAAATGAGGTTGCAGCTCTTCGGACACTGTAGGCAAATATGAAAAAACTAGTGCCCGACTTCACGTCTATGTTTGCTGACTTAGAAAACCACGCAGTACGAAATTAAAGCATTGAATAAACACTAAATAAATTTCAGGCTAAAGTCACTGATTTGGAGGACCGTAGTAGGCGCTCGAACTTTATGGGTTTTTTTCGGGTCTTTGAAGACGCGGATGAAACTGTATCGTCACTGAAACAAAAAGTTGTTGTCAAGTTTACTGAAAAGCTTAGGATCATCTTCCAGTCTATCGGAAGAATTCATGCGGTTGGGAAACCAGGCAAGCAAAGACCGGTCATAATATTCTTCCAGGACTACAACAAAAAAACAAGAATTCATGAAAAACGCATTCAAACTTAAAGGAACGAACGTATCAGTTCAAAACGATTACTCGCGCGATACGCTTCACAAAAGAAAGCTACTTTTCGGGCTAGTGCTGAACATCGGAAACTGGCTACAGCCCCATCTGCTGCCAAACTGAGAGCATATAAAACTCTCGTTCAGCCGATACTTGAGTATGCCAGTATCGTGTGGTCCCCACACCAGTCTTATCTAATTGACAAACTAGACAGAATACAACGCATTGCACTCCGCTTCATCTATTCCAGATACGCGCCGTACGACAGCGTCACCGCTCTACGCAAACAAGCAAACATCCCGACTCTAATATCAAGACGGCGTGTCGCTTCCATGAAGTTTCTTTTGCTTCTTTTTCACGATCGTATAAACATAAATAAAACAAAGTACATCAAGCAGCCCTTCCAACATTCAGGAAGAACAAATCATTCTAAGTGTATAAGGTATTTCCCTGTGCGTTGCAATACGTTTAAGTACTCGTTTTTACCTTTTGCAATTCAAGAGTGGAACAGTCTTCCAGAGAATGCTGTGCATGTTGACTGCATAGAACTGTTTGGAAACAAAATTCGCGAACTTTTCTGTGAATATATCTGCCTATGAATGCGCAGTGCTTTGTGGCAGTGCCGCTTTTAGTGACTTCACTTTAGCTGTTAACGAGCACGTGTACACTGTTCGCAATGGTTCGCCCTTGACTGCATTACAAACTTTGAAATGTTTCCTTCTGCTGTATTTTGTGTTGGTTTTTCTTTCTTGCTCCAGATTTATCAAATTGTGGTACGCTTTTTACTGTTTTTTTGGGCCGTTGTATTTGTTTGTTTGTTTGTCTGGTGACTCACTCCTGTATGAGCCTCTAGAGGCTTACAGTATTTCTAAATAAATAAATAATGAAAAACTTGAAGGAAAGAAGGTCACCATGATAAACGATAAATTTAAAGTGGTTAGTGTAATTTACGCGTGGGGTGATGCCACATGTGCAAGATTTGAACTGCCAAGTCGCCATCCAGTCTTCAGGCCTGTCCAGGCACTGAGAGACGTCAGCTCTCCACCAATAAAAAACAACGCCTGCTGAACCTTAATGTTATCCTGCAGTATATTAAATAAAAGCGACCCACTAGAAGCTCTAATCTTATGGTTCTTTTCTGGTTTTATGTGGGGTTAACGTCCCGAAGCGACTCAGGCTATGAGGGACGCCGTGCTGAACGGCTCCGGAAATTTCGACCATCTGGGGTTCTTTAACGTGCACTGACATCGTACAGTACACGGGCCTCTAGAATTTCGCCTCCATCGAAATTCCGCAGCCGGGATCGAACCCGCCTCTTTCGGGTCAGCAGCCGAGCACCGTAACCACTGAGCCACCGCGGCTGCAGAGGTTCTAACCTTAGATTAAAATCCGCCTATTTTAGTTATCACTTAAGCTTCTACGTGCCAATAATAAAAAAATGTACGGCTTCACCTGTTGCAAATTTTCGTCCATTATCGCTTATATCTTCTTGTCAACTTATCGAACACACAGTAGCCACTTTTATAACTACATTTCCAAGTACAGAGACATTCTTTCGCCACATCAACATAGATTTAGAAAGGGCTTTTCGACCGCCACTCAACATCTGTAGTTCACAGTTTTGCTGGTATTCTAAACAAGTCAGGGCAGATTGACATTATTTTTCTAGCTTTTAAGAAGGCACTTGACCTTGCTTCACATGCCAAACTATTGCATAAGCTTGAATCTAACGGGATTCCGTCTTTTCTAATTAACTGGGTTTCTGCTTACCTTTCTAACCGTGCACAGTTCGTCAGTATTGATGCTTATTGTTCAAGCTGCCTTCCAGTCACTTCTGGTGTTTCGCAAGAAAGTGTACTGGAACCATTACTGTTTTTTGTCTACATAAATGACATTGTAGATGTAATTAGTGAACCAGTGAAAATTAGGTTTTTTGCTGATGACTGTGTTTTGTTCAATGAAATCAGATCGTACAAAGACCAAGTCATTAATAATTCTAACATTCAGAAGACTCATTCCTGATGCGGTCGATAGTAGATAAAGTTTAACAATGACAAAACAGTCTTTATGAAAGTGACCAACAGACGATATAGTCTATCATTTCCGTATAACCCTCCACCACATACCCGTTTAAGGGAGTTAGCAAATACAAGTACTTAAGTGTTACTATTCAAATAATCTTAGCTGGAATAAGCATATATATATATATATATATATATATATATATATATATATATATATATATATATATATATATATATATATATATATATATATATATATATATATATATATATCAAAAATTATTTCTTGGCAGCTGATCGATTAACACAAGATAAAGTCACCAGAAATAGAAAAACATAAGATTTAATTCCCGACGTTTCGGCTGGAGGACCAGCCTTTTTCGAAAAAGGCTGGTCCTGCAGCCGAAACGTCGTGAATTAAATCTTGTTGTTTTTCAATTTCTGGTGACTTTATATATATATATATATATATATATATATATATATATATATATATATATATATATATATATATATATATATATATATATTAACGTCACCCTTACAGAAACTTTGCTTCTTTAGGCATTGATAAAAAGTAGGGGTGTGCGAATATTCGAAATTTTCGAATATATTTCGAGTATTATATTTTTAGTATTCGAATTCGATTCGAAATCCAAGTATTCGTGTTGTTTCGAATATTCGACCCGACGCGAATATTCGTATCGAGCCGAATATTCATTGTGAGCACCGGCGTTCAATTCGGTCCACAAGACCTATCGACAGATACATAACAACATGGCGGCGCCTACACGGAAGGAAAATTCTTTCTTCCTCCGAAAGCCATGCCGTAGCTGACTGCGCTGGTGAGCTTTTTTGTGGCTATACCTGCGAAGCTGGTATAGTCAGAGCTGTGCACGCAGTGCCTCGCAATACGTGCCAGGTCAGTGCCAAGTGAGAGGGCATTTTCTGAAGCTGGTTTAGTCAGAGCTGTGCACGAAGTACCTCGCAATACGTGCCAGGTCAATGCCAAGCGAGAGGGCATTTTCTGTGGCTGGAGGAGTCGTTTCAGTTAGAAGGGAACTACTTCTGCCTGACCATGTGGTGCAGCTGGTTTTCCTTCACGACAACCTTTTACGTCATCCCAGCAACGCGCTTTTGTGCTGATGGCAAGCTAGCCTTAATCAATGCTGTGTACTATATCCATCTTCTCTGATATTTCCACTCTTCTAAGAATAATGTTCGAGACTTTGATACTTTTTGTGCAACCACACACACCTTTTGTGTTCATTTAATCATCGATAGTTGAACTGTGATGTTTTAAGTGGCCAAATAAATGTTTTGTAGTGATTAAATGCGTCTGTCCTTGATTATTCGATATTCGATTCGATATTCGGAATTAAGTATTCGTATTCGATTCGTATTCGAGAAATTTGATATTCGCACACCCCTAATAAAAAGGTGTCCCATCTAGTGCTAAGCTTTTAGCCTACACATACATCATCAGTCCGAAACTGTAGTACGCATTGTTGTGATCGAGGTCCCAGCCAGCAGAAACTGGCGAGCCAGGTAGGCGCCATATCGAGCTACCGTGGGCGAAAGCGCTGCTGTTCGGAGGAAGCACAAGAAACGCCGGCCTGGGGGCGGCTACTGGCGACGGCGTCGCCGTGAACAAAGGCGTCTAATCCCCTTCGCACGGGGATGATGAGTGTGGTGTTTCTCCCGGACTGCCCGTGGACCGACGGAAGAGACCAAGTGGCGGCGACGGCGGAGGTGACGGCGGCGTCAACCCATTGCCCGCGTGCGCCCTGAGCGGCCGACAAAGCGGGGGTGGTCATGGCTGATTTGTCCCTTCCACTCACCTGAAGAGGTCACCGGTGTGAGCCGTCAGCACTCGCGTCTCCCACGATCAGGATCGCCACACAGCAGCTAACGACCTTTGGGCCTGGTCGGCCCGCGGCAGACCTAACAGTTCGCGACTGCGAGGCGCCAAGTGTGTCTGTGCGGTGTGCGCGGTCACGTGGGGAGGGCGGAGCCTATGAAGAGAATCACGGCGCATTGGACACTCGACGAGATATCGGACTCCCTAGCTAGGTGCCTGGGGAATTACAACGATATTTAAGTATTTAAGCAGCAATCTGTGCTGTGTCACATAGCTTCTCCTTGACCTCTTGTCGGAGCTTCTTTCTTGACTCTTGATCTCCCTTTTCTGACTTTTGGTCTGCTTGTTATTTTGTAAATATGTAAAATAAACCGTCATGTTTACGGCTTCTCCTGAAGGCTTCCCTCCGTCGTCTGCCTGCTTTGTCCTCATGCGGTAAAGCCCCTGGTCCCGACCACCAAGCACATCAGCATGCACCGCCTGGGTCTCTTACACAAAAAATAACATCGGGGCGCTGGAAATGATACAGCGAAAATCTGTGCGATCCATCTTTAGTGAACACCGTTCC
This sequence comes from Amblyomma mixtum, assembly GCF_055824585.1. Classification (NCBI taxonomy): domain Eukaryota; kingdom Metazoa; phylum Arthropoda; class Arachnida; order Ixodida; family Ixodidae; genus Amblyomma; species Amblyomma mixtum. Next base: position 151,208,919 of record NC_143016.1, on the reverse strand, counting down.
ACTCAGTCTCCAACCACTCTGATGGCACTACACAACACACAGACATAGCAAACGCGAACAAAAATTAAAAGATTGAAATTTCTTTTATTACTCAGAATTAGCGTGCTTTCCATGGGCCCTGAATAATTTATTAAACCGATCACAACACGGCTAAGAAGACATCGTCGCACGGAATCACTATGGGCCCTGAATAATTTATTAAGCCGATCACAACACGGCTAACAAGACATCGTCGAACGGAATCGCTAACACCGTACAGCGCTAGAATCAATATCTTCAAATACTCATTTTTTCCTCGCTCAATAACTATGTGGAATGAACTCTCGCCTGTGCTACCGAACAGCAAAAGTGCCATTGAAAAAATTAGCTGGTCATCGAGAATTGCTGCCTTGTTTCTTCTTGTTCTTTACTGTGTCCTAGTACCCATGTGTTAGTTGCAAAGGAATACAAAAACCAGTAAAACAGGACGCGTTCACACAGCGCAGAAATACACATGGACAATGCTGGAACACAACTAAATATTTTATTTCCTGTAAGTTTCGAACAGAGGAGGGCGCACATGCGCATAAGCAGACTCATGCTTACATAGGAAAAGATAAAAATCAAGTTATCGGTCGATGAAGTTTTCTTGCACGTGAAAACTAAGTCCCACTCATATACTCAAACTCTCTAGATAAAAATTTTACTGAAGTGTCGCTGACGCAATCAGAGTCTAACTTCTTAATCTTAATTGCTCCCAATATCTCCCGCTCTATCCGCGTTTTTCCTTTTCTGCGGCCGATGACTCTCATCTTATTGAACAAAGGAGTGCAGTTCTGACACTTGTGACACTGATTTGGTAGATAGCTGTGTTATCTGGCTGCAGTGACGTGCGGTGCTGTCTTAACCGGTCATTAATGAATTCGCCCGTCTGGCCGATATAAGCTTTTCCACATGACAGGGGGAGAGAGTACACAACATTACTAGTGCATCTGGTCAGCATAGTTTGGTGTTTCGTATTACATAGCTTTCTTGTACTCTCCTTGGCAGAGGTGCGGGCACACAAAGACGAAAGTTTTGTGGGCGCTGAAAACAGAACGTTCACTCCGTATTTCATTGCCACCTTTTGATATTAAGCGAGACTTTGTGCGTGTAAGGAATTACAGCGGGTCTCATTTCCTAACCCGTCGCTTCTTCGTTTTGAGGTATGTGCTGTAACTTAAGCTTACGTGAAAGTGATTCTGCAACAGAGAACAGGACATGCTGAGGGTAGCCTGCTGAACGCTGAACGCAGGCTACCCTGCGGTAAAGCTATGTAATACGAAACACCAAACTATGTTCACCAGATGCACTAGTAATGTTATGTACTCCTTCCCCCTGTCATGTGGAAAAGCTTTCGGCCAGACAGGCCAATGCATTAATGACCGGTTAAGACATCACCGCACGTCACTGCAGCCAGATAACACAGCTAATCTACCAAAGCATTGTAACAAGTGTCAGAACTGCACTCCCTTGTTCAATATGGTGAGAGTCATCGGCCGCAGAAAAGGAAAAACGCGGATAGAGCGGGAGATATTGGAAGCATTTAAGATTAAGAAGTTAGGCTCTGATTGCGTCGGCGGCACTTCGGTAAAATTTTCATCCAGAGAGTTTCAGTATATGAGTGGGACTTAATTTTCACGTGCAAGAAAACTTCATCAAATGTTAACTTGATTTTATCTTTTTCCTATGTAGGCATGAGTCTGCTTATGCGCATGTGCGCCCTGCTCTGCTCGAGACTTTCAGGAAATACAATATTCAATTGTGTTCCAGCACTGTCCATCTGTATTTCTTCGCCGTGTGAACGCATACTGTTAAGCTTGTTTTTCTATTCCTTTGTAACATGCATCAACTGGCCCAACAAGCTACGCTTCTTCAATACCATGTGTTAGTTCTCTGCGATATAAATTGCTGTATTTCTTTTTATGCATTTTTTGCCCCTCATGCTTGGACCCATTTTAGGGCCTGCAGTATTCTGTACATGAATAATTAATCTATGGGTCACACTTTGAGGAAGCGATACCATTTGAACCACCATGTATTTCGTGGACTTTTTCCTTGACAAAATGGGGTTCAGCATGGTTTTCTCATCTAAATTTTCTCAGTGGCGGCAACCGCAGCAATAAAAGAACGAAAACAAGAAGGAACACACAAGACAGGACGGGCGCTGCACCAAGTATGAACCACGGGCGATGCCCCAACTAGCCCACACGACAGTCCCTAAAATTTCTCGCTTGGGCGAATGGTGTTTCTTGGATGGCTTATGAGATTCGAAGGCCCGGGACCTTTCACCCCGACGAGATAAGTGCAAGTTTTCGCGATTTATCCATACAGATCGGGATTTTTCTTTTTTGTCCTAATAGGATCAAGACATTGAATAAGTGCTAACAATCTCCTCAAAAGAATAACAAAGTCGTCAACATCATTCCAATACTTATCGTCAGTAAATAATAAAGCAATCCACCAGGTAGTCAATAACCAAACCATCGTAGACCATGAGATATAAAAACTAAATCCAAGGTAGCATCATTCCCAGTAGTATCGCTAATAACCTTGTTAAGTCCGACTGTTGTCAAAAAATGTTGAGCAATTCCCTACACATTCTTGTTTCGTTGCCGGAAAACTGCATGGCGCCCCCCCCCCCCCCCCCCCAATGAATGTTGTGGGCCTTAAAATCCCTCGTAGAGATAAAATTAGATGAACTAAAGCTTTTTTCGAGCTCATATTGGTTGAGTGCAGGCTATCAATACTGGAGCCCATAGGTCGGTAAAAGGCATAAATTACAATAAAATGAGCCTGCAATCGACAGGCTCGTTACCTGGGAGACTAGGCAAAAGAGTAACCTTAAAGTTAGATTGGATAAGTACGGCAACGCATTCGCATTTACCGGTTTGTATATCCGTTCTAAATGCAGCATAACCGGGAACAGCGAATTTGAAGGCTTGGACGCCATCATAGAACCATGTTTTCGTAAAGCAGACCGTCGTGCATTTTGCGCGCATAGGCGTTCGCGCTCCCAAGCCAAAGCCCAGCCGGCGCCGGTGCTTCTCAAAAGTCATGTGTGCGGTGTGTGTGTCTGTTTACATATGTCCGGGCCGCCGCCGCCGCCGCCGCCGCCGCCGCCGCGGCTTCCACAATTTATGTGCGCGTGTGTTTATGCCAAGAGTGGTGAGCGCGGGCGGCAACGAGACACCCGGGTATCTCCCCTGCAACGCACGTGACGCCCCTGGAGGCCAGCGTCCCGCCGTCGCCATCAATTTGGGAGCGTCTTCTCCCAGCTCTCGCCCGGGGCCGACGTTTCGACGTAATACAGAGATGAGGAAAGTACGTTAGACGCCGTATCGGGGGAAAAAATGCGTCGTCGATCGCAAAATTCGCTCATGGCTGGAGGGAAATGTTGTCACCAGACCAGAAGGGACGTCTGTCTGATAAAAGTATTTATCAGGCCTTAACGATCTGCCTCCTTCCGTTTCCTCACATATCCATTTATTTGCTGACGATTGTGTAATCTTCCGGGAAATAACATGCAGCGATGACATAATCACCCTTCAATCATACCTAAACGCTATTCCATCGAGGTGTAAAGCATGCATAATAGAACTTAACATCAATAAGTGTAAAACTCTTCGCGTATGCAGGACTGACAGAAGTAACCCCACTTATTTCCTGTATCATATTCCCTTAGAATCAGTACATTCGTACAAGTACCTAGGTGTGCACATCACTTCCACTCTCACCAGTCTCTACATATCACATACATAGTTAACAAAGCCAATCGTATGATGGGTTACATCCGCCGCAACTTCGCCAGAGCTCCTTCATCCCTCAAACTGCTATTGTACAAGACATTAATACGTCCAAAACTAGAATACGCCGCATCCATCTGGGACCCTCATCATGAAAACCTGTTTCATTCACTAGAAATGGTCCAACATAACGCAGCCCGCTTCATTCTCTCCAACTATAATAGGACCGCCAGCATATCTTCAATGAAATCAAGCCTTAATCTGCCATCCTTAGCATCACGTCGCAACATGTTTCGTATCTGCCTATTCCATAAGATGTTTCATCATCCACACCTGCGCAGTGCATTAATCTTCTCCCCCGCATCACCTATCATCAAGATTAGATCATGCCTGCAAAGTCGGTGCCCCTTTTGCAGAGCTAACGCTTTTATTCAGTCGTTTTTACCTCGAACAGCAGCAGAGTGGAATCACCTTCCCGCACCAACTGCAACCATCAAAGATTACCAGCTTTTCAAGAACGCCTTAGGTAACATTGTATGATTAGACATATCTGCAAATTTTTGATAATAGTCCTATTTCGTTTATTGTATTGTTATGTTTTGTTTTTTCTTTCCTGTGACCACTCCCCTCTCTAATTAAAATAGCCCTGAGGGTATATGAAATAATTAAATAGCTTTTATTGCAACAGCGCATCGCCAACCCAATGCAGTTAGGTGTCCCCGTGAATTTTTATTAAAGATGGTTCTGGAAGTAACATTTAAAAGGGGAAGTTGTTCACCGAAATTGCAAGTCGGTCAGTGCGGAGTATCTCTTGGGAAATAACGACTATATAGGGAAGGTAAAGGGGCAGTATAATTAAGGAAATACCGTAGCCACAACGCAATCAGTCCCATGCTGTCTGGACAGAATGCTGTAAGCTCACGCCTTATGTTTGCGTAATGCGACATGCTGATTGAATTTCATGCACTGACATCACTGCAACGCACCATAGCAAATTACCACGCCTAGTGGTTCAAACGCATTGACGTCAGGAGTGACGCAATAGGAACGTCACGCGCAGTTTCGCAGAGAAGAAGGAAATAATAACGAGCAAGCGATTACCCTCACTGCCGCAAGCTCGCGCGTTACACAGAGGTAAAAAACTTGTTTTCTTTTAATTAACCCTTGCTGATTGCCAGGAGCCGAAAGCGCAGAAATTTTCCAAGTCTACATGTGCGCGTACTCTTGACGCCGCTCATCGGCTTAAAAAAACCTGAAACTGAAAGGTGCGCCTGTCACTACAAAGGGCGCAGCTTATAACGCTTGTCTAAGGTTGAAGCTTGAATATATAGCAATGTACCATATATAGGATATAGTACATTATAGTAAAGACATCGTGCAGTTAGAAGGCGTTCAGGACAAGACTGTGGGGTTTATTTAGGGGAACTATAAAAAGGGAGATTCGTGAACTGCTTTGATGCTAGACAAGAATATTAAAACAGTCTAAATGCTCGGAAAGATTAGCCGCTTAACGCTACTGCATCAACACATTACTGGGACACTCAACGTAACTATACCAGTTTGTGTAATGCCGACTATAGCACCAAAATAACATGACATATTAAGCAACATTATAACCGCGATATTTTCCAGGATTAACACGTACAAATTGATTCGTTTTTTCCCCCCGAGAACAGCATGAGAGAGGAATTCTCTCCTGGACAACAACAGTGAGTCCGGTAGCTTTGCAAGTGAGCTGAAATGTGCTTTCATATGAATATAACACTTCCTAGGTATTTATTGTTACTCGCTTGTCATTTAGCTCGGAGCCCCTCCGGCTTGGGCCAAAAATTTGCCTCGCAGTATGTATAGATAAAAAAAATTAGCAGCGGTTCATCTACTGCTGAACCTGGTTAGAGAGCGAAAGCTGGGGTGTATCGGGCAACTATACGCGGTTTGGCGTCTGTAATGTTTAGTGCTTCTCGGACACTGGATAGGCAGCGCACCCACCCTGCTATCCTGGCAGGTGGCAGTTAATGGTTTGGTTTGGTTTGGTTTATGGGGTTTAACGTCCCAAAGCGACTAAGGCTATGAGAGACGCCGTAGTGAAGGGCTCCGGAAATTTCGACCACCTGGGGTTCTTTAGCGTGCACTGACATCGCACAGTACACGGGCCTCTAGAATTTCTCCTCCAAAGAAATTCCAGCCGCCGCGGCCGGGATCGAACCCGCCTCTTTCGGGTCAGCAGCCGAGCACCATAACCGCTGAGCCACCGCGGCGGCAGGCAGTTAATGGTTGATCGCGAGAGTTTGCTCACCCATTGAACGCTGCGGCTTATTGCAGCAATGCCGCGTGTCTGCCACAAGGATGTCAGCGCTGACGCATGCAGCCCACATCTCTCTTTCATTACCCCACGTACAGTCTTTGCCAAAAGTAACCCGGCAACAGTGGTTCCTTTCTTAGCCGCGTAGCGAAGCACTTATGGCACTTGTTCGACCTTCTCCGGGAATTTTGTTTTATCGATCGTCGCCAATGCTAGGGGAGAACCTTGGAGGTCGACGACTGCCAGGGAAAATGCTTCTTTGTCCGCATGCCCCGCAGTGTATTAGTGAACTGAAAATGTTTCGTGAAGTTTTTGTGCCCCAGACATTCTTCTGTCCTTATCGTAGTCTGGGTGCATGGCGTACGAAGCACGTTGTCACGTGGAAATTTACAAATTTCGCAGGCTTTCATTTTTGCCGAATAAAAAGGGCTACATTAAAGCTACTGCGTCAGAAGGCCCTGGGTCGGTGTGTTTTCATGGCTCTTGACAGCTTTCCAGTTCACAGCTGAATGTTTGAACCTCACTAGATTTCAACTCGGAAGAACGGTTTGGTTTTTTTAAATCTTGATCGATTTTAGCTGGGATAGCCTGTATACATATCAACACATAAACACACAGACATGCACGATATATTTAATGCATCAAAAGCCCAAGAGAAAAATATGTGCACTAGGCAGCAATTAAAATCTTATTATTGTATTAATAACACTCAGTCCAAATATCCCGCAAGATGTAAACAGCTCATTTACGTACTTTTTTGTTTTGTTTTTCCGACGGAAGCACCCTGCTCTGATTTTGTTTCTACTTATGAACAATAGGTAACAATGTGGCCTTGCGCGGCAGGACAAAAATAAATGTCTACTGAACAGACTGAAGAGCGTACTGAAAAGAGAATAGCTAGCTATTTTTGGCATCCTATGCAAGAGATATTTACATAAATTTGGTAAATTCGCAGTGTATTTGACTGCGTTATGGTTTATAGGGGTTTCACGACCCAAAGCGATTCAGACTATGAGGGATGCCTTAGTGAAGGGCTCCGGAAATTTTGGTCACCAGCTGGGGGTTCTTCAACGTGCACTGACATCGCGCAGTACACGTGCCACTAGAATTTCGCCTCCATCGAAATTCGGCCGCCGCTGCCAGGATCGAACCTGCGTCTTTCGGGTCACTAGCCGAGCACCATAACCACTTCGCCACCGCGGCAGCTGGCAGTGTACTTGAGTTCATGCCTGAAAGTTGAACACAATTCCTTTATGTTACTTCAACACTTTTGACATGTGCAGCAATCAATCTGAAGAGGTGGTCAGGAACACCGTTCCCTTCGAGTAGCAAGAATTGGTGTCACCCATGGAGAGAGCCACAGTGTTCTTCAAGCAGTGTGCTGTCACATGTGAGGAGTTTTTTTTTGATCACCCCAATTCAGACAACAAAACTATATATAAGTCAAATCATGCTGTAATGGCAAGCCAATTCAAATTTTTTGACTATGATAACGAAAGACGCCTCCTAACTCTTAGACAACCTGCATGCAAATTATATTTTAATTAAAAAATTTGCCAGATCCCGCTGATGACTAGATGATACAAAGCGCAAAATGGACAGGATGAACGAAGAAACCACATGGACAAGGCGCTTACTGCAACCGTAATCTTTTAATGCACGATCTTGCCTTTATAGCATGGTGCAAGGGAAAAAAACACAACAGGCACACAATCAAAACACCCGGCAATTGTGACGATAGCTGATATCAATGCACACTCTCGCCCAAGTACACAAATTCCTTACTTGTCAATGCCACAGAGGGGTTGCTAACACATGCTTCAGCAGCTTTTGTGATTAGGAATGCTTCGACAATTTCCCTGGTGTCCTTTTGTTTGTGCCTTGTAACGACACGTGCATCGGAGAAGATAGGGTTACATCCTTCGCACCCTCTGCAGTGTGCAGCAAGGTGGCCTTTGATGGCCACATTTTTCATGTCATTATTATGCTCAAGCAATCGTTCATCAAAACATCTTCCAGTTTGTCCTATGTACTGTCTCCCGCAAGACAAAGGAATGCTGTAAACAACCCCGACCTCACATGGTACAAAAGGTTCACGGTGTTTTATGAGGCACCGTTTAGGTGATGCCTCTTCGCAATTAACCTTTTGCGCTTTGTATCATCTAGTCATGTACCAACTCGCCCACCAATCGATTCTTTTCCCGCTGATGCACGGATCAAAATCAGCCAAATCCACTCGTGAGAGCCTTCGTTGTCAGTTTGAGCATCATAGCTTGGACTGTTTAGAGCGTATTTATTCCTTCTTCAGCACTACTGTACGATGGACTGCGTAGGATGTGAAAAGAAGAGCAGAAGATGCGATCTCAAGAAACGACTAAAACGAATGGATCATCAGCCTCGTTTTCAAGGGAACAAGGACGCATCTCTGTTACACTTTAAAGTGTTTAATAAGGCTAGCTGGTACAGGGCTTCCTAAATTTAATATCACTATCAAAATGGCATACGCAGGCAGAAAACAACAATAAGGGAGCAATTACTCATTGGCATCCACCCGAGCGCAGCCATACGGCTACAAAGGAAAGCTATACAGCTTTCTCATAAACTTCGTAGTTAAAGAAAAATTCGTCCTGGTCCGGGGTTCGAACCCCGTGGTGATCCCGGGTTCGAACCCCGGACCAGGACGAATTTTTCTTTAACTACGAAGTTTATGAGAAAGCTGTATAGCTTTCCTTTGTAGCCGTATGGCTGCGCTCGGGTGGATGTCAATGAGTAGATACTCCATTATTACAAATCTACTCCACCTTGGGGGATTCCCCTAAACATTTGGCCAGAAAACAAGACAGCAGTAGTCCTGTAGTTTTGGGTCCTGTCTGCGTCTATCATGTCGTTACTAATCATGAATTTGGGATGCTACAGCGAAGTGCAATATATCCTAGATCCCGCACATTCTATATAGTTTACTTTCACGCTGAAGAAGTGGGAACATGTAAGAATAGAATCATTCATGATTAGAATTTTAATCATCCCCCCCTATGTAATGCCCTCTTCTGGGTCTTTAGGGTAAATAAATAAATAAAGAAATAAGGCTGCCGGTCAGTACTTGTGACTGCCGTTGTTCGCATTTACTTGCTTGTGTTCTTGGAACAGAGTAGTACCCCTCATTGTGAGCAATGAATGTTCTATATGTTTTCTGCTGAATTCACAGCACAATCATTTTTAGCACGACTTTCATAAACAGAGCTTGAATTAGTACTGTGGAAATAAAAATTTTGGGAGAAAACTGGGTCAAATTTAGAGTTTCGCATAGAAAAGAGCCGACTAAACTTTCCATGCTGATATTAACCTAATTATTTGCATATTTTCTAGTACATAATGATGTAGAGTTGCTCAACTTGCGTGTAAAGTTTATCACATAACAGCTTGAATAGCAGTGCGACTTATGCGGAGAAGAAATTTTTCTCAGTTTCTGTTTAGAAGGATTTAGCTCATTTCGAAAATAATTACTGGAGGACCATACATCTCTGATATGACAGTTCTGCGAAAGCAGTTGTATTTGCCCTTAATTATTAATTAATGATTAGTGACTAATTTGATACTTTTATTCTAATAAATATTGTTACTATGCAGGTGCGGTGGAGGAAGAGGGTGGGGGGAGGGGGTTTTGGTGGTGGTGGAGAAAACTTTTTTAATACTCAGAGTTTGGGGGTCAGAAAACTTCGCTACATGGTCGGTATCCTTAGTCCGGGACACCTCACGACGAGGCCCCGTCTCGCGCCCGCTTTACTAGAGCCCTTTGGGACTCCAGTGTGGAGCAGTTGAGGAGGGCAGTCTCCCATGCCTCTCGCGTGGGGGTGGGGGAAGGGGGAAAGTGAGGATCCTGAGTACATGCCCACACCATGTGATTGATTGATTGATTGATTGATTGATTGATTGATTGATTGATTGATTGATTGATTGATTGATTGATTGATTGATTGATTGATTGATTGATTGATTGATTGATTGATTGATTGATTGATTGATTGATTGATTGATTGATTGATTGATTGAGAACATCTTTATTTGTTCAATATTCTCAGAACGTGTGGGTGGGCCGCCTAGTCCGGTAGTCCACTGGCTGCTGCTGCTGCGCTGGCCCTCCCCACCAGCCAGTGCGGACGGTCAGGATCATCACTGAGCAGAATAACCTCCCACTGCTCCTCCGAGGGGTTGGGAATGGGGTCAACTAAGGGATTATATTGGCATGCCCACACCATATGGTAGAGGTCAGCTACCTATCCACAGTGTGGGCACTGCGTAGAGTATAATGTAGGCTACCACTGGTGTAATTTAGCTGGTGTTGGGTATGTGTTGGTTTGTAGTTTCCTAAGGGTGTTCTCTTCTAACTTATTGAGGGATTTGTGTGGTGTTGGGTACTCCTTTCTGGCTGTTCTGTATGGCGCGAGATTGTCAGCATACACTGCTAAACCTATCAGGTCGCGGCACCCTTCATGGTCATCAGGGAGAGACGCCCGGTATAGAAGAGCTCGGGCATGCCTGTGAGCGGCTTCGTTTCCTCCTGGTAGTTCCAGGTGACCGGGAGACCAGATGGCTGAGGCTTGGTTGGGTGGATGCTTAGTCAGCAATAACAACCCTGACCTGTGAATTAATCCGTAATTGAAGTTGCGACAGGCGTTCTGGGAATCCGTGAGCACAACGGCGTTGGGGTTAGACGCTACAGCTAATGCAATAGCTGCCTCCTCTGCGTGAGTGGGGTTAGACGTTTTCACCGAGGCGCAGTTCACCATCGACCCTGAAGGCGTTGAGACTACAATAGTCATGACTCTATTCTTTGGTCCTGCTGCGTCCACGTAAAGGGTGTTAGTTTGCTTGTCCCATTTCTTCTGCAGGGCTTCCCCTCTTGCCTTCCTCCTCTCGATGTTATATGCGGGATGCATATTCCGCGGAATGGGGTGCACGTTGATTCGTCTTCTCACATCGCGTGGGACCTCTTCCCTTTGGTCAATTGTATAGGGCTGATTAACATGGATCTTCTCGAGCAGTTCTCTGCCGTGTATTGTAAGTGCGAGCCTATCGAGTTGTGAGAGCCATTGTGCTTCCCACATCTCTTTGAGGGTATTATGTACTCCTAGAGCCATGAGCTTGGCCTTTGGCGTGGAGTTCGGTAGCCCCAGTGCCGTCTTGTAGGCTTTCCTGATGAGTGTCTCCAACTTTTTCATTTCCGACCTGGAGAGGTTAAGGAATGCCGTACCGTACATTATCCGCGAGATCACGAAAGCTTGCACTAAGCGTATGGTGTCCCTTTCCATCATGACATGGTGTTTATTTCGGATACGATGAATCATCCGTAGGATCTGCTCGGTGGATGTTGTAAGCTTCTTCATAGTGGTGGTGTTCTGTCGCCCCTGCGGGATATACTGCCCTAGGATCTTGATCTCCGTGGGTTTCTGTACTGGGTGGTTCTCTACATACACCGAGATGTTCTTCGCTAGGGATGTCCTCGGGTTCTTCGGGATTAGTAACTCGGATTTTTCCGGCGCACACTGGAGGCCTCTCTCCCTGGCGTACCGGTCCACCGTGTCCGCTGCTGCTTGAAGACGCTCCTCGATCTCGGCGTCACTCCCCGAGTTGCACCAGACCGTGATATCATCCGCATAAAATGTGTGTTTGATGCCGGGGATTTCGGAAAGAAGGCCTGGTAGATCTTTCATAGCCAACTCGAACAAGAGGGGTGACAGTACCGCCCCTTGCGGAGTTCCTCTCGGGCCTAGAGTGATGGGATCTGATTTTATTCCACCGAAGTTTATAGTGGCTTGCCTGGCTGATAAGAAGTTTTTGATATAGTTGTAGGTTCTTGCGCCACAGTTGGTATCGGTGAGGCTTTGCAGGATATTTTTATGTAGAACGTTATCGAACGCTCCTTTCAAATCAAGTGCCAGGATGGCCCTTGTTTGTGACTTGGGAGGTGTCTCAAGGAGGTCTTTGTACATGTACAAGAGGGCGTCCTGTGTCGATAGGTGAGGGCGAAAGCCGAATTGAGTGTTAGGTAGGAGGTTGTTGTCTTCTAAGTATCTACTCAGTCTCGTATTGATGACCCTCTTTATGAGCTTCCCCAAACACGAGGTCAGCGATATCTGTCTTAGATTATCCCGTTTAAGGGGTTTGTTCGGCTTTGGACTGAACCGAACCTCGGCTGTCTTCCAGGATATTGGTAACGTTCCTGTAGCCCAATGCTGCTCGTTGAAGCATTCCACCAGCGAGGTGATGGTGTCATCGCTGAGATTAAATAAAAGCTTCGCTGTTATTTGATCTGGACCTGGAGCTGCATTTTTTCCAATGCCCGCGATTTCTGCTTTGATTTACTCTTTAGTGAGTGGCATATCCAGCTTGGGATTCGGCAGCCCAGAATACTCCGGCTGTTCCACGACTTGGTCCGTGCACAGATACCTGGTCTTGAGCTTTCCATCAACTCTGTGTCCTTACCCGGGGTGGTGTGTACGATCTTCGTGAGCCTGTCTTTAGTGACCGACTTGCTGCTGTTGGGGTCGATTAGGACACGTAGGAGCTTCCAAGTCTTTGACACACCTAGCTTCCCCTGAATACCATCACAGAGCGAATTCCAGTTCTGTCTGGTTAAGGATATGGCATAGGATTCTGCCTTTTTGTTTATCTCCTCTATTTTTTTCTTGGGTTTTGCGGTTAAGCCGTTGTCTGCGCCATCTCTTTGTCAATGAGTGCCTCGCTTCCCATAAATGTAGAAGGTGCGGGTCGACCGCTGGGCAGTCTTCTGTCGTGCAGACCTCTTTCGTGAAGGCTTTCAAAGTGTGCACCTAATCTTTAACCCATTCCTCTAGGTCGGTAATAGGGTTTGCAGTAGATGCCTGGGCCTTTCTCTACCTGTACCAGTTCGTAACTCTTGCGATCCCTATTTTTCGCTTGCACGCGTTTGTGCTTATCTCCAGATAGAGTATGAAGTGATCGCTTCCCAGGTGCTGTTCGGTATTCTTCCAAATGGCGCTTTGTATGTTCTTGGTGAACGTCAGGTCAGGACACGTATCTCTACTGACACTGTTTCCCAGCCTCGTAGGGTAAATGGGAGCGGTGAGGATCGATAACCCTTCTTGCGTCACTACTTCTTCCAGTTTTCTGCCTTTTGTGTCGCTGCCGGGTAGCCCCATGAAGGGTGTGGTGCGTTGAAATCGCCCCCAACCACGCAGGGGGCATGGCCCGCTAAGGTCAGAAATTTCTTTATGAGAGAACACAATTTTGCGTGCCTGTCTTTAGGAGGGCTGTAGACATTCAATACGTGCGTGCTTGCCGCTCCTCTTTGGAGAGGAAGAATCGTTATATAGCAGTGCGCAATATCCGGCTCGAAAGGGTCGTGCAATATGGCATTGTATAATTTGTGCACTAACGTGGCACTTAACTGGTCGTGCTGATAAGTCACATAGTCTTCGAGTTTAATAGGTATTAGGTGGGGTTCTTGAATTAGGATAGCTATCGGTGGGTCCGATTCCTGAGATAGAAGGAGATTAAGAGCAGCCTTCTTTCTCCTGTATCCCCGGCAGTTCCACTGCCAGATCATACTCTAGGTTTGGCTGGCATGTTGAATCCGTAACGGATGGCTCGTCCACGTGCACTGTACGAGCGAATTTGGACTTATGTCTTTTATAAGCATGTTCCTTCCGAAGTGCAGAAATTGCCGTCTCCGTGTATCGTCAGTTGTTTGCAATCTGCTCTCGAATTTCTTGGAATTGGGCGTTCACGTAAATTGGAAAAGCTTGAAACTCCTCCTTGAAAGACCTCAGTTCTTGGATAATTTGTTGGTAGACCTCGCCTAAGGCAGGCTGGGAGCTAGGTACTACCTGCTGTTTTTGGTTTTGAGGAGTCGGCTGAGTTACCGGCGTTATTGCGTTAGTAGTTGCTCGCTTAAGCACTTGTTTTTGGATTGTTAAAGCGCTGACTTGTTTTTTCAGAATTTCTATCTCTTTCTTTAGTGCTGCCAACTCCGTGTTATTCTGAGGGGAGGACGACGGGAGGGGAGGCCACTCTGCAAAGCTCACCTTAGAATCTGAAAGCTGACCCGAGGACGTCTTCTTCAGCGCCCCGGTGATCTTGATGAGGTTCTCCTTCCCTTGTTCTTTACCCGCCTCCACGTGACTGGCGTTCTGGTTGGAGCCTGTTGCCCGGCGTCTTGAGCTCGAACGGCCGCGAGAGGCGGAACGAGAGTGGGAGACTGATGACGATGCTCCTCGCCGTCGCTGTGCAGGCCGCCTCTTCTGCCTCGGCCTGCTCCTGCCTTCTAAATCTTCAAGTTTCGTTGTTGATGCCGCGTTTGATGACGCGGTGCTAGCGTTCTTGTTCAGCGGTCTCTGGAATTTCTCCTTGCAGTCTCTTGCATAAGTCTTGTGCGGGCCCTTGCACAGCGCGCAAACGGATGCGGACTCGTGCGTCTCATCTGGACTCGGCGTTCCACAGGTTTGGCAAGCAGCCCCCTTGGGTTTCGGGCAGACGTCTGCTCGGTGACCTGGCGTTCCACAGTTGATACAAGCCGCCCTCGTTTTCCGGTAGATGTAGCAGCGGCGCTCTGACCACCCGTAGTTGACCGTGAAGGGAACCTTCTGCCCGGCGAAGACGATGACTGCCGACGTAGTTGGGGCTCTGTCTCTCTCCGTCTGGCGTGACGTCACAGCGGAGATCATGCTAAAGGTCAAACGTTGTTACACCGCCGGGACGACGCTGGAGGGCTCAAACTGCGAGCAGTATCGCTTTCGCAATAAAAAACAGATAAGTGGTGGTGGTGGTGGTGGTGAAAAACATTTTTAATACTGAGAGAGAGTTTGGGGATCAGAAGACCCCGCTACATGGTCGGTATCCTTAGTCCGGGACACCGCACGACGTGGCCCCGTCTAGCGCCCGCTTCACTAGAGCCCTTTGGGACTCCAGTGTGGAGCAGTTGAGGAGGGCAGTCTCCCATGCCTCTCGGGTGGGGGTGGGGGAAGGGGGAAGGTGAAGATCCTGAGTACATGCCCACACCATGTGAAAGATGTCGCAGACCTCTCCACAGTTCTGGCAGCACCCATCTGTGTGCGGATAAAAGTGTTTGGCGATGGCAGGGCATAGAATAGTTCCAGTCTGCAGGCGCCGCAGAGTTCGCTCCTCCGCCTTACTCAGCCCCTTGGCAGGTGCCGGGTAGAGGCGGTGGCTGTCGCAGTAATGAGTGAAGATTTCGCGGAACCGCCGAAGCGGTTTATGAGCTTCTGAGCCAGGAGAGCTAGGATGAGGAGCCCGGTGTATGAGCGCTCGGGCGGCCGCATCAGCGGCCTCATTGCCTCGTAAACCCTGGTGGCCAGGAGCCCAGATAACGTTTGTGCGAGTTGGATCGGCGGGAGCCCGTCTTAGAAGGGTTGTGGCTGGCGTGAGTGGAGGCTTCACTTCAACAGATGCCAGATTTCCCTGGGTAGGAAGGGAGGGGGGGGGGGGGGGGGGGGTCATAGTAGCGAAGCACGTTTTGCACTCCGCCATTTCCTTTCCTCAAGAACCAATTTAATTCACTCAAGGAAGACATGGTAGGTTCCGGGACATCATTCAAGTCGCATACCTCTATTAATAATGCGAAATCTTTATATGGATCAATCTCAATCTCGAGGTTATGTCCGCAATAAACAGCACCATGTGGCGTCACGAGCCGACTAGTCACGCGAAGACGAGACGTCTCACCATTACTTCATTAACGGTAATTAATGCTAACTAATGTAATTAAGTGATGCCAACAGTAATCAGTATAATTAGTGATGACATCATATGAGTATGACGTCATCTCAAGTAACGTGACAACTATGTAATGTGACGTCATGCCAGGTCACGTGACGACGATGTAATGTGAGCCAGACTAAAGCCGCTAAAACCTCCTAAACAATTTCATTAAAATATTTTGACCACCACCACCAACGTATACTCATACCACCCCCTAATCCAAGAAGTTATTGTTGCGAGTGAAAAAAGGATGAAAAGGAAAGTGCCCGGGCCTGCTCACTGGCTCCAGCTGAGGCACAATTGCCGCCATGTGCAGATAGAGGAGTTGCAAGACTTGAGAGGAAAGAAGGAAAGAGCAAACGCGCGTCGCAACAACCGCGTCCGCCGAAGCGACGATGCCGGCTGTAATAGATACCCCAATCACCTCCCGACCCGCCGAATCCGCACGGTGTATATCAAACCCCAGCGATGGCATCACTGGCTGACCTCAATGCAGTGGTAGTATTGCCGACTACATTCGCATTAAAATTTTCTGAGAAACCGTTCGTCGTACAGCGTTCCAGGTGGTATCATAGCATTACTCTTTCCATATAATAGCTTACATGTCTTAGTCAAGTTGTAGGCTAGCTTGCGAAAGGGGGTCGAGATGTGAGAGCTACTGCGCCCTTTCTTTTTCTCAAAACACCTGATTTCGCATTCCTCCAAGTAAGCAAACTTATGTGCCCTTAGAATTTTTTCATGAGGTGCGACTCGGGAAGTGAGGACGGAATCCCGTCCGATTCCTCGTCGGAGCCAGCCGGGTACAACAATGATGCCGGCTAGCTAGGAGCTTGCACAATCCAAGCGCCAGAAAAAACTTCAAAGGCAAAGACTACGCAAAGGCACTGGAACCGGCCCGGCTGCCGAACCTCACGATGGAAAATTACGGGGTGATGCGACCGGCTGCAACAAGACTGGACCAAGGGAGCAGAGCAGGCCTAGGCGAAGAATGCCGCCACTCCCCAAAGGCGACTACAAGGTTATTACTCGACCTAAGAAAGAACTCGTGGTGAAATAACTCACCACCAACCAAGTAGCGCGCGCCACTGTCATTGCGTGCGGCCAGCAATGCAAGGACGAGGACCTACTCGTAAGGCTTCGCACTGGATCCAACATCATTATCGTCAGCACCCTGCACGAGCAAACGGCTCAGCTAGTGCGACACATTACCCGTCTTAAATTCGCCGGAAATACTTACGATGCAAACGCTTACGTGGCAGCTGCGGAAGACGCCCTCCGCGGCGTAATCTATGGTGTGGACCCAGGTACGTCTCCCGAAGAACTCAAAGCACACCTACGAGTCAGAACTCAAGGAGTGACCATACTCCAGGCAAGGATGCTCGGAAAATCCAAGACGGAGTGCTCACGTTCGACGGCCCAGTCTTGACGAAATTCGTTTTCTACTACGGAGGTGAAGTACCATGCTACCAGTACCGCCCCATGAGGCAAGTGTGCAACGTCTGCTTTTAGCAAGGACAAACGCTCCGACTTGTGCCCCGCACCGAACATTATTGTGTGTGGACTGTGCGGAGTACAAAACCTGCCCGACGACCACGTGTGCGCGCCGAAGTGCGTAATATGTGGCGAGACACACCGCACCGGATCCAGGGAGTGTCGGGACAGATCGAAGAAAGCAAGGCCAAAACCCACAGGAGAAAGAGGACGCAGCGGCCAACGCGGGCGACCACCCTTGTAAGGGACTGGATAGCGCTGACGAGCGCCTCCTCATCAAAATTCTCACTAACATTGTACTGTGCCCGGCGGTGCTTAAACATTTCAACACATCCTTTGATGGCGCGTGCCAGTTCTGCGGGGAGAAGGCTGACACCTTCCGCATGGTTTGGGCGTGTCAATAAAACCCATATATCCCCTCCCCACGGCCGTTCTCGACGCGCGCACTCTCTTGCTCTCTCGCGCGTCGAGACCGGCCGTGCCCCCCCCCCCCCCCCCCCCCCCCCCCCCCTGAGCACATCATCATCAAGAACAGACGTGCGCTACAACAACCGCGTCTGCCGGAGCGAAGACGCTGTCTACAACAGACACCACCCAAGCCTGAGCCCCCCGCCATCAGCGCTCAGACGCGAGCTAGAACTCGCTCGAATCAAACAAAACGAGCTCGAACTCAAAGTCGAGGAACTCACAAAAACACTAAAGGAACAACAGCGGGAACTCGACACGACTAGTGCCCTTCCAAAACGACAACCACGGGCATCCAACGAGGGAGACCCTGAAACACGAATGCAACAGATGATGCTACAGATGATGGAGGATATGATGCAGCAAATCCAGTCGCAAATGCAATAGATGCAAGCACAATTCCAAGGGTAGATCTCAGAGATCAGAAGCGCTTTTCGAAAACAAAGATATAGGGAAAACATTAGGGAAAGAGCGTACAACCGTCCAGCGCTAACAGCTTTCGCTAGCGAACAAAGGCAACAGCCGTATAACGCGTAAACATGATCAACTGATATTTGGCAATGGAACTGCAGAGGCTACCGCAAAAAGCAGGCCCTCATTATATAATATATAAACACACAACTCACACCCCCTGATGTAACTGCGCTCTAAGAAACTCGAATCAAGCCCACCTTACAGGCATACGATGTTTACGATAGTCAAAACGAAGGTAAAGCGGCCGTCCTAGTAAGTAAAGCCATTACCGCCATCACGAACGTAACTATCGCCGGCACCGACATAGAGCAGTCATTCCGAAAAAGCGAAAGGGAGGGAGCACGTTCTTACTGAACATAAGCCCGCCGAGTCAAAGAAAAGCCAAATTCCTCGAACCGTTTCATGGAGCGCACAAGCAGGCCAAAGAAAATGCGCTCATCATCGCAGATTTCAACGCCATGGACAGGAGTTGGGGATGCCAGAAACAAGACATCAAGGGATCAGCGGAGATAGCGGAATACTTTGGCTGCAGTCTAAACACAGATTCCGTGACCCCCACGATAATCAGGAATAGTGTGGACACATGCCCGGACCTCACCTTCGTACCTTCGTAAGGAAGAACAGGGAGTCACAGTGGGAAAACATGATGGAAAGCCTAGGCTGCGATCGCTTTATCTTCCGGACACGAATAGCATCGGACACGATAAAACGCCAGATTGGACAGGCGAACATCACAGACTGGAACGCGTTTCGCGGGGCCTGCAACCAATGCGAAGGCGGTATCCAATCGCTGGAGGAATGGAGCGGCATGGAACGGAATAGGGGCCGTCGCTGGGCAAGTCCACAACAGGTGCCGCACATCACAAATGTCAGATGCAGCGCCGCAGTGAAGCTACCTGTCAGCTGCTGGCAGATATTTATCACGCCACCGTCAACGGACAGATGGGGTAAGAACCGCCCCTGCCCGAATCCGGCGCTCTGATACCTCCTCCTGCCAAGGAGAGGGGGCGAACACGGAGGAATTAGAGCGCGTGTTCGCTGACGCAGAGCTTGTGAATCGGATACATGGGACAGGAACGAATCTGGGGGAAGAGGGAAGGTGGCGGGTCGTCTGATGTGCCAAGGTGAGTCACAGCATCTGCTTGAATGTTATGTGGATCGTGAGCATGGCCGCGAATCCAGCGTATGCGTGCAGGACATGGGTACTTGCGCAGAGCAGATAAATTGATTGTGTAATCTGGAATGTGCGTGCACTGAAGAGGAATCTGAACTCGTCTTTCTGCTGCGGGAACTCGATCTGCACGTTCTGAGCATTCTTAGAAACTGCGACTTATTGCCATGTGTGGCCGATTTCCCTAATTAAATCGGATTAACATCCGGCTCCCGCCTTTATTTTTTGAATTTTCCCCGTACGGTGGGCGGAGTCGACCAACGCGTATAGTGCCTTTAAACCAGCTCCGTGGAGGCTTTGCTTTCGCTTTATTTTGTTTTTTTAGGTTGCCGCGAATAAATAGTTTCATTTGCAGATAATGTAGGCGCAAAATAAGCCCGCAGAAATAAAAATACGCGCGTACTATTTGCTTCTACGGATTACTACGTATTACTCCGCCGATGGCAGAGCGGCAATCCGCCACGGGACTGGGCGAAATGCACTCCACGCGTTGGCCGACTCCGCCCATCGTACGGGGAGAATTAAAAAAAGAAAAAGGCGGGAGCCGGACGTTAATTCGATTTAATAAGGGAAATCGGCCACACAGTGCAATAAATCGAGGTTTCTAAGAATGCTCTGAACGTGTAGATTGAGTTCCCGCGGCAAAAAGACGAGTTCAGATTCCTCTTCACTGCACCTTTGAGGGTTAGTTATCTTATCCATACTCTTCAACATAGCTACGATAGGCGTAGCACGAAAAATATAAAAGATCGAAGGCGTCAGGCATGCCATGTATGCCGAAGACATAACAGTCTGGACAAACACGGGCTGCCTCGGAGAGAAGGAAGAAAGGCTACAGGAAGCGGCCTCCTGTGTAGAGCAATACCTCGGAGAATGAGGACTCGCATGCTCGACCGAGAAATGAGAGGTGAGGTGAAGAAACTTTATTTCTGCCAGATGAATACCCGTGCCCCTCCGGGTCCGCAGGCAGGCGTCCGGGGTCGGGCAGCGTCGCCGCTGGAAGGCTAGCAGCGATATAGACGCGCAGTTTCTTCTGCCAGGCGGGTAGCGTATCGTTGTATACTAAGGTCGGCACTTCTAAGTGTGGTCTCCCATTCCCCTGCATTAATTCTGCCATGTCCTGAGGCATCTATATGCATGTGTTCGAGTGTATCGGTATGTCCGGAGAACTCGCAGACCTCCGCATCCTCCCTCGATCGTGTCACCTCCTGTCCAGCTCCTCCAGAGCGGGGATGCGAAGTTTCTAGCCTGGAGACTTCTCCAGCCATAGGCCTCAGCCGAGCTAAGCGATCCTGAGAAATAAGAACTGCTGCGAGTCTGGAGAGGCAATGCAAAACCGGACCGTCCCAAACAACAAGGACCTGAAACTCAAGGCCTACCCGGAAGGGACGCCCATACCGGAAAGGACAACAATAAGAATCTTAGGCTTGTGGGTTCAATACAACCAGCGCAGTACTCACACTTTAACTCTGCTCAAAGCAACAACGCTACAAGTCACACGCATGATACTCACTGACTCTCAAACAGTCTTTCTAAAGTGCATGAATGGCAGGATAGGTCGTCACGCGCGCCGTATACTCCTCGCAGCGAGCGACAGAATTAAAAACCACGAAGAAAAAAACGACAAGACCACACACAAAATTGTGTGGGTACCGGGGCACACACGGGAGTGGCAGGGAACCAAGAGGCCGACAGGATAGCTCGAGGATACATTACTTTCCGAGCATCCGACGAGACCGCGGAACTCGGGCCAGCACCCAAAGAATACTCGGCCATACTATAAAACTATACAGAAAGAAGAATGCGATATCCCCCGCCGCACAAATCTCTCAGCAGAGAGGAAGCTGTTACTTGGAGACAATTACAGACAGGCTCTACCCCAGATAACCACTTATGTCCCTTGAACATCCTAAGAATGCCTAGTGCTGGATATTGTGTACTTCTTATAGACATCCCAATTAGTGCACGGAATGCACCGGAGATGTTCCATAGATCATCAGAAATGCATCGGTACCTCTAGCATAGGATGTGCATTAGATCAAATGGTTGGATATTTGTCGCACCAAGGAGATATCCATGATCATATAATGTAATGGATATCCTAATTTGTCCATGGAACACACTGAAGATATTCTAAAGATCACCAAAAGGGCTTCTTTACCCCTAGTAATGGATGTGCACTAGACCTCGCAGTTGGATATTTGTTGTATCCACTGGATCCACAAAAGCTACATAGCCAGCGTTGCAGAGCAGCAATCGAGAGCTGCTGAAGCATAATACAGCCCCCTTACTGCAATACAGCAGATGCTTGCAATAAAGTGTGTGCACTAAAGTAAGGAAGGAAAAATTAATGACCTTTGTAATAGAACTGCACCATTTTAAGAAACAGTGACAAGTTACTTAGCATCAGTGCTTTTTATTTAGAATATCTGCATCAGAAAAATCATAACAAATAAATATAGCACAGGGTAGTAAAAATTTCATAATAAACAAAATGAGCTCATATGCTGTGACTCTTATGCTGTGCGCGCCTAGTCTTCCTATAGTTCGAACGACTCAGTTTGCAAGCAAATACACCGACATATGCGCTAGCATTTTGGGCTATACGCAAGAATTAAGTTTCCGATTTGCAGAAAATACCCAGTACAACAGTATTTGTTACAACTTAATAATGAAGTGGCAGACGACCCTTTTATAGCACAGTAGCACTACAAGCCACATTCCTGCATATTCAGTCACATGAATATGTGCATGTTTTGCCGAAGCCAATAATTAAGGAGTAATTAAGTTTAGGAAACGAAAAGTGTGCGTGAGCGCCGGGATCGAAGGCGTAGCATGTACAGTCTTTGTCAAAAGTAACCAGGCTGCATGGTTTGCTTTTAGCTCGTACAGTGGAACCCCTACAGCATCCATGAAGCTGAAATGGTCGTTAAAGGTAAGGACTGGCAGTCTTCTTACCTTCCAACAACTTTTGGTCTTTAGGAAAGTCACAAGGGCTCCGCTATACAAGCTAGAAGCAAACCATACAGCCTGGTTACTTTTGACAAAGACGGTACGTGAGTGTAATCTGCATGCGTCTCGCGCTCTGCTCAAGTAGCTTAAGGTCAACAGGTCACAGAACCGCCACTGCGTTTTGGTTACATCACAAACGATGGCAATGTTTCGCATTATCAATGTTTTGCATGATCGCCAGAAAGCTCTGAGTAATTGCCGATGGAAGAAAACTTTAATAAATTCATTCCATGGCGCACATCTTAGGATTCAGGCTTTTCTTATATGTTCCAATGTGACACTAAAGCCGCCGAAGATATATGGCGCGTCCAATGTCTGCCTTTGGTGGACATTAACATACTTTGCACATCTATTCTTCACGCTTGGTGCACATGCACGAGATCATATATTAGGCATCCAGTGTCCATGCTTCGTGGACGTGCTCTAGATTTAAAAAATAATTATATTATTGACGTCCTATAGACGTCTAGCGCGTCCAAACATGCCGGTGGTCCTTATGAAGCACATCTAATGGACGCGCCTTTTAGGAGATGATTGGATCTTTCCGGTACGTCGAATGGATCTGGGACATATATAACCTACATATATTAAACAAAATGCACCCTACGATATACGCGGACAAATGTCCCTGGTGCGACGAAACACCCCCTCTATATCACATCACATGGGCCTGCCGAAACATAGACGTGGTCCCCAAAATACAAAACCCGAGTGCGGAGCAATGGGAGACTCTGTTGTTCAGCGACCGCTGTGAAGACCAACAAGGTCTGGTACAGCTGGCGAGCTCAAAGGGCGGCAGTGGCCAGCGGAGCCTTGGACTGAGGTTGGTTGGTTTATGTAGTTTAACGTCCCAAAGCGACTTAGGCTACGAGAGGGCAACCGACCATTGATTAGAGGTGGACGACTTCGACAAAGACTCCTGGGGATAACTAAGGAGAGAATGTCTCTGAAGATGCCCCATAACCGCACAAAAAGCACCAGAGTAAATTAAACTTTTCCCCTCCTTCCTTTCTTCACGAGGTGCGGGGTATCAAAGAAAGGAAATGCTGACAACAAAATATGTCTCGCGTAATGAATGGGCGAGCATTTTTGACAGGGTGACGTTGTTCGACCCTTTGTTTAGACCTTAATTTTGTTTCAAGCTGCTGAACTGCCTCCGCAAATTTCTAGGTGTAGCACGAGGTGAGTCGCACGACGTCGTGCGTAGAATATCGCTCTAAAAGAAAAGACAAATGTAAACAAACAGCTGCTAACGGTCGTATGCTCGCAAGAAGGCAACGCTGCGAATTCCTCTCAGAGCAGTATATATTACCATAAACATGCTTGTGAAACTAATCTATCAAATGCTAAACACATGCAGACACCGCACCAAGAGAAATGCGTTGTGTTATTAGACTGTGGCACAGATGCCTTCAGTCAATATGCAAAACCTTGCAAAAACGTGTACACCGACGTGAGATCAGTCTTTGCTGCATTTTGCAAAATATGCGGCGAATGCCTGCGAGGACGAAGCGGACACGCACGCGCTTGCGAATTTTGCTCGTTTTTGAAAGTGTCGGTTTTTGTCTTTTTGTTTTATTTACAAGGGGACAAGCTGAAGCGATCAGCCCAACGCTTCGTATTGCGCCATAAATGAAGCTGCTCGTGCGATTATCTTTGCTCTCTTTCTTTTCTTCAAGTTACTTCAAAATGAAAATAAAATTTTTATGTGTCATTTCTGCATCAGTACTAGCTAAATAAGAAAGTTCTTGTTTTCTCTTTTTCATTCGAATCTAGCGCGCCAGCTGAATACTCGTCGGACAACTCGTGGTGTGCTCCTGGCCGATATTTGGCGGTGAAGTTCGTAACATTTGTAGCTTACCGTCGGGCCTTCGGTTGGCAGTTTGTTGACAAAAAAAGAGGAGTTTTGAGTGACTGTTAAAAACATGGAGCCGTCCGGTGACTGCGACAGGAAGAAGAGCGACGCCCAGGCACGTCAGAGAGAAAGATCAGAGGCGTTTACCCGTTACCGTGACGATACTCACAAGCATACCGCCGGGAAACAGAAAGTGCCAAATGCGGCTGCATCGTTGCAAACCAGAAGCCTGGACGGTACCTCGAAGGTGTCGGCAGGAAATCCAGTGGCGCAACCGACAAAGCAGCTACCCATTGGCAAGTCAAAAGAGGCGCTCGAGTTGGAGATACAAAAGAAAAAGGTAAGCAAAGACAACTTGCCTGGACACGTGCTTCAGTTAATTTGCATACCGAAAAGTAATCGTTCAAGGACCTTGATTTCTGCTCGTCAAGAGTTGCGTGTCTCGCATTCGTGTTCCCGTGACATCAGGCTCGGTATGACAGCTGTCGAGGTGGAACTTTATCCAGTTTCACGCGCTCAAGCTTGTCTTTTAAATTTTCTGATGGAATAATTATACTGCCTCGTACCCCGGCCTGTTGCCACAAGCCTTATTGCAGGCAACCTATGCGTGTTTAGCGCTCGGCCAGCAAGAGATAAGGAAAGTTAAACCTTAGTGAGAGGTAATAGAAGAATAACCAGTTTATGTTGTATGTTTTTGTGGTCGACGAAGTATAGTGTAAGGTCATGAGATGTAAAATGGAACGTCAGCAAATCACAGCTTCACTGAATATGCACCAGATGTCTTCATTGCTTTTCTGACACGGTGCAAATAGCCCCGCCCACGGAAGAAAAACTTAAGTGACAAGCTCGTGTACACGGTGAACAACTGAAGCAGTGTGACATATGCCAAGTATTTCCTCTCGCCTATTTTTTCCCTGTGTGCAGAAAGTCATGGGAACCATCAAGTTGGAAACTCTCCCCGACAGAGGCAAGCGACTAAAGGATCAACTCAAAGAACTCGAGGATCAGCTGTCGCTACTCAGCCTCTCGGCTCCAAGTGGAAAGAGTGCTGGTTCAAGTGATTCTTCTGTGGTGAGGCACCCTCCGACTGTTTCTTCCCAAGAGCGTAGCACCACTGATGTAACTACTGCACCTCCACCAGTGGCAGAGAAGGCGGTGAAAGAAGTTGTTCATGCAAAATCCGTCACAGTAACTTCGGCCTCAAAGGAGCCAAAGAAAACTGCCTCGACAGGGAGTGACTGTTCCAAAGAGGGTCATCCTGGACGGAGCATGTCACCAAAGGGTGGTTCCAGAGTGCTTAAAGCAATGGATGGCCCAACTATAGCTACTTCAGAAGCGCAAGGTGGGAAAATGCCCGGCAGTGCAATTAGTAATGACCCTGAAAAAAATCGCACCGACGCAAGTTGCTCAGAAAAACAAAGACTGGCACCGTCAGAAGTTACTTTGACTCAGAGACGCTCACAGGAACATGCTCAGGCAGGTGGTCACTCGTCCGAGGACAAGCGTGGCAGTGATTCCGCCGGTGTTGCAGCGGCTTCCCTCTTGTCAAAGCACCCTGAGCAAGGTTTGTGTCTCCTTTGTTTTTTGGCATTTTAATGGCCAGTGCCCACTTTCTACATTACCTGCTATTTATTTTGTGGAAATCATTGTGACAGAATACTCAAGGTTTGGGCTAGTAGGTAGTCTGTGTGACACACGCGAGTAATGGAGGGAATACAATTGTGCTCCTGTACCATTGTATTCTCGTCTTCGTTCATTTGTGTTTGTATGCTGTGAATGTTCTCATTATCACGTTTTTTGTTGGCTAACTTACTCATTTTTAACTTTTGCATGTTGCTAGCTAAGAACCTCAACTGTTGCTTGAAACGTGGCTCTACACGGACTGTGTGTCTGGGTGCCTGAAGAAAATTTCATTTACCGCTGAAAAGAGTAGAATGTTAACTTGACAGTTGTTGACAAATCCCTTGCTGTTTTGGAAGGGTTTGGCACGAGAGAAACAAGGGCGTGAGAGTGACATAGGGCAGCGCTCTTCCTGTGTCCCTCTCATGTCCTTGTTTCTCACTCTATGACCCCTCCGAATCGTGACTTACTGTATTGCTCAAATTTTCACTTTGCGCTTCTTGCTAAATGCAATCAAAAGTCTAGCTTTTTAACTTTGTTGCGTATGATGTAAATGAAGGTTTTCTTGATGCTGCTTAACTGTTGAAAACATGCTTTCCGGCTTGGCATTGTTTGCCATGAGGACATTGGAGAGTTTTTGAGCTTTTAAGACTAGCACATATCAGGCATGACTTGTATCAAATGTATTGCTGGCACAGTGCTCTATTTTTAGCATTGGGCTTTAAGCTATAAAGCCTTTATCGCTGCGTAAAGAAGACTACGAACATGTTGACAAAGACGAAGATGACCGTGCGCTTCAGCAGCATCGTTATCACCTTGTGTTTCGGTGCTCGACCTGGATGATCTCATACTGTTTTAGCCCCTGCTCCCATCATGCCAGTTCCTTTAAATAAACCCCTGCCTTACATTTGGTGAAAGTGCTGTGTAACAGCCCTGGAACTCCGCAGCCGTACTGTCCCGAACCCTCTGATGCCACATGACGTTCAGAATCAGGCCGTGCAAGTGTGGACCAGCTGTTACCTGTGCCGGCTGCCTTCACCAGCAGGACCCGGCCATTTTCAGCGGGACCGATGAGCAGGATGTTGAAGATTGGCTCACGTCTTACAAACGGGTAAGCCTCTACAACAAATGGGACGATGTGACAAAACTAAACAATGTGATATTTTATCTCACTGGCGTTGCTAACCTGCGGTATCGTAACCATGAGGTGGACATTGGACCTTGGTCTGCCATCAAGACCAACTTCTTAGAAGTATTTGGTCTTCCAGCTCTCAGGAAACTACATGCTGAGCAATGCTTGCACGAACGGTCCCAGCAAGTCAGCAAAATTTTCACAAGCTACATCGATGATGTCCTTGACTTATGCAAGCGCGTAAACCTCCACATGTCGGAAGCTGACAAGATCAAACACATCTTGAAGTGTATCGACGGTAATGCCTTTCAGGTGCTGATAGCGTGCGACTTGCGCACCGTTGCTGAAGTCGTCTCCCTCTGCCAAAGCTTCGACGAGCTGTGCAAGCAGTGAACACTGACTCGTCAGCACCCTAGGCAGGTTGAGTCGCTTGCTGGGCTGACACCTACAGTTGACACCTTTCTGCTGCAACAAATCAAGGACTTTGTTTGTGAAACAGTGGCATGCCAGCTCTCTCTTCTGCCAAGCCCTCCAGAGTTACCACCACATTTGGCTCCGGCTCTCCGAAATGCCATTCACGAGCAGGTTGTTGAGACTCTTCTGCCCACCCATCCGATATCACCTGTCGCCGCTCCACTGACATGTGCCAACTTCGTCACCAGACCTCGTCCGCCGACCTGTCCCTCGCGTCCAGCACCTCTGCGAGCACCGGCACCTTACTTTTGGCCGGCTTCACTAGTCAGCAATCCCTGGCGTACCACCGACATCCGGCTTATTTGCTACATTTGCGGATTGCCAGGCCATGTGGCACGGCTTTGCGTCGTTGTCTCTAAGCTTCAGTGCCATCTCGTCAAGCCCCCTGGTACTGGCCTTCTTCTAGTCAGTACTCCGGGTCTGATGAGCCGTCATGAACTCGTCCTTTTTGCCCTGACCGTTCCGCCCTATCCAGCCGCCGTTCACCTTTGCCACGATGCTGCTCAATCTCTCCTATGCGACGTCGCCCCAACAGTACTCAAGAGGAAAACTAGGCACCACAGTTCCTGATGTGAGAACTGCGCCCCTGTCAATCTAAAGGCCTTCTATATCACCTGCTAATCTTATTGAAGTCACATCTGAAGTCACATATCACATCAAGCCATCCGCAGCCAGCGTGTGCCGCTCGAGTTGTGATACAGGACTTGCTCTAAACGATCAAGTTCATCGTGCTGCCTTATTGCTCTCGTCCTATTATTCTGGGCTAGGATTTTCTATCACTCCACCGCGCTATCAATGACTGTGCTCGAGCTGAAGTCGGCTTCTCTGTTCTGCCCAATCCTTTGCCGGACGCTACTCCTGTTTCTTAAGTTAAAGCCCTCGCCGCCGAAAACATCGACCTTCCTCCATGCTCTTCCATCCTTGTCCACCTCTCGTGTGAATCTCTTAGCAACGCCACTGTCTTCTTCACACCGGCCCACACTTTTCTACACTGCAAGTGTCTTCCTTTGCCATACGCTGTACTGACTGTCTCCGCTTTTGGTCTCTAGCCCATTTTCCTCCCCTACTGCTTTGCGCCTTGGTGAATGTCTCAACAGTGTACAGCTCATTGCATCTCTGCTCATCCGTGAGAAGACTGACAATGCACTGCACCTCGCCTTGAACACGTTTAGCCCGCCTTCCTCTGCGCCCGATCCCTCTTCTACCTAAGCGTTGTTCTGCTCCATCAACTCCAGTCTTCCTTTGCCGCAACGGACACAGCTTCTCAACCTCCTTCACCAGTTCCGCTCTGCATTCGACTTTCATCAACGTTCCTTGGGTAGAACTGTCATTGTCACCCATCGCATTGACACTGGTGCCCACGCGCCGCTGCGGCAGCGCCCCTATCGTATGTCTGCGTCTGAGCGCCAGACTATTGAAAAGAAAGTCGACTAAATATTTCAAAACTGTGTCATTCGGCCCTCAAGCAGCCCTTGGGCATCACCTGTCATCCTTGTGAAAATGAATGATGGCTCCATCCACTTTTGTGTGGATTACCGCCACCTAAATAAGATCACATGCAAGGATGTCTATCTCCTCACGCGCATAGATGACATTTTGAACTGTTTGCAAGGGGCAGAACTCTTTTCTTCTCTCGACTTACGTTCTGGGTAATGGCAAGTTCTCATGGAAGCGGCCAATCGCCCAAAAACGGCTTTTGCGACACTTGATGGCTTGTATGAATTTACTTCAATGCCTTTCGATGCTTGTAAAGCCCCTGCAACCTTCAAAAGAATGATAAGAGACACTTTTGCGTGGCCTAAAGTTGAAGATGTGCCGGTGCTACCTCAACGATATTGCTGTATTTTCTCCTGACTGTGACATCTATCTCTTCCGCCTGAAGCACATCTTGACCTGCTTCTCTGACTCCTGCCTGCAGCTCAACCTGAAAAAATGCCACGCGGCAGGGAACTGTTGGGCTATCGTTGCGGTTGGTCATCTGACGAGATGTGCCGAAACCGCTGCCCTTCCGGCCGCCACAGTAGCAGAAGTCGCCACCTTCCTTTTATAATGTTTCGTCACGGTGCACCTCGTAAACTGCTCATTGAGACCGAGGCCATGCCTTCTTGTCCAATGTTATCAAAGCCCTGCTCACACAGTGCAACATCATTCATTGAACCACCTCCGCCTATCATCTGCAGACCAACGGCCTCACCGAGCGATTTAACCGCACCGTTGGGGATATGCTCTCTATATACATCGCTTCTAACCACTCGGATTCGGATCTCATCCTTCCTTATGTGACTTTTGCATGCAATACTGCTATGCAGTCCACTTCCGGCTTCTCTACTTTTTTTCTTCTATACGGCCATCATCCATCTGCTATAATAGATACCATACTCTCTTATCAACCTGACGCCTCTGAATATACCTCCTATCTGAAGCCGCGCAACACGCAGAAGACTGCCGCCACTTCCCTGCTCACTCACGGCCGACTCCTACTATCTCCAGAAATCCCACCGCAACAAGACGTGGGTTCGATCCTGGCCTTGGCTGTCAAATTTCAATGGAGGCGAAATTCTATAGGCCCGTGTACTGTGCGATGTCAGTGCACGTTAAAGAACCCCAGGTGGTCGAAATTTCCGGAGCCCTCCACTACGGCGTCTCTCATAGCCTCAGTCGCTTTGGGATGTTAAACCACCATAAATTGTAAACTGTAAACAATACCGATCACGGCACACCGCACTTCTCTCCTGGCACCCTTGTGTGGCTCTGGATGCCGTCAAGTACCTGTGGACTGTCATCAAAATTTCTTGCCAAGTATCAGGGCCCCTACCACGTTGTGGAGTGCACCTCTCCTGTTAACTACGTTGTTGAACCCATCACACTATCTACTGATCTCCGCCGCCATGGCCGCGAGACTGTTTGTGTACAGCGCCTCAAGCCTTACTATAACCCCGCCATCTTACCGTTGCCGTAAGTCACCAGGATGGCTCCTCTTCTTCCCGGGAACAATTGTAAAGAAGATAACGAATATGCATGACAAAGATGAAGATGGCCATGTGCTTCAGCAGCATCGCTGTCACCTTGTGTTTCTTGTGTTTCTGTGCTCGACCTGGATGATCTTGCACTTTTCGCTGCAGCTGCCATCGTCCCAGTTCCTTTAAATAAACCCCCACCTCACAGCTGATGTGTTAACAGCCTTTGCTCAAGATGTTATGGTTGCAATGCTGGGTTTCCTGTTTGATGCAGCATACACACAAGAGTCGCACAAATTTGTCTGCATTGAAAGATAGTACTGGATCACTTGCATGCTTTCCTATGGCAGTCTCCGCGTGTGTCTCTGCTCATGTGTCTGCATGACTAGCACTGCTCTTAACACCTTAAGGGCTCATTGAAAAGATGGAAAAGGTACCAAAATGGTTCTTTTTTTTATGACATGAAATGCTTCAATATATCATGTTCAAAACACAAGCATATCGGTGAAAGCATTTTACGGCAGAGAATAATGTTTTGTTAGGCATTATGTATTGTGCATTTCTAAAACTTCAGAAAGAAAAGGTTGGTTTGGAATGGCAGCAAACAAAATGCACTATTCATCCATTGATTCTCTCCAAATTACTGGAGGCTACCAGCATGGTAGTGCTCAAAACACTGCACTAAGCACAGGGCCTTCTCGCACCACTTACACCGGATCCTCATTTCCTTGTGGATATCTTGTCACTATCTTCTTCACTTGAAGAATAAAACTTCAAGTCTACATCTTCATTGCTTGCGCTATCATCATCCAATGGATAACACTCTCCGCACTAGAATGCTGCACGGATGGTGGCATGTTTGTTTGAAACCGCGGAGCAACCTCATGCTAACAGGGTGAGCCTCAACGCGCGAGGAATGCCTTCTGCCATCTGGTATAGATACTCTAATTCAGTAAAAGCGTGGATGAAAGAGCGAGTGCTGCCATGTATGCTTTAAATGTAAAAGCACCATTTGACAAGTACAGCTTGTCAAAAGCCATTTAGAAAGCAGGGAAACACCCATGACGAGGTGAGCTCATCATAACCGAAAAAGTAGCTGTCGCTCGTGACGAGCTGAGGTCGTCCTGAGCCCTGCATGGTTAAAAGGGTGCAGACATAAAAAATCTAATACCTGCCAAGGGTATAATCTGTTTCCTCAGCATATTGGGATGGCACACAGCAGGTTCTGATTGCAGGCGTAGAGTGGAACATCATTAAATACGATTTTCAATAGCAGCTTTGGAGTTTCCCTCTGCATGAAAATTGGCATTGAATGCAACGTAATCCAAGCAGAGCAAAAATTATGGTGTCTGTGCGCCTGTCTCAAAAGACTGTGATCTGGAACCTGATAGGGCACTTGGTGGCACATAGTACTTCTGGCATCAATTGTTTCCGAGCCCACATGATCAGAGATGCTGCAATGGGTTGAATGTAACGTCATGCAGGAGCCACGCCATGGTGCTAACTGAAAACCAAAGGTGGTGGTAAAGAATGTCTTTAACTAATTAGTCTGTGTGTTTTTTTTATTATTATTTGTTTTCATTTTTATTGCACTTGTGGCGATTTTTCAAGGCAGGAACATTGACATGCAGAACCTTGATGCCTTTCAATCTTTAATTTCTGCAGAAGCAGAGCTGTGTGTCTGCTGCTCGGATAAATGGTGGCTGTTTATTTCAGTTGGTGCATACACTCTGGCTGGTGTAACATTAAGAGAGACTTCAGAAAGAAAGGGTTGGTTTTGAATGGCAGTAACAAAATGCAGTATTCCTCCATTGATTCTCTCCAAACTACTGGAGGCTACCAACACCGTGGTAGCGCACAAAACACTGCACAGGGCCTTCTTGCACCACCTACACCAGATCTTCATTTTCTTGTGGATGTCTTGGCACTGTCTTCTTCGCTTGGAGAATAAAACTCGAAGTCGACATCTTCATTGCTTGCGCTATCATCATCCAATGGATGACACTCTCTGCACTAGAATGCTGCACAGATGACGCCATGTTTGTTTGAAAGTGCGGAACAATCTGATATTGACAGGGTGAGCTTCAACACGCAAGGAATGCCTTCTGCCATTTAATGCGATGACTAACTCAATAAAAGTATGGATGAAAGACCAAGTGCTGCCATTTATTCTTAAAATGTGGAAACGGTGACCTGGAACCTGATAGGGCGCTTGGTGGCACATAGTACTAGCATCAAATATTTCTGAACCCACGTGATCAGAAATGCTGCGATGGATTGAATGTAACGTCATGCAGGAGCCGTGTCATGGTGCTAACTGAAAACCAAAGCTGGTTGTAAAGAATGTCTTGTAACTAATTAGTAGGTGCGTTTTGTCTTTTAGTATTGTTTCCATTTTTATCGCACTTGTGGGGATTTTTCAAGGCAGAAACATTGGCATGCAGAATTCTGATGCCTCTCAATCTTTAATTTCTGCACAAAGTTGAGAAATTTCAGTGTATAGAAAAAGAGTATGCGATGGTCACAGTAGTTTTCGGTTTGCTGCTGGTGTAAATGAGAGCAGTTTATTTCAGTAGGTGCATAGACACTGGCCAGTGTAACATTAAGAGACAGAAAGAGAGCAAAGCAATTGGGAGAATGAATTATTTGACGTTTTTCTGGTCAGATTCAAGAGCAGGAAGATGCCTTAAGACAGACTCCTAATGTGCACAGCACATGGCTGAAGACCTATTAGGGTGACAGTGGATACCAAGGAAAAAGGATCGCAGGTAGTCAAGAGCAGTAGAGAATGGTGCAAGATGGATAAGTGGGAGTCGCCAAGAGCGTTCTTTCTCCTGTGGCAGATGTAATTTAGCTGATGGTGCTGTTTTGTGCACTGATTAAGTTGTAAAATAACGCAAAAAAAATTCTTTGGTTAGCCTTTATGGCAGTGCACAGTATTCATTTAGCCCCTCAAGCCATGCATGTGCTTCCAGCATAGTGGCTTAGTGGCTGTGGTGTCCAGCTGCTGAGCTGATGGGCACAGGATAGAATCCCATTTCCAACGGCTGCATCTCAGTGGAGGCAAAAAGTGAAAGGCGTCCCATGTGATATACAGGGGCTATGCACATTAAATAATCCTATACCACTCAACAGAAATGAGTGAAAAGGGAGGACAGCTTACTCCCTTTTTATTCCCATATAGGTGCATTTGTGTTCAGAGTGCTTTAGCTTGTCTATATTAATCTGGAGCCCTCCACTACAGCACCTCTCGTAGCCTGCATGTAGCTTTGGGGACATTAAACCCCACATAATGTACCGTAAGCAAACTTGAGCCCTGCGTGTTTCTGAGTTGCACATTTTTTTAGTTTTTTGCTGTTTGAGCTACCTTCGCTTGTTGCTGTTTTAGTTGCTTGCGTTTCTTTCTTAGTGCTCATTTCTGCTGCGCGTTTTCTCAATACCCGTGGCCACCACCAGGGGTCACTAGCGGCAACATAGTGGCAAAGAGACGTCCCGTGAGTCCCGTGGCACGTGTAGGCAGCCATCACGATGAGCCCCGCCCGCCGACGAGTGCGCTGCACAGCGTGTACGAGCGGCGTGTCCTCCTCGTCTCTCCGCTGCCGCTCACCAAGACCTCTCCACCAGCCAGAGGGAGAGGATCCGCAGCAGAGGCGCTGGGCACGCGCATCCCTCGGGGCCTCTCGGAGAGCTGCACGGCCCGCCTGAAGCACTTTGCACAGTGGGTGCCTTCCTTCTTGCTCAACTAGGTGTGCGTGATGGCGACATTTTGGAGTGGTATTGCATACAAATGTGGCGGGAAAAAAATGGATTGCAGTATTGAATAGAGTTAACATGGCATGAAACTGTGCATAGAGACGGGACAAGATATAGACGACAAACACAAGCAGCACTATTCACAGACTAGCTATTCATCATCAAGTCCAACACCAGACTTATCGAATAGAGTGGCAAATATTTTCAGATCGTATCAGTTCAGTTAAGGCTGACAGAACGGAAAAATGTGTGGTAGCATTCCAAGCATGTTATGATGACGTTTGTAAGCACACGGTGTGTAATGTGGAGAGCGAAATTGGTCTTCATAAAAATGGCGGGTGACCTGCTACCCCACTTACTGTTTTGCGAAATATTTTCGGCGTTCTCTGTATGGCGTAAAAAATAGTCGTATTTGTGGCATGAAGGGCACTAAACTCTCCTGAAAGAAAGAAATCCCTGCTAGGTGCAGAACACTGAGCCATTGCGGTCGCTTAGAAGTCCGGTATGGTGGAGTGCAAAGTCTGTGTCATTTGCCACGGAATGATCCTTTGATGCCTTCTAAGTTCAATGCAGGAGTAAAATAAATTTGGTTTTAGCACGCGAACACAGTGTTCACTTTTGTATTGCTCGTGTGTGTACCACTTACGATGAGGTAAACCGGCATTTTTTTTTTCTGCATTGGTTGAAGCATGGCCTGCTAAAAACTTGTTGATGGGAAAATCTGTGCTTTTTTTATCTTTCAATTTGAAAACAAAAACATTTGCAACATCTGCTGGGCCAGTAGCGAAGCTAGTACTGGCCCATTGTACACATTCATTATTTCAGTAGCAGAATATACATAAAGCTTGATTATACATGATCAGTTGGCAAAGCAATGGCGGTCACTACTCAAGAACTGACATAAAAAAGCTCAACAAACATAATCCTCAATTTACAAAATAATAGAAACACTTAATAGAAAACAGGAAGTTGCTAACCATCTTGATTTCAAGTGGTACTGTAGTCCATAATTTCGCTCTGTAATATTGAATGGAGCACTGTCCATAAATGTTTTGGGTTACAGGGTAATTAAAATTAATATTGCTTGCATTTCTGGTATTCCTGTTAGGCAACACAAAAATGTTAATTGAAAGCGGATAATTATTTTGTATGGTGTTATTCACCACCATTGGGATTCTCATTCTGTACACCAAAGGAAATGGTAAAATCTGTAACCTGTTTGAGTAGATCATTATACGCAATGCTCTTTTTTACAAAGAAATAATTGGATCAGTGTAGGACCTGCATGTACTGGGCCACGGCTGTTTGTCTTAGTCGTTGTCCTATGTGTCCCACGCTTGGTGGAGCAGAATCCTGTCCAGCCAGCCTGGTGAGTGGGATGAGAGCTCCCAGCCGGAGGGGGTCCGGACTCCCCTCATGCCCCACCAGCTGCAGGCCCTGCGTTGGATGCTCTGGAGGGAGGAACAGGAAGTGCCAGGGGGCATCCTGGGTGAGCCTCCTTGTTGGCTGCAATCGCTTGGCAGCAGTGACCTCCGTGTGAACTGCATGGTCTGTCCACATAGACTGCACTTCTAACCACTCATTACTGGTGCACACACTGGTAGTGCAGTGATGCAGATCGGTGATGCAGATTGCTGGTGCAGATTGCTGGTGCAGATTGCTGGTGCAGATTGCTGGTGCAGATTGCTGGTGTGGATTCAGCTGGTCTCCCATACTAGCAGCGATATGGATATGAAAGTCAGTATTGCTAGCTAAAAGTGGGGACACCTCTGCGAGGCCTCTTTGCTTACTTTATTTATTTATTTATTACAGATATTTGCAGCGCCCGAGGGCATTATTGCAGGGGGGGGGGGGGGGGGGACACAATAACTTCTGCTCATTTGGCCTAAAGTACACATAATAAAAATACAATCACACAACTAATAGATGAGGAAAAGCATGCACTGAAGGAAGACAACCACCCTCCACAAATAAAATGACACTAATAAAATGAAAAAGACACACGCAAGACAACTGCGCGCCACGTCATACATCAGATAAGAATGCGCGGAATTGACCTTCCGTGTAGCACTCAGTGACGCCGGCTGGTAGCCTGTTCCACTCATTGATCGTCCGTGGAAAGAATGAGGTTTTGTAAACATCTGTGCGACACTTAATCTCTCGGATCTTCCACTGATGATCAACTCGTCTAGAAAAAAAGTGAGGTTGAAGAAGATACCGGTCTTTGTCAATGCTCAGCTTTCCAAAATAGATGCGATGCATGATTTGTAATCTCAAATTCTCAAAGACGTAAGCAGGTACCTGTACCCAGGCGACCTTCCAGAAGTGCTCTTCACTGCAGAGTGGATATGGGACTAGTGACTTCGCATGGTTAAGTTACTGTAAAAGCTCATCAATTTGACACCCGTTAATTTGGAAAAGCAGTTAATTTGAACTGCTGGCTTGGTCGTGGCCAACTCCCATGTAAGCCTCTGGCATCGAAAGCTCGCTAATTTGGACACTACAGGTGTCTCATCAGTTTGTTCAAATGGGCTCCCAAAGGAAGTCTGCATCCAGGTATGACCGATGCAGTATGAGATCATTGAAGTAGCCCTGCTCAAAACCTGAATTCCATGCTACATAGTTGCGCACGTGCGACGTCCACACGATGGCAGGCATGCTGATGAATGGTTGGCCCCATATCTGAGGACAGTCCAACTGTTTAGTTTTGGTTTTGCTTTTCTGAGTTTCGTGCCAACCCACAGTGACGGCGCCTCGACCAGCCAGCATCAGCCAGCCAACCTAACCCAGCTGAAGACTGTTTCGGATGCTGGTTGGCGCATTGCTGGTGTTTTCTTTCACTTTTTTTTTTTCCCCAGCTTTTGCACCGTTTCCTTCGCCTGCATTCGCATGGTTCCGTTCTTCCACCAGTGTGCCAAAACCGCGCGCTCGTCATGTGTCATTAGCTGTTTGTGCGATGAAGCCTCCTCACTCGCCACTTATGATGAGCTTAATGCGGTAGCTCTTAAGGCTCCACCACGTCGCAAGGATGCGAGATTCCGGCGCAGTTCTGCTTCGACGCTTCCGACATTATGCATGCTATAAAGCATTAGTTAAACGTGAAAAACAGTCATTGCTGTGCTGTTCTGATCTCAAAATCAGGTACCCAGTGCCCAGTCTTTCACCAAATAAATTTACCATGATGCAAGCAACTCTTGACAGTTTTTTAGGGGTCATTGGATAATTCGAACTTTCAGATAATTCAAACATTTCCTTCGGTCCCTTGCAGTTTCAATTAATGACCTTTTCCTGCACCTGTGGCCATTTGGCACATGAACTCAGCAAGACACCAGAACGTTTTGTTATATATTGATGACAGTAACCAGCCTATAGCGCTTGTACTCAAGATCATTAGCCCCCAAATTCTTGGTGTAAAGACTTGTGCATGCTATCATAAACCGTGAAAACTTTTTTTCTGGCTGCTGCTTTCCTTTTAGTTCAGGAAAAATAAAGTCATTATTATGACTTACTACCTTGGTCTGTGGTCTAGAGCAGCATTGCAGTACTTGCTCAGGGGCACTATGTCGGCATAACAGATGAGGTACAGTGGCAGCAGGCTGGCGTTTTTGGTACCACAGTGCTTGGAGCGGGGGAGGCCGAAACCTTTAGCTTCGTTCATTCGCCGTACCTTTTTATCGGTGATCATCCGATGTGCTCCTTGCAGTGTTCATGCAAAGCTATTGGAGCAGCGTTTCTCACCCCTGTTGCATGCCAACTGTAGAAATTGCTCCTACATGTGCTTTTGCGTCATTTGTGGCTGACCACTTGCTTCCGAGAACCCTTGGGCATCTTGACAGCTTTCCATCCAGACGTTGCTAACTTGCACTTGCTTCGTGGATAATGGTCAGAATTTTTTTCTTCCTCTTTTGAGCTGGCCTCTTGAACTCACCTGCAAGTTGGAAGGCATGGGCATTACATCTGAAAAAATACGACATCAACGTCAGTTAATAGAAGTACCTGCCTGTGACGTCTTGTGCTTATCTCAGCAATTTTAGGCAAGAACAGACACAAGCTCCCCCCCTCTCTTTTGTGTGCAGCTGACTTTGTATGTACCCCTTCCTGATGTTCAACTGTCTGGTGCAGGATTAGAATATTAGACTCGGTATTCAGGCCGGCCTTGTCGTCTAGGAGATATGCTGTCGAAGAGATATGCTTTTTTTCCACTCGGTGCTAATGGTACATTGGCAAAACATTTTTCAGTTTCGAGTAATGCTTAGAATCCATCTTGGGGGCTTCCTCTTTGTGCCTAGGCGGCGTGGGCACACTTTTATTTTTATTTCTCTTTATGAGCCTAACCTAAACTATGTTGTGGTATCGCACCATCTGGGTACGAATGTGAGTAGCAGGCGGATGCCATCCTTTTGTAAGGATGCATCCTGCACGTGGCCATGGTCACTACAGCTGGTTTGGGATTGCACGTCAGAACATCGGAGAAATGGTTCGCTAACTTGAGGGTAACACAGTAATCATAGCGCAGGAAGAACACAGCACAAAGATGAGACGGGACAAGTGCTATAGCGCTGCAGTGCTTGTCTCGTCTCGTCTTTTTCCTGTGTTCTTCCCGCGCTATGATTACTGTGTTACAATGAATTACCAACCTGCCCAAGCCTATTCCGTTCTGAAGACCACTTGGAGGGCATTGTGCCAAACAAGCACTACTCTTCAAGCGAAGATCAAGCATTACCTGGCGCTCAGTTGCAACTGCCTACTTTGACGCAGGTACATACGGAGTATGCGAGGCATGTTTCAAAACTAAAAGTATACATTTCATTTGCGGAATAGTGCAAATTTGTTGCTCTGAATTAGCAGTATTTAAAAGAAAGTTTCTGCCGTTTAAAATTAGGGCCCTTAGTAGTGGTAGACAAGGAAGTTTCGAGAGGAAACCAGCAGGAAAGGAGGAATGTCACTGCCTTTTGAGTATAACAGGACGCTGAATTGCCAGTGTTTGAGGAGACGCCTGTGTTTAGCATGCGCTTGGAAGCTGGGGAGCTGTGGAAAAAACTGCGCTGCATTTTCATCTGCAGCTGATGCGATGGGTCTGGGCAAGACGCTGACCATGCTGACGCTGGTGGAGCAGCAGCGACCGAAGGACAAGTCCTGGAAGTCGGCCATTGGCTCCAAGGATGGTGGTGGAGATGGTTTGTGTCTTTTATGCCTCCTCACCTACGCCCGTCCCATGGCTGTAGAGAGATTCTTTCATGCTCTTCCAGCTGTTAGGATTGGCACTGATTTAATTTATTTGTTGAACCAGCATTTGAGCTGGCCGTGACATCAACTGGAGAGCACATTGTTGTGAATTTAAGCACAGTCCTTTAAATCATAAATTGCTGTTTCTTGGTGTAGCTGAGCAAATCTTACCACCGCAGGCTGCACCAATTTGGGCACATGCTTTAGGCTTGTTGTTGAATGGACAAATATTCATTGCATCATTACAGAAAAGATGCCCACGAAAAGCTTTCATGACACAACAGAGCAAACGGGAAATACGCCTCTCCGGTTGTGTTCTGTCATGGCATGCATTGCGGGTTGTTCATTATTAAACCCCTTGAGCAAATGTGCAAGACTTGAGGTGCTAACTGAAATAAAATTAACTCACCCTTGCAGTAAAACCCACAATTCATCTGTACCTTGGGTAGTTGGCATTCTGGAGAACAGTTGAAGTGGTGTCATGTCAGGTAACTAGTGTGTGTGTGTGCATTAGAAACTGAGTGCTTTAGCTGGTTGTTTCAGGGAAGAACCGAGTGACATATGAAAATGAAGTCTACCAGCACAGTGTCAGATGACACTTTTGGTGACGAGATGAACTGCGTTTTGTGTTGTAAGCGCTGGTATGTACCTCAAGCTCCCGAGTTGTGCCATGCACATCTGACATCCATTGGTATTGGCGGAGTGGGTGAGGGAACAAACACGGGTTAATGACATCCTAGTTTAAATCTTGGGCAGGGCATGCAATGTGAAGGCAAGATAACCGCTGGTCCTTAAGGGTAACGGAGTGGATGCCAGGAGAAGGCAACCGTAGCAGGGGACGGCAGAAAGTTAGGTGGGCGGATGAGATTAAGAAGTTTGCGGGGATACAGTGGCCGCAGCTGGCAAAGGACATGGTTAATTGGAGAGACATGGGAGAGGCCTTTGCCCTGCAGTGGGCGTAGTCAGGCTGATGATGATGGTGGTGGCATCGTTTTCCACAGACGGTGAGGCGAAGGTTGCGCCATCGCCCCGGGGTGGCACCCTGGTGGTCTGCCCTCTGTCCCTGCTCCACCAGTGGGAGGAAGAGGTGGAGCGCCACCTGCCTGGCCAGTGGCGGGTGCGGGTGCACCATGGCCGCAACCGCTCTGCGGACCCCCGGGAGCTCGTGCGCTGCCACCTGGTGGTCACCACCTACGACACCATCAGCAGCGACTGGGCCCGCATTGACGCTGCCGGCAACAAAGGGGTGCGTGTTGTCCCCCATTTGGCTGCGGAGTGTTTTTTTTCACCGTATGAGCCACTAAAGCATGGCAGTTGAGACAAGGCCCACTATTCGGCCCAGAAATTGGAAAGTAAGCTGTACAGGACCCTGGTGATAAGTTTATTGAAAAAAAAACGAAACCAGTTTCAGGAAAAACTAGCTTCAGCTCAAACAGCACAAGATGTTAAGCCCCGCCACGGTGGCTCAGTGGTTATGGTGCTCGGCTGCTGACCCGAAAGACGCGGGTTCAATCCCGGCCGCAGCGGCCGAATTGCGATGAAGGCTAAATTCTAGCGGCCCATGTACTGTGCAATGTCAGTGCACATTAAAGAACCCCACGTGGTCGAAATTTCCGGAGCCCTTCATTACGACATCTCTCATAGCCTGAGTTGTTTTGGGACATTAAACCCCAATAAACCAAACCAAACAAGTTGTTACGGCAGTAAACTTAAACACAAGAAGCACTGTTAATGAGGTAGTTGAGCCATAAACATCCCTGCTCGATCACATGCCTTATGTTATCACCATTGCCGAAACTTGGCTTTCCTCTCTTATATCTAGCAGTGGTATCTTCTCACCAGAATACATTGTTCTGTGAAAAGATAGACGCTATCATGGCAGTGGTGTGGTGATTCTTGTCAAGAATGGCTTTCACGTTTTGCCAGTGTCAGATTTAGCCTGCTCTGAAGCACTCTGTCGCAAAGTTCTCATAGGCAAACTGGTTTACCACATAGGAGCAGTGCAACGGCCTCCGAGCTCTAGCACAGACACGATGAATGATTTAGCTGAATGCGTGCAACATCACCTTTATTTCTCACAAGGGATCATACTAACTGGGGTTTTAACCTTCCTGGTGTATCGTGGGAATACCTCAAAAGCAGAAAGGTGGAAATTGCCTGTATGGGTGTACTGCTTGATATAGCTTTAAACTTTAATTTAAAACAGATTGTTTTTCAACCTACACGTGTCACTGACAACAGCCAAAACGTTCTAGATCTCACGTTTGTTAATGATAAGCTTGTAAAGGATGGTCTTTTTTTTGGGAAACAGTTGATGGCTTTTTAGATCATAAGGCAACGAAATCTACTTTGACATGTCAGTAGAAATTTGTTCAATGGGGGACGAGGTTGGTGTATGATTGGGATCACTCAGGCAGCTTGTGCTTGAACATCTTGAACATTCTTGCACCGAATTTTAACTCCAATTTACCAATTCGGCGGTTTCAGCTGAGTAGCTATGGTTAGTTTTCAAGAGTAACGTTGAGCATTGCTTGTCGAAATATGTACCAACCAAAGTCGGAACCATACAAAAGGTTTGTGGACCCCGCCGCAGTGGCTCAGTGGTTACGGCGCTCGGCTGCTGGCTGAAAGATGCGGGTTCGATCCCGGCCGCGACGGCTGAATTTCGATGGAGGCTAAATTCTAGAGGCCTGTCTACTGTGCGATGTCAGTGCACGTTAAAGAACCCCAGGTGGTTGAAATTTCCGGAGCCCTCCACTACTGCGTGCCTCATAGCCTGAGTCACTTTGGGACATTAAACCACAATAAACCAGCCAATAAACCAAAAGGTTTGTGGATAAGCAGGCAAATCATACAGTTGAAGCTCAAGATTTCCAGGCTAAGAAAACTTCGAATCAAATCATCTCTCTCTAGATACAGTTTTGAAATCCATGAAAACATCCGTGCAAAATATCTAAATGTCACTTTAAGTACAGTCAAAGTGCATTAGTTTGGAAATCTGGATAATTTGAACGCCGGATAATTTGAGCTCAGTCCTGGCCAACACCCATGTAAGTCCATGGCGTCAGATGCTCGCTAACTTATACGCTACGGGTCTCATACGGGTAATTCAAACAGGCTCCCGAACGCAGGCCATATCCAGGTCATGACCGGCGCAGCAACAAATCGTTGAAACCATGCTGCATAGTCGCTTGCACACCTGTGACGTGCGCATGACGGCCAGCGTGATGACGACCGCCAGCCTGCAGCGGCGGTGGCACAGCTAGCCAGCATCAGCCAGCCAATCTAACTCGGCTGCGCAGAGTTTCGGATGCTTTTTTCCTCCCTCCCCTCTCCTTTTTTTCTCGCCGTTTGCACTTGCAGCTGCGTGGTTTTGTTCTTCCTGGTTGCCGAAACTGTGCACATGTCATGCTCCATTCACTGTTAAGCGTCTTCACATGCGACGGTTCCACTTACGATGGGTGTGAAGTGGTCGCGGTGGAGCTCCACCGTGTTGCATAGTGAAGGATGTGTGAGGCACTTATGGTTTTGGAGCAGTTCTACTTCGATGTTCCCGACAGTACGCATGCAAGAAAGCATTGACGGAAATGTGAAAAACCGTCATTGCAGCGCTGTTCTCGTCATGAAATCAGGCAACCATTGTCCAGGCTTCTGCCAAATCAATTTCCCATACTAACAGCGATTCTCTGCAGGTTTTTTTAGTCATTCGTTAATTTGAACATTTTTTCCAGTCCCTCGAAGGTCAGATTAATGAGCTTTTGCTTTATTAATTCATTTCCTCAAAAATTGTAGTGGTACCTTAATTCCAGGCCGCACAAACAGTGTAGTCTGCCACCAAGTAATGCTTTAAATAGGGCAAAAGTTTGATGTATAATTTAACTCCGCCTTCACTGCTGATAACGGCGTGATACATGCCACAGGCTCCTTTGGTTGTGGTAGCACCAGTAAACAATGAAATAACATTAACGGAACCCAGAATTCTATTCTTATTGCTAGCCACTGACATTAAGAAAGCCAACAGCCCTGACAATATTCCTAACCCTTTCTTAAAGGGGTGGAGATGCCACTTAATATTTGGTTGGTGCATTCTTTGTTTCAGGCCTTGCATATTGCCCCGGGGTGTGTGGCATACACGCTCTGCAGTTCATATATGCGTGATAAATAATTTAGTACCGCTTTATTTATACTGAGCGATTTCGGATTGGGCTTCTGAGTGCCGTGGTGTGCCAGGATGTCACAGCCCAGGGAAGAGCAGAAACTCTGGTCCCATGGGCCCCAAAGTTGTGATGCATGGATTGCTGTGTCATCTGCTTTCGTACACATGCCGTGCATGCCAGCATCTTTTGAAATGCTTGCAGAATTAGTCAGTGCTGTGATATGCTGAGAAAAACCCAAGTGGGCGAGGAACAACACCAAGTTTTGAAACCAAGCAGCTGCTTGAGCTGATCTTGGTCAACATATCGCAAATCCCAACACGGTTTTTACATTGTACTTAGCTTTGCCACACTTAGCAGACGCTGATGCTTGGCAAACATCCTTGTCGGTAGTCCATAGCCGACAGCGAAACAGTCAGCCGATCTCCTTGTCACATAACAATGGCAGGATGCCTCACTGCCCGTGCTGAGCAATACGTGTCGCTCTCTTTCACTTCGTCCCACCTGCACAGCCGCATCATCAGCTCCCATGGCTGCAGATTTCGATATCTACTGCTCACACTTCTGTGCTGCTTTGTAGCAAACAG
Source organism: Amblyomma mixtum (assembly GCF_055824585.1). Classification (NCBI taxonomy): domain Eukaryota; kingdom Metazoa; phylum Arthropoda; class Arachnida; order Ixodida; family Ixodidae; genus Amblyomma; species Amblyomma mixtum. Next base: position 151,164,726 of record NC_143016.1, on the reverse strand, counting down.
TCCATGTATTCGCTTCAAGAGGATACTTAATTGTACAGGATTCAGCATTTACCGTGCGGGCACATAATTCCACCAGGAATGCGCCCATGATAATCACTGCACCTGAGCACTACTTTTGCTTGCATAGCTGCCTGTGTATACAGGGAGCAGCTGTGCATTCGTTCAGCATAAAATGCAAGCAGCGTTACACTTGGCCTAAACAATCTCTTCTCTTTTGTGGCGGTTGTGCATCGACTTGTTTACGCAGGGCATCTACTATGCAAGAAGCGCCAATGAATGATGGCACCCTTGGCAAAGGCTCTCTTTGACTGCTTTCCACGTGCGGAGACAACTCTGCCGCATGGCTTTGAGCTCCTGCTGGCAGTGCTAGTGCTGTGAAACTCATTTTCCACGCCACATTGCTGTCATGCAGTGAAGCCAACTTAACTTACGCCACATAATACACTTATCGAATTAAAAACAAAACAAAAAAAACTAGCAAAGCCTAGCAGTGGATGTCGCATGGTGTGCTTTGCTGCCAGAGGCGTTGTGGATACCAACTGTGGCTTAATTTTAATGAGTGATTGTTCTATTTATAGTGTACTGGAAACAGTATTATTGTATAAGACGTCCTATGATAGGCAGCAGCTAGTTACAAAGCATTGCAGCTGTGACTTCGAAGCGAAGCAGGTTTAACCTTGCAGTGCCTAGCGAATGGTGCATGCTGGTAGGCAGCATGTGGCTGCAAGAAGCACGTCACTAGTGTGGGTGCTCTGTAACCCTAAGTGCCCGTATTTCAGAAAAAAAAAAAAAGGTGAGGCACAAGAAGCCCGTTTGCTGCATCTTCTTCGATGAATTCACACGCACCTGTGCGGATGCAGCCCACTTCTGCTGAGAATGCCAACACCCTTGCCTGTTCCCCACAGCTGTCGCCGCTGTTTGCAGTCAGGTGGCGCCGCCTGGTGCTGGACGAGGCACACAGCATCCGCAACCTCAACACGCGGCGGGCCAAGGCAGCATGCGCCCTGACCGCATGGTCGCGCTGGGCCCTGACGGGGACCCCTGTGCACAACGATGTGGGCGACATGCGCGCCCTACTCAAGTGAGGACACCCTCCTTCCACATGCCTGCCTTTCCTGGGTTCATTTTTTTTTTTCCAACATCATACAGTATGATTGCACTCTCTCCACACTTGTTTTTGAGCAAGCATTCATATGAGCAGAAGTGGAAGGCTGTCCAGAGTGGTGCAGTGGTGTTGCAGACATTTCAGGCAATTGTCATTACAGGAGCACTAAAATTTAGGCTTCTGTGCGATGTCAGTGCACGTTAAAGAACCCCAGGTGGTCGGAATTTCCGGAGCCCTCCACTACGGCGTCCCTCATAGCCTGAGTTGCTTTGGGACGTTAAACTCCATAAAACCAAACCAAAATTTAGCCTGGGACAAAGGATCAACAGACATGGTCAAAGGCTTCAGAAGTGTTCGAACTTTAGTGCTCCCGTAATGACAGTTCTGCATCGACTTCTCCGACCAACCGTATTGAAGCAGCCGAAGCCAGCCTGCATGGTGGCAATATCTTGTTGCCGGAATGACAGCCACTCCTACAACTGTGTTGCATCTTTTGTGGCACCAGTTTGTGCCACAGCGCATCAATTAACATTGTTGTCATGCGCAAACATTTGAAACTGACCAAGTGGTCTGTTTTGCTGCTTGTTCGCTCGGGAAGCATCTATTCATCAGCACATTTTGCCACCCCACACCCACTTTTTCTTGAGGCTAGTGTTGCCTGGCAGCTTATGCTTCTGCCACTGGGGAGTCTCTGTGTGTGGATTCTTGCTTCACATTTTTCCGCATCCTGTGCTTGATGGCAGTTCTGTTGTGTTTGTATTTGATTGAATATGCCAGCGGCACTTGCTTCGCTTCATGTTGTGTCCCTATTGTCCCATCGTTGTCTCTCCATGAGTACAGTGTATTGCACTCAAGCTGTGTCATATTGTGTGTTTTCAAGTGGTTTGTGTTCTCCAACATCTGAGATAGCTTGAGGCTGCATGTTCAGAGTCTGTGACATGCGTTTGGGCTGCGGCCACTCTTCAGGCAGATAACAGGTCACAAAACACAGGAAAACGAAATCTTCAGAGATGCATTTAACAAGTGTAAAAATGCGGTCTTGCCTCAGTCGTGTAGCATAGTTAGAAAAGTGAAAGTATCCTCATAGGACGAAACCACATGAGGGAAATGTCAGAGAGCACGCAGGTGAGAGAGAAAGCGCGTGAGGAGGAATCAATTGTTACCTGTTGAAGGTGGCGCACAGGGAAAACAAAACTGGAACTTGTTACAGCATGTGCATTTTCTGGCATTCATTGGTTGCCTGAGCTGTCACTAGTACGAGGGTGTTTTTTTTTTTATTAATGAAAAAAAGTCATTCCCGTGCTGTTTCTCTTGATAGCATAGAGAGCATGATGTAAGAGGTCGTTTCTTGTGCTGTTTGTGCTCGTAGAAAATTGTTTAGATAGCTACAAGACCCGCTGGGTCCAGAAGTCGAGTGTATGACAAAGAGTTTGCACCCACTAAGAGGCGTGAAAGGTATGATTTTGCATTACATAGTACATTTTTTGTGCATTGCTTCCAGAGCAGACCAAACTCTGTTGTGTGAAGTAAGTGTCCATTTGATCTGAAAATTTTTCTCTACTAAGTTTCGCTGCACTGTGTTCAAAATATGGAGCACTGTTCTTCAGTTTAGTTGTGTGTTTTCGTGTGGGGTGATCTCGCGTGCAGGTTCCTGCAGTGCCGGCCCTTTGACGACGACGCCTTCTGGAAGCAGTGGGTCAAGGAAAATCCTGGTGAGGCAGACACACTGTTCCCAGTGGCTAATGACTACTAGTTAAGCTGCTCAATTTTGAATTCCGTTTTGGAATTTCACAATTTAGTGAGAGAACACTGATCAGGGAGGGTTTCAGGCAAGCTGACACATCCCCCTCGCTGTTATTCACTGCATGGCTACAAAGGTTATTTGGAGGCTTGCATTGGGAAGAGCTGGGTATATCAAAGGGACAGAACACTGAATTTTAAGGACCCAATCTTTTTTTGGCACAATGGAAAGCTTGCTGTCTAAGGTGCTGCACACTATGGTTTTGTTGGAAGCACTGTAGGAAATTTTCATTGCAATTTTTAGATCGGTGCATGCGCCCGTTTTTATATATCCTGATGCTGGAAACCATGATCAGCGAGCATGATGGCGATTGCATGTGAGCAAAAGCGCTGTACCATAAACTAATATAAATCTCACCGGCCAGACAGTACTATTAAGATATTTTTAATATATAGAATAGCGTCCATTTCAGTTTCCACACCCAAAGCTATTTCAGCGCAGTGATTTATGCCGCATTGACGAAAGTTTAGTAGACCGTGGTTGCCACTCCCTCCAAGAAATTCAAATCATTGTGGCGCCATCTGGTTACAAAAGCTAAAAGCGCATGGTCGATGATGCAAAGGGAGCATTCCTTCTCTTCGAAGAGCACACTGGAGGGTGTAAACTATAATAAAACATGACGGAGACTCCTTAAAGAAAAAAAACACTGTGCACTTAAAGCAGATTAAGCGATATTTTACCAAGATGTGGTCATGTGGTGGGCTACAGTGATAATGGCAGGTTTAACTGCAAGATAGCTTTTCCTGCAATTTTCAGTGCGAAATTAAATTTATAAATCCTCTTTCTTTGATATTGCAGTGCTAAATTCTTACAATTTGAGGCACGATCCTTTCATTTCCACGATGATCTTATCACATGTTTTGGTCAGTGTTTCGTCCCTTTAAGAGAATGGGCAACATCTCAGTAGCATTGGTTTGCGGATGACATTGCCTGCTAAGCAACTCACGGGAGGAGTCGCAGTGTGTGACTGAGCAGCAGAACTAGAAAAGTGGAGTCGTAACCCTAACAGTTAACATCACACTGAAGTAATGCTCACTGGTCTGGGCAGGGAACAACGGGGCCCGCTTGCTTGAAGCAAATTAGGCAGTCCAGTTCGCAGTCTAGTTTTATTTGCAGTCAAGACTCTCTGCTAATTTTCAGGGAAAGAAAGGCACAGTAATGGCTCACTTTGTCGGCGGTGCCACACGGAAAAAAAAGAAGCATAAGTGCATACTAAAATGTTAACAACCTGTATTCGTGTTTGTCCTTTTACTTGTTTGTGTTTCAGCACTGCTGCCTGCTCTAGAAACACGACCAAGTAAAAGGCCAAACACAAACGCCAGCTGGCAACTTTTAACATGCTTCAAATTTGGGGGTACCATGACATTGGACACAGGACAGTAAACGCGAAAGAACATATGGGAGGGCGGGAACAGGCGGTCTGTTTGGTGTGTCTTCATGCATGTTGCTATTTGGCCGTGTCAGCTTGGGAGCGTTAGAACACTTAGAGCCACCATTGTGCAATATTTCTTAATATCTAAGCTAAAGATAACAGGAGTGCCTTGACCTAGTCCAGCACATTTAAATTGCAAGTTGCGGAGCACCAAGAAAGATTGATGTCTGTGCAGGCCACGTGGCTAGAATGATGTGCTGTTGCATGTGTGCAGGGCCAGAGGCGATGGCTGTGGTGATGAAGTGCCTCCTGCTACGCAGAACCAAGGAGCAGGCTGGCAAGGACGGCAAGCCATTGGTGAGTGTCGTGTGTGGGTTTTCTGGCTTCCTTTGGACTTACCATCTTGCACAGTGGCCCTGTTTGATTCGAGCCTTGCTTCAAATGGATGACAGGCTCTGTCTTTCTTTCGGAAGGTTCAGCACTTCCCCCCGCACGTTCTGAGCTCTGCTGCCTGCCATGCCAGGCCAACACTCAGTGGCATGCTCTTTGGCCAAGGCTTGCTGTGACATGTCTTGGAGAGGTAATTACCTGAAGATTAGTGATGTAATACAGTCAAAACCGATTGTATTTTACTCAGTTAGATCGAGTTATCCTTTATACAGAATAATTTTTGAGCCCTATAAAGCCACAACATGAATATATCGAAAAATGTACGCCTATATCGTACGAAAATTGGCCGAACTTCGGGCAACTCAAGAAGCTGGCTTTCCCTCAACTTATCTCTGGGGGTTAGCTTCCCCGCAAGTTCGATCGAACTTTGGGCAACTCCGGTCGACTCGAGAAGCTGGCGTTCCCTCAGCACGTCTCCGAAGGTTAGCTTTTCTGCATGGACCTACAGGTGCTAGTGATGCTACGTAGCGTGCGCGGACCAATGATGATGCGGATTTTCCATGCCATAGGTGGTGGGCACATACCCAACCAACCAGAATATGCATTCATGTCGCGTCAGTTGTGCCCATGTTGTGATGCAGTTCATTTGCTCAGTGTGTCATGCTGCCACGGCAATTTCGCATGGTTTTTGATGCCTGTCCGTGCGCTCGATGGCAGCTGCGAAACAGCAGAAACTACCATTTTTCATGAAGCTGGAAATTATCAAGCAACTTGAACAAGATAAGAAGAAATCCGAAGCTGCTCTCCACCAACACAGGTGGATCAATGAAGCTTTGACCACTTCTGATTGAAAAAGGCAGGTGTCTGCGATGCTTGCAGAACATGCTTTCAGTTCTGGTGACCTACAGGTCCAATTCGAAAGCGTGGGAAACCAGTGAAATTTTTTGCAGAGTGACTGAAGGCTTGGAACTAAAACCTGATAGGCCAAGATTGCTACGCCTGTGCCCACCGCTGCAGTCCTAGTTCCAGCAATGTTGCACTTCACTTTTTGCCACCAAACGTGACATCAGTGCTTCAACCTTTGGACCAGGGGATATAATCTGTGAAGTGAAGGTTGGTTTTAGGAAACTTTTGAACCAATGGGTCCTGCAGAACCCGAGGACAGGAAGAAACCCAAAAATCGGCCTCTTAGGTGTCCTGTCTATGCTAAGTGAGCTGTGGAATGATGTGAAAAAACTCTAAGGACGATTGCGCTACTTCATAATGTGAAATTTGAGCACAGCTCTGTCAGCTTCGGTGGCGTGAATGGCAGGTTTCTCTCCACAACAGCAACGAGCTTGTGCTTTGGCAGCCTGAATGGCAGGTTCCTCTCAGCAACAGCAACGAGCTTGTGCTTTGGCAGCGTGAATGGCAGGTTCCTCTCAGCAACAGCAACGAGCTTGTGCTTTGGCAGTGTGAATGGCAGGTTCCTCTCAGCAACAGCAACGAGCTTGTGCTCTGGCAGCGTGAATGGCAGGTTCCTCTCAGCAACAGCAACGAGCTTGTGCTTTGGCAGTGTGAATGGCAGGTTCCTCTCAGCAACAGTAACGAGCTTGTGATTTGGCAGCCCGAATGGCAGGTTCCTCTCAGCTACAGCAACGAGCTTGTGCTTTGGCAGCGTGAATGGCAGGTTCCTCTCAGCAACAGCAATGAGCTTGTGCTTTGGCAGCACGAATGGCAGGTTCCTCTCGGCAACAGCAACGAGCTTGTGCTTTGGCAGCGTGAATGGCAGGTTCCTCTAAGCAACAGCAACAAGCTTGTGCTTTGGCAGCATGAATGGCAGGGTCTTCTCGGCGGTGGCGAAGAGCTTGTGCTTGGGCGGCACAAACGGCCGAGTCCTCTCAGCGGCGGCACTGAGCGGCTGCTCGGGCAGCTCATTTAGCAGCAGTAGCAGGAAAAGCATTTCTTCCGGTTGCATCACTCATTCTTCAGAAAGAACCGGCTATTGAAGCGAAAGCCATACTTGCCCCATTGAGCGAAAGCCCTTCTGTGTGAGTGATAACACTCGATGGTTCCAGTAAAGATCTGGGGCCTGTCTGCTTCCTTCGACGAAGCCTGACCAAGAACCCCATAACAGCATACAACATGCTTGCACACTCCTAAATAGCCAACTCCGAAACTTCTAGAAGCAGGCTGCGGCGCTGTGAGAGGGAGGGGGTGTCACAGCACATGTTAAAGGGACAGTTAGGAGAGTTCTATTAATGCTTTTTTTATAGTGAAATCCGATAGTTCAGCATTTCATGGCTTTGTTGCCACTTGGCCGGAAGCGAAAAATGCATTTATTTCTAAAAAATGTGGATTCGAAGTTGAAAAAGTTTTTCCCGCCGCTCTGATTCAAACTTGGGATTCTCTTATGACGGCACAGGACTAAGTGACGTGAAACACGACGTGCACATGACGTAACGCAGACTCCGTGATTTCTGGCAGCCAGCAGAGCGGCCTAGCAGCAGCCGAAAAGAAAGCTATCGCCGGCCGCACGTTGAAGGCATCTATCGGCTATTGCGGCCGTTGCTACCGTCACTTCGTTTACGTTTGCACCGGCGTTTTGCCAGTGTTACGATGGATCCCGTTCTCGAAGTCGTCAACGAAGTTCTCGCAAATAAACACCTTTAGCAGACCGTGTACCTTGTTATTGTTAGTGGAATACTGGGAGCCCGCCTACCGCCGGTAAGCAGGCGCTGATTGGTCCCGATGCTGCAGGCGCGCGTAGCTGCCGGGTATGTGGCGCCATCTGGCGACGTCAAGAAAATTTGCGCATGCATTGGCTGCGCCTCAGTGATTCATTGCTTCTTGTGTTCCGGTGTTGCTAGAACCAACACTGTTTTGTCCTATGGCGTCATCACGCTTGTACTTGCGAGTTTGGCCTGTGGCGGCGATACCTGTATTTTGGTTCTTGCTCTTTTAGGTGTTACAAGAGCTTTGTTGTCAGTATGAGTGGCGTTTTTGTAATCAGGAGCTGGTATTCTGTCGATACAAGCCAACTTGAATTTCTCCTCAGTGTCCCTTTAAGCTAAGGCTCCCTCCCCCTGTGTTCCCGAGAGCGCCGGGACTGCGCTGGGATGCGTCAGTGGGAGAGAGCGCCTCCTGTGCACCCCTGGCACTTCTCTCTCTCTCTCTCACCCCCCACCCCCGCCCGATGACGCAGCTCAACCCACAAACGGGCCCCTAAGAGCTGCACTCTTGAAAAGAAACTATATGCAGATCTGCTTCCGACATTCTGGTCTCTGCCTTCCTGGAGGAGACGACGGAGCATATTCCTTGTTCGGTGAGCTCGAAGAAGCGTCGTGGTTCTTGATGATTTGTGGAGCCAGCTGTCCAAATTTGCTGGTACTATTTGTGTCAGGGAGCTTTTGCGGCCACTTTTCTTTCCGCGGACGACGACGTTGATACCGTGGGAGAGCTTGCAGATGAAAAGATGAAAACATTGCTGATGTCTCGGATAATGAGGAGAGCACTGATGCGAATTGTGTTGAGTACTTGAAAGGATGTGTGCCCATGTATTTCAACGTGCTCTATGTGCTCAGCGTGGTTCGTCGCTATTGCGTGTCAATAGACGGCTGTGGTCTGAGCTGTTCGGTATCAATCAATAAAATTGCAGATATGTTCTCTCCAAGGCAGTGAAGGTGAAGAAACAAAAAATTCACAACCATTTTGCTCGGTAATCTGCGCTTAGTAAGTGGCTATGAAATAAGTTAATTTTTTCTATCTCACTATGTTTGTATGCTGTTAAACTTACGGCTACTATTTTATCGAATTACACGTTATATCAAACTCGTAGGCATTTTTTTGGCGAGTTCGATATGTGGTTCGACTGTGACGACTGGACTGGGAAGTTTAATGTTCGTGTCGCACGGGCAGATTTAGTGTCATGTTCTACCCGTGACCTGAGCCTGTGGTATCGCAGTGTGGGCGGGCGTACAATGTGCAATTTCGACTTGCAGAAAATTTTTTCAACTTTGTTTTTCTCACATAATGAACACTGCCCCTCACATATTGATCCATGATGGGGGGGAAGAGTTTATTATGTAAGAAAAAAAAAAGTTGACAAATTTTCATGTCATCCCGTAGTTTGTTATGTTGTTGCCCGAGAAAATATCCCGGGTGCAACGGCTTCACTTTGCTAATGTGTAAAGAGGCTGAGTGCACATGTAGGATGTTGCCGAAAAAAGATCCATTCCGAAGGGCACTTGCGGGAATTGACACTAAATTTGCCCGTTTGACTATCGTTTCAGGTAGCAAGGTATATTTCAGCATAACCCGATGCAAAAGCCTGCTCGCATTAAAGAGAAAAGGTGCACAAACAGTAGAGCAACCCACACAGTCAATTTACCCAGCAACAATTTCTTTGGAAAGCAAAGCGTACATTGTCTGCGTGCATATAGAGCACCTCCAACTGCTTCGACACCTTCAGCACATTGGACAGGCTGATCCTGTCAGTGCAGTAGTATTTGTAATAATTGCTTTAGACGGGCAGTACAGCTCACTGATCTCAATTCTTCCGGGCTTTGCAATGCAACACACAGATTGAGCTCATCTGTTCTGAATTTTAGTGGCACGAAATGTTGTCATGCAGCTGTGAGCCATACTTGGGTTTGTGGGAATCCTGGCTTTCCGCCGTCGCCTTTGCGCGGCTCTGCCGGCCTCCCGCGTTGTTTCTCCTGTTTCCCTTGCTCCCGCCTCAGGCGGTGGAGAGGCGGCTGGGTGACTAATCACTGTCATTTAGCCACAGCTCCGCCCCGGCTCCCCAAGGGCCTTTGCCATTGGCGCCTTTTGGCGGGAATTTGGGACCCGCTTTGGGCGGCCGCGCGCTGCGCGACCATCCGAGCGGGGCCCAGAGAGAGAGATCCCTCCGAGACAGCGTAAGGTGCGTACGTTACTGTTTGTCCGTGCCGGCCTTTGCCGTTCGGACCAGTGCTTACTCGAGCTCGCCCGCACGTGTCCTTTGACCTGCAGCGGCTCGAGCCTGTCCAGCGGGGTCCAGCGACCTCCGACAGGCGTACCTTGCGTTTATTGCCCACTCTCTCTCGCAACCGGCCCAACGGTCGACACGAGAGGGAGATCACAGCACTGCCGCGGGGACATTCTCCTGCAGCGGCGTGCTAGCGGCGCGCATTGCTCGAGTCGCTTCGTGCGCGCAGCGGAGCCTTGTTCCTCGCGCGCCCCCGGGACGGGGTGACGATTGAGTGTGTGTGTACTGCTGAAGGACGACGTGAATAAACGTCTCCTTTGTGAACTTGGAGGCCTATTTCTTTGCGGCGAATCGCTCTCCTCCCAGCGGAGGTTGAGTGCACCGCATCGGTGTCCCAGTGTGTGTGTGGTGACGGCTGATCGGGGCCCTTATACTGGATGCTGTAGCTGAAAGTGCACGAACAGGCATGCACAAGAGTGGAGACTGCGCAAACGTTGTTTGTTGCAGTTTTTCTATGGATAAAGCCCTGCATGAAGGAAGTGCACGGTTGATGAGCAGGCCAGCATATCAGGGAGGGCGCACTGCGCATACTGTACAGATAACATGAACGCATCGTCAGTGAGCACTGACATACAGTTCTGCCACCATCTGCATGGTCTCCACACTTTTGCATACGCCTTTAGATGTGCAGATTGCTGTAAAGATTGCTAGGTAAAACTGGCACGCAGTCAGTCTAACTTACCTCACTTTCCTATGAAGTCTTTACCAGTGTTTTGAAAGGTTAAAGCAATAAAGTATTGGCGAATGATAAGGCAATCTAATGTGACAAATCTGTGTGAGCAGCTGGCAACACTTCTTGTATGCTGCCACTTTCTTGTTTTGCACTGGTACACGGGGTCTCCGGTGTCTTGTTATCAATAATAGCCAAGTCGTGCTTTTTTTGCTAGACAAGCTTGGCTAACTTCGTCTCCTGCATAGATTGGAGATGACCCCCCGCAATCTCTCTTGCCTCACACTGTCGTTGCCTGCATATCTGTTGTTGCTCGGTGCGGTGCGCGTGCGGAGCAGTCTCTAAGTCCACACTTGTGTTCAACACACTGATGTCCTGAGCAAAGCGGGTGGTGGGGTGAGTGCACATGCCTTTACATACCCCTGTGTCACTGCGAGCGCACCATGATGTGCACTGCTCTACTCTCCCCCCTTATCGCTCTCTCGCCTTGCTATCGGTGCGGCTTCCTCCTCTTTCTCGCTACTCCCGTAGACGCACTGCAACTGCGGAGGCTTCACGACTCAGGCTCAAGCGCGTTTTGGTCGGGTGATGGCAGAACTGCTTCCGCAGTGAAAGTAATGTCAAGTCAGAGGTGATTAGATTGATGAAGCCCTTAAGGCTAAGTGAAGGTGTCTGCACAAATGGAACCAGTTAAGCTTAGTCGTAAAAGAAATGAATGCCCCATTATTTTTTTCCCCGTTGTGTTTACAGTGTATTGCTTCAGTTCATTTCATGTTTCCTGCATCTTCGATATATTGTGAGTTGCTTTTTTATATTCATTTCTTGTGCTCTGCATATTTCGTGTCAAATTTTCTTTTTATTGTTTGTTGCTTATGCGTTCAGTTTGCTGGTAATTTGTTTAACCCACTCCTGTAATAGCCCTACATAGGTGCTGCAGTGTGTGTGAGTAAATAAAGTGATTCAGTAAACAAACACCAGGCCCATGGATGGATGTGTCTCCTTCTGATGACATGCAGGTGCCTTTGCCCAAGAAAGACATAGTGTTGCACAGGCTCTCTCTGGAAGGAACTGAAGCGAAGGTCTACAAGGAGCTCGATGAGTGGTCCAGGTACGAGCACCTCTCTTTCTCGACACCCTATTTGTTCCATGCATTCTTCACAGTGTGTATCATCATGGTTATGTCCACTTGTATTGAGCATTGTCCATTGTCATGTCTCACTGAACGTATACACTGAAGGCTGAATAAAGTGGTGCATAGGTTTTCATCTTAAACAGCTGCTTTGCCGCAGTTGTGTGCACTGCTGACCGTACTTCTCAATGTGAGAAGATGCTGTGTTGCTTGCGAGGTAATGAAGTATACTGATAAGTAAGCCTACTAAAGTAAGAAATGTAGGCTTGCATGTGGGTTGACACTGCTCACACATTCAGTGATGGTTGCTAATGTGACATTGTGTTGAGCAATGGAGGCAGGTTCAGGAAAAACAACAGCAATAGTGGATCATGAAAAAAGCTTCACATTTCACAGTCTTCAAACAAAAGCCTAAAATTGTGTGAGTCATACTCTGTTTCAGCACCACGCTGAGCAAGCTACTGCCACCGGTGCTCCTGTCAAGGGTGCACAGCGTCTTAGCACTCTGCTAAGTTCACCGAGCATGCCATCCCCACAGCAGCTCTCATCAAAAGATAAACATGCTGCTATGTTATCGCCACGCTGCCAGTGTCTGCGCTGAGGATGGCGCGAATTTGAGGAACGTGTGAAGAAAAGGTGCCGCATAAAGCAAATTCTCAGCGACAAAAGTGGGTTCATTATGTGAGTGGGTTCACTGCGTGAGTAAATACCAAAGTTAAAATTGATTGAAGGCCAACAGCGCAACGACGCAGACAAAGTAGAAGAAAACACAGGACAAGCGCTTATCCTGTGTTTTCTTCTACTTTGTCTGCGTCGTTGCGCTGTTGGCCTTCAATATGTACCACCAACTCGCCCGTTTGGCTATAGTGTTAAAATTGATGCTAATGAGGTCTAGGAGCCCAGCAATCTATTGACAACATGTCATCAGTATGAGCACAGTCCCACTGTACGCTTTTAGCTTTATAAGGTGAGGTCATGTTTTATAGATCCTGTTATGAGTGTTAGTGTTGGCTGTAGTGGCAGCATCTGATGAATGCGAAATGCAAAAAAGCTGTATGTAAAGTCGTATGCACGTGTGCTAAAGGCCGCTGCATTCCTCTTCCTTGGTGCGCAGGTCGAGTGGACCCGAGAAGTATGTGGATCCCGTGACCGGTCGGGAGCTGTACCGCAACACGGGTTCCCGACGCTTTGTCATGCTCATCCGGCTCCAGCAGGCCTGTTCCCACTTGGCCCTCCTGAAAGGGGTGTGTGTGCTAGCCTTCACAACAAGGAGAGAGTGTCGCTGAAGATGTCTTTTAAGGCGAAAGCCTTTAATGCCTCATCATTGTCGACAGAAGGTTGTCAGCAGAAGCTTGTCAGCAGAGGTGTTACGCTTTTCTAGTCAGACCAAGAAAAAATCTTTGTGCACGATGGGATTCGAACCACCATCCTTCCGTTCCGCAGCTGAGCGTGCTAATGGCTACGCTACTTCCTGCCAACACATACGTAGTTGTCCTTGTCTAGAACGCTGCAGAGTGTTTGCAGAAAGGCGTCGAATCAGACGGATGCCTCCCAATCGCCCTCCAGTGTCTCCAGCATATAGGATTCACAAACAATTGTGTATTTAATTAACACCTTAACCACACATCAGTGACACAAGCAGCAACACCGCGCTAAAGGCTTTCGCCTCAACGCACTTTAGGACAACAAAGTGCCCCCCCCCCCCCCCCCCCTGAATTTTTTGTTTCCTTCTGTGGTAGAGCCCGGGTAGAGAAGACGGGTGCGATGTACATTTTAATTACTTTTGTGTTATTACCAACACCTGGAAACACGGAAGTGCCACCCTTGTGCAGATGTGTTTGGCAACAACCCTTGAGCCAGCTGGGCTTGGATATGAGCACATGCCGTTACCTTTCTTGTTTGCAGTGAAACATCTAAAATGTCTACCACATCTGTGGCTACAAGTATGGAGGAATCAGTGAGCACCCAAAGGTTGGGAGTTTGCATTAATGGGGAAGGCCCGTTAATGTCAACTGGGTTAACGGCTGTGTTTGTTTAGCTGAGTCGATAGCCCTGACTGTGGTGCAAGAACCTGTGAGCTCTTGGTCATTGACTAACATGTTCCCCAAGGCTTAGAATGTGCAGTGGCTTAAGTTTCACAAAAAGTCACAGATTTCGCCCAGGAGTTTAGAAAAAAAAATTATGGCAACACTTAAGCTACATCTTAAGGGTGTGGCACAGCAGCATTAATGGTTACGTGCTTCTTTCTTTCTTAATTAGTAGTTATTTCTTGTTAGGTGCACTAATTAGCACTCATCAGTAGGCATACTAGACCATGTGATGCACCACAGGACACACGAGGTCTCCCTTCAACCCAAGTCAAACGAATGTGCCTCAGCAGCCCAGGGATAGTGTGTGAGAGCCGTTTGTTGAGATACTTTTGTTCATAAACTTCCACTCACCTTTCCATGTGCAGTTAAAACCCGATTCAATGAATTGATGAGCAGGCTTGAATTATTTCATTCAATGAGGAAATTTGTAAAATCGAGAAAGGCATTTTTCGGCCTTTCGAAATCTAAAATTGTAACGTAACAACATCTGAAAGCTACCGCGGCATCGTATTCGCCGCTAACTCGCGCCTGCGCATTCGCGAGTGCTTCCTGAATCGATCTGCATGAAACAAAAAAAAAAAGATACCTCGACAATCTGGAGAGAATTTGTTATTTAGTTTGCCATGAAGAAATTTGTGATCTGTGCCTACGTGCACTCAAAAAAATTTCGTTAGACTTCCCAGAAAAACTCCGAAACTTTGTTAGATCAGGGTAAGTGGCCAAGTTAGTTTTGTTAGTTCAGGTTGATCAGAACATTGAGTTCTATGGTTACCTGCTGGGGAGTGAAAATTTGTTTGTTAGATTGGGAACTTCGTAAAATCGGGATTCGTTAGATGGAGTTTTAACTGTACTGTGGCATCGTTCCTCATGTTACATTCCTATTCTTTCGTTTTTTTCTTTGTATGCCCACAAAATCTTCCCTCACATTACAGTTTTGTGCATTTCTTTTCCCGTTTCGTGCCCGCAAAGAAGACCCCCTCATTAGAATCATGGTCACGTTACATTCGGGTTTGGTTGGCAACTAGCCAAATGTTTTGGCATTGTTTGTTATACCAAAGAATGTGTATTAACTTAGCCACTCATAACAGATATGCACTACATAATGCAAGCGTTTACATTTTTTTTGTGTGTGTTTTGAGAAAAGGAAATGGAGCAGTGTCTGTCTCACATATCTCGGTGGACACCTGAACCGCACCGTAAGGGAAGGGAGGAAGGTAGGAGTGAAAGAAGAAAGAGAGAAAGCGGTGCAGTGGTGGAGGGCAGGTCTCCAGAATAATTTCGACCACCTGTTGCAATGGCTGCGTGGTTAGAGCGCTTGTAACGTGGCCGTGGGGGTCGTGTTTTGCGGGGTAATGCAAAAGGCGCCCGTGTGCTGTCCAATGCCAGTACGTATTGTGCAGGTCACAGTTTTTGAGATGGCTGCCACTGCAGACCGCTGCAGACGTTCACAACATCCTCGTCGCCAATGTGATATTTTCAAAGGTGGAAGTCAGACTGCAGCCGTCCCGATGCACACACAACCCATTTATTCAAACATGCAATCATATATATAATGAAGAACAGAAGCGCCCCCTGGGGAATAAAGAACTGAAAATGAAAAACGAAACTGAATACAACAGTCACCAGAGCCATTTGCAGTAGATGCTGATGATTGCAGATTTCTCATTTCTGATGTCTCAGACCCCTGTTTCTTTTGTTTTTTCTTTTATTGTCCATCATGCGGCTGATGCTAGAACTGCATATCCGTGCATGTGACATTGAGTTTCGATTACTGCACATCATGGGTGCTGCTGTGCACGGTGCGACCTTTCTGCACCAGCTGCTCAGCACGAAGCAGCAGATGAATGAAGCCTTGTGCTTTCGATGTGCAGAAGGTGCTCGAGGATGCGGCTGTGGACACGGACGAGCTCCTCTCGGCCAGCATGGCGGGGTTGGAGCTGGCAGATGAGTCGGCCGCTGGTGAAGATCGCCTCGATGCCCTGAACCTCGAGAGATACGCAGGCGCACGGGAGTTTGATTCTGCCTACGTCAGCTGCAAGGTCCGTCTGCAGGCCTCTGCCTTTGTTTGTTTCCTTCTTTTCTTTTTTTGTGACTTGAGCTTGGTGCTTTACACCGGCTTTTCAAAGTTTGTGCAGTGGAGCCTTCTCACATTCTTTCACTGTATTTTTCGCAGTTATTTATTTGAGGGGGGGGGGAGGGGGGGGGGGATTTACTGACTATAGACCAGATTTTTGAGCCTCTCCTGGGCGCGGCCATTTTGCACCGACTGGCGCGCCGCGGTGCGGGCGTTTCTTTGGGGACTGCGGGGCTGCGGCAGTTCCGCGGCCGCGCCTGCATATAGCCGCGCTTCGGGCGCTAAAAAAACATTGTCGAGCATACTTCCGCTGCGTGGCTGTGTTGCAGGAAGTATTTACGTTATCAAAGCGATAACATTGACGCGTTTTAATGACATTTAGTTTGACATTCAGGTTAATTCTGCCGGCGCTTAGAACGCGCTCGTGCTTATATCGAATTCCGTCTTGGTGCTCCACCGCAAAGAAACTTTTTATTCAATATCAAGAATTAGGTGTGCGGCTAGTATGCAGTTCCAATTCCCATGCACTCTTATTCCTTCCTGCCGGCCATAAAGCCCTCCCCACTTCCACAAACGGCTTTCTTGTCGCCGCGCCAGTTTATCAACAAATTACCGCTGTGAGCTCAACTGAGTCGCAGCGCCAACAGAAAACAAATTTTGTCATGGTTTATGCAACCTTGTGCATAAAAACGTACTTTCGCTTAATTTATAAAAGCTTGAATAGATATGAGCAGCTAATCCAGCTTTCACTAATTCTGAGGTCCGAAGTCGCGTTATGTTATTCAGGAGCTCTCGCCGCGTGTGAGAGCGTTGCGTAGGCGTTTAGCTAAGTGTGGAAAATGTAATGAAATCGCGCATATTTTCCTATGAATAATGTAGATACCGCACCGCTGCGGTGGCTCAGTGGTTACGGCTCTCTGCTCTGGCCCAAAAGACGCGGGTTCGATCCCGGCCGCGGCGGCCGAATTTCGAAGGAGGCGAAATTCTAGAGGCCCGTGTACTGTGCGATGTCAGTGCACGTTAAAGAACCCCAGGTGGTCGAAATTTCCGGAGCCCTTCACTACGGCGTCCCTCATAGCCTGAGTCGCTTTGGAACGTAAAACCTTAATAAACCAAACCAAGCTAAGGTAGATACCAACAGCAGAAAGATACTATAGATAAACCTTTACCCCCCAGATACCTCTGACGTGTGCGGAAAAAGCAGCTGGATTCGGTAGCGGTCGTGCTTACAATCCTGTGCATGAAATGTGTTTAATGGGAACAAGAGCAAGCTCAGCGCAAGGATGCCGAACACGTACTAGTGATCGAAAACACGCGCTCCGTCGGGACAACCTTCAGTCTGCAGCTCGCCTATCCAGTTACTATTCCACTGAGTCAAATCAATAGATCTATATTCTGATGCATAAAATTATCATAGATGATATCGCACATAAAAGGCGACAACAAACGACACGACAGCGCAGAAATCTGCTTCGAAGTGCCGGTTTCCAGTCGGTACACTACCTGGTCGACTACCCTTGGATGTCATGTTAACGAGTAACTGCGCACAAGATAACCGCAGCACTGTCTGGAAGAGGACAAATGTGAGTAGTGACGCACAGCACACACCCTCATACGTTAGCTGATGGAGCACAAAACGGCAGAAGCGAACACGTAAACATGCGTTCTATGCGCGGCGCCGGCGCGACCCGCAGTCCCTCGGGCCGCGCGCGCCGACAGATGGCGACTGGCGTAGAGAGTAGGCGCGCGTCCGCAGCCTGCATGCGAGGGTAAAAAAATCTGGTCTATAGTCGGATACAACTCAAGAATTACCGTAAGCGGCTTTTCCCTGTCAAAGGACCCCCTTCCAGCCGATGGCATCGGTCAATTCTCATGACCCTGCTAGCATTTTATCAGATTCCCCTTCTAATTTAATGAAGCACAATAATACACCTACGTTAGCAGCCCGGAGGAGGGCTAGCCGTCTTACATATCTTTATTACAGTCTTTCCGGAAAGATTAAGCTGACCATCCCAGAATCTGTTAAAAATCCTAGTGCAAGGACAACACGGCATAAACAAGATCAATCTTTAGCCCCAATTTTCGCTCGCAGTAACACATTTAAATATAGTTCCATACAATCACAGAATAGAATTCTTTACCACATAACATATTTAAAAGTAGTGATTTTGTGAAAGAACTAGGAAGCCATATTTTGCATGCTTCATGTATCCTGTTTTCCTTGCAAAAGAGTTTTTCATCATGAAAGTCTCATTCCTATCATACACGAGATCTATTGTTGGCTTTTGCTGCCGAGCAATTTTTGTTTCTTTTTTTTTCAGAAGTGTGATGTTTCCCATGTGTTCTTTCTCGCGTTATATATGTTCTTTTTGTTGTGTGCTTACCCCTCCCCTCCTGATAGGGCTAAAGCATTGGCCTGCAGTATGTCGAAACAAATAAATAAGTGAAGCATGACAATTCAGGGACTGGGAGATGAAAGGGGATAGTTCCCTCCCTGCATTGTCCACCGCTCCTTGCATTGTGACACTAGCAGGTTCATGAGAATCGGCCGACACGCCATTGGTTGAAAGGGGGTCCGGTCCGACTGTAGGCCTTCGTATATTTTGGGGATTTTTTCCTGTCCCTTGAAGTCCAAATTAATATGGTTTGTTTTGACTGCTAGTCATGCTATTTTGTTAGTTGCCAGTTACATGCCAGTTCGTGGATTTCTTTTGTGATTCATTTTGCATGACCGCAGTACAGGTTGCATGCCATTATGTTGCCTAAATCGAGCTGTATACATTTCTCTGTGCATTTTTTTTCCCATATTTCAGCTGCAAAGACCATACATTATTTTGAAATTATTGAATACGTTTGTCTGTTCTCGCTTTCTGAAATTTTTTTCATGTTGAAAACAAATTCGATGTTCAAAGGCATTTTTTCTTTACATTCATGTTTGATTCGTATTTAAGAATTTTGATATTCGCACACCCCTATCTTTATGCTTTGTGTTACATTATGTGGACTGCCGTGCACTCTATGAAGCTTGCAAAAATTTCAAGTATCTCGCAGCGCTGTAAAGGTTGCGTGTATTATGCACTATGGCATTGCCTTTCTTGCATAATGCTCAGCTGATGTCTCGACCTAGAACTCTGTCAGTGACTACACCCCTGAGGCTGACTACAGATTTTTATCCCTGGTTTCTTCATTCTTGCGCACTTGTACTGCTGTCTCACCGTTATTCTCTTATTCTTTCTCTTTATACATATGTTCATCCTGTTGGCCCCCGTGAACGTAACATCCTCTTCTCCCTCCTGCTCTGTGCAGATCAGGGCCCTGCTTGACATGCTGGTCAAGGTCCAGGAAAAGTCCAACAACCAAGACAAAAGGTGAACGATGAGCGGTGGTGTTGGTGCTTAGGCTAGTTCCAAAGTGCTTCTGCCAAAGCTTCATTGTGGAGCACGTTAGGCCTAGCGACACTGCGCAAGCTGAGCGCAATGATCTGCTGTCGCCCGGTGTGCCGATGGGCGGCACATCACTGCAAGAAGCCTGCCACCAGCTTGGGTACATTCTAGTTTCGCTTTTGCACCGTAGGCGAGTGTCATGACAACGTTTTATCTTTTTCCCGTCTAGTGCACCCCAGCACTGACCTAGTACTACAGGCAGTGTGGCTGACGGCGGTGCTAGGCGTAAACTAAACAGAATTATACTCTACCAGTTTGTTTGTACCTCTTGTCGCGAAACGTCTTCAAAGAATCAGAGCAACCACATTTTTGGCATGTCGCCTAAAGAATCAATTTCAACGTGCAGTGACACGGGTGCACGCGCTCTCAGTCCGTGCTGAAATGCCCCCAGGCAGCACGTTCTTAGTATGGGTTTTCGCAGCACAATAGCTGGGACGCTTTTAAAATGCATGTGGAAAAAGTATTAGTTTTGACAGCAAATGTAGCGGGTGCGTTTATTACTCGAACACGTCCATTTTTGAGACTTCCGGAGCACCAGGAACATGTGCCACGGCGCCGATTTCAGAAATGGTGAAACACCGAAGCTGGCAGATTTTTGGAAAAGAAACGTTCATGAACTAGTATCCAGTCCAGTCTGTCAATGTTCTGGCCCAATATATCGTGACGGCGATGCTTCCACATTAACGAAATTTTTCGTGGGTCTTGTGAATTTCATTGAAGTGGGATTCTGCAGTAGTACTGTGATAGCCACAGCAGGGAATTAGGTTGTGGCATCCTCCGGTACTGTGCTTTAATTCACGTGCTCGTCTCTAAATGAGCACAAAACTGCACATCCTGTGAGAAGCTGTCCGGATGGCCCACTGTTTCTACCCCATGCAGAAATGAGAAGAGGACCTGACAAGTGGGGTAGCTAAACTACACCAAGGTTTGTCGGCAGTAGGCTTGAAAGGGCTGCAGCCAGGTCTTCTGTAGTTACTGTCTGAGTGAGTGCTTACACTTGGCTTAGCCTCGTCAGTCTCTTTGCAGTTGTTCATTGCAAAAAGGCAATTAAAAAAAGAAAAGCGGGATAAGTTTGTCCAACCAGAGCTCTTGTAATGTCAAGCATAAAGGCATAATGTAACAGGTTGTTATTGGGCCATCACAGAAGGAAGTATAAAAGAGCTATGTTGCATAACTGCAGCGTGACATTGACAAAAGAAGAAAACTGACTCATAATTTTCACAATAAGCACTGCTCTTTAGGCATAGGCTGTGGTGCGATCCTGGCCAGCGTTGCTAGTAAGGATAGCAAAAATTAGGCTGTCAAATGTGGTGACACTGTGCCTGTATAGTGTTATTTTCATATTTTTATTCTTCCACTTGTTTTTACAAGCAGTACTCTGCTAAGCGCTTCTGAACGTGCAGGATCTAGTCCTTTGATGACATAGGCTCTACCTTGTTTTGAATACAAGCAATCTACAAGTTTTTAGATAGCCTTCTGGCTCAGGTTCTTGTCATATTTCATACTGAAGTGTAAAAGTGTGTTGCAGAGCAGAGCAGCGCATGTTCTCGCTGTTTCCTTGCTTGGCAGAAATGGTTTTGTCTGTCTTTATCAGCATGCCTGTTCTGTAGAAACGATGATGTGCCCATCTACTTTAATCTGGTTCTTGTAATCATAATTTCTAGCTTTTGGTGACAGAACAGCGATACAGTGCACTGTGATGTGGGAGGCAGTGTCGCATCACTTCTGAATTGGATGCTCAGACAAACGCCTACTTTTACTCTAAACACCAGCAAGCAATGGTCTGGCACAAAGTTTGGGAGGAATCATGCAGATACTGCTCAGGCATCCTCCTTTGTACCGAACAGCACTGTGCATCAGCTTACGGTTAGTCTGACAGAGCAGCATTCAAGACCTGCTGTTGTGGCTTGGTGACTGCGATGGCAGTAGCAGCCACAGATTTATGGAGGCACATTGCTAAAGTTCCTGTAAGTGCACTGGAGGGGGATTGAAATCAGTCCGGTCGAAATCTGTTCACTTGAAATTGGTCCAGTTGAAATCAACTGTAGCATACTGCTGTGTCAGGATTGAACAGCGTGCACAGGATGAGAATACAGAGAAGAAGCGAAAAGACACGAGTGCTGACTATCAACTGAATGGTTTATTGGAGTAACATGTATATGTATGAAATAACAATCTGACAACCAAGTGCACATGTTTCGCATATGAGATCACTGTCATCAGGCAGCTTTGTCCAGATATGCGATTCCACGGGGATGAATCTTAGTGATCTTATCTACAGTGATCTTGTCTGCGAAACATGCGCACTTGGTTGTCAGATTGTTATTTTATACATATACTTGTTACTCCACTAAATCATTCAGTTGATAGTCAGCGCTCATGTCTTGTCGCTTCTTCTCTGTGTCCTCGTCCTGTGTGCACTGTTTGATCCTGCCATGCACCAACCAGCTCAACTCTCCGTACTTATACTGCTGTGTGTGGTTGATGGCGCTTTCAGCGTGGTGGTGTCTCGGTGGACGTCGTTGCTGTCGCTGGTGCGCCAGCAGCTGGAGAAGCGGGGCATCCCCTGCGTCACCATCCAGGGCAGCGTCCCAGGGCAGCAGAGGGCCACCCACGTGGCCAACTTCAACAGCCGTGACCAGGGGGGACCCAGGGTGAGCTCAGACACCTGAGCCAACACGGCAGCTGTCCTCTGCTCTCTCCTGGTCTGGAGGAGGGCCCTTTGCGGCACTTGGCCAAGGTGGTCGGTGCTAACAGCTCTTCTGGATCCCACACTCGTCACAGGATGAGGCTTACCAGAGGAGCAGGCTTATCAACCCTGAAATTATTGCCATCAGGATGCGAAGTGTGTGTGTGTGGTGGCTAAGGCATCCGCTAAAACAGGCCTAGTTGCAGGAAGTGCCATGGGAGGGCATTAGTGTGCCTTGTAGTTGCCAGAGTTAACACAGGAGGGCACTAGGTGCAAGACTGCGTGACAAAGGACCAATAAGACGGTACGGCAGAGGTAAAAAAATGGTTGGCATGAGAGCCACGTGTGTTGGATTTGGTGTGTTGTGTCACCACCAATTATGTGACAGGACAGTCTAGTAATTAGTCTTGTTATGTTGACAGTAGTCATGTTATCCATTTACAGGGGGCAATAAATAAACCCTAAGCGCATGGCACTGTGAATGTGGATTGTATTGCCATTGTCATGTGTAATCTCCTATCAACAGTATGCTCTGTGGTTGGTGTGTTGCCATATGCTGTGTTTTGTTTTCCTCTGGATTTGCTGCTGTCATGGCTTGTCATGCTCTAGAGGTGAGTGTGTTGAAATTGTTTACTCACTTCAGGGCTTCTGTCATCTTTTTGAACCACTGTAGCATCCGAAAATTTTAACTAAGTGGAATGCTAGGTGGCGCACATAAATAGCAGCCAGTCAAATATGGTAGTTCTCAGTTCAGTGGCTGCAGATTACACTTTAAAAACTTTTCTCTTGGAGGAAATCCACTTTATAGGCTTAAAGGGACCCTGAAATGATTTCAATGGCCGTATTCTACTACAGCAGATCTGTAGAGGTGGTCTTTGTGGGTGTTCGAGTCAAATTTAAAACCTCTGCGTGGACCCTGTAATTTACAAGCAATTCTTAAAAATTGCTGCTCGTACTAACTAGCAACCGATCAGGGCAACATCTCACCACACATTCCCTGCCCCGATGACGTCAGTGAGCAGTCTGGGTGAGCCCACTAACGTCATTGGGCGCACTCAGGTAGCGTGGGCGAATGGATGGGATGGGATGTTAGAGACGTCCTGGCCTGTTTTCTTTATTTTTTTTTCTGACGCGTTGCCATGTATGAGTTGAGGGGAGCGAGGAGGAGCATCATTTTTAATTGCTGATGTCTTCGTTGTTAACGAAGCTAGCTTAAAAATTTTTTGCGTTGCGATTATGAATGAGGAATACCGATTGCTCTTATGCTTTTCTTAACCTCAGTATGTACAGTCGGGGACAAAAGTCTCCAGACCACATGTTCCTCTAACGAAGCCGATAGCTCTGCTATTAGTCGGCGGCCGGAGACCACACTTGTGGAGGTAAAAGTTAAATTTTTGTTCTTTCATCTCCATAAGTGCGGTCTCCAGCCGCTGTCTGATAGTAGAGTTATAAGCTTCGTTTGAGGAACACGTAGTCCGGAGACTTTTGTCCCCGACTGTATCATTTCCTAATGGGCTTAGCAGCAGAGCAGCATGTACTGGCAGGCGCACCCAGTGATGGTCACGCCGATGTGCCATCGGAGGCTGACCTGCGCTCAGAGTAAATGCTCGGCAGCAAACCCGGAGACCCACTGCCGTCAAGTAGCTGCAGCATCGTGGCACAGTTCCAGTGCAGGCAAACAGTTTTAACCTGGCAGCTTCAAAGGCCCTGTTTGATTCACTTCGAATGGTGGCTGCGATGGAGCACAATTTCCCTTTCGCGCAGCAGACACAGGAAGAATCAGCCCCACTAGATGATCAGTTTGTATTACTGCACGCTGGTACACTCAATGCACTGATAGAGCATGCACTTTGCCCAAATTAGGCCCAGCAGTGAAATTGGTGTTTCCTGTTCTTCTTGTGGCCCAATTGACTCGCATTGGTCATCACAACAAAAGAGAGAAAGAAAGGCTTCTGAGGTGAATTTCAGATCAGTGCAAGCTGTCAAGATCATCAGAAAAGGGCCCACTGCCTTGAATTGCCTCCGGGCTACAATGATTGGCTCTTATTGTGGCTGCATCATAAGGCCTATCAGGGACATCCGAAAAAGACATTCAACCTGGTGCAAAGGCTGTTCACGGGTGCTGCAACTGCAGTCAAGGAGGTGTACAGCAAGATGCAGCCATCCTGCCCAAACAAAGTCACAATTGTTAATGATGGCACACATGTGGCCACACATTGGTGTAGGTTGTGTTAATGAGTTTTATACTTGCCAACTTCCAGCTATGGTGTTGTAAGCGATTATCAGAAAGTAACCCCAGCTGTAATGCATGGAAAGAGCACCATCAGAGCCAGAAGAACACGAATGCTGGCTTAGGGCAAATCCAGGTGGAAACTGCGCACGTGCTTTTCAGGAATTCTGTCAGCAGGTGCGGCCTTTGCTGCAGAAACATCATACAAGATAGTGACAGCCAGCCATATCTAGCACTCTGCTAAGATGACATCATGAGCGATGCACTGATTTTACGTGAAATACGAGCTCCTGCTACTACCAAGAATCTGATCAAGACGATGACAGAGAAGGCCGACCTACCTCTGGTTGCCGTTGACACTTTGTATGAGATTATTAATTATATCACAACCTTAAAGCAGCTCGTTGTCAGCAGGCTTCCGGTGAGGCACACAGACCATGCTGAAGAGCTAGGGAAGAGCCTCGTTAGGGTTTGCTTTGAAAAAGCAGACATGCAACCTTCAGTTATCGAAGCAATAAACACCACTTCTCTCTTCCTTTGCATTTTTGGCTGTAATATGAAAAGTCCACTTACTACAAACTTCTGTTACAATGAATGAAATCCAGGCGACCGTCAGGTTCGTTCAGAAAGCTTGTGCTGTTCCCTGCTTTGAGCACTGGCACACTCGAGAGAAACTATGAGTAGGAGGATTTGAGTGTTCGTTCATAGTGCATAAAGGTGTTAGTCATTTCTCCACAGAATCCCTTTCTTTCTGTTCTGTTGTTATGCCCTCATTTTCAAAGAACAGAAACGTACACTCCAACGTGATTTGAAGGTGATCACTTCAAAGCTTAACCTCCTCAGATTAAACTGCTCTCACGCGGTTTATACTGGATAACCTTCACGCGGGTAACCTTCAAATTGCACTGGACTGTACCATGTGAAGAGTACTGTATTGAAGGAAAAAATTCTTTATGGTGTTTTTTTTTGTGCTTTATATAAATGATGTTACCATTTTCTGATAGAAAAAAATACTGTTTTGGTATGGCTTTTGCATAAAAAAGCCCATTATGGGGTGAAAGAGAGTTGTCAAAAGTGCGACTGTTGGTACCCACCAGCTATAGTGCCAGTCTTGTGCCTGTGCAGGTGATGCTGCTCTCGCTGGAGGCCGGAGGTGTGGGCCTCAACCTGGTCGGTGGCAACCACATGTTTGTGCTGGACGTTCACTGGTGGGTTTCCTCCGTTTCGTTGGACTGAAAGGCATGATTTGTAGGGGTGTGTGAATATTCTAAACTTCCAAATAGTAAACTAAATGCCCTCCAATTCAATTAAATAGTGCATGTCCAAATTTATTTGAATTGAATATGTTTGCAAGCTTTCAATTATTCTTCGAATAATTGGCACAGTGTTCAAATAAGGCACGCCAAAATTTTCTTTGCCAGCTGTTTTAAAAGCAGCACCTACTCTGATGCCTCACAGCTTGCTGCCACGATCGTTCTGCACAGGACGGATGGTTTAGCGCAGCGGTGTGTTCCATTCATTTGGCGGCATTCATAATGCTCATGCGTGTCCTCCAAGATTGGGCGATGCGGCAGGGCTCGGGCAAGTTTAGCAAACCTTGCATTGATTCCCAGTCTTGGAGGCCATGGCTCACACATAGCTCTCGCCCCTCTCATCTACTGAAGTGTGGCTCTATTTACTCACTGTCGTCAGCAGTAGAGGAAGGTAATTTTGCCTGTACGTACAGCACGGTGGTCGCGAAGTTAATGTAGAAACCTCATGTTGCCTGCCCCTAGTGGAGACCAGAGTTGCATCTTTTGACAGCTGCAGCTATAAGCAACATACCACACTGCTCTCCTCGCACTTTGCTCTTTTGCGCGATTAATTGCGTGGTATGAATATTCGCTACTTGCACAAGTATTTATAAAAACTTTCTATTCATATTTGATTCGGCTTTGAGAAACTATATTCGCACACCTCTAATGGTTTGCCTGTGAGCCAGGCATGCTTGGCCTCTGAGCACACCTTGTGCACAGCTGTGAGGCTAACATGCTGGGAGTGTGTGGCGGCAAACTTTTCTGCTACGACAAACCTAGTTGTGAGCAGTGCTACCAGAAGGCGCTAGTATACCTTGCAGTTGTGAGAATAAACGCAGGAGGGCGCTAGGTGTGAGATGGCATGTAGAATGGATAGGACAGAACAGCAGGGGAATGAAAATTGTAGGTGTGACAGCCACATCTGTTGAAGTTGTGTGTTGTGCCATGGCCAAAGCATGACATTTGCGCAAGCTCTAAGTCATTCTCTGCCGACGGCCTGGAGCAGGTGGCCTGCCCATGTGGTCCTGTGATGTTCTCAATGTATCTGGAAAGGGCCAAAATCACACATGAAGCTTTGTTGTGCTAGCATATTTTTGGGTATGTAGTGTTCGGAACGAATGTTTTCAGGATGAGCAAAAAGTGATCTTGGCATAGATATGCAGTGTCTGCCAACAATAATCTCATTTTGCTGCCACACATTACACACGTGGGTGGGGCTTTCACCTCCAGAAGTTCGGTCTGGAACCACCAGATAACAGAGATAAATGCAGTGCTTTATGTAGTGTTTGTTTTCTGTGTCGATGTCCTTTTATGTGCGTGGTCTTTGCTAAGTATAGGCTGCCAACTTCTTCATTGGTTGTACTTCTACACTAGCTTACTGCTTCTGCTGAATGCTCAGCTCATTTGTCTGAAACCGTGTGTATAGTGTATAAAAGTTTGCGCAGCGGAGCGAAGCTGTGTGTCAGGCAGTTTGGTTGTGGTAGAGATGTGGGTCCTTGTGATCAGGAAAGCCAAAATTGGAAGCTAGTGGATGACAACAATGTTTCTGCCGCATGAGGACAAAGAGGGGGCCAGCCAAAGGGCGAATTTTCCATGGTTTGTCCGGTTGGTCTCACTCTGCAGTTTTGTGTACAACGCTGGTTACCCCTTCTTCTTCCTCTACTTCACCGAGAGTAGGTTAATGGCGCTGTAGTATTGGGCTGCCAAGTTGCACAGCCTTGCTTCTACCACGTCAACCACTGGGACCAGTTCATAGACTCTGATAGGCGTGCCATGTCACTAGTCTTGGAACATACGTTCATATCAGTGAGCTAAACGCGTCACATGCATACTAGCTGCACTCTTACAAAAATAAGCTTGATTAGCCTTGGGCAGATTTGTGTTGATCCAGGACTGGAATTTTGTGAAAACTTGACAACCTTGTTGAGCGATGCTGAATGGTGGCTCTCAAAATACTTCTGCTACTTTATGTTCAGAAAATTGTTTGACATGGTGTAGAATTAAGAAAATACTGATTGTCATTTGGGGCACGTCTGATCTGAAGTCCAAAATGAACACGGCACCAACAGGCGAGGCTGTATTGATTGAGGCTGTAAGGCAATGGGAGGATGTTTTACATCCTCTCTCTTAGTTGAAAACCGAGTTGGTGTTTGCACCATTTCACAGCTAAAACGGACAATTTACATGTTCTCATGCCAGAACGATTTCTTGCCTTCCATATGCTCAACCAAATACCATCCAAGCAAAATTGTGAGCTCAGCACTGGTTTACCCGGTGTTCCCGAGTGGTGTGACTTTCTCACTGTGACATTGTTACCATTCCTTTAGGAACCCTGCCCTGGAAGCGCAGGCTTTTGACCGCATTCACCGTGTGGGCCAGACTAAGACGGTCGTCATCAACAGGTGAGCCCAAGCTGTGCCCCCCAAGTGCACAGGGGCAGAGCTAATGACACTGAGTCACACCTGTTACCTTAGCAGTCCTGTCCACACAACGGACGAAATCGCGAGTTCTGTCCATGGATGAAGCGCCGCCTGCGTGACGTGACGTCAGTGATTCTGCCTTGTCCGCGGATAGCAGCAGCGCACATTCTGCACATGCGGTGGACAACACAGTCCACTGTGTGTCGAGCATGTGGGCTGCTGCTATCTGCGGACAAGGCAAAACCAGTGATGTCGGGTCACGTGGCAGTGGATGGGCCACCACATGGTCATCTCCAGGGCCCTCGAACCATAGTCTGTCGACTCAAAGGCCAATTAAATGCTACTGCACAGGCAGCTCTGATGGCCATTGAGTCAATAGTCTATCATGTCAACGGAGCAGCATGGCCTTCGAGAAGTGGCTGCATGCACTCTGGAATGCAGAACACTCGTAGCAGTGTCATCGTTGAAAAATGCGGAATATCAAAATATGCAACTTATTAGCAGTAGTAGTAGTAGTAGTAGTAGTAGTAGTAGTAGTAGTAGTAGTAGTAGTAGTAGTAGTAGTAGTAGTAGACCTTAATTCGATCATAATTTACAGGCCGACTACGCCGCAGTGGCTCAGTGGTTATGGCGCTCGGCTGCTGGCCCAAAAGATGCGGGTTCGATCCCAGCCGCGGCGACTGAATTTCGATGGAGGCAGAATTCTAGAGGCCCGTGTGCTGTGCGATGTCAGTGCACGAACCCCAGGTGGTCTAAATTTCTGGAGCCCTCCACTACACCGTTCCTCATAGCCTGAGTCGCTTTGGGATGTTAAACCCCAACAAATCAAATTTACAGGCCGAGCATGTCGACTGCCTGGACAGCATATTATGTAGAAAATAAACATGCCAGGCGACAAAACACTGCAGCAAGCGTAACACCATTGTTGGCAGCAGCCATACAAATCCAACCGACACCAGCTTCCTCAGAAGTGCATGAATGCTACTAAAGCTTGTCCAAGACAGAAAGTTTATTTCAAGAGTGATTAATATTACTGTAATGAATAAAAAGTTTGCTTTTAAACAATTTCAGGTTAAAATCGTTGGTTGATTGCTAGCACGCCTGCAAGATTCTCGGCGGCGACGATGGTGCCACACCTTGGCATGACATGATAGAATGTCTCGAAGGCGCTAGAGTTTGCCGCGTAGCAGTGGCATAGGTCCTTCGAGTTCGATAATGATTGAGAATCTCAAACGCCCTAGACTCGACGCCCTTTGAAAGAGCCAGTGTGAGAGAAGTATAAAGGGGCGCTGAGGAAAGCTCCATCTAGTTTTTGTTCTTTGTAAAAGTGGATTGTTTGGCTCTTTGTGGATGTGCTGATGCTTGTTCAGCAGCAGTTATTGCTAACGCAGTTGGGTTTATAAAGTGAGACATTTTATTCCTGCCACTCTATTTAAACTCGCGATATCAATAATGAAAAGTACTTAGTGATCACCGAACTGAGGTGGATGGCAATGTGGCCGAACCTCAGAGATCCACAGCTGCAAAAGGAGCGGTGAAGGTTGCCAGCGGCATTAATACGTTCATTTTTGTCTTTTTGTAGCTTGTAAAAGCCCCATTTTTAGTGGGAGTAGTGCCTCTAGCGTTAGCATGCAATATTCTGTCAATAGAGCGCTTGTCTCGTTTGTCTTCTGTCCCTTGTCTGTTTTTGTCGCGCTACAAACATCCCCTCAAGCAATAGAGAACAACTTCGATTTGTCCCTAGTGTCCCTATAAGGGCGTGCAACTGCAGTGTGTAGGAGCTGCTGTCTAGTCTGAACTCTCCGATGTTTGCACCCAGGCTCATCTGTGCTGGCACCATTGAGGAGCGCATCCTGGAACTGCAGAAGCACAAGCAGCAGCTGGCAGAGTCTGTCGTCGGGCGGCGACGCCTGACTGCCGATGACTATGCCTTCCTCTTTGCCACCAGTTCCTGACCAATGGGCAGCTAGTTGTACAGAAAGAAGTGGGGTGGGGGAGGGAGTGTTTTGGGTTATTTAATAAAACTTTGCTATAAAATGCTGCTGCTCATTGCTGCACTTAGTTAGCTCTGTGCGCAGGGCCAGTCTCAACCCACCTAATACATTCACCAGTTGGTAGTTAAGATTTCTTAGCTCAGTGCCAAAGTTGGATGCAGTCACCTGTATAGACCGAAAACAGCATGACAACACAAATCTGTCTGTCAGGAATGCAAGACCCCCTTTGGCCTTCCTTTTGTTTCGTATATTTTGTAGTGCTGTGTCAACGTCTTATTTCTAATCCAGTATTGATCAGTTAAATAATAATTTAATTTTTAAATATAGTAGACTCATGTTAAGACAAACTCGGTTAATCAGTTAAGGGGGGATGAGGGTCTTAAAACTAACTTTTTTATTTATGGTTCGAATCTCATGAAATTTTGCACACAGATGTGTTTTTCTCTTCTGATACCAAATATGTAATCATAATTGAGCTGGTGGTTTGAAGTCTTACAAAGTCTAGAATGTAATTAGGTAATTAAAAATGAATAAAAAAAAATAAATAATTTCTTACACAGCTTTAATGAACTTTCTCACTGCATTTTGTTGGTTTTATATACATGAATTGATAGCCAGAGAGTTCCCATACCCGGGGACATTCTTCGTTTTTTTCTAAAGGGATGTCACCGTAATATACTATGTCTAGAGTAAAAGGTTGTAGTACTTGACACTGCAACTCGTTAAGCTAATTGTAATTGCTATTTACACGTGGCCTGAACAAAAAAGTACGAATGTCATCGGAGAGGGAATTCGCTAGCTATCAATTCATGTAATTAAAGGCAACAAAATGCAATGAGAAAGTTCATTAAGCTGCGTAAGAAATTACCTAATTACACTCTAGAATTCAAGATAACTTTTGATCTAAGACCACCAGCTCAATTATGACTAATTGTTGGAATCAGAAGAGAAAAACGCTTCTGTATGCAAAATTTCATGAGATTCGAGCCATAAATAAAAAGGTCAGTTTTAAGACCCTCCTCCCCCCTTAAGACTAATTCCCAGATAAGATAAACAATGTGAAACCATTTGTTTGGTTTCCCACATAAGTCAGTGTAAAAAAAATCCACTTAAGACGAACTGTTTTGTGCGTGCTTTGCTTAAGACAAATTTTCCCAGTGACCGCGAACCATGGCGACTGCGCAAAACGGTGCTCGTGGGGCATTTGTGCAACATTGTCAAGGAAAGAAAATATTAAAACGCTTCCTCGCAAGAAAGTGCATTCCCACAACCTTCGTGCCAAAATGCGGAGAAGCTGCCTTACAGAAGCCCAGTTTCTTGGAAAGCTTTCTTGCCGGTGCAGTGAAGGCATGCCACTCGACATGCTTCCGGTCTCTTAACATTACACCTGTCATTTTTCTTTCCGTAGCTTGCTGCATTGTCAAGTTTCTGCCCCATAGGTAAGCACCGGTTGGGTACAGCTGTTATGTACTCTTCAGCTGTCCATGGTGCATTAAATGCTTCACTATTATCCTGTAGCTGAAGGGCCATTTTATTCACTGTTTCCATGTTGTATAGTACATTTGGACACACCCAGCATGCTCACATATCATTTTGGGGCACTTCTGTTTATATGAACTTTGTCTTGAAGGGAGTCCACTGTGTCTGACACTTGGATGATTGGATGTTTCAAACTCCAAACAGTTGCAGCCATGTATTTATAGCCTCCAAACTTGCATTGCCTCAATTTTATATCAATCAGCCAAATTGCTACACTTAGGCTAACCTGCCCCAAACGGCACTGTAAATTTTTTGTTTTCCCCATGTATTCCCTGTAGAAACTTCTGACACCCAACTCTCAGTCGCACGGTGTCTGCCTGCATTGTGCCTGCTGACATGTTGGTTCAAACACCTGAAACACGCTTGCTTGCTGGTCATCACCAAGCAAAGAAAGGGCTCTGAGAAGGACGAAATTCTATAGGCTAGCCTATTTTGTATGCAGACGGTACTCGAACAGCTGTCATTTGGGTTGCATTCGGAAGCAATTTTCGAAAAAAAAAAAAAAGCGTACCAACAGCAAACAAAGCACGCTGGCCACACAGGCACCTATAGCTGGCAAGATGCCCATACAAACCACATTGTGTTCATCAGCCGTCCTCTCTAAAGACATGCATATCGCGTCTCCCTGTTTGGACTACCGGAAATACAGAATGCTTAGTCGCTAAAGTGCAGTGAGCATAAAAAATCTTTCTGGTGGACGCAGGATTCTTCAGCGAAAGTGTTACACGAGTGTTAAGCGAAACCGAAAGTTAGGTGAGTTTGTGCACATTCACGATAAAAAAATGCGCGAGGGGAACACAAAGCATGGACAGGTCAACGCAGGACAAGCACTTGTCTGTGACATCCTGTCCATCCTCTGTGTTCTCCTCTCGCTAGTTTTCATCAAGCGGGGGTAACACACGTTTCATTTCACAGTACTTGCAAGCTGCAATGAAAATTGCTGCACATAGTGTTGTTGCGTCATGTAGCAGTAAGGCCATCAAGGTTCAGCGCTACAAGAACTGTCTAGAACAGCGCAAAAGCACAGACGGGACACATAGAACGAGAACACACAACAGCGCTGCTCCAGCGCTCGTGTGTTCTCATCACTCGTTGTGTGTTCTCGTTCTCTGTGTCCCGTCTGTGCTTTTGCGCTGTTACTTGAAAAAGAACTTTCTCTCTGTATGCACACATTTTATTCACTCCCATATGCTGCAACTAGACTGTGACATTGTTAAGTACAGGCTGGTAAACAAAGGAGTGAAAGAATATTGGGGGGGGGGGGGGGGGGGGGGGAGTGGATAAACATATAGAACATAAGCGAGTAAATTCTCTCACACTTTAACCAAGATTTTTTTTGTTTTGTTTTGGAAGGAAGGAGAGCATACTGCTTGATTGGAATTCAAGCTGCATCTTCACTATTAACATGGAATTAACAGCCTTAAATTAACATTGAAGACGAATGAAATGTTACATAATATAGTCTCGTGGAGTACCGCATCCCCATAGAAAATTAATGCAAACAAAACTAAAGTAATTTTTTTTAGATATGAAATAAACCACTAGACCATCTACTCAGCCTCCCAGTCTTACAATTGGTTCAACACAGATTGATACAACCTCCTCAGTGAAGTGTCTTGATATGGTATTCCAATGTAATATGTCAGAGGATTTGCATATTCATACCCTTATTTAGAATCCTGCCAAATGCACAGATATGCTATGCAAGGTACATTTTCTATTGCCACTTAATATCAAACTTCTACTTTACAATGCTCTTACTTCTGTCTAACCTTTCCTAATCTCACTTGCTGTGAGGCACGACATCATCTTTAAACACACACTGATTACAGAAAAAAGCCGTCCACATTATTGCGAATGTCCAGTTTTATGCCCATACCCAACCTCTCTTTTCATCGTAGAAAATAACACCAGTTACGGGAACTCTACATTGCATTGCTAAATCATTGTTACGAAAGAAGCCAAAAAAAATCACAATTCCTTTTTTGATCAGTTGGCTAACCTGCAACCAAGAAATATTACACAACACGAAGCAGCGACACCTGATATGTTCCATCTTTTAGGGCCAGTTACGGTCGTCAAATGCTTTGCTTTCAAACCACTTTCTTATTTGGTATAGAGAGTCTTAAAATCTGGCATCTAACTTGATTTGTTCAGTACCTCCTTAGATCTATTGTATGTTCCTGCTCCTTAGATCAGAATGTATCATCATCATCATCATTTATTATGCCCTCAAAGATACTGTCTGGGATATTACATAAGGGGAGATGCTAGTTGTAGACATTGGATTGAAAAACATTCATTTCGTCAAGAAGAGCTTGGTGATCGGAGGGCCGTGTTAGGTGGCCGCTAGTCCGCGACTACTGGCGACCTTGTTGGCCCACCCCACGAAGACAATTTTTTTTTAATAAGTGGTTTAAAGCAATGAAATTTTCTGTGCCTATAAAGTTTTTCTGCTCTTTTCAAAACTCTAATTAGTTTTTCTATAGCTTTAATAGTTCTTGTTCAGTATCCCTGAAAAGTGGAAAACAATGGGATTTTTGTGCACACTTTTTTATATATTTTTTCAAACGAACATTGCAAGTTACCTTATTCTACTCTGTAATAACTTTAGAGCACTGAAAACTAGCCAGAATTTTCTTTTGGTAGCAGCTGGTATTGAAAATAAAATGGCAAAGTTACAGCTTCTAATCTCTATGCTTCTAATTAGATCTAATTACCGTAATGATGTCTCAAGTATATTGTGATTACAAATAGATGACGATGTGTAGTATGTTCCAAAGAACAAGTGTGCCAAGTTTCGTTGCAATAACTCTTATAGAAGTGTGGAAAAATTTGTGCACAAACTTTGAAACAAAACTTCTGTTTGGGCTAGATGGTGCATAGCTTTCTTTTAAATGAATTTAAGCGCACAGGAACACGCACACAAGAGGAGGAAACACATAGGACAGGCGCTGTCCTGTGTGTTTCCTCTTCTTGTGTGCGTGTTCTTGTGCGCTTAAATTCATTAAAAAAAACAAACAAACTGAAAATTTCCAAAAAATGCAAAAAGAGAAAACTGCAACTGAAGGTTTGAGTAAAGTTTCACAAGTTCTTTATCTTCCTCGCACCAGGGGTGCCCCGCCAGAGACGGTTGGTAACTCGAAGACTGAAGCTTATTTCTTCGCACCAGAGGTGCCCCGTCAGAGACGGTCTCAAGATGATTTGAGACGCAGGGATAAAGGGAATAACTGAAGATTTATATACAAATATTTACAGAATATACAAGTTTGATACAACGGCAAAGAGACAAACAACAAACAGGTTGGAACTGGCTAATACTAGGGGAGGCCCCTACTCGGCGTAGCCGAAGATGCATAGCACCTGACCTTAGCGCAGAACCCCGCTTCTGGCTCCGGGGCCCAGTTTTAAAGCCCTAAAGGCCCGGCCCACATTCCGTAGCACCCAATCATTCTACATTCTTCATATCACTGGCTAATCGAGAGCATGGTCAGCCCTCCAACTACCGTAGGGTAACACCCTTTCCAGAAAAACAAACGCACGGTCGTGCCAGCATGTGCGGAGTGGAACGTTCTCTCCATCACAAAATAAAAATAAAAACAAACACAAATACACATTCGTGCCAGAACGTGGGCGAATCGGTTCCGCGGGACGGGTGGACACCCGTACTTCCCGGCGCGTTCGCGAGCGGCCGCGTTCCAAGAAAGGAGACGCTCCGCTTTGAGTGCCCCCAGCCGTTCCAATGACCCCCGCGAACGCTACCGATCCCTTACAGTTTGAAACGTGTATATTTACTGAAACAGAACTGAATGCGCATGAAACTTTCCCAAGATGGGAAATGGCCTGTCCTGCAAATGTTCAACACCACTAGAACTGGCCGGTACTGTACGTAAGGCCATCACTATCTTTGAGGCTTGAGTCTGCAACACGAGCCCTTTTGGCCATACTGCGACGGTTGGCTCGTGCCTCAGCAGTCTGGCGGGCGGACATCTTTTTGATCTGCCTCTCATTTCGAGAGCTGGTGAGCAATAGAAGCTGGTCACTTGAGAGCACACCAAGCTCCTCTAGCACACGCTCCAAACTTGCGTGCCTTCATTGAACCACAGCACTCCATCTCGACAACCGTCCGTGATGCGAACTTAGTTTTCGGGCACAGCAGCCAGATACTGCTGTTTAGGGATTCTGCCGCGTTGTGTGTCTTGCCTTGGATGCAGCGGGCCAAGAGTATCTCATCTGTCAGCCGCCTGTATATCGGCAGCACTGCCTTTCCCTGGGCTTTTGTGAGGAGAGGTGTGTGCTTGGGTGCTGGTTGGCTGAGGGCTTCAGCTCGCCTGTGTTTGCACCATGACTCGGGTCCCTCAGGGCAAAACTTATGGCTGCTAGCCCCATCACTGGAGCAAGAGTGGCAATAACTTGCCCGTATGGCAGAATACATCTTTAGAATGCTGCCTCGATTACTAGTTACAGCCATCTGGTAGTAAGTCTGTAACTTTATCGCAGCAGACTCCTTCAGCCTCGCCCCTCGTGGTAGTGGTGTTTTCAGCTGGCAGAGGGCACTTCGTAGACGTTTGGCAACACGGTTTGTACAGTCCTCCTTTTCAATGTTTAGGGGACCATAACCTTGTGCATGTTGCATAGGGCAGTGTATGCTTTGCTGTCTCCATCACTTAGAAACTTAGTGAAGCGGAGGGGCGTCTCATAGGAAAGAGTTCGCTGCCATATCCTACATGCTGCCTCTGCTTACATGGCATGCGAGGAACAGTCAACGCTTTTTTCACATACGGGGCCATGGAAAGCCTGCCAGATTTCTTCCTCGCTGGGCAGCTCCTTGTGTCGGCTACACCCATGACAATAATTTGACAGCACCAAAATCAACGCATGTCCTGTGTCCAGAGACCACGGTGCCCACTCCATTGTGGCTTTTATGCCCTCGTTCTTGCCATGTGCCGTCATACGTGACTGCTACCACCGTGCCACCAACTAGTGGTGTCAGCAAATCAAGTGACGCACATCACAACGCTTGCAGAGCCGTGGTCGCTTGGTCGTTCATCGTTTTCGAAGAATGCAATCTTCTTTCAAGAAAAGAAGTTTTGAGGAAATGGCTATCCAAAGTTGCACCTTTTATTTCATTCACCAAAAGGCACTGGGGTGATAGCCTTTCATGTCCTTTTCAGCACAGGGCTTCTTGGATGCCTTGTCTCGAGATCGAAGTGCTTTTGCTGCCTTTCTTTTCCGCAAGACGTCCTTTTCCGCTGCTCTGCGAAGAGTGTGTTGGCCAGTTTGCAGCCCAAGTGTAGCACAGTATTCTGTGTAAGCACGGCGGGTCCCTGCATTGTACTTGCAAACTGCCTCATTGACAGCCGTCTCTGTTGCAATCAAAGATGCATTTTTCTCTTTTGGCAGCAGCGACCAAATGACTGAATGCAGGCTTTCAGCAGCATTTTGGGTTTTTTTTCCCAAGACAACGGCTGAGGAGCTGGACATCAAAAAGCCGCTGGTAAACAGGCAGCAATGCATCTGAGACATGCCTTGCAAGATGGTACTTATGGGAGGGCAGAGGTTTGCCCTCTGCTTCTGCAGCCTGGTGTTGGCACCAACTCTGCGGTCCTTGGGGGCAAAGTTCGTGATGTGGGACTTCATTGGTGGATGTTATGTGGTAAAAAGTTGCCATCACAGCTTTCCGAGTCTCTCAACATTGTCGTGATCGTGCAGGGCCTTGCCATAGTGATTGGCCAACTTCTTAATTAAATCCTGAGTGAGGCCACCTTTTCCACCAATAGGCCGACCCTCTTTGCTTTTTGTGACAAGAGCACGCAGGGCTGTGCCGATCCTTTTCTTGACATGGTTCACACAATCCTTTTTTGTGAAGGGGATAAAGGGGATGTCTCATCTTTGCAGAGTGCCAAGAAGTTTCTACTGTCCCCATAACAAACAATGTTTGTGTATTGCAAACCATGCTTCTGAAAGGACCTTCCACATAGGAGTAAGGCAGCTTCAACTTCCACTCTGCCAGATTTAAAATCCGTGTTTTTTTGGCAGACGTGGCATGCTTTCCAGTCACGATAACCATCATTTCCTTCTTTGGGGCCCACCGTGCATCATCCGTGACATTTGAGAGTATGACACATTCAAGCACCAGACCCCTGTAGAACTCGATGACAGTACCAATTAACACCTATGTGAGACGTGTGGCCACATGTCAACCACATCCCATCATAGACAACTCTTATATTATTATTAAAGGTAGGGTCCATCTCATTATAAACAATGCGCCCAGCTGCCGCAGTACCAGAAAAAAAATATTGGCAACAGCTCTCTCACTGGCCGATCGGAATTCAGATGTTTCTGAAATGTCTTATGGTGTAACCCTCTGTGAGACACACTCATTACCGACCAGAAATCGTTCAGAGCTGTTGCCCCTTTGCCAATGCTATTTACAGCTTGTGTAGCCCTCAAGTTCACGTCGAAAATTCTACTTTCCGCAGCGATGACCACTCCTTTGCGACGGTGCCGCAGAAAGCGCATATGTTTGCTCCAATTGTGCTGCCAACCCAAACCAAGCTTGTTCCCAGCTGAACCGTAAGTCCTGGTTGGGTGCACTGCTGGCACTTGGCATTCTTGAGAAGCGCGTTTAGGGCCATGACTTGTACACAAAACGCGGCTCCAGGTACGCCTGAATGGTGCGCCCGGTGCTCGTGGACGGCATGGTGCCGTCGTATGAAGTGCCGAGACGAGAACCCGCGACATGCGCGGTGCCTTAATCACTTTGATGCTTCCACCGATGCAGAGCGCGGAGAGGAAAGTTCAGAAGTGCCGCCCGTGCTCGCACACGATGTTTCATCCGCGTGTGACGTGCTTGGCAGCGGCGCCACCAACACTCGTAGCCGCGCACGAAGTACTCGCCTGCGCACGCGTAACTTCGTCAGTGTGCTGCACAACAGGAGTACTTGAAGCAGACTTCACCATTGGCGACTGTCGCTTACGGGTGCCATAGGCACGGGCCATCTAGTACTTCAGAGGCCGCCGACCCATGTGAAAGCCATTTGCGAAGCCATGTTCCGCAAGTACTGACGAACATGGCAGCCACATAATCCG
Source organism: Amblyomma mixtum (assembly GCF_055824585.1). Lineage (NCBI taxonomy): Eukaryota > Metazoa > Arthropoda > Arachnida > Ixodida > Ixodidae > Amblyomma > Amblyomma mixtum. The sequence continues at coordinate 151,126,382 of NC_143016.1, read as the reverse complement.
TATTCGAAACTAAGCTCTTTGCAAGAGACATGCACGGCGAGCCGAGGATCTCTGCGGAAATGACGGACACCACGGGCACGGCGAGGTGGTGGTGGTGGAAAACAGGAAAACATTTATGTATCAGCTGAGCCAGAGGGGGCCAGCCCTGCCCGGAGAAGACGACGCACCTGCCAAGGAGACCAATCGCGCAGCGCGCGCTGCTGTCACATGGCGAGCACCTCCAATCCGAAATTTTCGCGCGACCTTGGCAACTTTTGCTTTTGTTGGTATGATAGCTCTATCTTCTTATCATCAGGTCTTGCTTACGCGTTCGCTTCCGCTCGGAGGAGACCGCTGAAGCGGGCAGTTTGAAGGCGGAGGAACGCGCCGGATCTTACAGATGCGGCCCAGTTGAATGGTGCAACACGGGAAAAAACTACGGCAGCGACCATATGGTCATAGAAATTCGGCTCAGGTTAAATTTTCGGGACTCCGTGTTACGAGTCAAAATAATAGATTGGGATAAATTTAGGTCCATCAGGGAGGCTGCGGGTAATAAGTCTTGGCCTTCTCTGACTGAGTGACAAAAAGAATTTAATCAGCATATAAAGGAGGCCACGGAAGAACAAGCAACCTCCAAGTCCAAAAATTAGACAACCACCTCTTACATCTCATTAAATCAAAGAGGGAATTGGAGGGCAGATGGAAAACTCAAAAATGGAACAGAAATCTCAGAAGGGGGATTGCTAAGCTCAATAAGGAAATTGAGCGGTACGCAGCCAATCTGTCCGAATGGAGCTGGGCCGAGGTGTGTGATGAAATGAGCTTCAACATGAGCCTTCCCAAGACCTGGGCTATCCTCCGCTACTCATGGATTCCAATCACACCAAGAAACGAACCGGACTAGACCAGATTAAGATCAAGCATAAGTTCAAAGGGGGAACGAGCTGCTGGATACAATCAGGACAACATATACTTGTCAGGATTCTGGCCCCCCTCTACCTACCTATACTGGGCCCGAGAATAAGGCCATAGATGCTCCAATTGAAATGGCAGAAATTAGGGCGGCCCTGCAGTATCTCAAAAAAGAGATCTGCTCCAGGACCAGATAGTATCACAAACACCATGCTTAAAAATATGGACGATGACTCCTTACACTTCATTTGTGAACTAATGAATAAAATTTGGGAAGGGGCTGAAATCCGAGAGGAGTGGAAAATCTCCAAATTCATCCTTATTCCTAAACCGGGCAAGAAACTTGAACTATCCAACATGAGGCCCATATCTCTCACCTCTTGTCTGGGAAAGCTCATGGAAAAAGTGACCCAACTCAGAATCTCGACATATGAAAACCAAAGAACTCTGGCCAGTGGAGATGGTAGGGTACAGGCCGGGATTAAGTGCCATGCTCAGATTAAAGCACGACATCCTGGGCGCTCCCGAGGATGGCACATCATATAGAGCCATCCTGGGATTTGATCTCACTAAGGCTTTTGATAATGTTGAGCACAGAGTGGTTCTCGAAGGCCTCAACTCGGATGGAGTACGAAGCAAGTGCTTCAACTATGTCAAAGATTTCCACATCTGCAGGAAAACTGAAGTTAGCTTCGTCGGACTCAGATCCGAGCCCATCAGTACCGGGGGCAGAGGGACACCCCGGGGATCTGTCCTCTCCCCGGTACTTTTCAATTTTGCAATGAACGATCTCTCGTCCCAGCTGAATACAATAGAAGGCATCAAACATAGCATCTAAGCAGACGACATCACAGTTTGCACTGAAGGAGGCTCCAGCGCCGATATTTCGCACAGACTGAAAGAAGCAGCGTCAATAGTTGAGAACTACGCCCTAGATAGAGGACTATCTTGCTCTCCTCAGAAATCTGAACTGTTCTCAGTGTGCACCAAAGCACAACTAACCCGAGAATCCCGCCTACCGCACCAACATAAACCAGTGGAGGTATACGTGGGGGGGAGTAAGGTACCAAGAGTCAGCACACCATTAGGATTCTGGGGTATTTCCTACAGCAGAATGGGGAAAACACCACTATCCTTAAAAAGCTTCAGACGTATATCGACCAGGTAACAGGAATATTAAGGCAAATCTCCCTCAGGAACAAAGGCCTCAGAGAACACTGCCTAATAAGGCTGGTTTGTGCCTTCATAATCAGCAGGATGGCTTATGCCACTCCCTTTCTCAATCTCAATCCTGGCGAAGCGGAGAAGTTAGACATAATGATCAGAACGTCATTCAAAAGGGCTTTAGGCATCCCCCCCAACTCCTCGACAGAGAAGCTTCTAGCTATGGGAATGCATAATACCTGGGAAGAGATTGCCAAAGCAGTCAGGGAGGCGCAGATCTGGCGGCTCAACTCCACTGTAGTGGGCCGAAAAATAATACAAGAACTACGGCTTCCGTCAAGAGAACCACCCTATGTCGCTGAATCCCTGGAGCTTGAAACGCGGAAACTATTCAAAATTGTACCGATTCCTAAGAATATGCTCCCGATCCATGACAAGGAACGAAGGGGGCATAAAACAAAATTTATTCTAAGTAAACTAATGAAAGACCCTCCTCAGGATTTAGCCTATTGCGATACTGCCTGCGGGTTAGAAGGGGTTTTTCATAGTAGTCATAGTCATAGCAGTGGTAGATGGGAACCACTCCCAGAAGTTAATTGGATCCATTAATATGCGTAACGCTTTAATAGCTTAAGAGGCTGCGATAGCGCTAGCATGTACAGGTACCAGAGACAAAACTATTCTCTCAGACAATAAGGCAACTGTTAGGAACTTCGGCAAAGGCCTAATTTCCAGGCAGGCGGCCAGTGTACTGAGGAAGCACCCGCTAAACCAGGAGGTTTCAGTCATCTGGGTTCCAGCTCATGAGGGTCTACCAGGCAATGAGGCTGCGCATCGCCTCGCTCGAGATGTATACACCCGAGCGGCCGTAGAGACCCCGCTACCCGGAGACAAAGACCCCCTCATTACCTACAAGGAGCTCTCTGAGACTCCCACACTAGACCGAAGGATCTATCCATCACCAGATAGCTCCCTAACACCCTCAGAATGTAGAGCCTGGCGAGAAATTCAGGCCGATCGCTTCTTTCTTTATGTTGCTCTGCATAATGAGCTTACAGGCGACCCGGAGGCTTGCAATCTCTGCAACGTACCTCTGAGTCAAAATCATCTAATCTGGCAATGCCCCGAATCTCCGGGAGATAAACAGACTGATCCCCTTGATCAAGTTGCCTGGGAGCCCTACATCCGCAGCCCAAATGCGGATGTACAAAAGATCGCCCTACACCTGTCGGGGGAGGCTTACTCCAAGACCTTCTCTGCGGTCACGGCGCAGGAGGGCCGGCAAGGGGGAGACCCTCCCCCTTGTTGAGCCCCTACCCCAAGGCCCATGTCCGTGTGATGTGAATAAAGTCGTCTCTCTCTCTCTCTCATAGAGACCAAGATGGCCACGCTCCATTGGGCGGTTGTCGAGAGATTGTGCTTGAAAAACTGTTTTTTCGCGCCTTGGAAGAACTTTTCCGCCACCCTTGATCATCAAAACAGTGATTTGGTGTACTTCGTGATGGTTTTTGACGACGAAAATCTATAATAAGGGAGTAATTATTCATTGACATCCACCCAAGTGCAGCCATAAGGCTACAAAGGCAAAAGAAAGCTATACAGCTTTCTCAGAAACTACGCAATTAAAGAAAAATTCGTCTTGGTCCGGGGTTCGAACCTGGCACCATCGCTTCACCGGAGCAGTCGCTCTACCAATTGAGCTAACTTGGACGACAAGCTTACATTTTGTCCAACTAACAATAATTTTAACGAGTATGAACTTCACAGAGACCTCACAGAATTTGCGCGAAGATTGCGAATTAAGGAATTCTTTGCCGAAAAAGCAAACACCCCAATTACTAACCTAGCTCTTTCCTGTAACACGTGGTCAACACGTGCTCACCCTACTGCAGTAACCAGCCTTAATCCCATCCCTCTCAAAGCCGAAAGCACGTGGACGCCGGAAGCGCAGCAGAGTCCCGAATTAGACTTGTACATTAAATCTGTCTCGAAAGAAATTATAGACCAAACAAAGCAAGCTCGAAAACGCAGAAACGTTACCCCAACGGAACAGGCTACTCTGAACCACTTAGCTTCTAGAACCGATATAGTCATTAAACCTGCAGACAAAGGAGGTAGCGTAGTTATCCTGCCAGCCGAAAAATACAAAAAAGAAGCTTTTAGGCAACTTAACAACCCTTGTCATTATAGGAAATTAGATTCAGATCCCACTTCAGAGTTCTGCAAATTGATTCTGAACAAACTGGCAAACTTACTATCAAGAGAACTAATCACGCAGTCCGATTACCACTTCTTAAATCCGCTAAACAAACAGGCAGGACGCTTTTACCTACTTCCCAAAATCCATAAGGTTTCCGCAGAAGACTTGTTTACCGCAGATATCCCCGGCAGACCTATCGTTTCAAACAATAACACGCCCACAGAGAACTTATCAATTTTCCTGAACAACTATCTTGCAGATATTCCCACCCACCTCCCTTCCTTTGTCGAGGATACACCGCACTTTCTCCGCATAATAGAGTCTCTGAATGACGCTTCCATTATCCCAGCAGATAGCATACTTGTCACACTTGACGTCGCCGCTTTGTACACAAATATTCCCATTAATGAAGGTATCGACGCACTCTTAAAAATTCTAACTCAAAGTCCTCACCCGCACGAAACTGAAGTGTACCTCACGCTACTTGAATTGGTACTAACACTCAACTACTTTGAATTCAATTCTTCTTACTACCTTCAAGTATTTGGAACAAGCATGGGCACTCCCTTCGCACCCACCTACGCGAACATTTTTATGGGGCTACTAGAATCTAAACTTCTAAATTCATTTCTAAAAAAACCACTCATATACCTGCGGTACATAGACGATATTTTCATGATATGGGAGCATGGGGCTGAGACCCTGAAGGCATTCGTCACACATTTCAATTCATTCCACCCCAGCATTAAATTCACCTTCAACTCCTCGAAAACGCAAGTCAATTTCCTTGACACCACTGTCCATTTAGAAAATAGCAAGCTCAAAACCACACTTTACAGGAAGCCTACTGACCGACAACAATACTTAGATTTCACTAGCCATCATCCAAGACACTGCAAACAAGGTATATTCGTAGGACAGGCAACGAGACTAAGAAGAATATGTAGCGACGACGATGACTACCTGAAACACCTCCACTCGCTAAAAAACACACTAATCACCAGAAACCATCCACAGACAACCCTTAATAATGCGTTCCAACGAGCAACCACTTTGAAACGAGATGTAGTTCTTAAAAAACGAACAAAAGCTAACAGTCAACGACCTCCTGCACTTATAACGAAATACTCAAACGCGCTTCCAAACATAAACAATATCCTGCGGAAATACCACCCCATTTTAACTGGTAACGATCGTCTCAAGAAAATATTTCCCGACGCACCAAGGGTAACATACAGACGCAACACAAACCTGAGGGACATCCTGGTGCATGCTAGGCTCGGTAAGAAACCACCACCGACAGTAACTTCATGCTCTCGACCCAGATGCAAGACATGCAAACATTTACAAAGGGACACTACGGTTAAAAGTACGGCAAGCGATTTCAGTTTCGATATAAAGACCAGTTTTGACTGCACATCGTCCAATATTATCTACATGCTCCAGTGCTCCTACTGCCAGAAACAATATATCGGAGAAACCGGACAAACAATGAGTGCCAGATTAAACGGGCACCGGGCTGACACAACACGGAATGAACAGAAGGCAGTGTCGACCCATTTTAATCAACGCCATCACAAATTCGACGAACTCAAATTGTTCATTCTTCAGTCAGGCTTCAAATCGACTAGGGACAGAAAATACAGAGAAGCATTCCTAATCCACAAATTTAAAACACTGCAACCAACAGGGATCAACATGTCCAGAGGAAACCTGGAATCTCTCAGGTACATTCCAGGGTCAGCATAATTTTAAATTAACAAATGTCTTGCACGTGGTCAGACTATTTCCTAGAACCTCACATAAGTATATTGTCGCTCCTTGCACCCTTCCCAAGTCATATCTTCCACCCCATTTCCGGCCTTGTCACCCTCTTCCTTTGTTCACCTTTTTTTTTTTTTTCTTTTTCTCCTAATCCCCTGCTACCAGTTCTCGGAAACCATGACACTCCTGTTACCCCCTCTGCCCCCACTTTTTGGCTTTCTCTGAACACGAGCCATTCCCCCCCCCCCCCCCCCCTGCCTTGCCCTTCCTTGGAAATGCCCCCCTTCCTTTCTCCTTCCAGTGCCAGCCCCCCCCCCCCCCCCTTTTTTTTCCCTTGTTATCATTTCCCTGTACCACGCTGACTAATCCTTTTATCTGAGTTTTGCAGGTTCACCCAGCGCCTCCCCCCCCCCCCCCTGTCGCAGCCCCTTCAAAGCCTTTTGTTCATTGCATACCCCCCGGATATAGGTTGTTGCACTATTGCAGCCTAGCGAATGATGATTCACCTCCCTCCCCTTCCTGACACGCATCCCCTCCCACACCACTTTCCTTCCCCACCCCCGGGGCCTTCCTCCTCGGAGCGAAAGCCCTATTTAATCCCTGCCGATGATGAACGCTTTGCCCAGACGAAGACAAGTCCCCTTGTCGAAACGTTGGCTCTAGCAAACTGAGGTTTTCCCCTCCCTTGTTCATTTTGTGATCGCCAAGGACCATCTACCGCACCCTCTCTCTACCATAAGCTTAAAGGGGTGGAGACACCAAATTTGTGGTTCGCGCGTTCTTAGTTTCAAACGTTTCTTATGGCTCCAGGAAGCATGATACACACTCAAAGATTCATATATTCACAGTGAATAATTTATTATAGCATTTTTAGGTGAATGATTTTCGGTTTCGGTTTCGGAACGCCGAGTTGTACAGTGACGTCACAGAGGGGGAAGATCAACTGCTTCGCTTGGTCACGTGGGCCCACAAAAAGTTGTGACGCACCTACTGCTGCATCGTCTGCTTTCTCACACACGTGCTGACCAGCGCATGAAAACAAACAACTGCATATCTAGTCCCAGCAGCTCGGATTCTGACAGATCTGATTCCAATGAGTGAGGACATCGACTTTTTTTTGTTCGCACGCTAATATCGCCTTCGCGGGTTCGCGTGAGGATGCGAAACACTTTGCAAAATGCCAGTAAGCATCGCTGCGCCGCTCTACCCAAGCTGCGCCCACAACCGGTGTCACACTTCGCTACCGTGCAGCAGTACCTGAGCGCTGCTTGGGATGGTGTACAAATACCACAAGAAAAGACAAGATCGCCTTGTTATCAGAACTGCCAGCTATACTCGAGCAGCGACAAAGCATGTCTGCTTATGTTGGGAGCTTTCGGCAACGGCAGCGCTCGCGGGCGCTCCGGCCGACGAGCTCTGCTGCTGCCTGGCTGCCGTGGTCGTCGCTAGGCCTATAGCCTGTATAGCAAGCGGCCGGCGCTTCGGAAGTCGCCTGCGCTATAATGAAAGGCCTACTTTTCACAAATAGCTGTAGTGTTACAGAATCATCTCACAATAAAATAATAGTATGGTCAATCTCATCGACGCCTTCGGCAGCGGAGCTAGCGGGCGCCAGGCGAGCCGGACCCCAACTTCGCGCCAGCGGCAGCTGCTAGGCGCGGTTGTTGCAAGAAATTTGCTCATATCACAGTTGTTACCTCTACCAGCAGCTCAGTATTGGTCAGCGATCCTCAATAATGACACTTGTTTTACATTTCTTGTCCCATGGTTTATTATTTACGTCAAGAACACTCTTTAGCTCGCTTTTATGAAGTCGGCAGACGGTATATCCAGGCTGACCGACCGGCCGGCAGACTCGGCGTACTTCACGTCCGCACAAGAAAATACATAACAGCCATGCTACCGATGCTTTCTAGATTCGAGATACGACAGCATGACTGTGCTAAAAGGGGATCTTTCGGCAACGACACTGCCTGCGGCAACGCCGGCCGACGACCTGCGCGCTGGTCCCAGACCACCGTGTCCCAGACTGCCCTAGTCGTCGCTAGGCCTAGCTGCTTTCGCATAGACTCCGCAGCTGAGGGCGCTTCGGTACTGGCCAGCGCTCAGAAACGTGCTCCGCTCGGCACCCCTTTACTGTGAACTCGCCCCATAATAAAATATATGTTCGATTTCAACGACGTCTTCAGCAACAGAGCTAGCAGACGGCAGGCGAACCGCACCAGGTAGCAGCAGCACAAAACCGGCTATGGGATGAAATTTGCATGCATATCGCAGTCATCACTTCTACCAGGAACTCGGTATTTGCCAACGATCGTCAGAAACGATGCATTTTTGATATTCATATATCCCAGGGTTTGCTGTGAACGTGAACAAACAATACTACCGCGTTCTTCAGATGCCGGCGTTCGGCACGAAGACTGGCGCAGGCCGCCCGGCTCCAAGGAGTGCGCCCTATGTCATCATGACGCTGCCGCTCTCCGCGCTCGCATTGGCTGCCGGTTCTCGTCGTTGTTGTTGCCGCGAGCGGCCCGCCGTTGACATCTAGCAGGCCGGACGCAGGCAACGAGCTTCAATCGGACGTTACAACGCTGTTCGCAACGGCGCGCCACAAACCGAGCGAGCGGCGGTTAGCAGCAAACGCGGCTCGCTGGCGCGGCGACTGCGCTCACGCGGCTGTGCCCCGCTCATCCTACGTCACTGTATTTTGGTATGACGTCACTAAAACTTTCATTTTTCTACACCCCTTGTGACGTGATGGTTGATGGCGCTAGCGATGGGTCTAGATCGTGAGAGTGAGCATTTAGGTAATCTTTGGAACCGAATTAAAATATCTTTTAAACGTTTGTTGCGTCGAACACTTGGCTGTGAGTGTCCTTGCATACATAGGAATCCCATAGTAGGCTTTTTATAGCTTCAAAATTTGGTGTCTCCACCCCTTTAAGAGTGAGAGCAAATTGATCAATAACTTGAAGTGGGAACAGTGTTGCTCAAATGTTTAGAGGAATCCCCCAAGGTGGAGTAGATTTGTAATAAGGGAGTAATTACTCATTGATGTCCACCCAAAAGGACTGTAATGACAAAAAAAAGGACTTGTAAAGACAAAAAATAAGATTTTCAAAAAATCGTTGTTTTGACTATTTTCCGCAAGTTGAAAGCTGCGTCCTCCTTTAAGTCGTCCTGTAATAATTCCTGGTCAGTGTTATCAGATATGCGGCGATACATGACGCAATCGTCCGCAAAAAGACAGATGTTCATGTCTTATTTTCTGCATCATTCGTGTCATTTCAATGCTGGTGACTTTGTTCTTCAAAGCAAATTCTGCGCTAATGTGTGTCTAAGTAGGCTTGGTTACCTTTTGTAGCTGTTATCTGTACACTGCTACTGCTGCTGTTTTCTGTAGGAAAGGGGTACACTCTTTTGTCAAGCCAATCTAAGGCTTTTTGGTGCACCTCCCAACATCACATGGTGTTGAAATAAACACATTTTATATTTATATTTGTATTCATCCCCCCCGTGCACTGCTTTTCAGCATTAAAATTTTTGTGCGTGTGTAAAGCACAAGACGCCCCATTTCTACACCTCAGAACCATAACTGGCACTTTGAAGCTGCAGATTTGCAAGCAAATTCAGACTAGGTGATTGAACTCAATAGCATGCTCTGGTGATGTTCATTTTATTTTGAGCACAATTCACAACTTGCACATCAAATGAAAGGCAACATGACAAAAGGAAAATGCCAAAACAGAGAGACCCAGTGTAGTCTACACTCATAAGGGAAGCGACATAAGCCTCCACTGCTGGAAACATTCGCTAAAGCTTCCAGCCCTGAATTTAATTACACAACCACATGAAGAAAACAAATGTTTGGAAAGAGCATGAATATGCACTGCCACTGTTGCTTACGGTCCTGCAGGCAGTTATGGATCATGTGAGCACTTCACAGCAGTAATAAAATTGACAGGGCATTTGCATCGATTTGAGCAGTAAAAAAACCGGGTAGTGCTATGTTTGAGGTTGACATCGACAGTGTAGGCTTTTTTATTTAATGTGAATTTTGATCTTCACAAAACTTCTGAAGAAGGCTACTCTGCTCATTAATCTGCCAGCCATTTCTTTGATGCCGTGATGAAAAGCATACCTGTAAACAAGCTTTCACACAGCTCATTCTCAGTCCCTCACCAAAGTCCTTTTGCATAGAAAACAAAAATGTCATGAGGCTGAGCACACAATTTAATTGCGTATAATTACCTTATCTAATACCAATAAAGCATTATTATTAATATTATTATTATTATTAAATAAAGAACAAAGTTGTGAGGCAGCCTGCCCAACCGAGTGCAAGTGCATGAAACGTCAACAGTTTGATGCTGTGAACACATGTAGGGGACGTAAAACCAACACAATAAAGTAAATTTCGCACTATTCAATATTACGTGTGCAATAGCACTAAGCTCTGTAACCACATCGCTCGTAAAACTGCACTCAAAACCTACCAAACTCCTGTGACCATTTCTGTGAAGCTAGCAGACCAAAACACCACCGCCCATTTGGACTGAGTTGGTTGTGCACCGAAACTACAGAGTTTCATTCCAAGCAGTTGATTTCACTACCCACAGGTGGCATGGCAATCTGCGGGCCCCTAGAGTTAATGTATAGTACCTGGAGTTGCATGTAGGTGAGCCGTATTGCTACACAGAGCATCAAAATTATGAGGGAAAGCCACACTCTTGTATGCAGGAGGTGGACTTGGTCCAGTGGTTACAGCGAGTGCAGGCTCAATCCACTTGAATCTGGCAGCCAAACTTGCTTTATTCTAGGCAGATTACTGTTGCATGAAATGACACAGCTTGCTAGTAATGCATCGACAGCACTAAGGCCTATATCAATAAGTTACGAACAAAATACTCGCCATGTGGTGGATGGGCGGTGCCATCTGGTATAAAAGCCACAAATCACATACGTTTTCTTCTTAAAAATCACCGAACACTTGTGATAAAATTACGTCTTAATGATAAGAAAAGATCGTTTTCAGTGAACATGTGCACTTGGACAAAATAAAATACCACAAAGTACAAGAACTGTATGTGCACGAGTGTACTTTCAGCAAAGGCCTAGAGCTAAACGATGCTAAAGGATTCGGCTTCCCCACAATACATGGATGCTTTTCAATCAAGTGACCGCATTTAGCCAATAGAGGCGCAAGCAGCACAGGGAAAACAAACGCGCAACTCTAGGTACTTATACAGCAATTCTACGGGCCTCCAGTGAGCCTGCCGCAGGGAAGTGCTGCAGGGAAGTGCTGCAGGGAATTTCATACGCAGTGAAAATTAAGAGTTCTTTGCTATTCTGTGGTCCCACTCAGCAGCTGAATTGGATTGGATTGCATAGCACACTGACAGTGAAGGTCACGCCTTAAAATTTGCACTAGACAGGACAAGACACACACCACATGGAGCATATTCCTGACATAACAGTCCTTAAAAAAAATCCTCTCAACCCATACAGCCATTATGGGGGGGTAGCCGAGCAAACCAAAGCAAAAGTAGAATGAATATCAAGGCACATTTGAGCGTGAAACCCGTATAACGATTATGCTAAAAAAAATCCCATACTGTTTCACTTTTGTTTGAGGCAAAGAAATAAGAGTGATTGTAGCACCATCCCCATGAATACATTCTGCCCGACACCACACAATGCTCACTGCCTGCACGTAGCCCCTGTCAAATGTTTGTTCTCAGTGAAAATCGACTGCATGACTATGTTCGAAAGCAAACAATGCTTTTATTGCTCAGAAAATTGGGCTTTTAAAGAAAACTGTGAATTATCCCTCTATTCAGACTCACGACACCAAGATAAATAGGAATCGATGATCAGAGCCTGGAAATGAACGGTGACATTAGCCTTAGGGATCCGCAACGGAAAACTGCTTTGACAACACCTCAGTTTGCTTGCAAAAACAGCCGATAGTGGTTTGTCATCAGAAATCGATAATGCATCAATAAAGGCCAACTTTAATTTGTCCTTAATGTCCACTCAGGCTGAGCTGGTCAATGTCCTCAAGCGGCAGGCAGATCTGCAAGAGTTGTTGGCTACAACATAGTAGTGTGACAGGAACACTGCCTTTCCAGAGAACCTGCTCCAGTTTTGCACACACATTTATCTGAACATTGTGACCATATCAATATCACATAAACGTGGTATTGTTCCGTAAAGTGGCGGCCAGTCTTGCCTCCCTTGGGACATATCGAGTCGCCAGTGGCCGGCATGTGCAACAGCACCACTGCTCACACAATTAACATGAGAGGCCGGCATGACAAGAAGGCTGCACATGCACATGATGATCACATTACAGAATCCATAAGCCCGGAACATGCTTACGTGAAAAAACTTTCCATTGCACTTATACTTTCTGAAGTAAGCCCAAAGTTGTTGGCACTGAATGCAAAGGAGTATATATATATACACGGTCTGTAACACCGCTGAAATCACAACACTGAGCAATCAAAGGCAGCTGAGTCAATGAAGGCACTGTTCGCTTCAGTGCTCTTGGTTAAAAGATAAATAGCAATAGTGCATAAAAATACTGTTCGAACTTGAGTATAGGCATATAAAATAGTACCGTACTCTTGCTTCATAAGATAAAAATGTGCCCTCCGTTGCCTTGTGGCAATAAGAAAAGACATAAAACAACATTGCATGGAATACCGCTGCAACCGGCACGCACAAGATGTGTCCGTGTGGTGCCCTCTAGTGTTGCGCAAGACGGCATTGAGGATGAAACAGTCATGGAAGTAGGCTGTTGTCCGAGGCATCAACATCCAGGCTCTTGACAGAGCGCAAGCTTTCAGAATCGGCTGCAAAGAAAGCATAAATTGCTGGTTTGATGTCCCATTCGAAGCCAAACACAAGAAATATTTACTCTGTTCAAATAATTCGCAAAATGCACTGAACATGACTCAGCGACTGTGAATGTGGGATAGAGATTCTATGAATGGGACACAGAATATGGGTCACAGATTCAAGTCTGAAAGCGGAACACATGGAGCTCAGCCAATGCACATGCAGCCCAAAGCAACATAACTGTTGGGATAAGGACACAAAAGTGCGACCACATTAAATTCTACTCTCCCATTCCTTAGCTTCACAAATTGTGTGCACATCATGACTAAGTGCAGTATAGCAGCTAAGAGCAATTTTTTTAAAGGAAGCAGTCAAACTATGTTCACACTATCGTGCTATTGTTCCCTAAGCAACCTCCTGTACCAAGTAAAACAATCCAGCCCAACAATGAAGTCAAGTGGCCATGAACAGGTCGACCAAATACAGTTGCACTGTGCGTGAAACAAGACCTACAATCTTGGTCCAAAGATTGTTTCAATTTTGTGCACCCCTTTGAAGGCTGTGCCGTCCTCCATACTTCTTACACGTTCCTTCAGCGTCGGAAATCGTAGCTGGCAACAGGGTAGCTGCCGAATATAGCTGCCTCTGGTACACTTAACACGAGGCTCGTGTCTTTCTAAGCAGGCCTGAATACACAATGCCATCTTTCAAAATGATCTACAGTCGCTTGACCCCTTCCTGGCACTTTTCACCGCTTCCATTATTTTTCAAGACTTTCCTAACTTCTTTACTTCGGCACGACACAAATTTCTGTTTATCTATGGCTACTACGGTCAGGTACAAGTAAAAAATGAAGCAAAAAATGCCCCTCACAAGAGGCCCTCCAGCTAATGGCATCAACTGATTTTCATGACATCACTGTGATGCCATGAAAATCAGTCAATGCAACTGGCTGGGGGGCCTCTTTTGAGAAGCATTTGCTGCTTTGTTTGAAGTTTGAAGTTTGTTTTATTTACATCATAGATGTGGGTAGGTACAGGTAAAAAAGTGATCGCAGATCACTTGAGGGACCCCATGACCCCCCTTTACATGGCATACAGCAGCAAACATCGGAATATCGGTCGAACGCTATAGACAAAACTTTTTACAGACACAGTTACACATACAAAATATTTTACAAATCATAAAAAAAGAATATACTTAACAACGTTTTGTTGGTTATTTAAAGGCAGCTTTAATTTCTCGCAAGCTGCTTTTGGAAATATCGACATTCATGGACTGTAATTGGTTTAATAAGTGTGGCATACTGTAATGTAGCATCTGATTCCCGTAGTTGGTGCGACAAAAAGGAATAGACCATTTTTCTGTATTGCGCAGGGTATAAGCCGGTACAGTTTGAGTGAGGCAGGTCAAGTCTAGAAAGGCTCGATTATTATATTGTAGAGATTTCTTGTATCTGGTTGCTAAGTAATATCGGTACAAGCTATGGACTGGTATAATCTGGTAGTGTGAAAATAAGTGATCAGTAGGTGCATGGTAGTCAACATTGGCAATGTAACGAACAGCTTTCTTTTGCAGCATGTAAATTTTCTTGCATTGTATTCAACTGTAGTTCTAAGATTTATGCCATGGCTACTTAGCTACTGTGCAAGACAGAACAACTATCTCATAAAAATTAGTAAAGGAATACAACTGTTCCAGGTCCTTTTTTTTTGGGGGGGGGGGGACAGTGGTGCATAGGGTCTCAGCAGGAACGGGAAAAAACATGCCCCACTGTGCTCCAGCAATTTATTCATCGTCATTACAAGCATGCTTTTGTCCTATAGTTTCAGTTCTAGCTCTTTTGGGCTGTGACATCAAAGACGAGCACACAGGTTGCTCATCGGTACTCACAGAACAGTGCTGTGTTCGCAGCGTCGTGTGCCGAGATGCACACAACTACACAGAGTCACCCGTGCTCGTAGCATACAAAAGAGCAGAAAAAACATTTGTGCATGGTGAGCACATGCAACCTGTCACAGCCCATTAAAAGCAAAACTCTCGGGGAAAAAAAAGGAGTGCTGTTATGCCTTACTTATAAGCACACTCCAGCATATCTGCTCCCGTTCTGTTGTTCCTAAGCACCCTGTTTATCATTACCAGCAAAAAGAACGGAATTAGAAAACTTGGTGTCGCCACTCCTTTCAACAACACTGCCACTCTTATCTCTCACTGTGCACATCTAGTTTCTGCCCATGCCTAATCTCCTTTCTACTGCTTTCAGGCTTCCTCCGAGCTTTGCTGCTTCCTAAGTCTTTTCCTTGTCGTATCTGTGGGTGTTGCTTGCCTCCAGCTTATAAATTTTAATTAACGAGACAGTTCTTGTTTATCTTTAGTGTTAGGACACCAGTACTCATGCATTTCCTAATAAGCCAAGCCAGATCAAATCATCTTTATTTACATTAGGACGATGTAGGTAGGCCCGAAAAAAAAAAAAAAATGAAGCACATATATATCACTTAAAGGAGCCCAGGCCCCTTTGTACAAGGCAACACACAATGAAAATGACAGAGCATGTTGAATAACTGATGTGTGCTACACAACAGCTGGGCAAGAAGGAATATGAATTTGGCAACATTTAACAGTGCAGGTATGTATGGTTAGAAAAACAAGAGACAATAGGCATATAAAGAAGATCGGTAAGACTATCACCGGTAAAATCGGTAAGGCATGTTGTCGCATTATGACAGAAAATATAAAAGATCATTTGTTTCCTGGGAGAGACTGCTATCACCCTATTGGCTATCCTATCTCCCTCCTACTTCAATTGTGTAGTATGAGATTATTACGGCAAAGATCTTAAGGGAGGATGCAGCTTGAAAATCACAAAAAAATGGCCAAAAACTTATTTTTTCTAATATTGTAGTACCAGCTTGTATGCCTCATTTCTATGTTTTTCACTGCTGAAATCGACTAAGAAGTCCTTAAAAAAAAGCTGTTCCATGAACCGTGGTGGCTACATTGTGGGGAAACGCTCGAACAATGGGCATTTTTCTCATTGCAGTTTTTTGCCCCGAGAGTGGAGCAGATATGGAGTGGAGCCTTATGGAGCAGATATCTTCACGACTGTTTGATCTGTTTTTACCGCGTTTGTTCTGTTGCCCTCCTAGGACCATAGTGCAGATCAAGACATCCTGTGTTTATAAAATTTTGTAACTTTCAATTTCTCGTAAGAAATTTTGTCTTCACTTTAGATAGGTCAACGAACACTGCATAGCAAAAAATTTGAAACTAAAATTTGTGCTTTAATGAAAAGAAATTACAAGGACATCTTGTCCTGCAGCACGTCAGCAGAAACGCAGTGGATGTTGAACTGGCCTTCTACCACATGTTCTTAACTTCGCGGCTTTTTGACAAGATTCAAAGGAAAAATATACATTAAAAACAATTTTCTGGATACATAACAATGAAATTCTGTGCGACTAGTCTTAAATTTATTTCTAATATGCTTGAAAAATTTCATGTACTACATAAATCCAGAAACGAAAAAATTTTTCTTGAAAGCTGTGCTCCCCATGAATCAATGTCTCCATATTAAGTTCATCTTTTTTGATTAGACCAGATTAGTACCTGTTTTGCAGCAATGTTCTGAACTGCTGCACATTATCCTTATCACTAGGATGGCTTTATCAGAGCTCAGAGTGCTTCTTCAGCAGATCTGTTCTGCTTAGCGGAAATACGGGTATAAGTCAAAAGCAAGGGCGTCCGCAGAATTTTTTGCAGGGGGGGGCCCCATTGGTTGTTGGCGCCGGAGAGGGGGGGGGGGGGGGGGGGGGTATGTTCGTAGCAAAAAAGCACTATTTGCGGAGTAAATTTATTTACTTATATATACATAAAAAATAAGTAAAATGCACACATGAAAGAACAATTGGAAACAGCAAATTAAAGCGTGGCTAGGAGAGATACATTGGAGTTTATCAACGAAGAAACAATCAAAATTAATAAAAAATGCAAAAAGATACTATCACTTCGTGGAGAAGAGTGCTCAGTCTTGCTGCATGCGGGTTCTCGACTCACCCGGATTGATGACCAGCACACAGCACAATATGTTCACGAACACGCAACTACAGTCACTCAGTCAGTCTTCCTTGAACAGCAACTGTACACGCCTCGGATTTTTCTGGGCGAATTGCGTGATTACACCGGTGATAAATTCATTTCTATGCTTCATTACACGCTCTCGGTGCACACTCATCATACACATTGATTGGAAAAACTGAAGAACGCGTACGTTGAAAACAAAAGATGACTACATATACAACAAAAACTTATTTACAAGAAAAATGCACGCTCGCAGCTTCATACACCTCGCTCCATCTTGCTCGCGCATCCGCACAGTCGAGCAACCGCACACACACTGCTCGCCGCTCGCCGTTTACTCGTCCGCTGTCTTGGTTGTTCTCGCCATCGTTGACAACCGGCCACTAAAAACACCGAAGCACAAACACAGAGGCGCGCACACGTGCAATGCGCATTTTGGGGAGGGAAAGGAACGCTGCGCGCGACTTCCGAGGGGAAGGGACACTCGCCACTCCGGTCGGAAAATTTGTTTTTGTGTTTTTATGGGGTTCAGAGCCCCAAAACGACTCGGGCTATGAGGGACGGAGTAGTACAAAGTTCCAGATAATGTCGACCACCTGGGTCTCTTTACCATGCACTGACATCGCACAGTACATGGGCGCTGTTGTGATTTGAGGCCCAGCCAGAGGTGACAGGCGAGCCAGGCAGGCGCCATCGGGCTGCGTTGACCAAAGGTGCTGGTTTTCGGGGAAGACGCAAGGAACACTGGTGTGGGGGCGCCTCTGGAGACTGCGTCGCCGTGAACAAAAGCAGCTAATCCCCTTTGCCGAAGATTCTGAAAGCGGCGCTTCTACCGAACTGCGCTCTCCCGTGGATCGGAGGAGACAGCGAGCGGCGGCGGCGCCAACTCATCGCCCGCTTGCCCCTGAGCAGCCCGACAAAGCGGGGGTGGACACGGCTGATTTGTCCTTCCCCCCTGAAGAATTCATAGGTGGCCGGCGTAGCGACGAAGGCGAAAACAAGATGACCCGTGCACTGTCTGCCTCTGTTGTGTCGCTATCTCTCTAAAGATCAAAGAAACAGACACCCATCTCAAGACGGCTCGAAACACATGCTCGCCGGTGCCGCTGTATGTCTACAACAGGTCGCCCTTTTGTAGAGCTAACGATGGCGTGGTTTGAAAACGGCGGAACGACGCGCGCCCGGACGCGGCATTTCGCAGATGTGACCCAAAGCATGGAAGCGGGGCTGCTAAATTTTAGCCTTTTGGCTGAGCACACCACCGCCCCTGGCGTGCGGCCATCACTCACGGTTCGAGTGAGTGATTTTCCAGGGGGGTGCAACCGCCCCCCCTTGCCCCCCCCTCCGGACGCCCATGGTCAAAAGTGCTTCATGCTTTGCAATGCATTTATCTAGGAACTACCCTTCGTTGCTGCTCGTCTTAAAAGGTTTTCATTCCAAAATCTGGATAATTGAAATTTTGGCCCATCAAAGCTTAAAAAAAAATTCCATCAGCCAATGCTGTCATGTATCAAAGACCAAGTCTCTGCTAGAGCATCGCAATGCATTCCTCACCATTCCTCTGAACCTCTCTGTAGTTCACGTGGTTGCAGCACTAATGTGCACCACTACCACTCTCAGCTTCAAACACTGGCGACATGAGGAAACAGTCCCTTTTTCTGGCCCAATGACAGCCATGTAAGTTAAGCCGAAAGCTTTCTTTGCCACCACGCAAGATTGACTACATCTGATATATTTTATGCTTGCTTTTTATTGTATAAAGAGATGCCTTTACTTCAAACCGTCATTGTATGCCATGTGAATGGGGCACTTGCTCTCTGGGGGCGGGGGGGGGGGGGGGGGGGGGAGGCTCTTCCACGTGTTCTTTTTTGTTTTGCGGAATAATAAAAATGCAGACTGACTGACATGCGGAAAGAAGCAGGTGTCTCCACTTCAGTGATTGTGAGCGCTTTCTACGGTCATGCACCCAAGCCATTTGCAAAGTAATCTAAATGCCCTTGGATCAGGAGTCCCCGCTTTGCCTGTATTGACTTTTCGTCCTGTTTGTTGCACTTTCCCTTCTTTAATGTGCATCACCAATAACTGGCCTGAAATTCTGCCCTTCAAAACGTGATTCCGCATTCCAACACGCCATGATCAGGAGCAGCCATACACCATTAACGCGAAGCACGCCCACTAGAGGGCGCCAAGCGTGCTCACCCTCGGCCCTGTCGCGAAGTTTCTTGGAGTGGAAGAGGCGCTCCAGCTCACTCTGCTCTTCCCGGCTGCCAGAGGAGCTGCTGGCCAGGGAGTCCAGCGAGTCGCACGGCCGCACCCCTGCCCGGGAGTTCTTGCGCTGCTTGATGTCACTCTGCACACGCCCGCAAAACATGCAGGCTGAGCACAGATGACCTCCACAATTCATTTCCCCCTCTACCACTCAAAATGCACACCCAGGCAGTGCTCAGAGTCAAGGTTAAATGCGCCAGCTAACTACATGGTTGCAATCGTTTATGCCAAGTCTAGCTTTTCCAGACAGTGCCCGCAATGAATTAACTCCTATCAGCAGCCACATTATCTGTGACTTGAGCGTACATTGCAAGAACAAAACTCCGGACACTGCAGTTTACTTCTGCATACTGGTTGAAAATAAACAGCCACATAACTTGAACCACGGCACAACTGAACTACTAAATATCATGCCGCTGCTGGCATCACTGAAATGTATGCAGGGCACCACCTTGGTTTTGCTACGCTTAGCTTAAGCTCATTCTGCTTGACTCTTGGCACCGGCAGAGCTTGACTTGAGGGCGTCGTCACATCCAGCACATACCCACCACTTCCTATATAGCTGAGTAGGGTACCAGTACTCAATGGGGGACCAGAGCAGCAGAACCTGAAGTGCGCACCTTCCCTACTTCAACCACGAGAGGCAGCCTCGGAACACAAACTCACACAGAAGACTTTCGGGACAATTGAAGTTGCTGCAGCAACGTATTAGCATCAAAACGCCTCCAATTACCACCGACAGCAGAGCAAAAATTTTTTTTCCCTTGTTTTTCCACTTTCCTTTGGATGCAATAAATCATATTTTATAACATGTTAAGACCTGTTATGAAGGTTCAGCATAACAAAGACTTTGCACATGGCATGCACAGAGCAGCAGCAACCTCTAAAAGGACAAACATAAGCTTCATCATACACCCAAAAATAAAGGCTAGATGGTCATGATAGTGGCAAGTGGAATCTTTATTCTATATCAGCCCAGCACATTGACAGGGTTACACTCTGTTCATGTTCACAGAAGTGTTCAAGAACATGATAAAGGCAACAAGCATACACACGACCTATGAAATAACAGAATCAGTCTTACATCTCTTACTTCCAATGATTTCCACTAGCTAGCATCTCTGTGAATACCACCAGCTGGTAATAGCATCCTCGTAATTGTATCCTCATCACCCGACTGATTAGACAAGGGTCTATTGGTACTTAAGAAACTGTTGTATCTGAGCACATGGAAAATTTTTGCACAGCAACAAAAAAATCAACAGAGCACGCTTCACAAGACCCACACTAGGTGACGCTACAGTGTTACTCACCAGGATGTTCAGCACTTCATTCACAGCTGGCTCGGAAGAGGGCTTCTCGTCTGGCTCCTGAACGACAAGCAGCAAAGTATTCATGCCGAGTTAATGTGACCGGCCAACAGAAGCACACTTTCCTTTTTAATCAATGCACTGCCAACAACGAACGGGGTTGCATGGCTGAAGGCACACGCAGGCAACCAGTAAAGCCAAGGTACCCCATCAAAAACGGTAGTAACACGACAACATATTGATTAAAAGAAGAAAATCAAATATGCAGTAGCACATGCAAAAATGAACCACTATGTATTGTAATGTGAAACAGGCTTACTCATAGCCATCAGTGTTTGCTTGAAGACAGTAAACACAATTTCATGCGTCATTCACGTGCATGCACAAAGCGGAGCTGATGGGGTCATCAGACCACAAACAGTGTGCTTAATGTGAGTTTTAAAACTGTTCTGGTGTGCGACTAGCCACAATGGCAATATAGGCCTTTCTACCGAGCACACGCAGAAAGCTCGCACTATCACTTGCACCATACTTGAACCAGGAGCACCCAACAATCCAGCCAGGAACACGGTGGCGCCGAGGGAGTTACTTTTTTGGAAAGGTCTGTATTTTACCAGTGTCAAAGTGCTAGCAAGCCACGATGTGCAATGGCCAAGAACTAGGCACTGCATGGACCATACACCCATAAGTGCATCGTCCAATGTGCACCATTCCAAGTGAAGGCACCCCGTGAAGGAACACATACGACGGGATTCAGTACAGCAGCCGCCCAGAAATGCGACAGCAAATGTGATGTGGCAGGAAGTGCACCATGCTGAGTGGGCAGCCAGGGACAGTGTGGTGCGCATGCTGAACAGTCTTCATCCACAATCGAAGTTCTCACTGAACTGACGTGCTTCAGTCAACCGAATCATTCATCAATTTTCAAGACGAGAAAGATGCAGAGCAGGCAATGTGCCCACACAGCATGCATTCTGACAGTGTTCTGACAGAAACGCTGAGGTCAGAGACTGACCTTAAAACAAAGACACACTATTGCTTAAGACTGCTGAAAGATTCCAAAGCTGTTAGAACATATTACATATTATATTACATATCATTATTGGGCATGTAATGCGAAAGCAAGAGAACCGCTGGTCCTTAAGGGTAACAGAGTGGATTCCAAGAGAAAGCAAACGTAGCAGGGGGCGGCAGAAAGTTAGGCGGGCGAATGAGATTAAGAAGTTTGCGGGGATGCGGCAAAGGACAGGGCTAATTGGAGAGACATGGGTGAGGCCTTTGCCCTGCAGTGGGCGTAGTCCGGCTGATGATGATGATGATGATTACTGATCTTCATTCTCTTCTCACCCCAGCAGCACACCTTCATCTTCTCTGGCACTCTACACTTCTTCCAGCATCGTTTTCATCGGGCCTAAGGGTGTACGGAACAATGTTGCTGATGTCTACTGCCTCCAGCTTATCGTCATCCATTGTGTACCACATGGTCTTCAGGATGCCTTTTATCTTTACGACCTTGAACGGCCCCAAACACACTGTTCAGGAATTCCTGTGACCATACTGTACCAATTGTCAATAGTAATAATCGGGCGTATTCACGTAGTGACGCTTTTCCATACTTTGCTTGTTCTTGCAGACTGAGCTCATCAGCCATACCTAGCAGACTGTTTGCTGCCAAGAATGATGGCTTTGCAAAGATTGCATACCAACAGCTGCAACTTGCAGCGCCTATGTGCAGTTATTTGTACTATGTAGTTGCTGCTTCCAGGTAAGCCTTCACATCTTTCCTTTAACTCCACAAAGTCAATATTCACATTCTCAAATAGCACACCTAGTTTTCTAGCACCATCGCGACATCTGTCCTCTGCTTTTGTTGTTTGACTTGCATACTTGACATGGTGAAGGATTCCAAACTGCGACCACACTGCAGCTAGTCTCATACAGGATCTCAAGTAAAACTTGTTGCAGGGCAAGTTGGTGCATAGTTTCTGAAAAAGTTAGCGCAACACAAAAACAATCACGGGAAACAAAGGCAGGTCCTGTCATTCTTTCTCGTGAGTGTTTTTGTGTTGCGCTAACTTTTTCAAAAATCATACAGGATCAACAAAAAAATACTCCCAACATGTAGGACACATTTTTTTTAAGCAGCAGTTCTACCAGCCTATGCCCGCAACAACCAAAGCAAATCATCGAGACAAGAAGCACACAAAGACCGTGCACAAAAAGGTGCCCGTCAGAACCATGCACAGTAAACCAACCAGACCCACCTCTTCCTGGACGGGCCGTGCTGTGGGCCGCAGGTGGACACCCTTCTTGATCTGTTCAATCATCTCCTCCATCAGCTTCATCTGCAGCTGATCTTCCCCTGGGGACGACAGTGATTGACACGATAGGCTCAGACCCAAGTCTTGGAGAGATCGCAATCAAACAGTCAACACATACTGCAAGGACTGCTCAAGAGCAATGCACTATCTGCAAAAGGCATTTTAGCAAAATGCTGATCCTACCGCATCGAGTGCGGCACTTCACGTTCCCAACAAAACTGTCTCGCAAGTGCATCTCATCCATTTTGCTTTATTTATTTTATTCTCAAGACTTTTGGCAGCAATACTACTAAGTGCACACAGCAGATTATTAGGACAATGGCCATTCGAAAGAAGCAAATAAATAAAGAATTGGTACAATGCAGGTGCATTACAAAACGACAAAAATAATAAAGACATGCAGCCATATATGCTTTTGTGTGACCGCTTCAAACCACTGTCTTTTCCCCGCTTATGTAATGTCCCAGACGGGATCTTTAAGGGTACAATAAATGATGATGATGATGATGATGAAAAGGGGCTGCAATAATGTGCAAACAGGGTGTGTCCAAAAAGTATCGGGACTACAGTCATAAAAAAAAAATTAATGCTGATATAAATAAAGTGACTAAGAAACACTGTAAATAACATCCTTCTTGTCCAGGAGAACACATCATTTCCATTTAAATCCATCATTGCCACGCAAGGTACGCTCCTTGGATGCCTCCAAACGCAACCTCCTTCAGATAGTGTGTCAAAGCCGCTTGAGGCAGCGTTGACACATTGCGCTTCGCCAGGAGCTCCCTTAGGCTAGCAACGTGTGGCTCGGCGCATTGGTGTGGTGAGGAATCCTGTTATCATCTATGGGGACGTGCTTTACTCATCCCCTGCGGTTCGCTTCACCGTGCGGAGTACACCGCAGAGCCAAGAAATGGCGCGCAGGATCACTCTCACAGTCAGTTCTCATTGTGATTTAAAATGCGTTCCCAAATTTCTTTTTAGTGCGCAACGACATATACGATCACATGAAGCACCAGACACAGTGGTTAATTTCAGCGGCCAGTAAGCCGCCAGTGAGAGAGAAAACATGGCCAAGTTGCTCACTTGATTTTGTGCTGGCTGCAGATGGTGCTGCTGCCTTTCTGCTGCTGGCGATGAGTGCCATCAAAGACCTGCAGAGGTGATGAAGAGCATGTCAGTTGCCTTACCTACGTACACACAATGAGCATACACAGATTGGGAAGCTTCCTGTCTCAGATGCCCATAAGCAGTCAACTGGATGGCCAGGCAATGATACACAGAGAGGGTATGGCAATAAGCACTCATGGAATAACTTGATGGCATGAAATACATGCTACGTTAGCCCTGCTTGCTGTGCAAGCAGCAGCCCAAACAACCAAGTTTAGTTTAAGGTATCTCTAAGAGCTGAAACATACTAAATGGTTTGGTTCTCTTGGGTTTAACGTCCCAAAGCGACTCAGGCTATGAAGGACGCCGTAGAGGAGGGCTGCGGATAATTTCGACCACCTGGGGTTCTTTAACGTGCACTGACATCGCACAGTACACGGGCCTCTAGAATTTCGGCTCCAAAGAAATTCTAGCCGCCGCGGCCGGGACTGAACCCGCGTCTTTCAGGTCAGCAGCCAAGCGCGTAACTACTGAGGCACCACGGCGAGCAAACATGCTAAATGCCTCGTGGTAAAAAGTGTTACTGTTATAACCCGACACGCAAGCAGCTCCAACCTGACAAGTTGCTGCTATTCATAGCATTTTCCTGCCTTCAGCATCTCCATCTTTAGCAGAAAAGGAAATGTGCAAAACTAGGATACATGCAGGTGGTTTATTACCAGAAAACTAGTATAGGTAGTTTAGTGTTACGGTTGCATAATAAGAACACCACTTAATCCACTGTTCCGGTTGTCAAAATATATATTTTTCCCCTCATGTAGCGAATCCGCCCTGACTTTCATGCTGTGAGCATGACGATGATGATTAATTTTTATGGCGCAAGGGCACCGGTGGCCAAAGAGCGCCACGGCACAAGGCATTTTTTTCTACTCAAGGTGGGGTCAGAGACCCATTTTCCAAGCAGTTCACCCTAAAGAAGCCGAGCATCAGCCCAGGGGAAAGCCTGTACCGACCGTATCACGGGGGGTACCCGGCGGCACTAGGGATCAAACCCCGCACCTCCTGCATATAAGGTGGATGTTCAAACCACTGGGCCACCGCTGCGGTGCCTAATGCTGTGAGCATTTGTAATGAACCTGCGCTGGCAGGAGGCATTTTGGTGCCAATAGGGCATGGGTCGCATCACTGCACGTAAAGCACAGGACACTTACATGTCAAAATCAGATGCCTTGGACAATGCACCCTAAGTACGGCTGCTCCACCTTGAAGATGTTTCACGACACATGGTATGGCCATGCTGATAACGCATCATTATGTTCAGATTACGTCCATAACTGCACAGTAGCATACTACCCTCACAGAGCACTGCTCACCCCGGGCAGGCTAACGAAGTCAGCTGACTGACATTGAACAGCTTCTACTTCGTCAATTTGTGTTCAGTGTGCTGGATCCCATAGCACAAAAGCAGCTTCACGCTTGGGTTGAATGAACGATTGCGGTTTTGCTCTTGTTATGCAGCCTTTGCAGTGGTGTTCTCAACCAAGTGGTGTGTTTTTTTGCTCGACACCACTCGCCTGTGGGCCCTGTTATAAAGGTAACTGTTAATCAGCTATGCACTGCACAGAGCAGACAGGGGAAGGGAAAAGAGCAGCTCGTTATGACATACATGACTTCTGTCGTGTATGCATTGCATAGATTACTTGTCTCTTTGTGTACCTTGTTTGAAGTGATGGTTCTAGTGACCAAGCGTGCGTCTAGAATGAAGCCCACCTGAGCGGGTTGAAAGGCGGAGGTGGTGGAGGAGGTGGAGGTGGAGGAGGTGGTGGTATGCTGGCAACGGGAGCTGGTCCTGAAGCCTTCCGGTCCAGTTCTTCAATGAGCTGTCTCGCTGCAGCAGCACCACCAGAAAGAAAAAATTATACAGACTCTGTGGGCTTATGCCTGGGGACGGTCCAGCTATCCTTCATTTAAACAAACAGAAACAGTTAGTGAAAGTCACCTGCTCACAAAAAAATGATCACACTCCCACAACACCATGGTTTAAAAGAATTGTCTAGTAGTTTTGAAGGAGAAAAATGGTCTTACATGAAAGGCTAGTTCTCATGTACCAACAATAGTAATGGAAGGCGTCGGGCATAAGAAATTCTTAATACAGTCGAGCCCAATTGACTGAAACTCACTTACTTCAAACTTTCAGTTTATTCATATTGATACTTCAGCCCCATCAATATCAAGTGCGTTAAGAAGGTTGCCTTTAACCCTTTCAGATGCCATTTTTGTTTCTACAGGAAAAAGATACTTTCCCATTTAATAGTATGTTCAGGCCTCAAGAAATATCATTTGTAAGTTCTCCAACAAAAAATACCAGCCGTTGACGACGTTTTTACGGGGGATGTGCAAAATTTGATACAAAGTGTCATAATTGACGGAAACTGCAACATCAGAATGCCGGTACTTGTCAAGTAGACACCAAAAGGATTGTGAAATGAATTCCTATATCCACTACACAGCATAAAAATACAACATATTTGCAGCATGAACGCTGCTAAATTAACCTCAAAAGAAGCAATCACTGCTAGGTGCGGCGCACTTTCAGAAAAAAAAAAGAAAAAAAAAAGTTGTGAGTCTGCTTTGTACACAATTATGTACAGAGCACTTAAAATGGTTAATTTGAACAAAGTTTCAGTCCCCTTTAAATTCAATTTACCGAGAGTTGACTGTATGTGAAATTAATGATAAATGTCCATGGTTTTCAAACAGCTCACATGGACAGTAGCATGAGAGATCGTACACTCACATAACATTGGCATACTATGTACCTATGTAAGCATTATTGTGTGTTATGTGCACCTTCATGTTCTTGTCACAACATCCCCATATACACCCCAGACCTCCTGTGCCTCTGCTATTCCAGCTGTCATCTACTAGCACCCCACACTGCAGTAGTCATAATGTACAGGAACTTCACATGTCGGGCTACACATGCACAGAACCAAGCATTAGTGTAAGCTGGCCTTCAGTGGCCAGCTTACAATAATGATAATGCCTGCCAATCGTTTCCTAGATCAGAAAATATGATTCAGTTCAACAATCAGGATGTTAGATATATATGCGTAATACTTTTAAAAATTTGATGCTCAGGCAACCGATGAGTAAGCTGATTTTCCCACAGAGAACTGCCTCAGGGTAATGAGGCTGAGAAAGATAGCGCAGGAAACAGCCGGTGAGATTTCTATCCTGAAAAAGTACAGCTACGTCTAGACAAGCATGTGGACACAGGCGAGGCAGCCATGAGAATGGCTGGTGATGGCAACATCTGCATTTCATTGTTAGCCACGAGTTAGCTTATAATAAGCTCAGTCTGCAGTGAAGTTGGTGTCTTTATCATTAGCATGTGATAGCCTACTGATTATCATTAGCATGTGATAGCCTACTGATTATCATTAGAATGCGATAACCTACTGATTACCATTAGAATGTGATAACCTACTGATTACCATTAGAATGTGATAACCTACTGATTATCATTAGAATGTGATAACCTACTGATTATCATTAGAATGTGATAACCTACTGATTACCATTAGAATGTGATAACCTACTGATTACCATTAGAATGTGATAACTTACTGATTATCATTAGAATGTGATAACCTACCGATACAGGTCAAATTCAATAGACTGCTGCGTTTTAATGCCAAAGACACAACTCTTTTAGAAGATGAAGGTCTACAAGCTTGCAAAGGCAAAAAAAAAATGAAATAAAGGCCACTTTCACAAGCAAAATGGCATGCACCAATGCAGTTTCTTTTTCTTTTTTTTTGTGGAGATCCCCCGAGGGTACAATACACTGCGATCTAATTCCAAACAGCGATTGCAGAGTCCTTTTCCAGTCCTGAAGCCATGAGCAGAACCAACTGAAGGGGGGAGGAAAAAGTTTCATTTTTAAATTCAATTTTCTCGGCACTAACTGCGTCTTTTGTGGCCAGGCAAACAAACATCAACGTAGCCAGAGGGAGCCCCAGAACTGGTTTTTACAGGGAACAATAATTGGATGGAGTTGTCCGCTCAGGTGTCCCTTCGACAGGATCATGTGACTGCTCAGAATGCTGCTCAAGCTTGAAGCAGGCATGCAACCCCAATACGGTGTTCCCGAATCTCACCCCTCTCCTCGAGCTGCTGCACCCTCTTCTGGGATTCGAACAGCTTCTGCTCGGACTCCCCGAGGCACTGCTTGAGCTCCTCCACCATCTCCCCGGGCTCGTCCCGCGCAGCATCCAACTGCTCACGGAGGGCAGACACCTGGTCCAGGTGGTCACAACAGACGGAGGTCACAACAGGTCACCTACCTTGTCACTGAGAGATGGCATAAGCATCCCACGCTCTGTAGCGGGCAACTCTGCGTCACCTGGCCATCTACTACACATTATCTATTAACAATGCAAAAGCGGGGGCTAGTTGGTATACTTCATACTGATCAAATCGCACTAAAAGGCACAGAAAGACGAAAACACAGATGGAAGAAGTGCACTTCGTCCGTCTGTGTTTTCGTCTTTCTGTGCCTTTTAGCGCGGTTTGATCAGTACACATTACCTACATCGAGAGTCTTCAGACTCATTCGGCTAACATGCATACCAGGATAAATTTGAGGCATTCCGGGACGGACGAAATGTCTCACAAATAGTACACAAAAAAAAGGGGGGGGGGGGGGGCATGAACAGAGCAGAAAGAACACAATGCTGAACTACCCTGGAGCACCATTAACAGCGTTCCATGTGAGACAAAATAGCAGAACAGCATGGCGTGCAATTTAGACCACTGCTTTTCATTGCATTCACTGAGCAGATTTGATTACTGCAATGAGGAAACAGCTCAAGGAAAAATTGTGAGCCAAGAATACTAGGAAATGTTTTCTATGCTCTCAAAATTACACTTCAGACGCCACTATACACCGTTCAACATGCGTGCACTTGTTGCTGAACAAGTGCAGAGGTGACACGTATGCCTGTACGCATACATTAGGAACGTGCCTGATTTTTTTTTCCCATTCAGCATGTTCACCTACATTACAACTTTTTTCAATAGGAACTTCTGGAAGCGGCAGTCGCTCTTTAGAGCCTTGAGAGCACTCGGCCAGCAGCGAGCATGCCCACCTCAGCCTCGTGCTCGGCCTTGGTGGTGGCCGCCTGCATCTCGAGCGCCTGGATCTGGTCGAGGGCAGCCAGCAGCCGTGCCTCGGGCACCATCTGGCCCATGAGGAAGGCACTCTGGCGGACAGCCGCATTGCGCTCCCCTTTCAGCTGCAGAGGAAGGGTGAAAGGGCGCAGTCAAGACTGGAAGAGACCCTGCCCTCCCCCTTGACCCAAGCAACATGCACTGCCCCATCCCATCTCTGTTGAGAGCGATCCTCGAGAAGGTCACAGGTGCTGAGTGGGACCCAAACTACTCAGATGCTGTGCACAGGGACCACCATACCAACAGGATGCGCTGTTGCTCGTCAATAAAAACTATGGAGACGCTTAAGTGATCTTAATAGTCGAATCCGATAATACTACATTTCACATTTGTCGCAGCTTCTGTTGAAACTGTTAGCAAGAAGTGGCCGGATTCTTTTCGAATTATGAAAACAGGTTTATTTTAGGACTTAAGGATACAAGAATGAAATAACTGGATTATTGAAACGTAGGAGGTTCGGCGGATCTGCAGAGTCGGGAGGGCCTCGCCGACGCGTCTCGTATCGTCGGCGCCTCCCGGTCGTCTCTCTCTCAAGCTGCAGCGGTGGGGCTTTTATAGCCTGAGGAACGGTGGCCCCTCCGAACTGGCCAATCCAAAGGCGGCACTCCGAAAGGACCAACCAGCGACCGCGCGGCCAACCGCTTCGAATCTTGCCGCGCGCGCTGGCGTCCGGGGGAGGAGGAAACGGCGCCTCGCTGTCTGGCCTCTTGTGACAAGTCCAGACGTGTTGGTTGAAGATACTTCTCCTTACGACTCCGCTGCCGTAAGGCGCAGCATCATGGCTTGTCAAGGGGGACGCTCGTAGGAGAAAGTTAGGATGCGGGGCGCCTCGTGGTCGCTGAGCAGGAGCGTTAAATGTCGTGTGCTGGCGTGTTGGGACCGCATGGCTCGTAAGAAATGTGAATGCTGACACGGCCTTTCCAAAATTTGCGCCTGTCCTCAGGCGCACGTTGTCGACAGCAATTCTTGGGCGTGCTGGGCGTTCTTCCCCGCGTATCTTGTGGCTTGCGTCCAGCTCGTTCGAATACGCCTTCGCTTCCATCTGGGGAGACGATGCGACTTGTGCGAAGTGCCGTGTTTGTCTCGTTCGTTTCGTTTCTTGGTCCAGGGAGTCGGGCTTGTACCGTGATGCTCACCGATACGACTGCGTCGTCGTTTCCACCTGGGGACCTGATACGACTTATGCGGACTGCCGTGTTTGTCTCGTTCGTAACGTTTCTTGGTCCAGGGAGTCGGGCTTGTTGGATCGTTCCGCATCCTGCCGCGCTTTCGTCGCGGCGCTGGCTTTATGGATGAGCCAGCTCGTCTTGGCAATGGCTTCTGCATTGTAGTAGTAACTTTAGCAGATGCGAAAGGTGCGCCGTGTCGTTGGAAGCACGTCTCGTGGCCAACTCGTGTCGGTAGTGGCTGCTGCACCGTAATATCCGTAGCTGGGGCGCGGGGCCCGTCGTGTCGTAGGGAGCCCGTTCCGTGGCTCGATCTCGGTGACACCGGCTGCTGTACCGTAGTGTCCGTGGCAGGGGCGCGGGGTCCGTTGTGTCGTTGGGAGCCCGTTTCGTTATCTGCTTGCGGTGACACCGGCTGCTGCACCGTAGTGTCCGTGGCAGGGGCGCGGGGTCCGTCGTGTCGTTGGGAGCCCTTTTCGTGGCCCGCTTGCGGCGACACCGTGTGCTGCACCGTAGTGTCCGTGGCAGGGGCGCGGGGTCCGTCGTGTCGTTGGGAGCCCTTTTCGTGGCCCGCTTGCGGCGACACCGTGTGCTGCACCGTAGTGTCCGTGGCAGGGGCGCGGGGTCCGTCGTGTCGTTGGGAGCCCGTTTCGTGGCCCGCTTGCGGCGACACCGTGTGCTGCACCGTAGTGTCCGTGGCAGGGGCGCGGGGTCCGTCGTGCCGTTGGGAGCCCTTTTCGTGGCCCGCTTGCGGCGACACTGTGTGTTGCACCGTAGTGTCCGTGGCAGGGGCGCGGGGTCCGTCGTGTCGTTGGGAGCCCGTTTCGTGGCCCGCTTGCGGCGACACCGTGTGCTGCACCGTAGTGTCCGTGGCAGGGGCGCGGGGTCCGTCGTGTCGTAGGGAGCCCGTTTCGTTGCTGACCTGTGTCGACAGTGGCTGCTGGTCCGTGCTGTCACTCGTATCGTGTGACACTTGTCGTTGAGCAAGAAGCCTCCGCAGATGGTCTCTCTCGGCCAGCAGTCTTTCGAATTCCGCCCTCTCGGCTTGGCGGCGAGCGTTGTCGTCCATGATCCGCGTCACGAGGTCGTCCTTGCGGCCGCTGCACGAAAGTCCTCGGCATCGGAGCTCTTCCACCAGTTGCCGTTTCTTCAAGGTGGTCAGTGCGTTGCGTGCTGCCGATGCCAGAAGGGACAGAATGAGCGGGGACTCCAAGCTCACCGTCGGCGTTCTGCTGGGCTCCACGTTGTCGGCTCGGTCTTCGTTCAGGGGTGACGCCTCTGCAGATCCTGTCGGCTGCGCCATGTTAGCAAGAAGTGGCCGGATTCTTTTCGAATTAAGAAAACAGGTTTAATTTAAAACTTAAGGATACAAGAATGAGATAACTGGATTATTGAAACGTAGGAGGTTCGGCGGATCTGCAGAGTCGGGAGGGCCTCGCCGACGCGTCTCGTGTCGTCGGCGCCTCCCGGTCGTCTCTCTCTCAAGCTGCAGCGGTGGGGCTTTTATAGCCTGAGGAACGGTGGCCCCTCCGAACTGGCCAATCCAAAGGCGGCACTCCGAAAGGACCAACCAGCGACCGCGCGGCCAACCGCTTCGAATCTTGCCGCGCGCGCTGGCGTCCGGGGGAGGAGGAAACGGCGCCTCGCTGTCTGGCCTCTTGTGACAAGTCCAGACGTGTTGGTTGAAGATACTTCTCCTTACGACTCCGCTGCCGTAAGGCGCAGCATCATGGCTTGTCAAGGGGGACGCTCGTAGGAGAAAGTTAGGATGCGGGGCGCCTCGTGGTCGCTGAGCAGGAGCGTTAAATGTCGTGTGCTGGCGTGTTGGGACCGCATGGCTCGTAAGAAATGTGAATGCTGACACGGCCTTTCCAAAATTTGCGCCTGTCTTCAGGCGCACGTTGTCGACAGCAATTCTTGGGCATGCTGGGCGTTCTTCCCCGCGTATCTTGTGGCTTGCGTCCAGCTCGTTCGAATACGCCTTCGCTTCCATCTGGGGAGACGATGCGACTTGTGCGAAGTGCCGTGTTTGTCTCGTTCGTTTCGTTTCTTGGTCCAGGGAGTCGGGCTTGTACCGTGATGCTCACCGATACGACTGCGTCGTCGTTTCCACCTGGGGACCTGATACGACTTATGCGGACTGCCGTGTTTGTCTCGTTCGTAACGTTTCTTGGTCCAGGGAGTCGGGCTTGTTGGATCGTTCCGCATCCTGCCGCGCTTTCGTCGCGGCGCTGGCTTTATGGATGAGCCAGCTCGTCTTGGCAATGGCTTCTGCATTGTAGTAGTAACTTTAGCAGATGCGAAAGGTGCGCCGTGTCGTTGGAAGCACGTCTCGTGGCCAACTCGTGTCGGTAGTGGCTGCTGCACCGTAATATCCGTAGCTGGGGCGCGGGGCCCGTCGTGTCGTAGGGAGCCCGTTCCGTGGCTCGATCTCGGTGACACCGGCTGCTGTACCGTAGTGTCCGTGGCAGGGGCGCGGGGTCCGTTGTGTCGTTGGGAGCCCGTTTCGTTATCTGCTTGCGGTGACACCGGCTGCTGCACCGTAGTGTCCGTGGCAGGGGCGCGGGGTCCGTCGTGTCGTTGGGAGCCCTTTTCGTGGCCCGCTTGCGGCGACACCGTGTGCTGCACCGTAGTGTCCGTGGCAGGGGCGCGGGGTCCGTCGTGTCGTTGGGAGCCCTTTTCGTGGCCCGCTTGCGGCGACACCGTGTGCTGCACCGTAGTGTCCGTGGCAGGGGCGCGGGGTCCGTCGTGTCGTTGGGAGCCCGTTTCGTGGCCCGCTTGCGGCGACACCGTGTGCTGCACCGTAGTGTCCGTGGCAGGGGCGCGGGGTCCGTCGTGCCGTTGGGAGCCCTTTTCGTGGCCCGCTTGCGGCGACACCGTGTGCTGCACCGTAGTGTCCGTGGCAGGGGCGCGGGGTCCGTCGTGTCGTTGGGAGCCCGTTTCGTGGCCCGCTTGCGGCGACACCGTGTGCTGCACCGTAGTGTCCGTGGCAGGGGCGCGGGGTCCGTCGTGTCGTAGGGAGCCCGTTTCGTTGCTGACCTGTGTCGACAGTGGCTGCTGGTCCGTGCTGTCACTCGTATCGTGTGACACTTGTCGTTGAGCAAGAAGCCTCCGCAGATGGTCTCTCTCGGCCAGCAGTCTTTCGAATTCCGCCCTCTCGGCTTGGCGGCGAGCGTTGTCGTCCATGATCCGCGTCACGAGGTCGTCCTTGCGGCCGCTGCACGAAAGTCCTCGGCATCGGAGCTCTTCCACCAGTTGCCGTTTCTTCAAGGTGGTCAGTGCGTTGCGTGCTGCCGATGCCAGAAGGGACAGAATGAGCGGGGACTCCAAGCTCACCGTCGGCGTTCTGCTGGGCTCCACGTTGTCGGCTCGGTCTTCGTTCAGGGGTGACGCCTCTGCAGATCCTGTCGACTGCGCCATGTTAGCAAGAAGTGGCCGGATTCTTTTCGAATTATGAAAACAGGTTTATTTTAGGACTTAAGGATACAAGAATGAAATAACTGGATTATTGAAACGTAGGAGGTTCGGCGGATCTGCAGAGTCGGGAGGGCCTCGCCGACGCGTCTCGTATCGTCGGCGCCTCCCGGTCGTCTCTCTCTCAAGCTGCAGCGGTGGGGCTTTTATAGCCTGAGGAACGGTGGCCCCTCCGAACTGGCCAATCCAAAGGCGGCACTCCGAAAGGACCAACCAGCGACCGCGCGGCCAACCGCTTCGAATCTTGCCGCGCGCGCTGGCGTCCGGGGGAGGAGGAAACGGCGCCTCGCTGTCTGGCCTCTTGTGACAAGTCCAGACGTGTTGGTTGAAGATACTTCTCCTTACGACTCCGCTGCCGTAAGGCGCAGCATCATGGCTTGTCAAGGGGGACGCTCGTAGGAGAAAGTTAGGATGCGGGGCGCCTCGTGGTCGCTGAGCAGGAGCGTTAAATGTCGTGTGCTGGCGTGTTGGGACCGCATGGCTCGTAAGAAATGTGAATGCTGACAAAACCCCTGCGTGTGTTTGCGTCAACTTTTTTTGCAATTGTCCGCCCATCAACCGCCACATTAAGATTGCAGGCATCCACTATGTTGTGACGGTGCACACATTTGCATGTGAAACCTCGTTAAACCGTAGTTGGCCGGAACCCGGAAAAAGTAAGTACTAAACGGTAGTACCGCTTAACAGGAGTAGCATAAAATCGCCCACTTACCTACCAAAAAACAAAACCAGAGATCAGTAGTAGTTGAAAGAAGGAAAAAAAAACATGCAGCCTTTATTTTGCACTGAAAAAGTCGGCAATCTTCGTTTGACGCCGCGGTGTTCTGGCAGCGACAACAGCAGCCTCAAACTCATTTAGGCCGCGAGCCAGCTTCTCGGCCAGTCCCCTTTTTTCAGCGAACAGCCGCATCACGTTTACAGCGCGCGCAGCCTCTGCCACTGTTGGGCCCAAATCACCCTCACTTTCCACGTCGTCCTCATCACTGTCCGGCGCGCAGGCACTGCGCGCTACCCACTCGAAAGTAGCGCGGGGAGGAGGTGAAGCGGGCGCGGCTTTGGCCGCTTATCTGTTCTTTCAGCCAGCGTCGGCTTCGCGGTTGTTGCTGCTGCGACACACACGCGTCTTATCTTTTCTCTTTATCTTTCCTCTGATCTTTTAACTCTCCTCTATCTGCACTAGGCAGCGGTGGTGGCTCGGCTGAGCCGGTAGGCAGGGTGCAATTTCCTTTCACCCTTCTCTCAGTCGCAACAAAACAGCAACAAGCAGCGCACGACTGCTGCGACACAACAAAGCACACAAAAAAAAAAAAAGACGCCAGCTGCTTCGGCCGCCGCTAACCTCGCTTCCCTCGCCCTTTCTCACGCTGCTGATGACGATGACCATACCGATCGCCTATGAGCAGTACAGTAGCGCCGCTCGTGGCAGTATTTTTTCTTTTTGCTCTCGGCGCACCGGCTTTGCGGGCTGCGGAGTGAAGTCGAATTAACCGACGCACGACAAAATTTGTTCGAATTAACGAGAGTTTCGCCCCATAGACTCTTATGTATAATTGTAGGGACCTCGCGTGCGCGTCGAGTTATCCGATTTTCCGAATTATGGCCTCCGCGATCGGCTCCGGCGGCTCGCCGTCGCGGAGGCCACGGGTAGTTATTGCTGCCGCGGCAATAAAACCCCCAAAGATGGCGCTAGTTGTATGATTACCAACTTTGGCGCCAATTTGTCATTAGAACCGTCCTTTGGGTCGGTGCTACCGGCGTGAATTCGTCACGCGCGAGTGCGACGAAAAGTGAAAATGGTACGTGCTAACCGATACGACCGCGATAAGCTGGTACGGTTTATGCGGATGCAAAATGCATTATGTTCAATGGGTGCTCAGTCGGGGACTTGACTTCACTACTTTTAAAACGAAAGTACTGTTTAAGCGGGTACGTTTTAACGAGGTTTTACTGTATAACAGTGTTTTTCTGATTTTTGATTCTCATCTTACCTCTCTTCACGAATCAGTGAATTTCGCAACACTAGATGGCCTCGGGTTGCTCCTAGCATGAACTCTAAAGCTGTTTAGGTTGCCATCTAGAAACCAGGTTGTCCACAACCCAGTGAGCAGGTTGTGATGACGTCACAAGATCACATGACCTCTCTCAACCAATCAGCGAATTTCATGACACTAGATGGCCCTGAGTTGCCCCTGACATGAACTCTAATGCTGTCTGGTTGCCATCTAGAAAGCAGGTTGTCCACAACCCGGTGAGCAGGTTGTGATGACGTCACAACATCACATGACCTCACTCAACCAATCAGCAAATTTCATGACTTCGGACGGCGGATTTTGCCCCTGACATGAACCCTGTTGCTGTCGCATTAGACGACTTCACAGGAGTTGGTGGCCCCTGATGCCACTGTCATCATTAGGGTAGTGCTGTTAAATGAAAGCTGTGCCAACTAGGTATAATACTGGACTGCAGTGGAGAATGCTGGAGAGAGCAGGCCCAGAAAGAATGCGGAAGTATGCGGGGGCTCTGTTGTGAATAAATTAATTAATCGGTTCCACTCTGCCCGAAATGACCAGCTAAGAGGGCACCCTGCATGAGCACAGATACAAGTAGTAGTTACACTTCAGCTAAATCACTAGGATACTCATGTTTAGAAGCAGTCCATCAGCACGTTCAATACAATACCCATGTTGTCAACGACAGGGGACTCCAAAGTTCTAGCGAAGAAACGCATTCATTTTGGAGGAATTGAAAAAAGTGCTGAATGCTGGTCTTTACATTTTTGCTCACATATCAGAAGCAAGTTGGTCAAGTCGTCACGCCAGTTATGCACACTGCAGGAAAAAGGCCTGCATTAATTTGCAATTAATTCCATCCTGGACCAGCTGTGGCCGCCTCATAAGTGCGAACTACGCAACAAAAACTTGCCCAAGCTGAAAGCGTCTACACCACTGTTTAACTGTGCGTTAGTTCGGGGCATTTTTTTCATAGTCGTTCCACAACATCATGAAAAGCGAACCAACACAATCCTCTCCACTCCGTTTAATTCTGGGTCTGACCTCACATCATGAGTTACCAACCTCTCTCAGTATTTTCTTCACACAACCTCTGGCACAGCTCAGTGGTGTCCGTAGTCAACATACTCTACATTCTTGAACTTGTCCTACTTTTATGCTAAATGCCCTGGTTTTATTTGCCCCAGGCTATCTGCAGCTACCTTTATAGTGAAGGAAAAAAAAAAGCACTGTAAAACAAAAGCAGCTTCTCTTTTCTGCATGAATCTTTGTCTTCACTCTCAAGAAATACTGCATCACTTTTCCCACAAAATTCCCAAGTATAATTATCTCTAATGGTGACAACTAATATTACCTGGCAATGTTGAATTGAGGCTCAATTCGTCCGCACTCTGTTATGCATGTCAACTGGCCCAGGTATATGAGCGCTTGTACACGACATTTTCCCATGCCTTGTATGCAAATTAAACCACAGCTTTCGTGTTTGTACATATATTACTAAATAAATCCAATTTCATCCAACTGCATTTGTTTTAGACTTCCATAGATGACACTTTCCCATGCCTTTATGCAAATGAAACCACAGCTCTGGTGTTTGTATATACTTCTAAATAAATCCAACTTCATCCAGCTGTATTTCATTTGTTTTAGACCTCCATAGCACACCCATTACTATTCTGAATTACTCTTTGAGGATTAGAAGAGCGAACACATGGCTAGTAGCAAGTCATAAACACCAGCTCAAACTGCACATGACTTGTGGTTTTAATCTTTACCAACTGTAGACAACCTCACAAGCACTGTAACTTGGCACTCTCTATCAAGCAGTTAAACCTTCATGGCAGCTGTAGTACACCACTGAAGGTTCCTCCACAGATAGCTACGACCAAAATATGGTAATAATAGTGTCATTTAATGGTATTTTTTTTATTTTTTAATGTTATGCATTAAATACTCACTGATGTTGTTGTGTTGTGTTGTGTTTTATGGCACATAGGCAGCTAAGGCCATCATGCGCCAAGCACAAGGAATGGAAAATGTTTTCTGCGGGATTTAATGAAAATGTGGAACGTGATCGGTGGTGTAAAGGGCCTAAAAAATGTAACTACCTAGTAATAACGGAGAAGACGAGATCTAGCAGTGGCTAATGGTAAAAGCTTTAAAAAGGTCAGGTAGCCTCAGCGGCCATCCTTGGCTTGCCAAGGATGTCGAGGATCCCAACCAATAAAATAAAAACCTCAGCCTTCTTCACATGAATGAGAAAGTGGCTGAGGTGTACCATGCAATAGAGTGAACCAGTGGTTCATTAATTATAGTTTTTTCAGTACGCCTGCTTCTTTTAAAAAGCTAAATATAGAAGGAATGTTAACAATGGCATTATCGTCTAAGAGCAGTGCTGGATGAAAAGGAATGAATTCTCTATAAAATTGACTAAAGTACTTTTTTCTCAGTTTTTCAAGTTTAACACAAGAGATTAAAATATGGTTAACCGTAAGTTCGTCTCCGCATTCTTCGCAAACAGGTTTGTCTTTTTTTGCAAGGAGAAAGTTGTGTGTAAGGTGCGTGTGGCCTATTCGGAGACGGCATAAGATAACATCTTTAAAACGTTCCTGGTGGACACACGACTTAAATTCACCTAAAACTGGTTTTACCAAGTGCAGTTCCTACCCATTCAAGAAGGCGAAAGACTTGTGCTGCGCAATTATTTTTACTTCACAATTCCAAGCCGACTGCCACTTTTTCCTTAGTTTCCTTTCTATTGATTTCATGCAGTCATTACAGGGTATACTTACTTTTTTAATTTCCTTTCCACGAGACTTAGCAGCACACAAATCTGCTCTCTCGTTGCCTGTTATTCCAACATGACTAGGTACCCAGCAGAGTTTTATGTTTTGTCCTTGAGCTGTGGCTGTTACTATGTCTTGTATGATGCCACCAAGTATAGGAGTGATAGCGTTTCGAGAGTGGAGAGCTGTAATTACACTTAAGGAGTCTGTATAAATAATACTGTTTGGGAGGTTCTCGTTAACTATTTTTTCTATGGCCATACAGATTGCGTAACTTTCTGCAGTGAAGATGGATGTGCACTGTGGAAGTCTTATTGTTTTCTCCGAACTCCCTCGTACCACTGCGCTTCCTACGTAAACATCTGTTTTTGATCCATCCGTGTAGAAATCCGTACAACTATTGTATTTTTCTTCTAGTGCAAGGAATTCTTGTATTATATGTTGTTGTGGAGTTTGTTTTTTATGGAAGTGTGTAAGAGTGAGGTCACAGATTGCAGGAAAATTGTACCATGGAGGCAGTGGATTTCGTCTTGGTGCAATGAGAGGTAATGTGTCTAGAACGCCGAGGTTTTGGCACATCTCTTCAAAACGCAGGAGGAGTGGCCTTACAGCTAGTGGCTTGTCGTTATACAGTGTTCTTGATGGGCATTTTGTGACTATGGGGTAACATAGGTGTTTGGGCAGCGAACGGATTTTTAATATGTACGAGCATGTGAGCATGGTTCTTCGGTCTGTAAGTGATGGTTCGTTGGTTTCTGCATAAAGACTGTTTATAGGTGACGTCCTGTATGCACCGGTGGAAAGATGCAAACC
This sequence comes from Amblyomma mixtum, assembly GCF_055824585.1. NCBI lineage: Eukaryota > Metazoa > Arthropoda > Arachnida > Ixodida > Ixodidae > Amblyomma > Amblyomma mixtum. The sequence continues at coordinate 151,086,948 of NC_143016.1, read as the reverse complement.
TAAGTTGTGTACTGGATCTAGTCGTTTAAGGTATGATGGTCTCGCTGAGCCATACACTATACATCCTTAATCAAGGATAGAGTGTACTACAGAGCGGTAAATCACTGATATCACTGATATCAATACTCTTTGTCATACACTTGTTGATGCACATCCATGTATTACCAGGGCCTGCCACATAAGCTTACACCAACTAAGTTTTTTTTTTTATCCTGCACAGTGGCCAACCCATTGGTTGTTTCATAAGACACAGCCACAACTGTTGCTATCTGTTAAGTTTTCACCCCAAAAGACCTTACCTCCCGAACTGAGCAACCAGCAAAGGCCACCGGCTTCATTTCACGTGACCAACCATGCGCCACTGTTTTCAGAAAGACCGTGAACATGCACAGCTCAGGCTCTGAGCTGAGATGAAACAAGTGAATCAGAACTGACCCTGGCGGTCTCCTTCTCCCGGGCCCTGTTCCGTTCCGACTCGTCGTCAAACTTCTTGCGCAGTTCAAAGAATTCCCGGGCAGCCAGCACAGACACTGCAACCAAAATGGAGGAGTGCTTCAGGTGACAACTGTGCTCGCAGCATGCTTAAGGGGGGAGCTGGGTCTTGAAAAAGAAAATTTTTTGTGAATGAAGTCACAATAATGGCATCTTGAAGAAACATGTATTTTTGCATGATGATTCCAAATAAGTAATTTAATTCTATGTAAAACAAGTCCTTGTACACTTATATGATATGTTATGTAACTTTTTGTCAACAGCTTTCAATAAATTTTGCTGCAGGAAACTTGCTAGGATGCATACCATTGGCTTGTCTTGACATCAAACTATGCAATAAAGGCGAAGTTATTATCCTGCCTATCATAGAAGTTGAGTTACAGGGTTTTGAATTTGCCACTTCACAAATGGAAAGAAATTGATGATTTCAAAATCCTATAGCTCAACTTCTATAACAGGCAGGATGATAATTTTACCCTTATTGCATAGCTTGATGTCAAGAGAAACCAATAGCGTGCAGTCTAACAAGTTCCCTGCAGTGGAATTTTCTCAAACTCTCGGCAAAAGTTACCTAACATATTGCTTAAGTGCACAAGGACTTGTTGTACATAAAATTAAACTACATATTTGGAATCAGCACATAAAAATACATCTTCTCAGAAAATTTTATGGTTGTTACTTCATTAAACAAGATTTATTCCTAAGACCCCCTTCCCGCCTTAAGTGGGGAGCCTGGTCTTGAAAAAAATTTATTAAAGTAGTCACAATTAAGAAATCTTCAGGGAACACGTATTTTAGCATGCCGATTATAAATATGCCATTGAATTTCACGCAAACAATTTCTCGAGCACTTATGTTGTTATGCAAGTTTTTTGTGAAGAGCTTTGAAGAAAGTTTGCCGCAGAGAACTCGCTAAAATGCATGCCACTGGGTTCTCTTGACATCTAGGAATGCAATAATGGCAAAATTATCATCCTGCCCGTCACAAAACATGAGTTATAAGGTATTGAAGCTGCCACTCCAGATACAGGAGTACAAACTTTTCTTCGCATTTTTGAAGTGGCGTTATAGGGTTAGTTATAGTGGAGTTATAGGGCTTTAAAACCCTATAACTCAACTTTCATGATAGGCAGCATGATAATTTTACCCTTACTGCATTCCTTTATGTCACGAGAACCCATAACGTACATTTCCGCAAGTTCTCTGCAGTAAGAGGGCTTGACAGCCTTGCTACTCTGCCACCCTCTACTCGTGGCCTCATGTTATATTAAAGTATTTTCGACACAACAGATCGGTCAGCAAGGTAATATGGCTCCTCATCAGTACACACCGTAAATAACAATTTCTGCAATCTTGTAAAACGTTTTAGCGCAAACAGACAGAGACCACGAGAAAGAAGACAAACACAAGCGCCATAGCACTTGCATATGTCGTGTCCCCCTTCTCATGATGTGTGTGTGTCTGTGCTAAAACTTTTTACCAGATCAACATGCACCAACTCATCCTAAAAGAAGTTTAATAAATAATTTTTGTGAGAACCTAATTTTCCTATTTTTTTGTAAACTGCGAAAATTAGTTCTGTGAATAATTTGGACAAAACGTCAAATTATAACTCAAATCAACACACTGGCTATGCATGCTTTGGTTTGGTTTATTGGGGTTTAACGTCCCGAAGCAACTCTGGCTATCAGGAACGCCGTACTGAAGGACTCCGGAAATTTCGACCACCTGGGGTTCTTTAACGTGCACTGACATCGCGCAGTACACAGGCCTCTAGAATTTCGCCTTCATCGAAATTCGGCCGCCGCGGCTGGGATTGAACCCGCGTCTGTCGGGTCAGCAGCCGAGCACTGTAACCACTGAGCCACCGCGGCAGGGCAGCTATGCATATATATATTTCACACAAATAAATATTGTAAGCAGAATTCATACTTGGCCAAAAGACATTTATTTCATGTCTCTCAAAGTGTATGGGTAAATACGTGAACTACCACAATATCTGCCAATACATGAGAGAGCTCCTGCTAGAAACGTCAAAGGCCGTTCCTTATCTAATGCACACCCCATACTTGAGCCTTATCTTCAGAAGGCTCCTTATCTATTACACCCTAAGACTTCCTGCTAGAATGTGCGCTGCAAATGCGGGTCACGATGTAATGTTGAGCCATGTTCCTGCCTTTGCAGTGTCCAAAGGTTTGGCCACATGCAGAGATAAAGGAATGCACTAAGTGGTGTACAACGTTTGGCTCACAAGATTGAATCTCCGTAAAATAGCCTTAAAAAGCACTTTTACCAAGTAGCACATTTCGCCGCCAGCTAGCATATCTCAACACATTCGTCATCCTTTCCAAGTGTTTTGCACACGTGTCAGTACTGTTACTAGTGCCGTATTTTTTGTTTGTTTTTTCACCATGTTTCTGTAGACTGGAACGACCTCTCCAATGACATCGCTACCATCACGTGCCCATCCACATGCGCCAAAGCTTTTACCAACCACTTCTTAACTTACCACTTGTTCAACTTGATTTTTCGTACCCACACCTTATGTAATACCCCCAGAGGGTCTTTAAGGCATTAAAATGAAATTAGATACCCAGTTCGCAAAAAAAAAAAAAAGGTTCCTTGCAGTAATTTAGAAGGTTCACCCCATGAGCAAGGCACAGAAGAAGACTGACCATCTTGGTCAAACATTAGACTTGAAGAAAACCAACTTGAGAGGGACTTTGGGCAAAAGTCACAATTATTGAACAAAAGTGACTTTATGGATTGTTGTTGCAGTCAATTACAACACTGTCGGTGTTGCAACACAATACAAGAACATGTCCGCAAAGTTTCTCCCTTATCTGAGTGGTAGACAACGAGAAATATGACTTTAATAAAGCACTGAGGGAACATGGAAAGTAAGTAGCAAAAAACAGCCTATGAACCCAATTTTCAAAGCGATCTACTATATGACTGTCAACCGGAATTAGTTGTGAACTTCACAGACCCTCACTGCACACTATATAAGCATCGTGTTCCAGAGTTTTGCAGTGCATATTAGTAGTGCTGCAGAAGATGCAGTGAAGAAAGCACAAAAGCAAACTTTTACCTCATGAAACTTTTGTAAACTCCTGAGGCAGGTTTTGAAGCTTCTTTGAACATGTGTATACCTTAGATAAAATTTCGAATCTCTTGAAACTCTGAGTAACATTTTCTTTGTTGATGAGTTTTTGTTATAGACTAGTCTGGAAAACTACTATTTAAAAAACACCCACGAGAAAACGAAACTTATTATTTCACTGAACTTTTTTGGGCCCAAAAAATATATGAAGAGTTCAGCTGTGGGCTTTTTTATATAGCTTTGAGCATTTTCTACTAAAAAGATAATATTTTCAAAGTACAGTCAAACCACAGAAACAAAGTTTGCCCTTCAAGAGGTATACTTTTCAATTTAATTGCCATACCTGGAAAATTTCTCAGTGAAATACATTCACTTCCTACTTTTAGTATTTTTTTTTAAAGGCAATTCCGGCGTTTTTCGCGCCTCCAAGGATTTTACAGAAATTTCCAGGGTAAGTTTTTCCTGTGTTTTCTGGCCATTTATGCTAAATTTCACAGCCGAGTGACTACTTGTTGCAGCGCAAATGAATTTTAAAATTTTCTATTTCGTGGTCTCAATCGGATCGATTTCCATATGCAACCTTGCATGGGTGATGTCACAGGTTGTCACAATCGTTAATATTTACTTTGTGTTAGTGGAACAATAATATTTAATGCTTGTTTTTGGTTACTTCAGACACATAATGACCTAAATTGCCGCTTATGGTCGCCAGTTTGGCCAATCAAAGCGCACATAATAAGTTTTGGGACATTATCTGTGACGTCATAAGCAAGTACGCTGTGATGTCAAAGTTGAGTCGAAAAAGAGTTTTGGTTTTGGTTTCCACTGTTTTAAAATACTTTTACTCGGTATTTTGAAAAACGGTTTTTTGTACCGGACAGAGGAGACTCTAAAGAATACAAGAGAAAATGTTCAAAAAACCCCCAGAGTTGCCCTTTAAAACTCCTTTAGGCTTGTGCAAACATTGATTTCTAATTGAAAGTGAATCCAAAATCAATAGTAATTTGCTTCAAAGACCTTTATTTTAGTATGTAAAAGAAAAGATTAATGGCATAAGCATGCATTTTTAAAACTATTTTTGTTTCTATAACACACGGGGCCAGTACATACAGAAATGTCCACTGATTTCATAAATTACACAAGAAGTTTCTAACAAAGCCTCTTGAATACTACATGGAAAACCATCTGCAGCTACTTGGCAATGGACCAGTGACAGTGGGTAAATATAAAATGAACAAATAAAATTGTACTGGACGTAATCGTTCAAACGACTAATGGCAAGTGTTTCTGAAAAGCTGTTCACTCATGAAGAATTACACTTCGAAGTTTGAACACCAGATATTTGGAAATCAAATGTCAAATCTGTGGGCTTGAATGTTTGAAGTTATCAAATAGGCACATAAGCCTGCAACATACTGCAGGAATGCATATACTAGTACTAATTATGCGTCAAACCTGAAAATTTATTGAAATCAGACAAGTGGTTTACATTACCCCACTTTTAGCCTCGCATCTCCCATTAATGATCTTCTTCATTTTTACCTCAACATAATGGCTTCAGCCCCGCTGCGGTGGCTCAGTGGTTATGGCGCTTGGCTGCTGACCCGAAAAACACAGGTTTGATCCTGGCCGCGGCGGCTGAATTTCAATGAAGTCAAAATTCTAGGGGCCCGCGTGCTGTACGATGTCAGTGCACGTTAAAGAACCCCAGGTGGTCGAAATTTCCGGAGCTCTTCACTACGGCGTCCCTCATAGCCTGAGTCAGTTTGGGACGTTAAACCCCAATAAACCAAACCAATCCCTAATGGCCTCACAGAGGGAGCCATGCAAGCAAACATTTCCCGAGCCTAATAACATTCTCAGTCCCATGAAGTGACTTGTGGCTTCCTCAAAGTTCTTTGCCATGACTGCCACCCACCTCTGTTGAGGCGACCCATGCCGTCTTCCATCTCAGCCAATCGCCTCCGACAGCGGTTGTGCTCGGCCCGCTCCGCTTCGAGCTGTGGGGAGAGACACACAGAGAGAGGCAGTGAATAGAAGTCCCCTTCCACCTCTCTGAGCCTTCACGCTGGCTCAGCATGCTGACTCAGCTGTTTTGTTCTCACTGAGCACTGGGAGACTTGTGTGGGCACAATTCTGAATGGAAAATTTCAAGGCAAGTACCACACCTGATTCCTTCTATGCATGGATGCTCTCACGAAAGAGAGGCGCTCTAGCAGCGATTACAAAAGCTCCAGCAAAGCTAAGAGTCAAACAAGGAACACAAATTTTCTCGGCAAGAAAAGAAATTCACCGACGAAGCTCTAAAAACACATCAAATGTCCCACTAAGCCAAAGTTCGATGAAAGCACACAATAGCGCTACTACACTTCTGCATGGCACATTCAAGGAGATGTTTCCACTATTCAATATGGGCAATCATCTGATATATTCACGTTTGATAAATCTAGAATCGACTGCTAAACCTAATGACTCTAATTTGATATATCTAGCATCAACTGCTAAAACTAATGACTCTAGCAAGTCACAAAAACCATCTAGATTAATGTGCGGCAAGTTAACATGACTGAGCCATTTCTTATCACACACTACATCAGACAGAGGTCACAGGAGTAAGCACACACAGAACAGGTTGCAATAAGGAGTTGAGAACTCATGTCGAACCTCCTTGGAAACAAAGACTCGTGAAGGAAAAAACCCAAATGCAAAGCATGCGATGGGTAACTGTCAACAAAAGTCCCAGCACAAGGAAAGCAAGTGACCAGGCAAGGGTGCCATTAACAAAGGCCTTTTCTTCAAGATAACTGTAAGCTTCACAAGAAATGGAACTGGCTGCACTGAGGAGTCAAACAAACTGAACAAAAAAAATGAAAAAAAAAAATAATGCCGAAAATGGTGAAAAACAGCTGCGTGATGGTTGTCTAGCAGCACAAAATTAGTGCAGGTAGATTCATGGTAGACAAGAGCGCAGTGGAACACAGACAGAAGGGACGAAACAAGACAGAACAGCGCTTGTTCCAGTGCACTGTTGTCCACCATGAATCTGTACCAACCTGACCGGTTTTTTCTTCGCTAATGGAACACTTTAATTCAAAGAGCACCCTTCTTATGCCGCACTTGCTGCTGCTGCTCCCACTTTGTAGCACAAATCTTGCATGATGTGAAGGCAGGAGAACTAGCCATCATCATCATCATCAGCCTGACCACGCCCACTGCACCCTGTCCTTTGCCAGCTGCGGCCACTGTATCCCCGCAAATTTCTTAATCTCATCCGCCCACCTAACTTTCTGCCGCCACCTGCTACGCTTGCCTTCTCTTGGAATCCACTCCGTTACCCTTAAGGACCAGCGGTTCCCTTGCCTTCGCATTACATGCCCTGCCCAAGCCCACTTCTTGTTCTTGATTTCAACTAGACTTCATTAACGCGCGTTTGTTCCCTCACCCACTCCGCCCGCTTCCGACGCCTTAACGTTACACCCATCATTTTTCTTTCCATAGCTCGCTGCGTTGTCCTTAACTGACAGCTTAATGAGACAGCCAGTTTTTCTGTCCATGAGTGAGCTGGATGGACAGCTGTACTTCCAGGGTGCTATTTTTTCCGGTGGTTTTGGACTTCATGCTACTCTAATGCAACTCTTTTTTTAGCTGCGGAGCCACCATGTTGTCACTGGACCAGGTGGTCAGCCCGATAGGCAATAAAAGCTGACTGAAAATGCGTTGCTGTGACACGCCATAAAAGGGGACGCCACACGAGAGCCAATCAGAGCCAGTCAGGGCCACTCACTGCAGTCAGGAGGCGCTCGTTCTTGATGACCTGGTTGCGGCAAGCACTCTCGCTCTTCTCCAGCTCACTCTTGAGGCAGGTGACCTCCAGCCGCAGATCTGCATCGGGAACAGGCAAAACATTCTATCAACAAATTACTTTTTTTTTTTGGCACTCATACAGCAGTGCTAAAACTACTCGAACTGCTATATCGTGCCAAGCATCATGCAAGTATCACACTGTGCGCGAGTCCCTCAGACACTAATGCAGTTTGTAAGAAATAAATCATCGTGCATTTTTACTTCCTTAGATTATATGATTATTACCTTGCATCCTGCCATTTCCTCGTATACTTCATGTTGCCATAATGCTTTCCACCCGCTCATTATGCTGTTAGCAAGCTGTTCTCTTTTAGGCATGGATACCTGCTCGTGCTCTCAAACTGCCAGTGCGAAGGTCCGCAGTCCTATCAAAAGTAGGCAGCTTCTAGTGTAGGTTTCCGGCATTGTGCACGTTACATGATGTGAATAAAGGTGCGTATCATTATTAAGATTACTATATAAACACCTGAAAGCAGCGTGTCAATAAATCAGTGCACCTTACGCTTCTTTGTCAGATATCTTCGCTATTTGGTTGGAGCAAAATTACACCTCCGCACAGGTGAGTTATAGTCTGTCCCCTTTAAAGGAAAAAAGGTTTTGCCACCTGCAGGTAAATCTCCCACTGCTGGGCAGAACTCTAATCTTGCAAGGAGGCTCTTCCATGGGGGCACAAAACGTAGACATGGCAGCATCCTGACATGTCGAGAAGCTTGCTTGCAAGACATTCCCACAGTGCAACACATTATGCCTGAAAAATAACCTTCAGAATTCAATGAGCGGCAATGCAAGCTAAACCTTTCCGACACACATGGTAGCTGACCAATTTTTCAGACTCCAATAATTCGGACTTCAGTGATATTTTGCACCTCACTGAGGAACTGCCACGCACCCCATGGGAACGCGTATATTTTCACGACCAACGTTTCAGACACTGTGGAGTCCAAAAGTTCAATTTTTCAGAGTGAAATAGATGCCAGCAATACTGTGGAGGTCATTTTTCAAATCAAAATACATTTTTTGAGCTTAATCGCTGTTGCAACCAACCAGTTCTTCACAACTGTGAAAGGCGCTTGGATTCGAATGGAGCCAATCCAACTAGCTGGCTTGAATAGGCTTGGCTATTTGTTCTTCATGGTGGCCACTCAAGATAATGGCACGCTCTTTGTTGCCATCGAGATGGCGCACGATCCCGTTGAAAATGGGAAAGGTGCAGTGTTGGACGGGAAGGGGGGGCGGGGAGCGCACATTTGAAGGCGCTCACTTCCGCCTGCGTCAAACTGGGCACTCTCTCTTACTTCGCGGGGCACATGCAGCCATGTTGCACTGTCTGGTATTGTGACGCAAGGTAGCGCGGACATGACAGGAGCATGACTGTAGCTCAGATCAAGTCCAATATTATCGCTTATAGGCAAAACGTGGGGAGTGGTGAAGTTCGAGATTTTTAAAGTGGTTTATGGCAGAAAGATTTTTTTTTTTTTCAAGTTCAAGAATTTCTCGGACTGTTCGATAATTAGGACCATTTTTCGAGCCCAAATGAGATTTGCTTGCAGAGAAACAAGGACAGTATTTCAAGAGTCGGGTACCAGCAAGGCGAGGCACCATTGTGAATACAGCATCAGCCATGGTAGAGACGTCATCAAAGAGACTTGCACACTTACTGACCTGCGACCATCTGCCTGAGCTGTGCAGCCTCTTCATCGTGCACAGCAGAGCCATTGCTGGTCAGTTCGGAGGACGTGGACGACGCCCCTGAGAGCATGTTGGGAGGGGGCAGCCCGGCCAGGTCTTCCCCGGAGGCAGCCATCTTGTCCCAGAGCATCTGGGACGTGCGCCGTAGGTCCTGGTTCTCCAGGTACCACTGGGACAGAAAACCAACAGTGAGCGATAAAAGCTTGACGCGAATGGCATTAGAAGGATCGGCTGCAGAACTAGTTCATCATCATCATCATCATCAGCCTAACTAAGCCTACCGCAGGGCAAAGGCCTCTCTCATGTCTCTCCAATTAACCCTGTCCTTTGCCAGTTGTGGCCATCGTATCTCCGCAAACTTCTTAATCTCATCTGCCCACCTAACCTTCTGCCACCCCCTACTACGCTTGCCTTCTCTTGGAATGCACTCTGTTACCCTTAAGGACCAGCGGTTATCTTGCCTTTGCATTACATGCCTTGCTCAAGCCCATTTCTTCCTCTTGATTTCGACTAGGATGTCATTAACCTGCGTTTGTTTCCTCACCCACTCTCATTAAGCCCATCATTTTTCTTTCCATAGCTCGCTGCGTTTTCCTTAAGGCAATGATGGCAACAGCCATCAAAAAAAAAGACAACGAAAGAAGGAGCAAACAACAAAACGCTGACTAACAACTTTGATACGCAAATAATGCACAGACAGAAAGAAAGTGGAAGGGGAAACACACGAGGGATACAGCGTGACTGCCAGATTATCAGGTGTGGTCACATCAAGCTATAGAAAGATAAAATTCCCAACAACTGAGACATGTAAGGAGCCAACCTGGAAAGAAATCCCAAACGGTATAAATGAAGCTCAAAAATAAGCAAAAATGAAGCCAAAAAAAGATCAAGATAAAAGCAAAAAACTATAAGACCATCAGTCAAAAAATGCAACCAAGGAATGAATACAGGCACCTGCCAGGACGAACTGTGCTCAGCGTGTCAAAGAGGTGCTAGAAGCAGTCGTCGTGCTCAGCGTATCAAAGAAGCGCTTGAAGTGGTCGTCACATATCACAAAGGGAATCAGATACAACGCCCAGAGCAGACTAAGATAGGGAAGAACACAGACAAGATCCGACTGCCATGAGAGCAGGGACCCCGGAACTTTTTTTTAATGGGGGGAAGACGTCCAGTTTTATCTTTATGCATTCAACATTACCTTCTCATCCAATTTTCTTTGTATGTATGTTACAAAGATAGTATCCGCATTGCGCGTGCCGTGCTTCCATGGAACAGAAACAGACACTCGGGATAGAAAGAGCGCTTATTCATCCCTATCAGCGAGCTTATATAGCATGAGCGGGCGAGGGTAAGGGGAGGAAGGGACGAGGGAAAGCGTGAGAAGCATGCGCTTGGAATTCGCCAAAGTGAAGGCATAGTGTTTACAACATTTCTTCTTGGCGTCGCCATAGTGAAGGCAGAGTGTTTACAACAATATATTTTCTTATTTTTGTGCTGTTCAAAAGTACATTTGTTTAATGCACGTAAAAGGTATACCGATATGGGTAGTATGCCCGTGTGTACGCCAGAAGTGATGACTGCATTAAAAATGTTTCGATTGTGCCAGCCATGCTCACGAACAGGGATCAGTCAGTCAATGACTTCTGTTGGGACACGATTGGTTTAGGTTACTGAAACAAACAAAAACATTTGACTGACTATATGGAGCCCACTGGCTCAGCCATACTACGCTTCACATTAATAACGTCCTAAATGTGAAGAGTTTGCCAGAAATCTGATCTGAACATGAACAGCTGGTGAACTCCGAAAAAATTGGTAGAAAGGAGGCAATTGTCCCCTCCCCCCCCTTCCCCTCGTTCTGTCATCCTTGCATGAGAGTCAACATTCGTCTATACTCCATTTCATACATAACAGGCAACGCTGCAGAGGTTGCTGAAGTAGTGCGTGTACGAAACTATATTACTACGCCAGGTATCATTCGTTCTTCTCGAAACTCCGGTCATTGTTTGGACGAATAGAAAGAGCGGTACAAAACGATGTAGTAGCATTGAAAATCACGGTCAAAGCTGTGAGGCACTCAGTGTGCGGGCTCTCTGGCCATAATTTACATGGAGTGTGAACTACATTATAGGCGCAGATTTAGTAGAAGCAATTCGCCCTACCAACCACGTATCATACTGCCACGTGTACTTTTTGCGTCTCGAAATCTCGACGAGTCGCAGATACGAAAATGTGGCAGAAGGTAAAACGAAGTCCAGGAGGTGCCAGTCACGGCACTTTAAGATTTCTCGCTACGAAATATGCTTGTGTTCACTTTGGCTGTACGGTGAACTACTTTTTGTGCGTGGACTAAGCCTGCGTGAACAGGTGCGCTAGCTTTGGCAGCGTTGCCTGCTATGTATGAAACGGAGTATAAGTATATCCTTGTCTCTGTCCTCTTAGAGCGCCGCTTCTCATTTCTTGAGCTAGTGTGAAAGACCCACTAAACAAAAAGAATGACTGATGGACACTTCAGAACCTGTACACCTGCTTTCAGGTTTGGCACCACTCATGCGCGGGCACCCTGTAACAAAATCTGAAAATAAGACACCGTAACAGGATGACAACAGGAATGAAATACAGCAATGAAAAAAAAGAGAGAGAGAGAGAGAGATAGGCACATGGTTAGAAAGGACAGGTAGTAAAACAATAGTTGTTGGACCTGATATCAGTACCGTATCCACGCCACAAGTGCGTTTAAAATGCCATCGAACCACATGTCATTTGACTCAACTGCCAGCCTTGCACTGATCCATGAGATTCCTCAATGGCATTCGGTTCACAAGTCACTCGAGTCTACAAAGCGCCACGAAGACATCTGAGAATTTTAAATAGCTTTGAAGCACGACACGACACAAGTGTCTTCATGCAATCACTTGGAAAACAAAAAAATTACAAGTAACTAAAGTGCTTGAAGTCAAGAAATTTTAACATATGTTACATAAAGTAGTAATTTTTCTTGTTTACTCTAGCCTACACAACATGCCACCTCTGATGGTAACATCAGGTCTTGTTTGATTTTGCCTCCTCAGTGTCATTTTACAAGCACACAGTGCCAGTCCTCCCCAAAGGTAACTGAAAGCTTTCAGTGGAGAAGCCTCTTTTCACGTCATTTACAATCGTAAGCAGCAAATATGGCACATGCACAAGACGAGCAAACAGACAACTGTGTGCACATAGAGTGACGAAAAACGTTTTGCCGCGCAGGGGAAGAAATAAGCATCGGCACCCATAAAAATACCTCAAAAAAGTTTTCAACCAGAACTCTAATGGAAAAAAAAAGCAAGGCAAAATGAAGTTCATAACAACTTTTTGTTGCCATCAATGACATCATTTGCAGAGCCCACGTACAGGTACCCACAAAAGTTTTTGGAACGTTGAAATCACAAAAAGCCTCAACTTTCTCGCTACAAAGAGGCACAGCCTGGCATTAAAAAGTGCATCGTGTTGTTCATGAAGGAAAGTGCTGAGTTCCTCCGTAAATTTTTGAATGCACGCTGAAACTGCTCAAAAATTAAGTTTTGTTGCAATTTTCGTGTTCCGAAAACTTTTGTGGGCACCTGTACATGCTTCAAAGATTCAAATGAAGTTATCGAAACGAAGCTTGACAGAAGCAGTGCCCTTGACTGCCCTTGGATACATCATGCAGCACTGTGGATTACCGCTGAGTTCGAATTCCACTGTGAGTCCCAAATATCGCTAGACTCAAATGGCGTTTGAAAGTATCCATCTAGCAAAAGCATATTAGTACATTCACCGACAGTCACCCACCTATATTCTTTATTTTCTCTCTTCCTTCGCGGTTTAGGAAATCGTCACTGACCTACATAATTTGCAGGATAAGAAAAATAAACCGAACAAATCCCCCCACTATCTGACTGCCTCACGACCAGATAGGAGACAGGACCTAGTGAACACTTCCCTTTCCCCTTGCTTTTGAAAGCAAGTGCCGCACTGGAACAATCAGTACAATCAGTCTCCTGAAACCCACACACCAAAAGTAAAAATGAAGTGGAAAGCAGGGCCTCACTTGCACAAAAGATGAGCGCAAACATTACGTGGTGCCCACAAGCATGCATTTTCGAAAGAAACAGGTAAAAAAAGCACTGATAAATCATGCTGTTATCTATATGTTATCTCTTTCACTGGCTTTCCAAAAGGTGACCAAAGATAAAAGGATAAGACATACACACATCAGACAGTGAGAGATAACAAGGATATATTGAGCGTGATGAGCCCAAATCCGCTGAACATCAAGACCATCGAGCTGCAGCAAATTTCTGCAATTCCCCATCACGGTCACCACTTCCTGGTCTACCCAGTGTTGTGAAGCCTGTCACCCTTACTATGATGCCTGTACTAAACAGCAAAAAAGGAGCACAGGATGCAGTTAAAAAGCCACAACACACCTAGGCTAAACTACAGTGATGATATGTGTTGGCTACCATCAGTGTTCAAATTGAAGATTTTCAGTTAACGCCACACCTTTGACCCAGTTCATTTAAATAATGCTCCTTTCTGGGAGACCACAGTGAACGTGATAAAGTCACATGAGAAAAATTCATCACGGTTTCATTACACAGAGATGCGATGAGAAACAGCAGATTAAACAGGTTTTAGAGCCACCAGTAACTTGCCAATGCATGCCCTGCAGATGACAAGTCAACTTACAGCGCACTATGGTGTGGTAACCACGGCATCAATGAAAGATAAATGACACACACACACACACACATGTCACCATCATCAGCCTGACTACGACAACTGCAGGACAAAGGCCTTATCTCTCCGATTAACCCTATCCTGCATCAGCTGCTGCCACCGTATCTCCCCAAACTTCTTAATCTCATCTGCCCACTTAAGTTTCTGGGCCCCCCGCTGCACTACCCATATTTTGTAATCCCCTCTGTTACCCTTAAGGACCAGTGGTTATCTTCCCTTCGTGTTACATTCCCTGCCCAAGCCCATTTCTTCCTCTTGATTTCAACTAGGATGTCATTAACTGCCTTGTTTGTTCGCTAGCCCACTCTTCTCTTGTCTCTTAACGTTACACCTGTCATTTTTCCTTCCAAAGCTCGCTGTGCTGTCCTTAACGTAAGCTGAACCCTTTTCGGTAGCCTCCACGTTTCTGACTTGAAAGAAATACAAAGCTGCACAGAAGCTCAGCCTAAAACAAATGCTAGCCGAAACCACAGTGTGCTGAAAGGCAGTCTGCAAATGAGACTCAAAGTGGAATGCTGAAAGTGGTACTGCGCTGTGCAAACCTGGAGTTACACACGATGCTAGGCACTGAATTGTCTCGTCTGATCTAAGATCCCTGCTTTTCTTTTAAACACAAGCCACCAAACAGAAGTCAACTAAGGAGAGGACACCACCAACCTGAGTGGCCTTCTTGAGAACTTTGGACGTGGCCTTGGTCTCGGCATTGTACTGGTTCCGCAGCATCCCGTACTCTTCGCACACAGCTTCCGAGGCTGCGACAACAAATCCAACACCATCCGCGCTCACGAAACCTCACAGAACTCCTGAAGAAGCTCCAGCCACACACCGCGCCCACCTTCACTGCTCACAAGCCAAACACACCAACGCTGCCTGCCCCCGATGTATGCCACGACTGGCTCCCGTGATCACGAGGGATGTGAATTGTTGGCTGTGCGCACGCACGTATGCATGCACGCACATGTGCACACACACACACAAGGAACTAAACTGCGTTCAGCCACATAAACAGGGGCCTTATTACATTTCCAATGCTTGCACTGTCTCCAGTTCTGCCGATAGCAGACACATGCGAGCAGGGGACAGAAACTCATTCGTGTTTGTGAGTCATCACGAATTCATTTTTTAATTTTTTTTTGCCAGAGTTAACACATCCCGTTAGTGATAGCAACACAGGAAATTCGCTGGAAGCACTTATCACAGGCACGGTAGCTGCATGAGTACAGCTCCGCATCCGGAACAACTGTCACTATTGATAACGCCAGCTAAGAGGCAAGAAGTAGATGCACGAGTCAGAACCCATGGGACGTACCACAGGGGGAGGAGGGGAGAAAAACTGTATCTGCTCATGAGGTATTGACAGCCTTACAAATGTTCCATTTAATTGTCAACAAGTTTACACATAGAAATGTGACTATACTGCTCCATGTATAGCCAGTGTTTAGCTGCCTATGCTGACAAGAAAATAGGCCAAGCTGATGGCTACTCTGCGCACGTAACTGACTACTAGGTGAATCAATTCTCAAAACTTGATTATTTCGTTGTTCCTTTTTTTCGCACTTTAGACTCGTTTTGCATTCTTTCACTGGCTGCTTTTAAACGAGGCCTCCCTGTCAATCCCCTGGCACATTACAACCATGATCCTCCAGCAATGTTTTAAGTACTTTCTCCAAGCAATCATCACCAACATATCCCTCCATTTCAAGTCCATGACGGAAATACGTCGGCACAAACTAAACGAGGCACAGAGAAAAAGAAGGCAGAGGACACACGCTATTCGCACAACTGGTGTATTGAAAAAAGTGCGTTAGCTTAAATGCAGCGACACAACAACCAAAGTCCAAAAAAATCCAAAAGGTAATCAATTCTACTCAACAAAAGTAAAAACAAAGATTAAGTTCAACTCACCAGAGAGGTGCAGAAAGCATTCTACATCGCCTCGTATGGTAATTGTGTAAGCATGCCATCGACATCGCTAACAGAAAAAGAAATCGGATATCTCCGGAGATCTTAATTTTTGTTTTTCCTTTTGTGAAGGTGAATTGATTACCTTTCCGTTTTTTTTGGACTATGGCTGTTGTGTCGCTGCATTTAAGTTAACACGCTTTCTTCCACTAAACCAATGGTAAGAACGGCACATGTCCTGTGTCTTCTTTTTCTTTGTGCCTCGTTTAGTTCGCGCCCATATATTTCATTCATGAATTTGCTCTAACTAGCCTAACTTTTCATCTTATTGAACTCCATTTCAAGTCTTCAGTTCATTACATGGGCACGCTCCTTCCATCTTGAGACTGCAAGAAAAACTCCATATCTAGCAAACTTCATGTTCTATCTATTACGCTCCACTGAAGCCAATAAAATACATAGGCCAAACAGTACACTTCATATCAGAGAAGGCTCCAAGTAAAACAATTATGGATAACTTTGAAAGGTTTCTCGCCTACGCGACATCCTAAATTGCATTAATGTTTATGCACAATGCATGTCTGTGTGATCCATGGTTCGTGCAGACAAGCCAATGAATTCTGTCCTAACGGTTTTGCTTGGTCATATCTGTTCACATGCAAAAGCCCCATGGCCCCTGCTGGTCATAATTCCCAGCTGCCAGCTCCGGGTTCAATCCCACAATGCAAATGGAAGCAAATGTACGGCACACGCACCACGTTACCACATTTGCTAGCACGTCACAGCTGGTGCAATATCACATGCTCTGAGAATGGCAACTTAATTTCACTATTACTTTTCTTGCACTCATGTAGAATCAGGCTGCTTGGACACAGCTAAAGTGGGCACTTAAATAGTGTTAACTGCCAATTGGATTCACTTATTCTCCGATCTGATTTAGTAAACCCTTGCAGCAGACACTTTTAGCACAGATCACCAATCCAGTCAAACACTGTACAATTCATTTCATACACGTAAAGCAGTGAAGGGCAGCACCGGCACAGGTCAGGCATTCTACACTGCAAAATGATGAAATCTCGCACACTCTAACCACAGCTTCCCCAGTGCTCATTACGGTTTCCCACAAACTGAGAAAAGAGATGAGTTCATAAAGCTTTCAATTGTGAGTTTCATTAATGGCAGGCCACTGTGTGTGCTTAGGAGAGCAGAAAGTTGGGCTAGTTGGTTGATATGCATACTGAAAAAATTGCGCAGAAACACGAGGACTAAGCAGTTGTGAGTAGTGCTCGTCCTTGTGTTTGTCTCTGCTTAGTCCTCGTGTCTGTGCGCAATTTTTACAGTATACGCTGTGTACGCACTGGCTGACCACGATAGCCACAGCCGCATACAGGTAAAAACAAACTGTTACTGAATCTTGAGATGCGGTTCTCAGAAACCAGAGTAGTATGTGGCAAAAAGCAAACGGGCAAGCACAAAGGAGGCTCACCATTTTGCAGGGTGTTGAGCGTCTCTTGCTGCTCCTGCACCTTGAGCTGCAGGGAGGCATTCTGCAGAGCACACGAGGCACACACACACAAAACCTTTGGGTGAAGCCATTTTGCAATGCATTTCATTTAAATTAGTGTGCCATCATTATTAGGAGCGTTAGCTCTTACTCATCATGTTTCGAGATTTCGTGGGGTCTGCTACCAACCTGAGATCACAGTACCATCTGTGGCAGCAACTAGAAAACAGCACCTCTCACACTGAGACTTGTAGCGCCATCTACAGTAGCATTGTAGAAACTACCATATCAATTCTAGTAAACCAAACAGTTAACGCTTGTTACTTCAATGTCTTCCAGAGGATGGTGGCCTTTTTTTTTTTTCTTCATACTTGAAAACCAAAATAATAAGCTTATGCCCTTTCCCATCAAAAAGCCATGCTGTCAAGAAGAAAAGCCCTCGATTGCCATGAACTGATCACAGACCAGCTCTTTATGCCAGTTATGGTGGAGACGTCTAAAACATGACAGGTTTAAATCGGCACATGGTAAACACAAAGGCAGTGTTTTAGCTTCTGGCACCTGCAGCCAGCTTCTATCCTGCTCCAACTACAAATAGCTATCAAGCATGAAATAACGTATTTATCCCAGCAAATCACAAATATTAAATGGATGTACAGTCTAATGCAATTCGAAGGTGATCACTTCCGGCTTACCACACTCGGTTTAAAGTGATCTACAAGGTTTATATTCACAAGAAGGCCGCTGCGAATACATGAGCTTAGCGAGCCAAAAGGATTCGTCTATCCTGCACTATCATATTTGTTGTGGACCAAGTGACAGTCACAGCAGGAAAAATTTGTGGGCCTGTTTTAACCAGCATGAAAGTGGTAACCTTGAAATCACGCCAGGCTGTACTTCAAAGGACCAAATCTCCGACATAATACGGCCTCTATACAGCATCTACGATAGGTGCCCTACACAAGCTAAAAGCAGTGCATGCCTAATTAACATCATATTCACTGCAAATGCAAGATTTCTCTCACACCGACTTAATATCAGCTTTGAGCCAACTGGAAGGCCTTAAAGGCAAGGTGTCTCCAAACAGAGCATAACAAGCAATACAGAAAAGCAACCTGAGATGCTTGCTGTCAAAGATTACAAACTTCTTTCAGAGATGACCAGTACCAGAAACAAACTTGCTTAATTATGTAAAGCATTTGAACAACTAAACAAAACGGTGCCTAAGCTTTGAGAGGACTCAGCACAAATCAGGACATACTGGCACCTAAAAAGCAGTCAACAGATGCTCTGCCTAGGCCCAAAGCACCGCAAATAAGATTCCATCCGACCTACACGTGATTGTGGATTCAGAAGTGGAATTAAAATAAAGAAATTTACAGAAGGGTTCTGATTGTGTAAGGTGAATGTCTGAACACTAGCTGTGGTCTGAAATCAAATATTTTTTTTAGGAACATGTTTGTTACCGCTTTTTTTTTCTCGTATTTTAAGTAACAATGATGGCCTTATGATCACGCCACGGTGCCTTGGTGCAAAGTTTTCCAAGCAAGCCATCGTCGCCAGGGCGCTCAGAAAAACAAACACGAAGCGCTACTACTGCATAGCAACAGCAGCAGCAATGTGGCATGCTGCCAAGATCACTGGCATAGCTATGCCTGGCTTGCGAATGCCGGCGCCGTGAAACCGGGGAAAGCACTAAGGAGAGCTAACACTCTAAAGATGTGAAACTGAACCATGAGTTTATTTTATCACATGTGAAAATAAGAAGCCTGAATGAAAAATGGTATAAGTCAAAACTGTTGCTAAAAGCTACTGCAGTTCCATTTGATGTTATTATTCTGAGGTGAACATGGGACCGGAATAGGGGCATAAGTTCTGGCCAGGTTTCGTCGGTATGCATTATGCCGTGAGCAGTGTAAAGGGAGCCTTGTGATGGTGTTTATAACAGATAAGTTGTGGCAAAATGGAATTACTGCCAGCTTCATTCATGAAGAGGCAGTCACTGCTTCTCTTCGCAAAAGTAATGTGCAATGAGGATGTGCATTTCATAGGCTACCTTATATGAATGCCAATACATTCCAAGATTAATTGTATCCCTTCATCCAAAATAACATGAATGAAAAGCACTTTTTTTGTAGCTACATTATTAGCAAATACACAAGAGAATATTTAAGACTTACTTTACTAAATTCAAATATGCGAACAAAGCCAACAGCTGCTATCTTGCAACCAATCATTAATTTAACTGCCACCTCCCACAGTGGTCAGTTTGCTCACAATCTGGTGTCCGGTGGGTAGGTTACGATGGCCCCACAAGGTCACATGACCTAGGTGACCCACAAAGGTTGCTTCTCCAGGAATTTCCAGCTGTGAGGTTTCAAACGGCCGCCAGTGCCGATGCTGGAACATTTTTTTCTGACATGGGAGTACTAACACTCTCATGTTAAAACAAGCACATGCCGCCAGTGGAATCTGAATTCATGACTTGCGTACGGGTGTTCAAGCAAATGAGCTATGGCAGGAGCTCTCCAACATTCTTTTTATTTTACGTGCATTGCATGTAATCTTAAACTCGAGAGTATTCGCCAATGCTACCCTTTACCCATAGCAGCACTACCCATAGCAATGCTACCCTTGTCCATAGCAGCGGATGTAGTATGTTCTACATCTCAATTTGGATCAACTGGCGTCTCATGGGTTTTTTTTTTTTTCTTCTTACTGATCAATTATTTCCAGGCATTTAATGATTACACTACTAATTTCCCATTGATCAACACCACACATTAAAAAAAAAACATTCCCCTATACTTTCCTTTGTTCCAGTAGTTGTTGGCTTCCTTACCGTGTATTTCATAACAGGCCCTCATTTGGGACCCTTATCTGCTGATTATCAAACTCATATTTGGCTACAATATCACTGACTTAGGAATACAGCAGCATGTTTATGGCACTATTAGGCTAAAAGTGGCACATTAATACTTCGTTCCAATCGAAATTATGTCTGGGAATTACACTGAAACAGACAAAGCAGGCACTTTTGGTGTGACAATTTCTTAAAACAGAACAGGGATCAATTAATTAGTCACAACGTTAGCTGGCGCTCACTTTTAGTTTACTGTATCACATCAGCTTACACAGAACTGTTGAGAACCTTCATAACATACAAAGAGTAAAGTAAACCGGCTAATGTGAAAATAAAAAACCTTATCAACAGCATCATAAAAAAGAATAGCACTACTGAAGAGGTCAAAGAAACGAGAGAGGACGTCTCGTTATTTCTTTGTCCTCGTCTGTAGCGCTATTCTTTTTTTATGATGAAAGAAAAGCAACTAGCCCAAACTTCCACCCTTACTTATCAACAAGCTCATGAGATAACTGAGATTTTCTATATAAGAAACAAGGAATGGCAGAAATGAAAAAAAAAAAAAAGCTCCAGAACAATGCTCCAAGAAAAAGTGCTGTGCATTGTGCAATCTAGTAACTGCAAAAATGTGACAGGTCATGGGCCTATCTGACTCCACTGCTTTGCCGAACAAACATGACAGAAATATAACACGGAACGTGGTGAATCAATTACTGAACAACACTAAAGAGATTCTGTCAAAAAATGTTTGGCACAAAAAAGGTTAGGCACCCTGTTAAATACACCTGATACTTTTAAGACACAACAGAAAGTTGTGCAGCATAGCAATCAATATCATCTTCAGTAGTGAGTGAAATGAGCATGCGAACACACTGTATATATGGCACTGTTGCCAGGAGATAATCTATAGAAGATCATGTGCCAGTTGAAGCAGTTTTAATCGTCTAAATGTGATGGCATTCATTTCAAAGATTTGAACAGCAACTCTGGCGTGCTGAAAAGCGTTACCTTGACCTCTCTAAAATGATGAGGAGCGTTGCAACCATGGCAGTTTAGACCTCCACTTCACCTCACAATGTATAAAGCAATAGTGTAGCTTGTTTCAACACATCCTGTTATCCTGCATGGCCACTGTTAAGATTAAAAGAAGCAAAGTTTATACTGCCACCTAGCATTGCCAGGTGGCGCATAGCTGCTGACGACGACGAAGTAGGGCTCGCGCCGTGTGGAATCTGTCGCCTTTGCTGCCCCAGCTTGCGTGGCCTTGTCTGTCTTGGCACTTAGTATTGAAGCCCCCTTCTTCAACAAGTATGTTACAATATTTAATAATGAGGAGAAATGTGAATACCATAGCATCAAACAGCATAGACCAACATAGAAAAAAAGTGTGATACTTTAGGTGTTCTCCAATCCATGAACCAATTTATTTTGTTGAGCTGGCATCATATTATCGCCCAGATGGTTTACAAAATACCAGTGAGTGAAGTTATTGCTTGAGAAAGGCAGAACATCCTTCCAAACTACGGTTTCAAACATGGTGCTACGAAGACATTAAAATACTACGGAACGAAATTACCCATGACTTATGTTTTTCCAAATAAGGTTTGGTTTGGTTTATTGGGGTTTAACGTCCCAAAGCGACTCAGGCTATGGGGGACGCCGTAAGAAAGGGCTCCAGAAATTTCGACCACCTGGGGTTCTTTAACGTGCACTGACATCGCACAGTACAGGCCTCTAGAATTTCACCTAGATGCACGATGATGGAAAAGAAAAAAGCAATGGTGAACAACAACTTTCTTGTCTTAAGTTTGTTTTGCCTGGTACTGCCTGTATATGTCATTCGTGCCGCCAAAAATGATTGACAGTTTTACTTACTGACCCCTGAAAAATTTGCTCAGCCCAATCTGATCTCCTATTTGCAGACAATGTTTCACCAGCTGCCTGATCAGTTAATAAGCACAATGTGTTCAAAACATATCGATGATCTTGCCAGCATTAAATGAATAAACACTGATTTAAATTAAGCCAACAACCTTACACATAAGATTTATATTACACAACGACACACAGCATTTATTTCCATGCCTTCAAACCTAACTGCCAGGTTGGTCATAAAAATTTTACGTTAGATATGTAGGAGATAGTATATATTCATAGCTTTCACAATCAACTTCAAAAGATCCTTTAAAGGCATCCACTGAAAACTACATATATTAAACATGCTTTTCTTCGAGCTGACCATGACACAATAAAAGAAGGAAGTCATAAAGAGTGTCCATTTCTGCCCCGCCATCAAGTTTATAATATTCACCTTGATATGCATCATAGACATTTAGTAGACATTACAGTGCATGATGTGCCATGAACATTCAAGACAGCTACTGTTCTTGTGTTGATGTTTATTATGTGATGCTGTCCATCCAATTCTGAATCCCCAGCCGCCATTCTAAGCGTCTGAAATGTGGCAGCACCCCATATCTGTCCAAAAATGAAATGTATCTCAATGCAAAGCCTTGAGTTAGTACCATTTCGAGTTTTCACATG
Organism: Amblyomma mixtum; assembly: GCF_055824585.1. Taxonomy (NCBI): domain Eukaryota; kingdom Metazoa; phylum Arthropoda; class Arachnida; order Ixodida; family Ixodidae; genus Amblyomma; species Amblyomma mixtum. Next base: position 151,064,226 of record NC_143016.1, on the reverse strand, counting down.
ATTTTCCGCATAAGACACCACTCGTCTTTTGCACCATAAGCAGCTGACTCGGTAATATAACATTTGATGGAACCAAGCTGTGTTCCTCCAGGCACAAGTACCTGTGTGTACATGGGAACACAGTAAAACCTACCAGCAGACCAAAAGAATTTTCAGTGCTAGCATAAAATTTTGAACATGTAAGCACATAATATGTTTTCTGTACAATATGTATGCTTCATGCATGTATAGATACAGATATATATACTGCACTGCCGTACAGGGTACCTTTATACTATGATACAAATGATCTCCGAGTGTTCAACCTAGCATCTCAGATGTGTTACTTTATTCCACACATTAAGTGCTTGCTGTGCTCCGTTCACTTGTATTATGAGAAATCCTTTGGTGTTTCACTTACACAATGCCCTATAGGCTAGCAAGGTATTTCAAATAAATAAAAAGATTTGTTGCACACTGCCTTGAGCCAAAAGTTTCTCTCTGAGCATGTTTGATATGGACATTTCACAACGAAACCTAAACACAGTGAAGAATAGACGATACAGGTGCTGACGACCTTCTCTCCACCGTCTTTCGTTGTGCTAAACCTGCAATGTATGTAGGTTAACCAAGTATCTCAGTATGCCGTAATGTCCATTGTATCAGCAAAGTAATGCCAGTCACTGTTCTGGCTCTGTCCTTCATAATTACCGTGGCTCGCCACATTGAAGTGTCTCTCAACCTTAGACATCAACACACTCCGTAAACCACAGAAAGACCTCATGCTAGTTGCAAGCCTCCCCGATCCTCTCACCAAACTAGGAGAATGTAAGTTTAAGCTGTCGAATTTCATACTGGCCACGCTTCATGGTTCTTAATGGCATGCATGGCAGTTAATGAACATGTCATGATCAACACGGACGGCAAAGCAAAATGTAATACCTCATTGCGGTACTTCTTGGCAAGTCTCTGTTGCTCTTGGTAATGCTGCTTAAGCTCATCATAGCAGGATCGCAGGTCTTCATAATCCTTCACGGCTGAAACAGCATTGCATTTTCATGGACACTGCTGCTTCTACACAGACTTCCTCATCTATCACTGCACATATGCCCAACACACACCAGCCTCACCTGCCGTATCAGCAAGTGCAATTTGTTTATTTCAGTTCCAGCTCTGCGTTTCGTCTGTATGTGTGTGAATCACACATATGCATAAGTAATTCTATACAACAAATAGAACAACAACCACACGAATGTGAAATTCCGTGCTCAAGCACATCTTCTTTATGCTGGAAAGCATGCTGTCACAACATATATATATAGGTTGCGAGAGCGTGAAGTACTTGACTGCTTACAGGAGTACATAGCGAAGTATACGCTTCGTTAAAAGAAACATATTTATTCGACTCGATGTTTCGATTTTTGATCGGTGTTCCGATCAAAACGTCGAGTCAAATAAATATGTTTCCTTTAACGAAGCGTATACTTCGATATATATATATATTGTCACGTGCTTCCACAGAGCCTCGACGGAAGAAGCAGAAGATGAAGGACTGACCAGCAGGGAGGAAGGAAGAGAAAGAACTGAAGGACGCTGGTAGGCTTCCTGCTTCCATCGTGCTCCAACCGATCCCCTCTGTGAATAAATCCCCGTGCGTGCTAAGCACGTAACAGTTTGGTGGAGGTGCCTACCAGCGTCCTTCAGTTCTTTCTCTTCCTTCCTCCCTGCTGGTCAGTCCTTCATCTTCTGCTTCTTCCGTCGAGGCTCTGTGGAAGCACATGACAATATATATAGACACACACACAGGGTGCTTCTCCTAAGGCTTTACACAATTTTTCAAAATGGGCTTTTTGAGTCAGAAAACATTTTTTTGCCATAGCATTATCAGCGGTGTAGTACATCAGAATCCAGCTAAGTTGCGCTAACTAGCAGGCTGGTTAACTAATATTGAATAGTGGACTTTTCAACTATTACCGTTAGGCTCCTTAATTACGATGAGGTGTGTACGCCACTGTAATTAATATCTAAACCAGATTTTAGAATTTCGAAAACATATGGTTGCCCTCAGCAAGGTAGACCAACAAATTTTGGATAAATCGCACCAAAATACATGCGCTTTCGAGAAGCTTGCAGGAGAAGCAACCTCTAAAATGCACCTAACTTGTAGAGATATTTAAAATTTGTTGGGCCACAGCGCCGAGAGTAAGCTCACTTTCGAAATTCCAAAAACTGAAATGGATATTAATTACGGTGGGCCATACCCCACTTAATAATTAAGATTCATGACGTAAAAGTGGCGCACAAGGAACACAAGGGACGGAAAGGAAACGACGCAGACAAGCGCTTGTCTGCGTCGTTTCCTTTCCGTCCCTTGTGTTCCTTGTGCACTATTTTTACATCATGAACGTTATCCGACTTGCCCAACTGTCGGCTTTGCTTACTAATGGTAACAGTTATAAAGTTAACTATTCATTATTAGTTAACCAGCCTGCTAGTTAGCACGTCTAAGCTGTATTCTGATGTAGCTACTCCGCTGACAAAGCTGTCCCGAAAAAAGCGCTCTTCTAATTTAACAAGCCTATTTTTTAAAATTTTGTGAAGTCTCAGGTGAAACACCGTGTGTGTGTGTGTACTTTTATATCGTTTCTCTGTTTATATCCTATTCTTATATTTGCTAAGAGGCCTGTTAATTACCACAGCTAGCTTAATTGACAATTTCCATTTTTATAACATATCCTTCGGAGAAATTTTCTCCTTTTAAATTTTGTCACAAAAATGGTTACTGATCATTTTTTTTTTCTTTTACTCTCAGTTGTACGCAGCAACTTTAACACAAAGTGACCATCGCGGAAAGTTTATGCTGCGGCACCTACTGAAATAGCGCATACAGCGACATGAATGCGTACAAGAACAAGATGTATGCGCTGCACATATACAGCTACTGCACGACGTGACTCAGGTATACATACCTGGCCCGAACGCGTGCTTCGCATCGCATTTCTAACGCTGCAAGCGCACGGACTTGCAGCGCCTACTTGGAATTGCCGTTCCGCTCAAGTACTGCACCCACCGGCGCGTGCGCGTACGGCGCGCCACAGCAAAATAACACACACAAACACACCAAAATAAAGGCGCGGCGCGCACCTCACCTCACCAGCACGCTAGCTTCCTGCGCTTCCCGGCTGTCAAGGCGGACAGAGATATCAAGCCAGTTGCAAGGCGCACTACTCATGTGCACCACGCTCCCACCGAACACTTCAGATATAACATATTTGGGAACCGATGCGCAGAGAGCGCGATAAGGTCGGCCAACGCGCTGATCATTTACCTTGCCTGGAGAGCTGAGTCAGTCGAAAGAACTTCGGCCTCTCCACTTCATACTGGGTGCAAGTGGCGCACTGCACCCCTTGTGCTGACATCTCCTCGGCACCAGCTTCGAGGCTGTAGAAATGCGGTACTCAGGTCGCCTACGACGATTTCATTGACGCGAACAGCCACGAGATCACCTGCGCTCCAGCGCGCTCCACACATGCAGTTCGCGGTCGACGGGTGCGCACAAGAGGAGAGTGTAACGATCCCGGAACAGGCCGAAATATGACCGGCCGGGCTAAGTAAAAACGTGACGAAACGAGGCGCAGCGTCCACGGGGAGAAGTAAAAAAATAAAGATCATAAAACCGCACACACTTCGTTGCAGGCGTTGCGTACTCCGTCACCCCCCTCGAAGCGCACGACGAAACGAAAGCGACGCAGCGGTAGCGGATGTGGAGCCGTTGGAGATGGCGAGATTAACCCGAAGTCGCCGAAGTCGCACACTTGAACCCTGCGTTGGCCGCCACTTCCTTCCTACGGCATGCCGCTGAATGGGAGGGGTGCTTAGGAGAAGGGCAGATGAGAAACCGGCTTCCCCACTGACGGGCTCAACTGGCTCGATTAGACAGATGCGAACTACGCAGGCATGCTCAGCACGTGTGTTTGCGATCGGAGGTGATGTAACTGTTTCCGCTTTCGTCATTGACAGTTTCGGTTTCGCTTTCTCTTGTTGTACGCTCGTGAAGTTTGGCGGCCGTCACTTTTTATTTGTCGTTCGTTCAAGAGAAGTGCACTGGTCACTAAATTTGACCGCGTTACAGCGATATAGCAGGACTGCAATGACAGATAAATCTTCGGTGAGTAAGAAATGACAATGTGCTACACATTTCAAAAGACGCTAAATATGTCCTGCACGAAGCTCTTTGCCGTCATGGAAGCATGTACAGCATGTAAACAACAGCGGCAGGAGCAGTGTATTTGTAAGGTGTATGGTGCACATGTATGGTACATACAGACAGTTGCGCAAATCAGAGAAAATCGAAGAAAAATTCTCTCGGCTTAACCGCGCGTTTGTTTGGGCTCAAATTTTGCACAGAGGTTGCATTTGGTGGTCAGTTTTGTTTTATACTACATTTAGGTGGGGTACTTGCCTGATTCAGTCAGAATTTTTTGGAAATCCCCATCGTATGTGGCGACGACGATCCAAAACTGAAAGACATCGCAGCAATGGTACCCGTAGCGCCATCTCGCACCCACCGGAGAAACCCAGCTGTGCTAAGTGGAGAGCTCGTTTCTCCGATAGCTGCGAGATGGCGCCACGCGTACCATTGCTGCGAAGTCTTTCGATTTTGGTTCTCCGTCGCCACAGACGATGGGGATTTCCAAATAATTCTGCTCGAATCAGGCAAGTACCCCACCTAAATGTAGTATAAAACAAAACTGACCACTAAATGCAACCTCTGTGCGAAATTTGAGCCCGAACAAACGCGCGGTTAAGCCGAGAGAATTTTTCTTCGATTTTCTCTGATCTGCGCAACTGTCTGTATGTAATTTAGGTGTGTTTATAGATCAGCAGCAAAGTTAACACTATAATCTTGCACAGCGCTGCGCTGGGTATTGTAAACAACAATCCAGCTACCGCATAGTGCAAGGTCGGGGCAATGAAAGCAGGACGATTCCGCTGATAAGAGGCTCTGTCGCCTTTCATCGGACCTAGTCTGCAAGAAATGTTTTGCTCTTGCTGTTGCGAAGGGCCTAACTCGCACAACGATAAGAGCACGCGCACCTATTTCGTTGGGCGCAGATGTATTTATGACTGCAATATGCCGTCGTATATGTTGCTGTAACGGGGTATAAAACACTCGCTCGCAGCCACTTGCTGTAGTCTGTCGCGACAGCTCTCGGTTAACAGCTAGTAGAAAGCAAGTTCAAGAACTTCTACTCGCGGTAAGATATAAGTTCGCGTTCTTAGTCACATTCTGCATTGCTAATTTTTTCGTTAGAATCGTTATAATGGCATCTGAATTTACTTTGGTAAATGATGAAGCTTCTTCAGGGTCATCAATTACCTTGACGAAGAGAACCAGAGAAACTATAAGCGAAACTGTACGCGCTGAAGTAAACAGTGGAAGTAAACAACAAACCAAAATCCGGACGCCCGCGCGGAGCCAGTCTGCCTACACTGCGCTTCTCGCGCCCCTCCTTTCTCTTCTCCAAGATGGCGGCCGCCTCGCGGACGGTGCTCGGGGCCGCAGCTAGCGCTTCGATTTGCGATGAATGGTGACGCCCGGGCGGCGTCGCCGGTCCGCGCCACGGCCTCCTCAGCCAAGAGGCCCCTCGGCGACGACTACGGCAGCGACGAAGAGCGCCTGGAGCCGGCCAGCGGCTCGAGCAAGCGGCGCGCGGCGGCGGCGCAGCTCGAGGTGAGCCGCTTCTGGCACGAGCCGGCGGTCGGAGGCGCGGCGTCCTCACCGCGGCTCAGCCGGCGCTTCTACGGCGTCGACTGCCAGGCGCTGGCCAAGCGCCTCCTGGGCAAGATCCTCGTGCGGCGGCTGGCAGATGGCACGGTGCTCAAGTGCCGCATCGTCGAGACCGAGTGCTACCTCGGCTGCGACGACCAGGCGTCGCACTCGTACAACGGCCGGCGCACCGAGCGCAACGAGCCCATGTTCATGGACCCCGGCACGGCGTACGTGTACGTGGCGTACGGCGTCTACCACTGCTTCAACATCTCGAGCGACGGCGATGGTGCGGCCGTGCTGCTGCGCAGCGCCGTCCCTTTGCAAGGCGTCGACTTGATGAGGCGCCTGCGCGGCGCCAAGCGCAAGGACGCTGGCCGCAAGCTCAAGCTGTTCGAGCTCTGCAACGGCCCCTCCAAGCTGTGCCTCGCCATGAACATCACCAAGGAGGCGCTAAACAAGGAGTTTCTGCCCGACAGTCAGGCGCTGTGGTTGGAGCGAGCCGACGGCGAAGGGGACGTGCCGCCCGAGGAGATCGTCGTCTCGCGCCGCGTCGGCATCGAGGGCGCGGGCCGCGAGTCCGCGGCCAAGCCGCTGCGCTTCTACCTGAGGGACTGCGACTGCGTCAGTGTCAGGGACAGGGTCGCCGAGGCCCGGAGCGCGGCGCTACAACAAGGCGTGCCCTAGCCGTCCCCACTGTAGGAAATTTTTCGCCGACACGACTGTGCGATCAGCGGTGATCTCCCCTCCCGCCCCACTTCGGTGCTAACGCGCGCGCGTCGACGTTTGCACCGAAGACTCGTCGTCGGCACTCAACCGCAGACAGACGGATCTTCACGCATGGACCACCGTGGCTTTTAAACGCCTCTGCTCGACCCCCGGTTTTTCGATTCTATTACTGAACTTTTTGTTTGAAAGGCACACGCCAGACCGCGCGTTTGCGAGTGCACACACATAGCATGACGAGAACACATTGCGAGTGCGAATACCTCTACCTCCGCCACCAACCAAACCTTTCGCGATCCCCCCTCCGTTTTCTTTTCCGTGTTTCAGGCCCCTCAGTTTGTTCCTCACCATCGCCCCACCAGAGTGGACCTTGTTTTTATTTTGCGCGTTGTTGCCCTTTTTAAAGTGTTGTGTTTGTTGAGAGGGTTCAGATTGTGCGAGACTGTCGTCAGCCGGTGTCGCTCGCGCATGTGCTCGTAATAATATAAATAAAAAGACTGCATTACCGCCTTCTTTCGGGGCTTGTTGCCATCCTGTGTACGTGGCCTGTTAGCGCGTGTGCTTTGCAAAAACGGGGCAGCGCCACGCCCCGATGAGTGGTGGTGCCTATGCGAACCCCGATCGCGCTGGGTTTTTGTGTGGTCGGTACGTGACGGCCCTCGCTAATGCTGCGCCGTCCACTTGTCGGTTTGTGTGTGTGTGCGTTCGTGGTGTTTGGCGACATCAGCTGATCGCTGCTGCTTATCGGCTGCATTCTTCCGGTGTTTTTCGCTGAGCGCCGAAGCCGCCGTCGGCGACGCTATGAGCAGACGTCCTCGGCGACCAACTGCGCAGCCAGCAGCAGAGCGAGGAAAAACAAGCGACAGCCGTTTTTCACTCTCCTCGAGGGATGGCGCCACATGCACCAATCTTCGCTCGGAGTAGCGTCGCAAAATACTGCAAATTATTCCGACCTCCACTACGGCACCTCTTTCTTCCTTTCTTGTTTCACTCCCTCTTTTATCCCTTGTCTTACAGAAGCGTTTGCGGGACGGCAGGCTGGAAACGCTGATTGGTCGATGGGATGCGCTTCTCCGTGACGTTTTTTGACTTCGCCCTCGTTCTCAACCGGACGTGGCGTCAGCGCGCCTTTCTCGACCTCTCCCTAGAGCGCCTGGGGAATCGCTAGGTGCACCCGCCGCGCCGCGCGTGCGTGGTGAGCGGGCATGCCGCATTCGTTTCGTGATCCTCGGCGCGCTCGTTTCGAGGCGTGTGCAGCTATGGCGTTCGTGCGTGGTGCGCTCGGCGGCGACAGCCAGCTGAAATTTCTGTGCAGTTTTTGCTTGCGGCTTTCGCCGTTTCCCCAGGAGCACGTGGCTAGTGTCGTGCTCGTATTTAAAGTTTTTGCCGCGGCACTACAAGGATCCGCATCAGGCGCGCTTTGAGGACCGCCGTTTGACAGCTACGCTGACGCGCTTGTCGGGGGTGCGCATTCTCAACCCTGAGGTAAGGACTGAACTACATTGTCGCAAGTTTTCTCGTGCATTGAGGACTCACCAAATTGCGGTGCTTGTAACGAAACTTTTTTTTTTTTTTGCAGCGTCGTTCCCTGGATATGCTTCTCGGAAGCCGATGTCATTGTTCGCCGCGGACGCTGGGCCTACTGCTCGCCGCCACGCCGCTGTAGGTTGACGTTGAAGAGCTGCTCCAAACGGCCCTTTTCAGGGCCGCTTCATTGCTTCCTGGAAGATTGCGGGCATCAATCTCGCGGCCGTGTTCCCTCTCTTTGTCGAAATCGGCGCCAGACATCAGAACCCGCGCTAGGCCTCGTTGCAGGGTTAAACGAGTGCAGTGTGGCTTTAGAGAAGTTATGACTTGCGCTTAGTCTATCTATATCATTCATTCAGTGCAGTGTGCCTTTGCTTCTTTAGCGACTTCTCACGCCTTGTCGAAATCGGATTTAAAGCTCACGCCACGCCTCGTTGAATGGGTTAACCGAGTGCAGCGCCTAGCTTTGTTTTTGTGTTCTAACCTGTAAGCAGTGCACCTTTCTTCGCTCCTTACTTTTGTTCTTTTCAGTCGTTTCCTGAATCCGTCGAAAGAGCCAGGCTTGCCGGATGGTTGTTCGCCGTGAATGGAACCACGAGGCGATCGCATCTGCATACACAGCACGACTTTGTTCCCTCGTGTTTTTTTTACCAAGGATTGCTTCGACAGCTCGTGCAAAACGAGGACTGCGCACGCCGTGTCGTCGCTGCTTAGTGAAGAGGCACAAAACGGATGTCGTCCTTACTAAAGGCCCTTCTCGGGGCCACCTCAGTGTTTCCTGGCAGACCACGCGCTTTCCGCCCTGTGCACATGTTCCCCTCATTTCCAATCATTTGTAAGTTGCATATCAATGAATTAATAAATCAGTCAATGCACTTTATTTACCAGAAAAATCTCGCTGGTCACCCTGGGCTAAAAGCTGTGCACACAGCTTGACAAGGCCCAGGGGACCATTAGATGACAGTTTTGAACGTAGGAAAAACAAGTTGGTACTTTAAAAGAACATGGAAAGTACACCAAACAATATAAGAGATAAACATTACAGTCGCGCATTACAGTGAAGAAAAAGAAAACACTTTGACAGCAGACATACAGTATCAATGTACACTATAATACATACAAAAATCACGACATTCAGCATTATGGCACGAAATATAAGAACAGCACATAAAGCAAAAAAGAATACAAGTTACAATAGTACAGATAGATTAGCTGTTTACATTTGCATATGCATAAAATTAGTCCTCGTCTCCTTGGGCCTCCTTCAAATCCTGCAGAAGGCTTGAATTTGCAACTGCTAATATCAAAGAAGATTTAGAAGAACTTCAGTTTGGGATACACGGTGCATAGTACTTGAGAAAACAAACAATAGGGCCTACAATGACACACACAGAAGAATAACTATGCAGCACAAGCGCTATCCTGCGCTCTACAGTATGGAACTGTGACTGAAAAATGAACCTTCACGTCAGTGAAATATGAGCCTTTAGGCTGTCTACAAATTGTTATTACAGAAAGAAAGAAATATTAGTGAATGTTGTGTGAGAGGCTTGCATATTACTCTGTTTATTTATTTATTTACCCCTCAAGGCCAGTGGCATTACACAGATGTTAGGGTGGGCTTGTCTAAAAGGAAAGTAAAATAATAGAGCCCGGCCCGCACCGCTTAGAGCACAACGGGCTAGTGGCATTACACAGGGGGAATGGTAAATATACTAAAACTGAGAGAAAAATACAGTTGATTACATGAACATTAAACAGCGCCTGAATATACAATGTTAGCTAGTGCTACGCGGAACTGCTCGTAATTTTCAGTGCCGGCAACTTCTGCGGTAAGGTGGTTCCAGTCGCATGAGGTTCGCGGCAGGAGTGACTGCGAGCAGCATTTTCTGTTGCATGACATACTTCCAACTTTGTGATCATGATCAATGCGGCGGGATACAGAAATTGTACGGGGGATGAGGTGATCACGAAGAGCGGGATGATGGTACAGCTTGTGGAACAGGGTGATACGAAACACTTTTCTACGCGATGTCAGTTATGGGAGGCAGATATTAGACTTCATAGCTGTGCGGTTGTAGTTAACAAGGATTAAACGCACAGAGTTATTTTGCACCAGCTCAAGATCATTAATGAAGTCATGAGCAGGGTGCCATACACGTGTTGCATGCTCAAGTTTTTATCGTATTAGTGTTTGATAAAGCAGTAGTTTCAAATTGGAAGGAACGTTAAAGAAGTTGCGACGTAAGTAGCAAAGCATGCGATTAGCATTTTCAATTATGTTCTCAGTATGAAGAGACCAGTTAAGATAATAAGTAATGTGGACGCCGATGCACTTATATGATGAGGCTGATTCCAACGAAATGTTATCGATGTAGTAGTGAGGTGGGACGGAAGTTTTTCTAGATACACGCATGACTTTGCATTTGTTCATATATAGCTGCATTCACCATTCTTCGCACTGAAGTCAGTGGCGGTCTCGTCAAGTAGTCCCCTGCTTTGTACGTTCACCTTGTTAGCGGCTGTCTTATTTCACACAATTCCACGTTCTACACGTTGATAGGTATCGTGTTCCTGCCTTGGTGGTAGTGGTTTATTTTTTTTAAAAAAAAGGAAGCAAAAGAGTGTTGCCGGCTGCGGCAATTGCTATCTAATATCTTAAGCACCCGAGCTGCAGCCGGCGGAAACGACAGGGAAAGGGAGAGGATAGTAAGGAGAAGTATAGAGGGGAGCGACAGCAAGAAAGGACAGGGGAGAGCTTTGTACACTATTTACAAAATACAAAAGTAATCAAGTTCCCGCCACCGTTGTCTTGCCATGCCGCCGGCGCGGCGGCGGTGCCATTTACCTGCGGTTGCGGTGGCCAACAACCTCGTCGGCGGGAGGGGGGGGGGGGGTGGGGGGGAGCCACCCATTCATGTCTTTATCCCACCAGGGACACAGCGACGCAAGCGAGGGGACCATCCCTTTCTGGCTTGACAAGGAGCGCCGACCAGCCGCCTTGGGGACTGAGGGCAGAACAAATTAAGCCACTTCCCAGAACTGATAAATGAAGGCCGCTAACCCCACTGGTGAAATGTCCGGGCAGGTGCTTTGACCTTAGTGGACATGTCGTGGCAATTATCTCAGACGTCGACTCGTTTCGCCTGGTATCGAAATGAATATTGCTCGCGTAAGCGTTAACATTCAAAGATTGAGTAATGGTATAACGTCTATACCTTTCGCCATTTATTTTTCAATAACAAAGCGCAAAAAAATTTTTGTGCAAATAAAATGAAAAATCGTTGTTTCTATTTTTTCTTTTTTTATATACAGCAGTCTGTCCGCTCCCCCTAAAACCACTCTCTGTGACCGCCACTGACTGAAGTAATGTAAGGTTGTTAGTGTTGGTTATTTCTCTAAAAATGACGCAAACATCAGCGAATAGGTGAATATGAGAATCCATAAGAGAGCGGGGATCATTAATGTTAGATCAGGAACAGTAGCTAGGGTCCAAGAACTGAACCTTGTGGAACTCCGGAAGATACCTCTGTAAAACAGGTGTTATAACCGTAAGCAATAACTAATTGTGAGCGATTAAGTAGACATTCAATCCATTTCAATAAGTTACAGTCAATATTAAGATGTTTTAGTTTGTGAGCCAAAAGGTTGTGACATACATCGTCGAAAGCCTTTGAAAAATTTAGAAATATACAGCCAGTTAGTGATGATAGGTCTAGAATACAGTGCAATGCATGTGTAAACTATATTAACTGTGTTTCGCAAGAGTAAAGTTTTCGAAAACAATGTTGCGCTGACATAAAAAGTTGTTCAATGAAAGGAAGTTAACAAGGTTGGTGAATATTATATGTTTGAACATTTTGGGTCAAGTATTGGTAAGGGATATGGGACGATAATTAATAGGGGATGCTTTGCTGCCGGATTTGTAGACTGTAACCACCTTTCCGATCTTCCACTCAGTAGCAGCGTTGACTGGTCAATGCTGGAAAAGTTTGGTTAGTATAATGGGCGAATAAGCTGCAGTGCTTTTTAAGTAACGGAGTCATAACCCGGAGCGGAATGAACACTGAGTCCATCAATAAGCTTATTCACACCAGTAGGAGCAACAGTTATAGGTGGCATGAAAACATAGTTGAAGTGGTGAGTTGTAGGCATATGTATACATCAGATATGGGTGTAAAGTTGTCAGTGATTACGCGGTTAAGAATCGTGACGCGAACGTCGGAAGGGATGAGGTCGCCTAACGGGTCAGATAACGCAAAACTATCGTCGGTGGAAGGATTAATGACCCGCCAGAATTTTTGACATTGGTGGTTACATGTGAGTGGAAGTGCTTTTAGCGCTTTTGAGCGCCTGAACATACATGTTGGAAGCCGCTGAATACGAAGTCCGATCGCTCACTAGTTGGCGAGAACTTTGCGATGCGGTAGAGGCTTTCTTTTTGTTATATAAACGTTTAATGTGATTATTACACTAGGGAGCTATTGAGTGGGTGGTAGCAGTGCGTTCAGGAGTGTATTGTTCTGTGAGTTGGGTGATTATAGCTGTGAACATGCTCCAGTTGGTTGGAATGCTGCGGACACCAAAGGTATGGGAAAGCATCGATAAAAAAAAAAATAGTTCATTATTTATCGCCTGAAAATTTGCTCCATTGTAGTCTCGTATTATTATTTTTTTTCTTTTTGTTAGTGTTCGGAGTGGCTAGATTAATGTTATAGTGCATTAGCAAGTGGTCGCTGATGCCTGGCAGGTATGTAATAGGTGAGATCGATTTGTCAGGATTAAATCTAGCGTATTAGCCGCGTTGGCTGTTATAGTCCCTTGTGAGCACAAATGCACTAACGAGAATACTGAGCGCACATCTAAAAATTCGCGACTTCGAGACGAGAACGGGGACATTAAAGGGGAGTTGGTATCCCATGTTATCTTCGAAAAAATTAGATCGGCAAATAAAACAATACTGAAATAGATCATGGTGCTTTGTTTTTAAGTGTTTCCATAAAAAAGTATGGCAACAGATAAGGAAAGGCTTAGGTGATCGTGATCGAGGAGGTTAGACTGAATTATAGTGCAACAGCTTGAAACAGGTCTTCACATCATTCATATATACTTTTGCATCTGAGCCTTGTATTTATTGCTGTATTTTGTGTTACAACTTGTATTTAACATCTTTCAATTTTGCTAAACCTGTTCTTTTTTGCATATATTATGTATTCGCCCCTCCTGCTTGGGCCTACTGTAGGCCTGCAGTATGTTCTAAATAAAATAAAAATAAAAAGAACATTGCAGGAGCCCGGACAAAGCAAAATTACACAAATTACGTTTGAATAGAGATTATGGCAGGAAAGTGGATGAAATATAGCTAAAAGAAGAATTGTGAACCGAAGCAAAGTATGTAATGAGCCAGAAATATGCATATCAAAGAAGACACTGCACTGAGAAAATGGACAGCATGAAATAAATGAGCAGCACAAGTGCAGCGTACAGGCCTTTATCAAAGAATTTATTTTTTGTTTATTTACCACGTCCTGGTAGTGTTAGCTCCATAAAGCATTATCAAAATTATCACAATTTTCAGTTTTATTTGCTTAGGAGAACGTTAGAGCATTAAGAACTGGGCTCATAAATGCACCTCAAATATTGCCATAAATCATCGTACTCTTCGTCCTGGGCCACAAGAGCTGGGGCTTCATGAGATAATTATTACGGTGCATTAACGAAAATTTCAACATGCCGTCAGCATGCAAAGATTTTATACTGGCGCTGAAAAAACAGCATTTTTTTAATTTTCGCTGGCAGGAGGGAGTAACTTTCTTGACTGCGCTGCTTTCTTCCTAAGCAAATGAAAGACGTGTATGCCGAGCAAAAACAATTCGAAAATATGTAGCGTAAGATATAACACTAATGCACTGTGAAGCTTGATGCCTTATTGGTCCAGTAGAGTGGAGAGCTGGGCGAGTTAATTGGTTCACGATTGTAGAAAGAAAACCAGCGCAAAAGACGGGGACACAGAACTCGGAACACAGAATACAGGAACACAGAACACAGCGTCGTCCTGTGTTCCTGTTGTGCGTCTCCGTCCTTTGCCCTTGTTTTTTTTTTCCTTAATTGGCCATGCACTTGTGGCAATTTAAGTGCACTTCCTGTGAATTTTGCACAAAAGTAGTGTATTTTTGCATTCACCTTTTTTACACGCTGAGTTGTTTTATCTTTTGGTCACTTCAGAAGGGAGGAGTTAGTATAGAAGTAATTTACTTGGAGAATACAAGGAAATATATCTTGCGATGAATTTTCTCATATTTTAATTCTGCCTGATGGGAATGCATTACGCGCCATACGGTGTTACTCACAACCAAACGCCCAAGGCTCTAAGTTGGGCAAAACATGTATCATATATGTGGAAGTGCGAATATGGCTGTGGTGCGCTGGGCGTCTTGCATGCACAGCAGGAAGTGATTTGTGTCTAGACCATCCAGGAGGGCATGTACAAGGACGGGAGGATAGTACAAACGCTAAAAAAAAAAAAAAGCTAGCTGGGGCTAGAAACGCATTTTTCGTTCTAGCAAGTACCAACGTTGGGGCAAAGCAACCAGTTTTGGGCGCCTTGTAAGAAGAAAGGATGGTTCTGGGAAGCGGAGGCAGGGCTGCGTACGGCGCACGCGAGGTCGCGGGGTCACGGAGTAGCGCTGCAGCAGCACATCGGGAAAAGGTTAAATTCTTCCACTCGCCACTCGCAGCGCACCGCAGAGCCGGCAGCCTTCTCTCTTGTCCGCCTACCCGGCAGGTTCCGGCCGGGGAGACGGACAATAGTCGCGGGCGAGAGCGAAGGAGGGGGGGGGGGGGGGGGCACCACATGAAAGGCATTAGAAGAATGTCACTGGCGCCTCCACTACGGCTCAGCTTGTACTATTCTGGCGCAGTGCTGCGTTTCGCCGTAATCGCTTGTCAGCAAAGTGAACACAGCACCGTGCCTTCCCGTGAATAGTACAAGCAGGGACGTCGCGGCCACATCGGCATTCGCAGTATAGCGCCGCCCTGTCGCTTATTTGCTCGCTTATCCTCTAACAAGTCAAAAAGTCTTCCTGTTGTGGCACGCCATCCATGGCTTACGACACCACGTCTGTCATTCCCCTTCATACTTCAAGCGTTTCTCTTGCTATGGAAGTATTAGCCGTTGCGGCCACCAATTCAAGCAGCGAGAAAAATTTCAGCGCCGCAGGATTCGTAATGAAAGAGCGCCGCTCTTGTTTCGATCAAGCCATCATCAATGAACAACTTGCATATTTAGAGTGATAAATCTATACCTTTATGCGTTGTGTCTTGTGTATAATCCCAAACTGTGATCTGGAATGCGAGGTCAAAATTTGAATGTCATTGAAATAAACTCATTTTCCTGAAATTCTCTTTTTGTGTCGTCGCCGCTTTGCAGGTCGGGCCGAGCACGAGCGTGCTCAGGGTCCTTCAGTGTCGGGCCGGGCTTCCTGTCGGTAGGTTAAGTCCCGGGCCGGGCGCGGGTTCGAAATTGCGGCCCGTGCACAGCTCTATTCAGAAACCTAATCACATTTCCTTTTGTGAAAAAAGAGCTATGTGCAGAGTTTAAATGGTGCAAGTATGAAGCTACAATGAAGTCAATTACCAAACACATCGAAACATCAGTTGTGATGCCTGAAAAAAGATGTACTGCAACATATAAATACTTAAGTCTCGATAAGCAGGAATACTGAAGGGGAATAAAAACAGTTTTCTTTTGTTCGGGCTCACGCACCTGCTACAAACATATTCTTTATACATAGCAATAAAACTTGAAATAACTGTTTAAGAAGCCTTTTGGTCAAAGTATAGATAAGTATGACTGAAAGGAGTCCGCAAGAAATGCACGGAAGCAGGCATGCAGTGTGACAGCGCAGCGCGACAGGTGCGCTTTTTAATCTCGCGCGCGCACTGAAGAACATGGGTTTATGGTTTATTGGGGTTTTAACGTCGCAAAACGAGTCAGGCTATGAGGGACGCCGTAGTGAAAGGGGTTCGGAAATTTCGACCACCTGGGGTTCTTTAACGTGCACTGACATCGCACAGTACACGGGCCTCTAGAATTTAGCCTCCATCGAAATTCGACCACCCCGACCGGGATCGAACCCGCGTCTTTCGGATCAGCGGCCGAGCGCCATAGCCACTGAGCCACCGCGGCGGGTCGAAAGACATGACGGGGACACGCCGAGGAGGCAACGCTGCAGTGCACGCTGCCTCCTCGCCTCTCGGCTCCTCGCGAGCAGCCCCGTCCGCTGACGAGCGGTGGCGGGGGAAAATCTAGGGAAAACATGCCTGTCCCCAACCGGACATGACGTCAATAAATATCACGTGACCTATGACGTCACGCGTATGACGTCATATTTTTTTGACCAATCAGCGTTTCCAGCCTGCCGTCCCGCAAACGCTTGTTCCCTTACGGCGCGGTGCTCGTGTCCATCGAGATATCTGAGACAGTTACTGCGGCGTTTCGTCTCCTCAAAACCAACCAATGCTGCCCTCTTCGCTCATTAGTTTTGTTTCGTTGTAGGGACGACTCAGTAAAGACGCAGTAACTGCCTTGCTTTTTGAACCGCGCTGCGATGCGGCGCTCAAATACTCAAATTCGGCCCGACGTGGCGGCCAAATTTCCATGGAGGCGAAAAGTCAGCTCTTTGCTGTGCGAGTCATTGAACTTTAAAGCACTTCAGGTGGTAATTTCTCAGTCGCCCCTGGAGAAGGGTCCCTAAACGTTGGTGTCAGTACTATTTCTCAGGCTTTAAAATCTGGCACCACTCGACGACGCCTCTTTCTCTGCCTTTCATTTCCTCTTTATCCCACCTCTCACGGCGCTGTCTCCACGCGTCGTTTTTTGCGTCGGGGCTCGATTAGAGGGCCCTCGGGGCGCGCGTTTAACTTGCATGCATGATTTGTAAATGGCAACTCGCATTGCTTTAGTTTTGCTTTTCTTCGCCAAAGAGGCCAACGCGGTTTCACAATGGAAATTTTCTTGCTCGGGGGAGGGCAATTCGCAATATAACAATCTGAAACCCGACCCGACCAAGGGGTCTGTTCGGGCCAAGTCCTCCTAAGAGACAAATTTTCCCGATCATAGATGAAAGATACGCGCATGTGCATTTGTTCATCCGAATTAACTAGCCCCAGACAGCGAGTCTCTACTCTCTCGCTGGCGGCAGCGACGCACCGTGCGACCTACGCCCTAGCACCCCAGCCCTGCTGCTGCCGGGTGGGCGCTGTGCCAGCTTCTTCGCTGCCTCAGCCGCTCCCGTTTCATCTGTTTACATGTATTTTCATTTCCCTCGCTCCTTTGCCCGTCTTCTGCTTTTTCAGCGCCCCCGGCTGGGCGATCGCCGGCCCGCAAGGCTTTCCTTTCCAGCGGGGTTTCTTGTTACTCCTGCTCCTCCCTTCCTCGCTGGAGAGAGTCGGTGTTTTGCTTGGCACGGGTTGATTAGTCCCTCCCTCCCGCTCTCGACCACCGCTGCCTTTCGTTGCTTCGTGCGCTTTCTCTTCTGGGTTCCTTGTTTCCAAAAGCTCTGCTGCAACCTCCGCCACTCTCTTGCGCCTCCGCATTGCATACGTGGGCTGAGATAGATGAGAGTCGAAGAGCTTCGTCGGCGGAAGCAGAATCAGACAAAGCGCACATATGCGCTCCAAGGTACCGCGCACAGATGGTCGGAGAATGAGCGCAAGAGGGCACAAATAAAGCGAATCCAACAAACCAGCAAGCGTTGATGCAACAAACAAAAAACAACACATTAAACGCATCGATGGTGGCGTCATCTCTTGCCATGTAGCTCAACCACAATCTGTTTCCAGAAGCGCGCCTAGGAACAAAAGTTTGCTTCGGTTCCCGTGCATACGCGAGTGCAGAACGAAGGTAAGAGAGGAGAGGTCATGACCTGTTCTGGGTATTAGCACCAACCGTTGCCGAGGGCCGTGGCAGCCGCGAAATGAAAAGGCGTAACTACCAAAAACGCGGTGGTTTCGGTTTCGCTGATCGAATGTCGCGCCATCTGAGGGCGCGCGCGACAGGCAACGCGTCTCTCTCCCTTCCTCCCTGCGTCCTTCTCTCTCCGGCAGCCCCGCCCGCTCAAGACAAAACGTCCCAAACGGAGAACAGAGGACCCACCCGGAGTGCGCCCACGTCACAGCGTTGTCGCAGGCTCCTCTCTCGTCTCTTTGAATCTACTGCCGGCCAGAGCGCAGGCGAACACACTTTCATCCGCCAGTCCGCGGTCGCCACTCGTAGCAGGCAGGCAGGTCCGAGAGCGATCCATCGCCATGAGAGCCGTCCACTGCGCCCCGTTGCTGGTGCTGCTCGCGCTGTGCGGCCTGCTGGCGCCGGCCTCGTCGCGCAAGGAGTGCGGGCCTTGCGACTTGGACCGGTGCGAGCCCCCGAGCGGCCAGTGCCTGGCCGGCATGGTTCAAGACGCGTGCGGCTGCTGCATGGTGTGCGGTCAGCGCGAGGGCCAGCGCTGCTACCACCGGTCGGTGAAGGGCAGCCTCGTGGACGGGCCCTGCGGGGAGGACCTGGAGTGCCGGGTGCGCCGCGACCTGGCCCCCGGAGACCCCGCCGAAGCCCTGTGCGTGTGCTCGCGCCGGGAGCCCGTGTGCGGCACCGACGGCGTCACCTACGACAACGTGTGCCAGCTGACCGAGGCCCGATACCGGCTGCGCAACGGACTCGAGGCGGCCTCCAGGGGACCCTGCTACTCCGGTGCGTATGACGAGATCCAGACGCGGATCTGGAGTCCTCGCGGAAGAGGCTGTACAGACTTCGGGAAATTTTCCACGCTGCCGCTGTGGGCCCGTGGAAAGAAAGATCTATACTTGCGTAAATGGTAGCCGCAAATGTTGCTTGCTTCGCCCGTCCTATTAGCGACCTTAGGCTATCGGAAGTCCTAGAATAAAAGGCTCCCAAGCTCTTCGTCATCCTCCGAAGCGAAGAACACGGGGCGAGCAATCCGCCCCTGCGAGCCTCCTCGTGTGGTCTTGCATGTGTTTCCTCTGTTCAAGAGACGTAGACAGCACCTGGAGGATGAAACAGCAGTCCTATCGACGTTTCCTGAATAGCACAAATGTACAAAAGCATGCAGGAAACCGACTAGCCCAAACGCCATTATGCGCCGCGGCTCGATCGGGCCCACGCGGCCAACGTGTCATGTTTCGGCGGCGGGTGAACGCGGCAGCTTATGGTTAGACGACACCGTGACCGATATTCTCGGACAAACATTTTTGAAAATTGAAAGACAATGCTGGAAATATTCAAGGTAATGGTCTGTTCTTCTGATATGCAGCAAGACCTTTATTTTAAAGTGCTTCCATCGATTGCATCGAACACTTAAGACTGCCATAGAAAACCAATGGGGAACGCTTTTGACGATGGCAAAAAACGGTAATAGAAAAAAAAAGTACAAGACTGCCGTCGGGTGATTTACGGATATATTGATTGTTAAAATTAAATCTTACAATTTATGAAAAGAAATTGCGTTCATAAACGGTTCCCACTCAAAAATGCTTTTGTCCAGAATTGCTGCGTATGGACAGAGAAGAAGGCATCCTTACGCTCAGGTGTCCAAACAAGCGGCATGCGTCAATCAATCAATCAATCAATCAATCAATCAATCAATCAATCAATCAATCAATCAATCAATCAATCAATCAATCAATCAATCAATCAATCAATCAATCAATCAATCAATCAATCAGTTTTATTTTCACCAAAATAAAATATACATGGCGAAAAAGGGGGGTAGGAGAAAAAGCTGCATAATAGCAGCTTGACAAAGCTACAACCACCCTGGCAACAATTACAGCAATATAACAGTTTAATTTCTGTTCATTTTACAAGGAAAAGAAAAAAAATCACAATGAAAAAGAAAGTATATAGGAATAGTCTCTAGTTACAGTAACGGTCGCTAACAAACAACTGCATTTAGTTTGATGCCGGGTGCATGATGTCTGCATCCGCGGGTACCCTTCCCGCGCCTCACATTATAGAGGAGGAGGTTTGTTCGACTACGCGCCACCGCTGTTTGTGGGGTCACTTTCTGACGACTCGGAGGCACGAATAGGGCGACACTGACTGATGGCTGTCCAGGGCACCGAAAGTCGTCAGCACGTGTCTCTCGCGCAAAGACGCGGATCGGTGGCCCCCCTCGTGCTCTCATACACGAGTGGAAACTCCCGCGAAGACGAGCGGAACCTTCCGCTTTGTGGAGCTAGTCTGGCTAGTTGAGCACTTTTGAAATGGCCGTGTGGGAGTTTGGCGTTGCAACTTTTTATTTAAACAGCGGAAACAGAACGTGTTGAATCTCTAAATAAAGTAGTCATGTAAAAAGGAACAGCTTGGGATGGAAAAGTTTGACTTTGGTAGTGGTATGCAGCCTCGTTGCATTCGCGGGCTGTATCTGCCGGGGTTCGTAAACAGGCTCTCACGATTTTGATAAGAGTTTCGCGGCTGCATTGATTAAAGAGCTCCGCGTTCGCCGGCCTTGTCGCACCAAGTGGGAAGATTCTATTTGCGTATATTCTTGCTTAGCGATATATTGTCGGTACTGCACCTAGTCGTGAAAGTAACCAGAGCGGAGAAGCATGCAGATGTGACCAGCAGTCCACACCCGCGTTTCTGTGCTTTGGCAGTGGTGGTGGCGTTTTCTGTACAGGAGAGATTAGCCTTAGTGCGGTCCGTCGGCAATGGCTGTGCTGTCAGTGCCGTTCAAAAACTGAGAATTATTGCCACTGCTCTTCACGCAGTTCGTGAGCCTTCCGGGTAGATGATGCGAGAGACGTCGTCCAACGGAACATTCATTCTCCTCAGGTTACACCGCCCGCGCACATAAGGAACAATTTGTTCAGAAGCCTGTGTCTCACTTAAAAACCGGAGCTGTCTCCTCTGTTCACCGGTCTCCAGGCTTTATGACTTCCGCCCAGGCACCGATTCGTCAGTTACAGACACTGGCACATACAATGTAACACTCAACATACGTGCTCAGGGACTAAAAAGCTCTTAAGCGATCCTCGGTGGATCATTTGAATACGTTCGTTGTATCTGAGGTTGACTTACTAAAGTTCATTTTATCCGAAGTGGTAGACTTAGGTTCGTTACATCCGAAGTTAACGCACCAAGTTCGTTATACCCAAGGCGGCATACTGAGGTTCGTTATATCCGAGGTTTACACATGAAAATTTGTTATATCCAAGGTGACAAACTTAGGTTCGTTATAGCCGAGGTTAACACACTAAAGTTCGTTATAATCGAGATGGCATACTGAGCTGCGTTATATCCGAGGTAGTATACAAAGATCGTACGTTATATCCGATGTGGCGCTACGCATGACGCTTGCACAGGCCCCACTAATGCTAACGCATTAATAAAGTTGCCAAATCAAGTGTTTTCTCTCTCTCTCTCTCTCTAGCGTGCGCACGCAAAAGGAGCAGTGAGACAGTATTTAATATTGCAAGGCAGCGCGCTGTTTCGTTCCAACGAAAAGTTGACGCGTAAACCGCGAAATCCGTTCCACCCGATACTTCGCTGTACGGTACAGGTGTCCACCAACTATTGCACAGCTACCACAACTTTTCTTGCTTATAACTAATTGTGACGCCTACGCAGAAGTGGGTATATACTTTCGAATGTTTTCCGGCAACGCGTGTGCGGGCAGCGTCCAGAGCTCATGCTTCCTGTGTTCAACCCCCTACATGTTTGCGAGATGGGGAGACTCTTGCTATAATAGAGGCGTTTGGAAACGTTTCGCGGCGTCTTCGCGTCCCACCAGATGACGAGGGAGGTTGCGCGAAGCACGGGGGGGGGGGGGGGGGGCACGTGATAGCGGACCGAAGCTGTGAGATAAAACCTCCCGGACTTTCACTCTCGAACCTCGGAGTGGCAGCTACATCGCGGCCCCATTAGAGTCATTGGAAAATTTTGTGATTCCAGTGATTCCGGTCCCCATGAGTGCATTGCGAACATGTGGGCATGTCCAGCTGGCCCACGTGACCACAGGCGGCAGAGTCTGTGTGAGCCCCCGCCACCTCGGCGGCGGTGTCCCTCATGGGTCGGGCTCAAACAAATTGTCCTTGGGTAGCATGGAGTTTTCCTGGAGTTTTCCCTTACGACATGCTACGTCGCGGAGAAAACTCATCGCTCGGCTATCGCTAGAAAAAAGCGATGACCCTCGTTGCGAGAGAGCGTATCAGTGTGCGACCTTCGGCTGAGAAACGAAATAGCCGCTTGCGTTGGCGATCTGCGCCTCCGGTGTAACGCGAAGCCTGCAGCCACTGTCGTAACAGCGCCGCGCTGTTGCGACTGTGGCTCCGCTCGGCGAAACCGACACCGACTCTTTGCACTGAATCTGCAATGTCGGGAGGGTGCCGATAAACAAATCACCGGTGGACGCCGTCCTTGGCTGCTGCTGCGTGATATGTTAGCCGAGGGGGCGAAAGCGGCCTGAAGAGGTGTCATTTGGCCCTGTTCCCACTCCGGTGGGAGAGAAACGCCAGCCCTTCACGTGTGAGCTACTGCTCGCTATAGAGACAGGTGCGAAGGAAAATTAATTGCCCGCAACATCGGGCGAGTCTTAACGATTCGCGGCAGTCGGGGTCCCAAAAGGAACTTGAGTCCTCCTGTCCCTGCCTTGACCAGGCAGGCCAGCAATGGAGTCGAGATAATCGAAGGATCTGAACAAAAACCTCGCTGTCCCCATTCCCAGCCTTTGTCCCAACCCATTCCCTACAACCATTCTTCCCATCCATTTGCCCATCCCTTCTGCTACTTCCCAGGGGAGATCAGGGGAGTCTCACCGGGCCCGATCCCCCGGCTGTGGGTCGCTATAGTAGCTTTTCCCTTTTCTTTTACTTTTCCACCTACGGGTGGTGAAATTACAATTTGCCTACGGGCCTATTCTTTTATTTTCGAATTGGGTTAAACCTGTTGTACGTATGTGGTGCAGGCAGGGGCTTATTATTTTTATTTCCTTTTCGGTTACCCCAGCCTATTCTTTGTCCTACGCCAGACTTGGAACAAGGTCGTATAGACGACTTCCCTCCATGAACCAGAAGTGAGATTGGATTGGACTGGAAAACATTTATTTCGACCAAAAGGGCTGCAGGATTACAGGCGAGTCATGTTAGGTGACCGTCAGCCAGTGGCTGTTGGCGACCTGGTCGGCCCACTCAGTGACCCGGACTTGCGTCCTCTAGGTCTGAGCTGGACAGCACGGCCACCCACCGCTCGAGAGAAGGGATTTGTAATAAATTCCCCGGAGGCGGTTCTTTCTTGCAGTCCCATAGGAAGTGATCATGAGCGGTTCGAATAACTCGGCGCTTACACTCTATAGTGGCTATAGGATACATGTGCACTTGTAGCGAAGTCAGAAATTTACACGACTCGATAGGCGTACGCTGTCACATCTTTTACTCCACGATCAAAGTAATTTGCAATGAGTCCAGCTTACTGTTGTTACAGTGCGTATATTCTTGCCGCGCAGCAATAGTCATCGTTACTTTCATTATTTCACTAACACTGTGTATCGAGTGAATGTGTCGTTTTTGCAGCGCGGTGTATACGGCATGGCAATGCTGCATGGCAACGATCAACTCGGGGAATGTGTCCACAAAATGAACCTGACATCTCTTAGTCGTCCGCAATATGTCCTGTCGAGATGAACAGATTTTCGTGATCCTTTATATCGTTAGGTTAGTCCACATAAATTCGGTCTCTGTACTGGGGAAAAATAAAGGGGAACGGGAGGGTTTTCGCTGTGCTTGTCGTGCTCTAAGCATATAAATACCCGTGAACATTGGGAAGTAATGGGAATTCTCGTTAAGCAGAAAATGTAGTCCAAAGTTGGTGAAGAATCTTTTGGATGGCCAAGCAGGATGCTGACGAAGAAAGGGTATAATCAAGCACCAGTTGCTGGCTGCAGGGTGCTGTGTGCGTACAAGCGTTCTCCGCTCGGGCGGAATCCGCATTTTTCACTCAGTCCCTCTACGCATGCGCGCCTCCTCTTGCTCTGCCCAAATGCTTAGAAACTATATGCCTCTGCCCTCTCCCGTGCTCGACTAGTTAAAAAAAAAAACGTTAGGTTGTACTGCACATGCGCAGTTCTCGTTGGCGGCAGGTGTAAATTCACTCCTGCCATTCGCATCCTCAGTTGGCACTTCGTGGATTGCGCCTTTGGCTTTCACGTGCACGCGTTTCCGGCCAGTTTTAAAGCGAAAACCTTTAATGCCTCATCGTTGTCGACAGAAGGTCGTCAGCAGAGGTGCCACGCTTTTCGGTTGGTCGAAATAGTTATGACGTCAGAGTGCGCGGATTCGCAGTAATGAGGTCACCCACTCGGGAGCCTTCATGTGCTTTTTTTTTTTAAAAAAAAGCTTTTTTTTTTTAGAAAACGCATATGAAGGCTCCTTGTCACCCACGGATGCCTGACGCCTCCTTTTGGAGCAGACGACAACTAATAAAATAGTTGTCGTCCGTTCCGACAGGGGGCGTAAGGCGTCCGTGGGTAACAGTCTCGCAGACTGCCAAACAGTGCGCCAGGGAAGGCTTGCGCCTTGCAGCACTTTAGAGATCCAAAGTGCCCCCTGAATTTTTCTGTGTAGCAGACGAATTTTCGCGTAGTCCCCAGGCTGTGCCAAGTGTCATGCAAAATAGGCTAATTGTTGCTTGTTGGCTGTCTTCTGCCTGTCCCTATCGCGTTCGTTGAGTTCGCTATCAACGAGGCCTTTCGTAGAAGTGTCGCGTTTCTTTAGGAAAATAAGAAGGGAAAGAAAGCAAGAGGTTGCTCCGGTTACACTTTTTCGTCCCGAATCGGAGAGTGCACTATCACTGCTCGCTCCTGCTCACTTTAGCAGGCAGAGGAGACGCCGACTTGCGAAATCCTCTCAGCGTCGCCCAATCACTTGTGCAGCGAGTGCGTCATATTCCGCGCTCGCTTTTTGCCAGAGCTTTATCCGGAGATGTTGAGACACCGTCTACCGAAAGAGCTGCGGCCTTGGCCTTGTCTGCTTGTTCTCTTGCATTGTTTCTTTAGCTCCCTCGCCCCGCAAGACCCTGGCGACTCGCATTACATGAGCGCGCGCCGCTCTAATTTGGCTGCGTTAGACACCAACGCGGAAGCAGCAGTTTGGCCGCGAGACTACGGCGCGACCGCTCCTTTTTGGAAACGTTCCCGGCCACGTGGAACTTGCTTATCGAGCCAACTGTGAAACTGCCCCCCCCCCCCCCCCCCCCCTCCACGAAGATGTAGATTACTTTTCAAGGATATTAGATGTCCGGATATCATAGAGTAATTTGCTTAGTTTGTTGAGAGAGAAGACGTCAAATGCTTTCGGTTGCTCGCTTTTCTTCTCTCAGAATGGTGGCCATTTTGAGAGAGAGAGAGAAAAAAACTTTATTGTACAAGGAATTCGGGGCACGACCCCACCGCACTCAAGTGTTTGTGTTCCTAAGGTCTATAACACTGGCAGCCCGGCCGGTGGCGATGGTCTGCACGGCCGGGTCCTCCGAGCGCAGCAGGGTCTCCCAGTCCTCCCAGGTCTTGAGGTTCTCTAGGTCCCGCGGGAGAGGGTCCGCCGGGCAGAGGGAAAGGAAGTGGAGGGAAGAAGCGAAGGGTTATGGGCATATGGCGCATGCCGGAGTGGGGAAGGAGGGATGATAGTGGACTAGGGTAAGGGGTGAGGGAAGAGAGTGTGTCTGTAGTCTGCGCCAGAACGTTGCTTGTTTGTTATCTAGGGAGGGGTGGGGCGGGGGTAGAGCTGGCGTGAGGCTCTGTAGGCCTGCGTCAGCTCACTGAATGAGTGCATGCGCTCCTTCGTGAATCCCCGATCCGAGGCCACCTGAGCCCGGTTTAAAGAACCTCGGGCTAAAAGGTTGGCGGCCTCATTTCCGGGATTCCCGGAGTGCGCGGGCACCCATATCAGCTCCACTTGGCGGGGTGGGGGTGCATCGGCCGAGTCTAGTATGCCAAAAGCAGGGACATGGAGTCGGCCTCGAGGAAAATTTAGAATCGCAGTTTTAGACGAATAAGTTTACTACCTTCGCTCCAGAAATGGCATCTGAGAAATGAAGCTCAGAGAATGATAAAACAAGGAACACTGTAAACCAACTACACCCTGAAGTATATACGTGAACTTATTTACGCCCTTAAGGGAATACAAACATGTACACCACCTATACAACACCTGTATTTTAGCGAAAAGGATAACAGGGTAACACCCCGTCTACACCCCCCTTTATTTTCGGATTTTCGGGATGTTGTATGGGTTGATCCTGAGCCGGCTCTGGGTTTATCAACTGCCATTGTGCCCCTAGAGATTGTCTGGGTGCATGCGGTCTTGAAGGTTGCTTTGCAACCCTTCCTACAGCTGCATATGATACGGCGGTAATTAATACTGTCCTTCTGATGACAGATGTTTCACTACCAAAATAAAAAAAAAACATTTGCAAAAAGACTTAGTGTTAGCTCTAACTGCGAGGCCAGATATGTGGTCGTTATATGCTGCAAGAAGGGACAAGCATAACGTGTATAGAGCCTTACAGCCATGCATGTGCTGGTTGGGGTCTCTTACGTGGACATGAGTGGTTGAGTGCCCGATATCCTTAGAATCTCTGTTACTCACTATCTGCGGTGTTGTGACCCTGCGTCAGTACTGCTGATTGGTGCGGTGGAGTGGTTTTTGGACAAGGTCCAGGAAGAGCTGCTCTGTGTATTTCTGACACATGTAGAGAGTGACATGCATCCAAAAAAACTCTTCAAAATAATTCTTGCGGCACCTTGTCCTGAGGGTGCTGATGAATCGAACGGCCTTTTAAGAAGCGGTGCACCTAATGCATGGGTATTTACTTGCCGTTAAACGCCATTTTGGAGCGGTGTGTGTTATAGACGCCACAACTTACCTTTAGAGTGTAAAGCGGTGTACTTTGCGGTTTGAGGCAGTTTTTTTTAGCGCTAGGCGTTCATTCTACGGTTTCCGGGCAAAGCGCGCGCTTGTCGTCGTCAAAGCTCCCGGGAAATGCATGTTTGTGTTTATAGTCATTTAGCGTCTGTGCAGCCAAGCGTGACCGGGTGGAGAGCGGCAGGGTTCCAGGGGCAGGCGCGTACCCGTCCAAGCAGTCCGCACGGGGAGCACGTTCTTGTCCGTAATCACTATTGCATGTCAGCTAGCACTGAATTTTCGCATTAACGGTTGTGTAACCACGATTCAATTTATTTTCAGTTTGAAATGACTAAGGGCAATCACTAATAGTATAAAGGCAACCTTAGACATCAAAGGCTACTCAACAATAGGCCATATTCACATTAACGATGAGGTGATAGAGAAAGGCGCAAGTTACGTATCCAAACCTTACATACCGGGTATCCCAATCAAAGGTAACCAAGCTTTAAAAAAAGTCGGAGTGTGCCGGCCCAGCGAAACCAACTGAGGGCGGTTGAGAGCCGCGTGGCTTAGTCGTCAGTATTTTTTCGTTCTCCAAAGTCAATGAATGAGTAAAAATTAATCATCGAACTTTTTAAATACTTGCTTCAGGAATATAGTGTCGATTCAGAAGTTGCAGATCGTCTTGTAAAACAGCTGGCTGAAATATTTGTGCCAAGGTACCTTTCACGCAACTTTATTTGTCGGCCTTAAAAGAGAGCTGCCCCGTAAAAGATGTTGGCGCATATCTTTTGACAAGTGTACACGCAAACGACGCATGCTGGGACGCTGAAGCAGCACCGCCGTCGCGTGGAAGCTTTTGTATTGCGCGAGTTGTCTTTTAAAGGCCGGTAAAAATGCTGTAGGAGTAGCGCAATTCGGGCTTGTTGGTATGGGTCATGATGAGAATGCGCACAGGCACAAGGACGACAGCAGAGAAGTGGACGAGACGGATGCTCGTCTCGTCCACTTGTCTGCTGTCGTCCTTGTGCCTCTGCGCTTGTACAGTCGTTGTAAAAAATATACAGCCCACGGGGTTGGCTTGCAAGCCGTGTAGCGGGGCTCTTAAGCACACTTGATAATTCTAAGCTTTGGAGGGTTGAGGACTTCAGTTCTTCCCGCCTTCGCGAGATTGGGGTCCCTTAGCATGCAAGAGGAGCCGCGCTGCATGGCTCAGAAGCAGATCTCTTGAGCTGTATACTTTTCACAAATACTGTACATCCTCATCACAAAAAAAGTTACTTTATGTAAGTGATACATCGGTGTAAGCAATTTAGCCAGCTATTTTTCAAGACGAGCTACAAATTTTGAATTGACACTCTATTACTGAAGCCAGTTATTAAAAAGTTAGCTTATAAGTTTTTACTCATTAATTAATTTTGGAGAACGGGCACAATACTGGACACTAGGAACACTCTGAGCATTTGGTTTCACTAAGCTAAGACACTCCGTCTTTTTTTTAAAGCTTGCTTACCTTTAGCTAGGATACTAAATCTAGCCGATCTAGCCTCGACAGGTTACGAGAAAGCATTTGGCTCAGTCAAAACCTGAGCAGTCGTGCAGGCAATATGGAAACAAGGTGTAGAAAAGGCATTTATACTGGAAAATATCTATAGCGGCTGCACAGCCAGCAGAGTCTTCCATAGAGTGAGTAATATTACCCCTAATTAAGACGGTGTACGTCAGGCTGGGAGAGACAATTTCTACAGTACTGTGCTCTCCATTAATAGTCTACACGAGGTGAACCTCGTGTTTGTAGCAGGGATTCAGGGATCTGGATTGGGAAGAGTTGGGGATTAAAGTTAATGGAGCCGATGATCACATTGCCTCGCTAAGTAGCTCACGGGACGAAGTGAAAAGCACAAATCGAGGACCTAGACAGGCAAAGGAGAACGGTGGGTCTAAAGATTATGCCAAAAAACTAAATTAATGTCAAAAGTCTCGCACGGGGACAGCTGATTACGATAGGCAGCGAAGCTTTGGAAGTGGTGAGAGAATACCTCATCTTAGGGCATATTGTAGTGACCGCAGATCCCGACTGCAAAAGTGAATCAACTAAGAGATTAAGAATGGGGTGTAGTGCATTTAGCAGCTCAGATTATTAATTGCAGTTTAGCAGTATACCTCAAAACAAAATCGTATAAGAGTTGCACCTTACCGGTACTCCTTTATGGTGCAGAAACGTGGCGGCTAACGGAGATTATTCAATTTAAGAACAACGCAGTGATCTACGGAGAGGAAAAATTCAGGGGGGCACTTTGTTGACCTAAAGTGCGGTGAGCCGAAAGCCTTAAGCGCGGTGTCCCTGATGTGTGGTTCAGATGTTAAGCTTCGCCTCTAAGAGTGGAACGCGACAGCGTCTCGCAACACTGCCAGGGAGTCCACAGAACGCCTTCGCCCATTAGGCTTTACGCCTGGCTCGCCGGTAAATTGGTTTTTGAGGAACGGAAATGTATCTCTCTCGCATATCTCGGTGGACACCTGAACCTCGCTGTAAGGAAAGGGAGGAAGATTGGAGCAAACGAAGACGCCGTATTAGCTAGACGCGCCTTTGTTCTTTCCGAAACACCGAGCTGGCATGGCGGAGTGGTTAGCGTGCTCGTTTCGCACTCCTGAGACCCTGGTTCGATTCCCCAACTCGAGAGCAGTTTCCTTCTCGTTTTTATTTATTTATCTGGTTTGACTAGAAAGGTGAGTTAGGCTAATTGGTTAATTAAGCTGTTAACTAAACTCAGTCCCACTTACTTGAAGCATCACTATATACCATCACTTCAATTGGTTGCATGGTTACTAGATAAAGTACCATTGGCCCCGTTTGAAATTCGCGCGCTTTGACGTCACGACCCTTTCTACCAATTGAAAAGCGTGACATTTCTGTCGACAACTCCTGCTTATACCGATTCTTCCGCTTTAATATATTCAGTCCCTATGTACTACGCGGCAGCATATATCTTGTAACAAAAATTCAAGCGAGGCATTTTGTTGACCTAAAGTGCGGTGAGGCGGAAGCCTTAAGCGCGGTGTTGCTGCTTGTGTCAGTGATGTGTGGTGAAGACGTTAATTAAGCTTCGCCTGGAACGCGACAGCGTCTTGCAACGCTGTCAGGGAGTCCACAGAACGCCTTTGCCCGTTCGGATGTACGCCTTGCTCATTGGTAAATTGGTTTTTTGAGGAAAGGAAATGTAGCTGTCTCGCATGTCTCGGTGGACACCAGAACCTCGCCGTAAAGGAAAGGGGGAAGATGGGAGTGAACGAAGACACCGTATTCCTTAGACGCGCCTTTGTTCATTCCAAACCAGCGAGCTGGCATGGAGGAGTGGTTAGCGTGCTCATCTCGCACTCCAAAAACCTGGGTTGGATTCCCCAACTCGACCAATTTCCTACTCGGTTTTTAGAGCGCAGCTCTTTGGCGTCCGTTCCTGGGTTTCGCGTCGGCGTCGGCGTCGGCCTCGTAACCAGCTCCGCCCCCAATGTCACGCTTTTCAATTGGTCGAAATGCTCGTGACGTCACAGTGCGGGAATTTCAAATGGGGCCAATTGTACTTTGGCTAGTAACCATGCAACCAATCAAAGGGATCGTATAGTGATGCTGCAACTAAGTTGGACTGAGTTTAGTTAATTGCTTAATTAATCAATTAGCCTAATTAATATAGAGGAGAATGAAGAGGTCAGAAGAAAAGAAAAGAAAGACGCGCGCCGCAGCGACAACAGCGTCCGCGGAAGTAAACGCTGCTGAAAAAAACAGATAAGTACGAAGCCGCGTTCCCTCCACCACCACGCACTTCCCCACTCAGTAAGACGTTGCTCGTTTCATATACGTTGTGTCGAACATCCTAGACAGTTCCAACAATTGACAGGTTAATGACAGAACACGATGGATAGAAATACAATAATATAAATATGAAATAGCCTAATTAACCTTTCTAGTTAGACCGCATAAATCAATAAAACCGAGAACGAAATTGGTCGAGTTGGGGAATCGAACCAGGGTCTCCGGAGTGCGATACGAGCACGCTAGCCACTCCGTAATGCCAGCTGAATGGTTTGGAATGAACAAAGGCGCGTCTAGCTAAAACGGCGTCTTCGTTCACTCCCATCTTCCCCCTTTCCCTTACGGCGAGGTGCAGGTGTCCACCCAGATATGCGAGAGAGATACATTTCCTTTCCTCAAAAAATAAATTTACCGTCCAGCAAGGCGTACAGCCGAATTGGCGATGGCGTTCTGTGGACTCCCTGGCAGCGTTGCAAGACGCTGTCGCGTTCCACTCTTACAGGCGAAGCTTAACATGTTAACCACACATCAGTAACACACGCAGACAGCCAATGGACGCGTCATTCGCTGGCAGCACTTGATTCATCATTCACAACCACATTCTTAACGTACGCTCCCTTGCCGCACATGCCAAGGACGTACACCACGATCACATTCTGCGCCATTCCTCTGTACTTTGCTTTGCTGAAACCTGGATGGATCCCGAAGAGCCTCTCGAAATCATAGATTTCCTATACTGCTGTGGTGCTCGCAGAGACCACAACAGAGCGGCGGGAGTCGCTATCTACTTGCGCACAGGTCTCTCTGCAATACCAGTAGAAATGTTTGGCACGTCACATGAAGTTGGCGAACTGTGCGCCGCAAAGTTGCCCAACGTCTTGCTGGTAGTAGCTGCCTACTTCGCCCCTACCGCACTCATGAAAGACGTCGTGCACTTCCTGCAACTCGCATTAACCGTCCATCGATCCACACCGATGTTAGTAGTGGGGGACTTTAATGTTGACATAAAGACAAACAGCAATTTCCTAACACTTATGCGGGAGAACATCCCGTTCCTCTCGCTCGTAACGCGTCCCACGGCTGTGACAACCTCGCGAGGCACTTGTATAGATCTCGTCTTTGAGAATCAAGCATTGGTGTACCAAGTCGAACATATATCAGTCTATTTCTCCGACTACAAAGCTTCCTTCATGACTGTCAAGAACTGTTAGTGGAGTCTTTGTTAAAGGAATACGTGTGAAAAATAAAAAAAAATTCTGTGATAGCGCATACATGTGTTGCTCGATTTGTTTGCCTCAATCTATCGAAAAGGTGAAACAGCTTATTTGCTGCGCTCAAATTTCGCATTAGGAAGTAACGTAATCGTCGGTAATTTTTTATTTACTTACCTGCTCCGACTATAAAGGTTAATTAGGGTAATTGGTTAATTAAGCAATTAAATAAACTCAGTCCCACTTGGAGCATCACTAAACGATCCCTTTAATTTGTTGCATGGTTACTAGCCAAAGTACAATTAGCCCCGTTTGAAATTCGTGCGCTGTGACGTCATGGCCGTTTCGACCAATTGAAAAGCGTGACATATCTATCGACAACTCCTGCTTACAACGATGAGGCATTAAAGGCTTCCGCCTTAAAAACGAGGCATCCGCCGTTGTCGTCGTCATCGCACATTAGGCGATTCCCCCGATTACATCCGTAATAAAAAATATCACTGCAATTGAAGAAGAGAGTTACAATGATTCTTTTTCTTCAAGTCAGATTTCTCAACCCATCCGACTAAATATTGACTGGGCTTACATATATACACCTAGAAAGAACGCACCGCCATACCTAGTGAGGCGTTTCTGGCGCAGAGACTGTGGGCCCCCAAAATGTCACACAAATATGGGACGGTCGCATTCGAATCTGCGTGTGGTTTAGCACAGAATTGCTAGTCACAACTTGAGTAACGAATCTTTCGGAAGCCGAACTGTCAACCAACATATGCATGGCGTCTATGGAAGCCAGCCGGCCCTGCGAGTAAGTGCCCATTTCGCGGGCATAAGGGCGCACAGCGAGGCTCTAGCTGCGCTATCGCACCAGCACACGTAATCAGTGATTAAGTGTCCCCCTGAATTTTAAGTCGGAAGCCTTTAATGCCTCATCGTTGTAAGCAGGAGTTGTCGACAGAAATGTCACGCTTTTCAATTGGTCGAAACGATCGTGACGTCACAGTGCGCGAATTTCAAACGGGGACAATTGTACTTTTGGCAAGTAACCATGCAACCAATTAAAGGGATGTTATAGTGGTGCTCGAAGTAAGTGGGACGGAGTTTAGTTCATTGCTTCATTGCCCAATTAGCCTAATTAACCTTTCCAGTCAGGCCAGATAAATAAATAAAACCTAGTAGGAAATTGGTCGAGCTCGGGAATCGAATCCCGGTCTCCGGAGTGCGAGACGAGCATGCTAACCACTCCGCTATGCCAGCTCGATGGTTTGTAATGAACAAAGGCGCGTCTAGTGAATGCGGTGTCTTCATTCACTCCCATCTTCCTCGCTTCCCTTAACAGCGAGGTTCAGGTGTCCACCGAGGTATGTGAGAGAGAGACATTTCCTTTCCTCAAAAACCAGTTTACCGCCGAGAAAGGCGTAGAGCCGAACGGGCGATGGCGTTCTGTGGACTCCCTGGCAGCGTTGCAAGACGCTGTCGCGTTCCACTCTTACAGGCGAAGCGTAACATCTTAACCACACATCAGTGACGCAAGCAGCAATACTGCGCTTAAGGCTTTCGCCTCACCGCACTTTAGGTCAACAAAGGGCCCCCCTGAATTTTACGTAAAACCACTTATTCAGTCAAAACAGCATAGCTCACACAGACATTGAGTAACAAGGGTGCTGAAAGATGTTAGCAAATGCCTTCAACGATCATAGTCCCTCCGCAGGAGCAGTGAAGATATGCCGACCGGGAAGCGCGCCAGACAAGGTGTCTCAGTCTCTTCGCTGCCATTCACTGTATGTTTACAAGAGCAATCGAGAGGGCTGGATTGGTAGGGTCTGGG
Organism: Amblyomma mixtum; assembly: GCF_055824585.1. NCBI lineage: Eukaryota > Metazoa > Arthropoda > Arachnida > Ixodida > Ixodidae > Amblyomma > Amblyomma mixtum. The sequence goes on along the minus strand of NC_143016.1, from coordinate 151,030,465 downwards.
GATAAAACTTGAGGGAGAACACCTTAGAACAGCTCCGGTTTGCTGATTGTTTTGCCCTGATAAGTAACCGAGGAGAGGAATAGCAGCGCATGAATGAGGACTTAAACACTCACTTCATCTTAAAAGTGATATGAAAAAGATAGTGATGATGTTATTCATGAGGTGTGATAGCAATAGTTCTAAACACGACAGCAGCGCAAATCTCACGGACCGGCAGCCGGGTCTTCCCCTGTGCTCATCTGCCGCAGAACTTTCAAGGTTTTTTTTTTATTATTATTCTTTAGAGCAGGCTGACATGAAGACTATTAGACCGGAAGCGGGCAAAGAGGGTGAGGGAACAAACGCGGGTTAATGACATCCTATTCGAAATCAAGAGTAAGAAATGGGCTTGGGCAGGGCATGTAATGATTCCAGGAGAAGGCAAGTGGAGCAGAAGGCGGCATTAAGTTAGGTGAGTATATGAGATTAAGTCTGCGGGGATACGGTGGCCGCAACTGGCAACGGAGTGTGTCAGTTGAAGAGACATGGGAGAAGCCTTTGCCCTGCAGTGGGCGTAGTCAGGCTGATGATGATGACCTGAAGGCAGCAAGAGAGCACACTGGGTCAGAGAACAAATGTGAGCTAACAATATACCAGCTAAGTCAAGAAGAAATGGGCCTGTGCTGATCATTTAATGCAAAGGCAAGATAACCGATGATTCCATGACGTGTAACATGATATTGGCGGGTGGATTCCAGGCTAACGATGCGCTCTGTTTCTCCAGCAGCTTTCTTGGTGACGTGTGTAACAGGTGTCGTGCGCCGCCACCGTGACCAGCGGTTTAATGAATTCGGTGTTGTTGTTGTTGTGTTGTTGTGACTGAGAGAAGGATGAAAAGGAAATTGCACGGGCCTGCCTACTGGCTCGAGCCGAGCCACCACCGCTGCCGCGTGCAGATAGAGGAGAATTGAGAGATCAGACAAAAGAGAAAAAGGAAAGAAAAGACGCGCGTCGCAGCAACAACTGCGTCCGGCGGAGCGGACGCTGCTGAAAAAAAAACAGATAAGCGGCCGAAGCCGCGCTCGCCGAAGCGAGGACAGATACTCAACTAATGAATTCGGTGGTCTGAAGAAAGATTTAAATATCAGTAAAATGCAGCTGTCGACATGAGGGACAATGATAGCTCTGGGGCGCGTGGAGCGAACAATAGACAAACAGTCCATACAGAGGACTAGTGGAGGGCGTTTAAGGTGGAACGCACTCCACGCTGAACGCAGAACGCTCTGGGCACGCGTATCATACATACCCCAGTTTGCATCATCGTTGCGGATAAAGCGAATGTCGGTATAAGTTTGGACGCTCAGCTGACAGCAGGATTAGCTGCATTTTGGTCCGGTTGTGTGGAAGAGGACACACAGAGCCAGGGCTGTATACTGCTTGCGAACCGGCAGTAAAATTAGGCACAAATCATTCGCTCCCTTTGTGCACTCAAACAACCCCTTCTAGTATATGCAACTCTACGGCAGCAGTGCTCGTCCCTTGCACCGCTTCCTTCAGGCCTTTGCCAGTCGCCGATGATGCATCGCAGTCGCTGCAGGGTGGCGCGTCTGCCAAGAATATTCCGCGAGATGCACTGCAAGCCGATTTTTTTTTCTTTTTTTCTTTTTTGCGGCGGAGACGGCGAGAGCAGTTTTCATTTAGTTTTCAGTGTCGTTTACGTTTCAAAGTATCCCCCCTTCCCCCCCCCCCCCCCCCCCCCATCCCACCGGCCCTTTCTATCGCCTCCGGCGGCTCGACAGCCTTAGCGCGCCCTTGTCTGCGCCAGCATCGAGGCCCTCCACCCCCTGTCTTTCGGTCTTTCCTCCACTGTAAACACGACCGGCGGCGGCAGCTGGTCGCGGCTATTTCGGGAAGCGAGATTCGTCGGGGAACTGCACCATCAGCCTACGAACGCCGCCGTTTTGTCTCGGTACAATCCAGCACAGTAGCCTTGATTCCGTGAAGGGTGACGTAGGGTGCGGTCACAGACTGTTAGTCCGCGGCATTCTGTTAGCGCGCCTTCATTCGCTGGTGATCGTCGGCGTCCCGCGCCTCCCGCCCATTCTTCATGCACTGCGCGATGTATATGCAACAGTGAAGCGCTGGGTGCGGCGCGATCGCGTTTCCAGAATGAAGGGTGCTGCAGACGGGGGAATGCGTCGTTGGCTGCACGCGCCTCTCCTACGGTCCCACATCTCGGCCGCGCGGCCAGCTGCCTAGCGTCATCTTGCGCCGAGCGCTCCTCTTTCTCGTTGACGCCGCCCGCCCGCTTCGTGAATCGTCGCCGCGACGTGGCCCATCTCAGCGCTGTTGAGAAAACTGTGTTCTTGCCGAGTCGCAATGCTTTCCATTGCTCCAGGTGTTCTTTGAGTCGGGTACAAGTCAAGAAAAAAAGAACGGCTCTTCCCCGTCAAACGGCGCCCTTCCAGCCAATGGCGTCTGCCGATTCTCATGAACCATGCTAGCAAGACAGTGCAGGCATTGGCAGAGGAAAGGGGATAGTACAGTTCCTGCATTGTCCCGCTAGCAGGTTCATGAGAATCGGGCGATGCCGTTGGCTGGAAGGGACGATGGGTAAGGGGTCCTTCGACGGGGAAAAGCCGCTTTTTTTTTTTCTTGACTTGCACTCGAATAAACGCGCTTCGGCTCATGTGTCCCATCGTAGATGCATAAAAAAAAAGCCTTTGGTTAATTTCTTTCTCGCTGGCTAGCGGGTTATTAAAGAAAAAAAAAACTGAAGCTTGTTATTGTTCATGCTCCACCAGCCGTGCCAGGCAGTCTTCGTATCTTATAGTGCTCAACAGCTCTGTGAGACACCTTTTGTTATGCGACAGCGTTTGAGTTGTAGTCGCATCAAAACCCCGCCAAGCTCTCAGACGAAATTCACTGATTGGTCAAGAGAGGTCGCGTGACCTTCTTTCTGACGTCATGAGAGCCTGCCCACCGTGGTACGTAACAGTCAAATTCATGATTGGTCGAGCGAGGTCACGTGACTTGTGGGGTCATCACAACCAGCCAGTTGGGTTGCGAGCAACCCAGTTTCTAGACAGCAACCTAGATAGAGAATCAAAATCAAAAATCGAAAAAAAAAAAATTTGGTGCACGCAAAGTCGGCACCGTCACAGCATAGCGGACATGTGCTAGTGCAGCTAGCAGTCTGAATATGACGATTGATAGATGTGAATAACCGAACGCAAACACACACAGAAGTTGCAAGAGAAACTGCAACAAATGTTAAGTCGAATGCTATCACCCTGGTTACGCAATACCTGCATGACTGCTGAGGTTTCGACTCAGACAAATGCTTCACTCATACAAGGTGTACTACGTATACAAAACACTCATACTGTAATTTTGGACCGCCCACACCTCAAACTTCTCTCAACCAGTCCAGGTCACAAACCCCTTCTCAAAACTGCCCTGCTCTGGCTCCCCTTCTCTGCACGCACCGGGAAGCCCTGATTAAGCGCTGTCCCGGTGTCATAACACCGGGCTTGGTACTCTTCACGGTTCGTCCCCCGGTCACACAGATTTCTGTCAGAATGTTCACTTCCCAAGGGGTGTTCCTGTACTCGTGCTCTCTCTGCTTCCGAGTGGCCGTTCATATCGAGTGCCGCACCCAACTGCTGCTGCCCAGACGGTGAGGGGGAAGGCGGAGAGCAGTTCCGGCCATGTGGCGTCGGGCGGGCTGCGTTCGTCTGGCGCGGTGCTGTGTGTGTATATGCACGGGTTGCGTGGGACGACGGCTGGGCCTTGTGCGACGTGGAAGGGTGTGCGACGTGGAAGGGGGGGGGGGTGGGGTCGCGGGCAGCGAGACGAGGCCGGGTGGAGGGGAAGGCGGCCAGGATCGCGTTACGCGCCCACTTCGGCGAGGCAGGCCTTCGTGGCCAAGGACATGTTGCGAGAGCTGAGATGCACAGCGGTGGTCTCTGCGGTCGAGATAACGAGCTTTGCTAGGACGCCGGAGAAGAAGCCGCTGCCGCGGCGAGCGACACGTCGAGGCGGCCGCCCGCGATCTCCTTTCGTCTAATTAATTGCGAGGGCCACGTCGACGACGCGGTCCTTCCTGCGCTGCGACGATGGCCACGGCTCACGCGTTGAAGTGGTTCTTTCACAGCAGCCCGGAAGAACTACTCTACTTGAGAGGAAGGCGCTTGGAAGTGCTTTGCTTGCATGGTTTTTATCACGAAATTCTTAACGATATACAGAGTCTGTCCCAAAATTTCCCGAAAGGATTTTTGCATTTTTTGTAGTCGGCTGGCGGGGAGGCGCTTCGGGCGGAGAAGCTATAGTGGGGGATCTAACCTTCGATACGAGACCAAGGGCGTCCGCAGAACTTTTTCCAGCGGGGGGCACCCGATGTCCAGGGATGGGGGAGGCGGTAGGTTTGTAGTTGTTTTCTACTAGGGCATAAATAATACGTAATTCCAGGGGGAGGGCGGGGGGGGGGGGGGGCAGCCGCCTCCCCCTTGCCCCCTTCCGGACACCCATGCATGTGCGAGACCTGTCTCAGTTGCCTGCAGGCAGCTGTTGAGGCAGGTCACGCTCCGCGCAGAGGTATGTACTGCACCTCCGCTGAGAAAAAAATGGCCCAGTTTTTGGAGCACCGTTATGCAATCAAGTTTTGTGTGAAACTGGTTAAAAACGGCGCGGAGACGCTCGAAATGCTTTGGAAAGCCTACGGTGACGAGCGATGAAACAAAGCCAAACTTTCATGTGGCACAAGAGGTTCCGGCAAGGTCGGGAGACTGTCAATGACGACAGCCGCTCGGGACGCCCGTCGACATCACAAACGGACCACTCGGTGCAAAAAGTGCGTCAAGTTTTGGACAAGGTCCGGCGATTAAGTGTTCGCGTGTTTGGAGTGTGGAATGACCAAACCAATCGTTCATCGCGTTTTAACGAATGATCTTCAAATGAGTAAAGTCTGCGCGAAAATAGCGCCAAAAGTCCTGACGAGTGAGATGAAGGAAGCGCCGTTTGTTGGAGTGCCAGGAATTGCATGAACGCCACGAAACGGACCGAGAATTTTTGAACGGAGTAATCACAGGGGACGAGACTTGGATTTTTGAGTACGATCACGAATCAAAGATTCAGAGCAGTTAGTGGCACACCACAGAGTCTTCTAATCCCCCCCCCCCCCCCCCAAAAAAAAAAAAAAAAGAAAACAAGAAGCAAATCGCGAATCAAGGCAATGCTCATTGTGTTTTTTGACAGTAAAGATGTGATTCACAGTGAATTCATGCCTCAGGGACAAACAGCCAACAAGCAGTTTTGCTCTGAAGTGCTCAAACGGTTTCGCAACAGGTTCGACGCGTCCGAAAAGAAATTCGCGGCAATGGATCTTGCCCCATGACAACATATCAAGCAACACCGCACTCATTGTCTTCGAGTTACTGGCCAAAATGGGTCCGGCAACGCTACAAAAGCCGCCGTACAGCCCGATCTGCGCCACCGGACTTCTGTTTGTTCCCAAGGATCAAAAGAACCCTGAAAGAAACTCGGCATGGTTCACTGGAGGCGTTAAAAGCTGCTGCAACAACCTCACTGAAGGACGTTCCCGTTGACGACTTTCAGTGCGCCTTCAATGATTGGGTGAAGCGTGGCAGCGGTGCATCGAAGCAGAAGTAGAATTATTATCACAACATTATCACAACGAGTGCCCGTCTTCCTGCGTGTGAAGCCTCTGTTGGCAGGAGGCAAAGTGGAGAGAAGGAAATGGGATAGGATGGAGCGAGAGGGCAGGGGTAGAGAGGGTGAGAAGTGACGGGTGGCGAGAGGGACACCGCGCTCGCCAATCGCAGCCGAGCGGTGGGGAGAGTGGAAAGGGAGTACGACGTGTCATACGGTGATTGGTGGACTGTGTCACGCAGCCCACTCGGTGGCTCTCCGTTCGAGGTTAACACTAATGCTAACGCATACTCTGCGGCACGAATCTGGTTGATCGTCTGTGAATTTTTTATCTTTAATTTCTGCAATTTCACCGCATGCACTTGATGTCACAGAAAATTGTCTGATGGCATATTGGACTCGAAATTCATTCCTCCTGGTTCCGTTGCGGTTCAAGCAGATCGAGGTAACTCTAAATGCGTAGGCGTTGCTTTGTGTTTTTCGGTCACATCTCAAGTTTCAGCACTGTTGCCATCACCGGATGCAGTCAGGCTGGCGTAAACTTTATCTGAATAACGCACATAACATGATTGGCGTCTCAGCCGTCCACCTAGTTCCTCTGAAGAAGGCATTCAGGCTCTTAGTCGGTGTACTATATTAACAAGCAGCGACTCAATGCGTGTAACCTTATCTGCGTAGGCGGTTGCAGTTTTCCGGAATCCAATGGCCTTCGTTAACACTTGAAAAATAAAGTTTCGCAAAGAAAAGCTACATCTGAATGATACAATCAAAATGCAAAAAAGTAATACTTTCCAATAGTGGTTAAGTATACTTTGAGGGAGTTTTAAAATCTACCATGTAATAAATCATTTAATAGTGTATAAAACATTTACCGGCATATATTTTACGTAGTAAATAAATACTGCGCAAACTTCAAGAAAGCTAGCACAGAGCCACAATAACTTTGGATGAGCGTAACGGGAGACTACGGCTAGCGCTTCTGTTTGCAGCACTGGGACTGATAGCCGGAAAATTATCATAATACACCACGCAAAAGAAAGTACTCGCATTCGCAATGAGTCTGCTTGCATAATTTAACCTTGATATTTGTGAAAAATTGTCTGGGACCGTTGTTAGACAAACTGTGTCCCGTGCGCATCAAAGGGTGTACTTTACCCTTGCTGGATGAGAGGTCGTGCAGGCTTCCATCACCAATAAAGACAGTGCTTACACTTCAGAACGCGACCGCAATTGCTGAAAAATAAAATATAAAGGAAATAACATCGAGCTCGTAAGCTGGGGCATGGTGAGATTGTGTTGTATGCCGTAAGGCATGTAGCTGTACGTACGAATGACAACGAGTTGAGCGAGTAGACGCTGCCCGTACTTCATTTGTTATGAAGGCGACAGTGGGAACACTCTGGTGACGGCTACAGCATACAAGGCGACTGTCCTTAATTTAGTATCTGTGAAAGCTCGCTTAAAGCCGAGAAGAAAAACTGCATGCCATTTGATTGCTTCAAATCTGGATAGCAATATCACGGCTATGGTCGACCACCAGTTGTTTTTGATAGCGTGATAGGTTCTGCGAAGGAGGCACTAGTTCTACTGATCTGGCGGTACAATGCCTAGTCTTGCTTCGCTTCACAACTAACGTGTTGCCATTTATCCCTTGCACCCGCAGCACCCCGAGTGGTGACCGCTCCAGAGAACACACGCAACCGGACGGGCGGTCGAGCCGCCATGACCTGCGAGGTGTCTGGATTCCCGGTGCCCACCATCGAGTGGCGCGTCGACCGCGGAGACGGACCGCTCAAGTCACTGCCCAGTGAGTTCATTACAATTGCGGACACGTGCCGCAGGGAACGCTGCGGCAATAGCTTTTCGCGGACACGCGGCTGCCGTCACCGTGCTGCTGGCCAAAGCATGCACTGTTCTCTGACATAACGGCGATGCTGCAGTGATTCGGTGCTTTGAAAGCGCGGTGTAGCTCCCTTTTCATCCGACAGTGATGGAAGCTTGCCCTTACAGCCGATTGTGCAGTGCCAGCTATGAAACATGAAGAAAATAAAGATGGTCTGTGTCATGTACACGACCACGACGCTGGTGCAGAAGAGTTCCACAAGTAGTGAGACGTGCCTTCCTTGCGGGACCCTGCCCGAGAGTGGCCAACCAGTTCGGTGGAGGATGGTACTATAGCATTATTAATATATCACACTGTCCCCATAGGCTATAGTATACGTGCACAACCTGCCACGGAGATTTAGCGCCTGTTCTGCTAGTGAGCATGAGGTCGCAAGTAAGATACACTGCCGCGGTGCCTGCATATCTCCATGGAAGCTGAACCGGACAAACAAAACATTGAAAAGGTCAGGGCGGCTCTCAGGTCGATACACGAGCTGAGGTGCGCCGATGCGTGGGACCCCGCGGGCGCAGACAGCGCGAAACTGGGGGAGTTCGTAACTAACAACCAGCGCTGTATTAACGAATACCCTGGTTGCCTTGAGCCAGGAGTGGTCGCAGGAGCTTTTGAATATGCCGGTTTACACTTCTGTGAGTCTTTCCGGCAGCTCGTGTGCTTTTAACTTGTCCGTCAAAAAGTGACAGCATACATGAATCTTTTCCGTGCGGGACCACATAACCGCTACATCCACAGCATTTTTCTTGACGGGGCAGTGGCACTGGCCCTCCACGCACAAGTCATGCCAGTATGTGTATCCATGAGAAAGGTTAGGTTTGTTTAGGTTTGTTATCAGAGTCCTCATTCTGGCATATATATCCTGACCCCTAAGAAAGGAAAATACTCGTCATCGTTGACAGGCTCGGTAATCTGTTTTTTATATGTAGTGTCGATGCACTGGTATGCCTAGCCACGGCATTTGTTTTTTCAAAAGTGAACGTGACAGTCTGTCAGGAGATCTTCAGTTGGCAGGGCCATAATGTGGTACAAAGAGCTCCGGTACGACCGCCGTCATAGGCGTGGCCGTCATTCCTTGCTCAAGAAGCTGACCACTAATGCACCACGACCAGAGAGGAGTGAAGAGCGCACAGACAGGACGCAAAAAAGGGGGCTTACAGAACGAAGGCTGCTAGTGTACCCTTTCGTACTTGTTCGCGTGTTGTTCCTTCGTTCCCAAAACGATGTGATCAACCGCCACCGCCCAGCCAACCTCCTACCCGGTCACCTAGTTGGCCACGGCGCTCGCCAACTTCAGAGCTGCAGAGCAGGCGAGAGTGATTGCCGGACGGGTCAAAGCAGTATAATATACTTTTTGCTTGTGTAAATGAGTGTCCCGACACCTACTGCCTGTCGCCTTCTACTCACACGCCCCCACAAATTGTTGAACACGCACTCCTTCCGCACCCGGAACCTCCGTGTTCAAGCTCGAGGCTCCCCCAAGATGCCCTCATCATGACAGTATGCACAACCCGCACATCTACTGGAACTGTTTCTCCGACCCTCGTTCCTGTCTGCTGGAGTGGCTGTCTTCCCCACCCCCCTCTATTCCACCTCTCATCCATTAGAGTGAATTTTTCTTTTCAGCGCTTTGGTTACCTGCTGGGTAGTTTGAGCTGAGGGGTGCAAACACCCCGCCTGATCCACCGAAATTATCCTTGACGAAGTATGCCCTGGACAGGGGGGCTTGATTCTTTGTAATGAAGCACTGTCCCTCTCGCTCTCTTCCGCAGCGGACAGCTCCCGCATCAACGTGCAGAGCCGCGGCGGTCCGGACAGCTTCGAGGTGACCAGCTGGCTCCAGCTGCTCGACCTGCGGCCCGAGGACACGGCCACCTACTGGTGCGTGGGCGCCAACGAGAACGGAGAGGCCTCGGCCGCCGCCAAGCTCAACGTGCTGCCCTAGGCCGCCTCTCGTCCTTGTTGTTGACTCCTCCTCCTTGTTGTTGAACGCCATCCACACTTGCATTACACAAGCGCGTCGTCGTCTCGTTTAATGTGTTCGTTCTCTTCGTTTTATATTCTTTTTTATTTCGTCGTCTTCATACGTGCTATTGGTACTTTCATTCTTTTTTTTTTTTACAAGGATCGTTCGTGTAAATCGCTTCAACGGCAGCTGATCGCGGCTCCGATATCCCGCAGAGCACAGATCAAAGCTCATTACATTGTTTTCTGTAGCATTCGCCTCTGTGCCTAAACGAGCGCGTCAAGCGCTCGCTGTTGCAACTCGCGGACAGAACCGTCGATCAGGCGTCCTGCTTCTAACACAGAAGCCTATTTTGCACTCTTTGAACGGCCTGAGGTTGTAAAAAGAGATGAACTAAAGAAAACCATGCAGGACTATCAAAACACTTGCTTCTATATCATGAATGTGTTTAGTAACAATGTGCTCTACGCGTCCTTGCGGAAGCCATTAATACTGGGACCGAATAGTGTTGAAAAAAGAGTCAAAGCACTGGACCAAAAGCAAGAAAAAGAATATGATGAGCATGCCTGCGTATCTGTCGACGAGCAATTCTAACGCTAAGGCGCCGTTTTACCCACAACCATAACTGCATTTATCAGCGCCAGCGACGACGGTAACAAAAACGTCGCGGCTGAGATTCTAGTCGCGTGCCACTTGACACTGCCAGCGTGCCTCGCACTATTTCTGCGGGGACGAGGAGGGCGCTACACACGTAGTCTTCTCGAGTCTTCGGTAGATGGCGTACAAACTCAGCGCGTGCTCTTGTGCCAACACAGTGGAGTTTCACTGTTGTCGCGTGCCTTTCCACACCTGAGTGCTGCCATTTTGTTTGTTTTTGTTTGTTGAAATTGGTGGTCGCTTGCGCGGTGTACTTTCGCTTTGTTTTCGAAAAAAATGCTGCAATAAAATGACGTTTACTAACTTGTCACGTCCATTTCTGTGCGCGACCGAAGAACAGTCAGTGCTCACCGAAGATAACGTGACGTCATTGCCATGAGCACTCAAAGAGCTCGAAATTTTAAAGGGAACCTTCAACTTTGCGCCCTTGGCGAATAAACCCCTTCACCGGATAAAGCACAGGTACGAGCTACATGAAAGGGAAAATGTTTTGTAGCGATAGCTACACTACGTCAGCCGCTTCGCGAGGTCAGCGTGACTGCGCGCTGAGCCATGGCACCGCCGCTCCGCCAGCTGTGAGCATGCGCGGAGTGACGTCTAGCGTGCAGCTGGTCTGCGCTCCGCGCGACTACATTACGCTAGCATTTCGAGCCTTCAACATGGCGGCGCCATGGCTGGCCACGTGGTTGGTCACGTGGTGCGCAGCAGATGCCGGCGGCGCGGCGCGCCAGCGAAACCAAGTGGGGGAGGAGTGAAGAGGGGTGGAGAGAGTGAATCCACGTCCAGGGACGAAGATGAAGGGACGACCAGCGAAACACGGAGTGGCGAAAGACTGACTTTCCAATTCGACTGAGCGAGTTTCACACGGCCAGCTGTAGCTATCGCGTCACTCCAGGTTTAACCAGAGCTAAACCACAGCCATATTTTTAAAATTAGGAAACAAATTTATTTTTCCCGAAATTTTTGAAGCATTACAGCAATCATGGCTGTCGTGGAAAACCACTTAAACAAAAGGTGTTTTTATAAGGTTTAGCATGCTTTCTTCAAATCACTTTTCATCCAAATGAGGTGGAGGGGACGGGCGGAAGACGGCCGTCGCCTCTCCAGTATTTCTTTAGGGCCATAGTTCCCCTAATACGTTTGAAGTCGCTGCAACACGTATTATGAGCAGGGTCACGACAATGCGCAGACGTTGGCACCGTGAAGTTACCCATGCGCTACGCTCTGGTGGCCAAGCCCATACATAATTAACTGACGCCGGTGGGAGGGTTAATAAAGAAATTTGGGCTATTCTGGGCTTGTAGGTATAGCTGTTACTCTTTAACTAGTGCGAAAACCCTCAACTGACCAGGGGCGGACTTATGGTGACTCGTACAGGGGCGGTGACATTTGAACCCAGTATTGTTAGGAGTTTTTTCTTTGAAAAAATTGGGTTCAGCATGGTTTTGTTGCGTAAAATTTCTCGTTGGAAGGGGAGGGGGCCACCGCTTCCCCTGAAAATTCGCCCTGCAACAGACAGCGATATAGTGACCACTGTTCCTTCTCGAGAAGGAACACGGGTCACTGTAGCGCTGCGTCCTGCTGGTTCCTTCTGGCTGTCGCGTTTTTTTTTTTTTGCACTAGGGAGGCTGAAATTGGCGATCGAAGCCTGACACCTGGCGTTTGTGCCTAGAGGGGATGGGCAGTGGGCGTCCCTCCCAGTATGATTTCTGTGGTGGCGCGCCTCCGACAGCGAACCCACCACGGTGATCGTCCTTCGAAAGCAGTCTGAAGATGGAGGACAGACGGCAGGCCAACTGTATCAGCGCGTGTTCGTTTCTCCCATTGCTCAACTTCTTGGAGGGCGTAACGGCGTGCCTTCCCGGCCGGAGAGCGACCAGAATGAAAATGCACGGCAAAAGCGGGCCCGTTTTTCACATTAACCTGCGTGCAACTGGAGGTACTCGACCAGGAGAAGAACGGAAGACATTCGGCCGGTTGGGTCGGACAGGCCAGCTGGAGGAGGCTGCGCGGTGGCTAGCAGGTTTCCTGCTTGTTGCCAGCTCTGACCTATTTCAGTATGGCGATGGGCAGAAACCTTGCTGGTGCGAGCCTTGATCTGTAAGTGGCTTTACGTGACTCTCTAACTCTTAGATAGTTTTGCTTTCTACTATTGCTCCTTTCATTCGCACAGACCGCAGTAAAAAAAAAGAGCAGGAAGGGACAGTTAAGCTCCGCCTTAGTAGTAGTAGTAGAAGACGTTTATTCGGCCAAAATTTACAGGCCGAGCATATCGACCGCCTGGGCGACCAGAAGTCGCTGTTCTTCCTCCCCTTCAGCGCCAAGCCAGTCGAGCCAGGTGGTGATGGATAAAGAAGGTGGGGGGTATGAACCCGACTGCTGAGCAGCCGGGCAATAGAAGAGGCAATGGGCAAGGTCCGCATAGATACAGGGGCAGTTGGGACAGGAAGGGTCCGATCGATAGCGATATAGAAAGAGGCGAGACGGGGCGATGATTGCATTCATTTGAACGTGCCGAAAAAGGCGAGCCTCCGGCACTGTGAGTGATGGATGAGGGGGAGGGTAAAGGCGTTTGTCGAGGCGGAGCTCGAGGTAGACCTCTTTTATGGTGCGGCGAAGGGTGAGTCTCCAAACGTCCTCCGAGGGCTTGGGCCAGGGGATCAACGGTGCCCGGAAAAGTGTCACGGGCGAGCTGATGAGCCAGCTCATTGCCGTCAATCCCTGAATGCCCAGGGACCCAGCGGAGGAAAACGATGGAAGGCTGCAAAGCGTAGACCGCTCGTTCGACCTCCTGTTGAAGAGAAGGGGTTAGGGTGCGTTTCTGTATGTGGTGTATAGCGGCTTGTGAGTCTGAATAGACTGTGTACTCTTGAAGAGAGGGAAGGAGGGCAAATGACTGGAGGGCATGCGCAATGGCGAGGACCTCGAGGGACAATGCATCCGGAGGGCGTAGAAACGGCCCGCTGGTGTGAGTTTCAGGAGCGGGGAGGTGGGGGTGGTACAGGGCGTAGCCGCAGGAACCTCGAGGAGCCACGAAGGAGGCATCCGTGTAAGCTACACCCTGGGTATCAAAGAGAGGGGAATGGTGCTGTGCGGCCGCATGACGACGGCCGGCGTGCAGAACGGGGGACATGTTGGACGGAAGGGGGAGGATCCGAAGATTGGGAGCCGGGGTGGGAATAGGAGAGGTAAACGGGGCGCAGGGAATGGGCGAGATACCCGCTTGAGTCAACAACCACTGACCCTGTGATGGGTAAGGGAAAGCCGGGCAAGCTGCGAGTCACGATGGATACTGAGAAGAGAACGAAGAGGATGGAAGAGGCCTGTGGCAAAGAGCTTAGTGGTAGAGGTAGTGATAGGGAGGTTGAGAGCTGCCTTGTAGAGGTCCACAAGGGCAGTCTCGAGAGCGTTAAGTTGAGTCTGAGTGAAGGAAGCGTAGGGTGCAAAGTACAAGACCTTGCTGAGGGCCAGCGCGTGGGCAACTCGGCACGCGTGAGCCTCGTGGAGACCTGAGCGTTGAGTGACCACGCGCCGCAGGAGGTGAGTTACCGAGTGGCAGGTGGTGACAGCGCGGCGGAAGGCTTGCACATTCTTGGCCGCATGCAAAGGGAAGCCAAGAACTCTGCACTGTGTGACGACAGGAATGGGAGAGCCAGAAAGGTGGAGAGAGACGAAGTGGTTGTGTGAGCGCTGGTAGGAGGAATGGTTGAGAAGGAGAAGCTCGGATTTCTCAGGAGCAGGAGAGAGGCCAGCGGTGGTGAGAAAGGAGTCGATGAGATCTAGGCCACGTTGCAGGGTGTCCTGTACGTGACCGGGAGAGCCAGACGAACACCAGAGAGTGATGTCATCGGCGTAAAATATATGATGCAGGTCGGGAATTTCAGCTAGCTGGGAGGCGAGAGGGGCCATAGCAAGATTGAAAAGGGTAGGAGAGAGAACAGCACCTTGAGGAGTGCCTCGGGTGAAGTTGTGGGGGTCGGACAGATAGGTGTCGACTCGAAAGCGAGCGACACGTTTAGAGAGGAATGAGCGGATATAACAGTACATGCGGGAGCCACAGTCTAGGGAGGAGAGTTGAGAAAGGATGTGGTCGTGGCAAACACCGTCGAAGGCCTTGCGAACATCGACGGTCACAAGTGCGTGAATTTGAGTGGGGGTAGGTGACAGAAACGTGTGCTGGAGAACTAGAAACATGTCCTGTGCACAGACGTGGCGTCGGAAGCCGATGAGAGAATGAGGGAAGAACTCCCTCGTCTCGAGAAAATTAGAGAGGTGAGTCAGGGCCATTCGCTCAAGGGTCTTACCAACACATGATGTCAGGGAGATTGGGCGGAGGTTAGAGAGAGAGGGAGGCTTGCCCGGCTTTGGAATCATAGAAATGAGGGAGGAGGTCCAGGAGCTGGGCAGGCAGCCGCTGTCCCATGCATCATTGTAGGTGTTAAGGAGGAATTCTTTGGCGCAGTCAGGAAGGTTGCGAAGTGTGGTGTATGTAATGGCATCCTCACCGGGAGCCGAGCGTGTAGCATTAGCAGCCAGAGCCGAATCGAGCTCCCGGAGAGTGTAGGATTGGTCCAGATCGGGGTTAGGTCCACCGCAGTACACCGGGTAGGAGGGTGCCAGAGGGGGCGGGAGATAGAGAGAGGCGAGCTGATCAAAAACATCGGAGGGAGTTCCTTGAGTGAGGGCTTTAGCTAGAGTGGGAGCAAGGGCAGGCTTAGTGCCAAGGAGGGATTTGAACAGAGACCATGTGGATCGCGAGTGCAATGCAGAGTCAAGACGGTCACAAAGAGCACTCCAACGAGAGTGCTCGAGTGAGGCGCAGTGGGCGACGATCTCGGCCCGCAGAGCAGTGATCCGGGAAGAAAGTTGGGCATTGTGGGGTTGGCAGCGGAAGGAGCGTTGAAGACGTTTACGGCGACGCCATAAACGGAGTAGGTGAGGATCTGGGTCTGGGACTGGGTGACAAGAGCGAACACGACGGCTACTGGACGTGAGCGCTGCAGTGATGCGCGACGTCCAGTCGTCGTAGGATTGAAAGGAGTCAGAGGAGAGATTAGCGCGGAAGGCGTGCCAGTCAGTATGAGTGACCGGATGACTTCGAGGGATGTGGGAAAGAGAGGTGGAAATGTGGACAAGATAGTGGTCAGTGAGAAGAGTTTCGGCTGTCACTTGCCAGTGAAATGAAAGTGAACCCCGAGAGAAAGTGAGATCGGGTGTCGTGGGACGCTGTGAGGCAGTGCCCGCTCGAGTAGGGGAGCCAGGAGTATTGAGAAGGGTGAGGTGGCGTTCCTGGGCCAGACAGTGGAGGAGGCGGCCGGGTTTGAGGGTTTGAGGGTAGCCCCAGAGTGTGTGAGGGGCATTAAAGTCACCACCAAAGAGGAGATGGGAGTTAGAAGGAAGAGAGTGAAGGAACTTGCCCAGGGCGGAAAATAAAGAGGAGGTAACAGGGGGGTTGTAGAAAGACAAAAGGGCGAGTGAGACGCGGGAAGAAGGGTGGTAATAGACCACACCAAATAAATATTTAAGAAGGACGGAGGGGATATCAAGTGGCTCCACGAGCACGTCGCTACGTACATAAATAGACGCAAGTGGTGTGGCCGCAGCGGCATGGTAGGCGCGGTAGCCTGGGACAGTGCGGGCCGTCCGGGTCTCCTGGAGAAGGAGAAAATGGGGCAGGGAGGGGCGGGCGAGTAGATACTGGTGGAGGGGGGTCTTATTATGGCACAGATTTCGGCAGTTCCACTGCACAATCTCGAGGTCCTCGCCAAAAGCCATTATGATAGTGTAGAGGTAGAACTTCGTGAGGGTACGCGCTCCTTCTTTTTGGCCGGGGGCAGTGACTCATGCAGGGATTGGAGCGTAGAAGTGGATTCTAATTGTTTGGATTGTGCTTGGAGGGTGGTAAGAATCTGCAGAACCGATGTCTCTAGCTGAACCAAGCGAGTGTGGTGTGCCTGTGTGGTGGTTTCGAGAAGATCAGCCAAAGGGGCGACCTGGGCGGTGGAGGAAGGAGTGGTGAGTGTGGCAAGGTGCTCATTTAGCTTGGTAAGCTGGGAGGTAAGAGAGGAGGTGGTTGTCTGGAGGGTTTGGGTCAAGGCGTGGATCTGTTGTTGTAGGTCGTGGGAAATTCGCTGTTGCTCTCGCTGCTGGCGTTCCAGCATAGCGAGCCGTAGGTCGAAGGAGCGGCTCTCGTCAGTCAGGGATGGAGAGGGCGGTGCAGTGGAAGAGACGCTGGAAAGGGACGCTGGAACCGAGGAGCCTTTAACTTTGGCGGCGTAGGAGCCTGGTGGTGACGTGACCGGAGCTGACGGAGGTTCATGATTAGAGGAGGAGGAGGGGGTGGGTTGCGTGGCCCGGCGCAAAGCTAGGCGTCGTAGGTACGCAGCTTTGGCACACTCGCGTTGTTTACCGAGGAGAAAGGGGCAAGTGGGGTCGAGGGAGGAGTGGGTGTTTACCTGGCAATGAACGCACCAGGGCTGGGCACATACATGAGCGGAAGGGTCGGCGGGTAGAGGAGCAGCACAGCGACGGCACTTTGCCGGAACGCTGTGCTGTGGACACTGGTGGGCGCGGTGTCCAAGAGCGAGACAACGGGTGCAGGTGGGAGGCTTAGGCTTATGGGGACGGCACCGGAAGGCAACGCGTTTGAAATACACAAAGTGGGGGATTACGGTTCCAGCGAAAGTTATGAGCACCCACTGAGTGGTGCCCATCATACGAGCAGCAAGAATATCGGTTTTGAATGATTCGATATCATGCATGAGGTCATCAGGGGTGAAGTGGCCACCGACGTTATGGATGACGCCGAGGCATGAGATGGGAGGATTAGGGGCATATGTTTTAATGGTGATAGGCTTACCGTGAAGCTGAAGATGCGTGATAGAAAGCAGGAGGTGGGCGGTGAGAGGGGAATGAGTTTTTAAAAAGACGAGGCTTTGGGCTGGCTTGGCCTGAAGGGTAATGTAATCTCCGCACTGCTCTCGGAGGACAGTTGTGCAGCGGAGACGACTGCGGCGAGGACGTCGTAGAGCGGTATCTTGGGGTTGAGGGTGCCAGGGGGAAGCTGGATGCCAACTGTGATGAGCTCGGTGCGGGGCCGGGTGGCGGAGGCAGGCTTACGGCAGGCACCGATGGTGGTCCAGCCGACCTCAGGGGCCGGAATGAGATGGCCGTCGACCGGGGACGCCGTAAGGTCCAACGTTACTAGAACCTACTCAGTTTCGCAGCTCCCCATACCGCCCAGCGGAGGAGAGTGTCCCAAGCGGCGGTCACGAGAACTAACGGCGCTGCAGTCGAGTCTTGCTCCCTGCCGGGCGCGTCGTCTGCTACGCGCAGCGCGGAAGCGTGGAGCGGCCGGCAGATATGAGGTTTTGGCGAGCTGCATTCGCGCTCTACATCGCTGCAGTAAAATAATACTTCCATTACGGCAGCTTTTGCTTCGAAGCTGCGTGTTATCTTGGAGAAAACGTTTGTGTGATGCGAAATTAGGCTGTTAATATTGTGAAAAAATTGCAAAAACGCTTAAATGACTGTCCGTGGAGTCATCGTTGGGATACCCGCTATTGCATCCCGGTGCAAAGCAGGTCAGCATGAAGAGGCCCGATGTCACAAAATACTAAAACAAAATTCAGGGGCCACTTGATCTAAAGTGCGCGAGGCGAAAGCCTTTCCACGCAACTTTGGCCACACGGCCGTTGGCACACACGAGGTGGCTATGGGGCGACTTGGTTTGACTAGCCATGACGAATTGGGTCGAGACTAATTAGTCATCCCCCATGAATAACTAGTCATGATTGATTAATTACGAACTAGTTATGTCCGGTTAATGACTGGCTAGTCATGACAAAACAGTCATGACTAACCAGTCAACTAATGGCTGTTTAATGACTAACTTGTCATGACTGCTTAATAACTAACCAGTCATGGCAATTAGTAATCGGCCATGGTTAGTCATGATTAATCTGTCATGACTAACCATGACTAATGGCTAACCAGTCATGACTAGCCATGACTGGTTAATTACTAACTAGTCATGACTAACCATTAATGACTATATGGGTCATGACTTGATCCATGACTTACTAGCCATGATTGGTTATTAACTAGTCATGATTGCTTATTGACTAACTAGTCATGTCTTGTTAATGACTAGCTAGTCACGACTAACCAGCGATGACAAACCAGTCATGACTAACCAGTCATAACTAGTCATGACTGGTTAATGACTAATTAGTCATAATTGCTTAATGACTAACCAGTCATGACTAATCAGTCATTAGTCATGGTTAGTCATTGCTAACCATGACTAATGACAACAAGTCATGACTGCTTAATGACTAACTAGTCATGACTAACCAATCATGACTAATTGGGTCATGACTTGACCCATGACTTTCTAGTCATGATTGGTTATTAACTAGTCATGACTAGTTGGTCAATGACTAGCTAGTCATAACTAGCTAGTCATGACCAACTAGTCATGATTGGTTAATGACGAACTAGTCATGTCTGGCTAATGACTAGCTAGTCATGACCAACAGTTCTAGTAACGTTGGTCATGACAAAACAGCCATGACTAACCAGTCATGACTGGTTTGTCATTGCTGGTTAGTCATGACTAGCTAGTCATTAACCAGACATGACTAGTTAGTCAATAAGCAATCATGACTAGTTAGTCAATAACCAATCATGACTAGGAAGTCATGGGTCAAGTCATGACCCAAATAGTCATTAATGGTTAGTCATGACTAGTTAGTAATTAACCAGCCATGGCTAGTGTTACAGACGAGGTAGCAGCATCCACCAGTTTGTTAAATACGAGGTAGCATGGCCGCCGCGGTGGCTCAGTGGTTATGGTGCTCGGCTGCTGACCCGAAAGACGCGGGTTCGATCCCGGCCGCGGCGGCTGGAATTTCTTTGGAGGAGAAATTCTAGAGGCCCGTGTACTGTGTGATGTCAGTGCACGTTAAAGAACCCCAGGTGGTCGAAATTTCCGGAGCCCTCCACTACGGCGTCTCTCATAGCCTTAGTCGCTTTGGGACGTTAAACCCCATAAACCAAACCAAACCAAACCAAACGAGGTAGCATGGTCGTGTGCCGGAGAGGGAATGAGGGACGTCTGAGACGAGGCTGCTGGAAAAAGACAATGAAAGAGGACTTTATACAGCAATTTTCATATTTACAAGTGAGCTGCAGGAACGCTGCATCACGACAGCTCATCAGGAGATCATTCAAAGACAAAGAGCTCCTCGGCCGTGCCGCTGCAGAGGTTTTAAAGAGTTCCCTTCCCTAGGGTCCCTAGATGGGGGCCGGTCCTGCAGGGGAAGGAAGTCCTCACTGGCACCAATCACAGACACACACGCACTCACTCACTCCTGAGAGATCACGCCGTCGTCACGCGCTGGGAGAGGGGGAACGATGCCATCCACGTAGCGCAGACGCCGGAATGTCCATGAGCGGCGTTCGCGCGCATTTCGAACGCGCGTTCACACTTGGTGTACGGGAAACGCTCGCTCAACCGGGCAGACGGACGCGCCTTCCGTGGCAATCCAGGCGCTCACCCAACGCGCGTCTCGGGGTTTTTCGGCGTTTCGCTGCTGCCATGCCGTTGTCTTCCCCACGACGAAGGCGAGACGTAACACTAGTCATGACTGGTTAGCCATTAGTCATGGTTAGTCATGACAGATTAATCATGACTAACCATGACCTATTACTAATTGTCATGACTGGTTAGTTATTAAGCAGTCATGACAAGTTAGTCATTAACCAGCCATTAGTAGTTGACTGGTTAGTCATGACTGGTTTGTCATGACTAGCCAGTCATTAACCGGACATGACTAGTTCGTAATTAATCAATCATGACTAGTTATAACCAGTCATAACTAGTCGACTGCTTAATGACTAACCAGTCATGACCAATGCGTCATTAGTCATGGCTAACCAGTCATGACTAATGACTAACCAGTCATGACTAGTATGACTGGTTAATGAATAACTAGTCAATCATGACTAACAGGTCATGAGTGATTAATGACTGACCAGTCATGACTGGATAGTTAGTCATTAACCAATCATGACTAACTAGTCATGAGTTAATGGCTAGTTTAAATGCCAAAGGCCCTGCCGACACATCTGCCGACACGGCTGCTAACGACAGTATGAGGCATTAAAGGCTTTCGTCTTAAAATTAACCGAGAAGCAGACGACACAAAACGGCTTTCGCGAGCGCTCTCTTTAAAAAGGGCGCAACAGGGCCAGCGAGCAGCACCGAGCGGCGACGAGGGAGCAAGACTCGATCGCAGCGCCACTAGTTCGCGCGACCGCCACTTGGGACAGCTCTCCGGGCAGAGCTGTGAAACTGTTTGTTCTAGTAACGTTGGTAAGGTCCATGTCTGCTGTGTCGTCAGCCTGAGCCGCAATCTGCGACGCAGGTACCAAGGTGCTGGACTTGCTGTCAGCGGGAAGTGTGGTCCGAGTAGGTGCGGCGGCACTGGCGGCGGCGACGAACGCAGTCGACTCGATGCGTCTGTGGGCCCGAAGCTCTTGGCTTCCCTTAATGCGTGGAGTTGGCCAGCAGTGGACGCCGCGGCGGTGACGAACGCTGCCGGCTGCGTTGCGGCTGTCGATTCGGAGCTCCCAGCGTCGGTGAACGCGACGGGAATGGGCGCGGTGGTGTGGCCGGTGTTGAACGCAGCCGGTTGAGACATGGCTGTAAGCGTGGTTGGAGTAGGCCCCGCGGCGGCCGCGTCGGAAGAAGTTGACAGCGGCGAGGTATGGGTGGGTCTCGGCTTCAGGGGCTTGTTGAGACGCTGCATGCCAGAGGTGCAGGCGCGGCGCGTTAGGGTTAGTGAGGCTCCGCGCCGCAGCAGATTTTTAGAGGCGCTTGGAGCGCCAGCTCGACAGCGGGCCGTGATGCGAATGGTGTCCTCGTGGTGCGGATGTCTTCCTGACGCGATGGAGTGTAAATCCAAGGGCGGGCAAGGCCCTGGACCAGGCCAGGGGCAGGTGAAAAACGGAGCACGATAGTCAGCCAGCTAACCAGGGCGGCGCCACCTAGCGGATCTCTCCGCCTTATGGTTAAGACGCGATAGCGTTAATGGGCGAAAGCCCATATATGCGAACTTGGTCATTCTCAACTTCACATTCTCATGCCCGAGGGAGTTCTCATGCCCCTCCTGGCGCAGTGGTGCACCGGTTAAGCGATGCGCCACTGCCCTGCGATGATGATGATGATGAAAAGCCTTTATTTAATAAAAGAGGTGAGGCTTTCTTAAAGAGCCCCGCAATGGGTGGAGTCCCTATTCCGGGACCCCATTGGTCGAAGCCGCCAGCTTAGCCCTCTTGACCAAAGCCTTTTGGGCCTGAAGGTCCGAGCAGCCAAGCAGGGCCGCCTCCCATTCCTCTCTGGTAGGGTTGGGGTGGGGGGAGAGAGCTGAGTTGCGCTGGCAAGCCCAAACCATGTGGTAGGTGTCAGCCACCTCGCCACAGTGTTTGCACCTGCCAGTGAACGCGGGATCGAAATGTTTTAATACTGCCGGGCACAGCATTGTATTAGTGAATAGTCTAAGTAGAACGCGTTCGTTTGCTTTCCCCAGTCCCTTTGCAGGGGCCGGGTACACGCGGTGCCTATCCTTATAATAAGATGTTATGTCTTTGAACGAGAGTAAAGAGCCACCTTCAGGTTTCAGGTGCTCAGGAGCCAATGGGAACGCCCGGTGAATGAGTGCTCGGGCCGCCGCGTCTGCAGCTTCGTTTCCTGCTAGGCCCTGATGGCCCGGAGTCCAAACTATGCAGCGGGGAGTAGGATCGGTGTCTCGGCTGCAGTTCCTTAATATTCGTTCAGCTAGTGGAGTTATCCAGCCAGTCTCATAATTTTTACACGCCGAACGCGAATCAGTTATGATGTGTTTTAATTTGGTATCAGAAGCAGCTAGGGCGATAGCAACCTCTTCAGCTTGTGTTGTGCCTGGGGCTTGAAAGGACAGACCATCCACCTGTATTTCTTGATGTATGACCGCGGCAGTGTACCACCCCCCGTGGGTCGGCCCGGCTACATCTACGTAGTAGACACCTTGCTTGTTGCCATAGTGGCGCGCTAAGGCTTCCGCCCTAGCCTGGCGACGACCACTATGGTCTTCCTTATCCATCTTAGTGGGGAGGGGTCGAACTCTGACGGCGCGTCTCCAGAGTTCGGGCACTCGGACCCGCTCCTGAATGTGGAAATCGTGTTGGATGTGAAGCCGGGCTAGCAAGTCCCGACCCGACTTCGTTTGGGCTAGCCTCGTGTATTGATTTGTGAGATGGGCTTCCTTGAGCTCCTGAAAGGTGTTCACCACTCCCAATGCAAGAAGTCTCGCATTGGAGGTGGAGACAGGAAGGTCAAGTGCCCTCTTCATCATTTTACGGAGTATTACCTCAACTTTGTCTTCGTCGTGCTTCCGCAAGTGTAGATAAGGGACCGAATAGAGAATTCGGCTGATAACGAAAGCATGGGCCAGCCGAACTGCATCCTTGCTTCGCAAACCCCCCCTCTTATTGGAGACGCGACGGACCATACGGCCCACCTGGTCTCCAATTTTGCGGAGCTTGTGCAATGTTGTGTCTACTCTTCTTTGGCTATTGATGAAGAGTCCGAGTATTCGAATTTCTTTGGCCTCATGTATGGGGCCACTTGTTAAGGAGAGATGTATTTTGGTATTGTCCTTAGGTGATGCCCTAAGGTGTACAAATTCAGATTTGCTGGGTGCGTATTGGAGACCACAGTGCCCTGCGTAGCGATCCACTACGTGAGCGGCTGTTTGCAGGCATTCCTCCATGCGCCCTAAGTTTCCCTCTGTGGCCCAGATCGTGATATCATCGGCATACAGCGCATGCCGTATGCCGTCAATACCCTGCAACTGGTCCGGGAGATGGAGCATCGCCAAATTAAAGAGTAGGGGGGATAGCACCGCGCCTTGTGGTGTCCCCCGCGTACCCATTTGATACGGACCGTATTCTACCTCTTGGATTTTGATTAATGCTGTTCGATGGGTGAGAAAGTCTTTGATATAGTTGAAAGTGTTGCGGCCACAGTGGGTTTCACTGAGGTGTGTCAGTATGACGCTGTGTTTGATATTGTCGAAGGCTCCTTTCAAGTCTAAGGCAAGGACGACCTTGTCATTATGTGGATGTTCAACTGGTTGTATTATGTCTCTGTTGAGTTGGAGGAGTATGTCCTGTGCCGACTTATGTGGGCGAAAGCCGAACATAGTGTCTGGAAACGTATTCCGTTGTTCCAAGTATTCGGAGAGCCTATCCCGCACCATTGTCTCCATTAACTTGCCCACACACGAGGTGAGCGAGATAGGCTTCAAGTTGTCTGTGTTGATTTCCTTTCCCGCCTTGGGGATGAAGGTTACTAGAGATGTTTTCCAGTCTAGAGGGAGCGGGGTTTCGCCCTTCCATATAGTGTTGATGTATTCCAGAAGGGCCTCATACGCCTGGTCGGGGAGATTGGCCAGAAGCTTGACTGTGACCTTGTCCCGTCCAGGCGCAGTGCCCCTTCTCATTTTAGCCAGGGCTGCCTTGAGGTGAAAGAGTTGGAACGGTTCGTCTAACTCAGGATTATCTTTGCCTGCGTAAAGATACTCCTGACCACAAGGGTCCTGTTTGCAGCAGAGATACTTGTCCCTGAGTGTGTCTGCGAGTTGTGTTGTGCTGCCCTTGAAATTATGAAGTGCTCGTTGTAAGTGGCGCTGTGTTTCGCCCCGGGTCTGCGCGGGGTCTATAAGGCTGCGGAAAAGCCTCCAAGTGTTCTTCCCGGACATCTGCCTGGCAGCCGTGTTACAGCGATCTATCCAGTTGGCGTCAGCAAGTTTTGAGGCATACTGAGCTGCTTTGTGAGTGAGATCTAGGATGCGCTTCTTGAGTGTTCTGTTATGTTTCTGTCTTTTCCAACGTTTCGTGAGACTGCGGCGGGCTTCCCAGATGTGGAGTAGATGGTTGTCCACCGCTGGGCAGTCCTCCGTGGTTTGTATCTGTGTTTCGTGTTTCTTGAGTGTTGTCATAAGTGTTTGGGCCCACTGCTCGTATCCATCTTTAACCAGGCTGGTTGTGGGCAGGGACTTTCTGAAAGCCTGCCAGTCTGGGAGTCGAGCCTGTGTGAGTGGCCTTTTGAGAGGCCGCGTGTGAATTAGTGTGTTAATGATGCAGTGGTCACTGCCTAGCGTGTCTTCTGTATTGTTCCATTCCACGTGTTGGATGTGTTTGGAAAGTGTGAGATCAGGACACGTGTCCCGAGTCACAGAGTTTCCCATTCGTGTGGGATGTGCTAGGTCGGTCTGGAGGGTGATGCCTAGCGTAGAGATAAGCTCCGCTAGCTTGGCAGCTGCTGCCACCGGCCTATCTCGGCAAAATCATGAGTGCTCACTCAGCCTCACTCACTAAAGTTTGGTTAACCTATGGGCTCACTCAAACTCAGACTCACACAGGCTCGAGCTCAACACTTAGGCTCACAACTCATTTGTACTGACTCCGACTCAAGACTCATCCGGGGTCGGCTAACTCACGACTTGCTTCGATTCACAACCAATCTGGGATCACCTCAATAATTTCGACTCATGACTCATCTGTACGCACTCACTCATTTCGACTCATGGTTCATTTCGGCTCACTTACTCGTCTCGACTCAGACACACATGGGCTCACGAAGCACCCAAGTGGCACGCCCCCGAGCCGACCGATCGTGCGCGACAAAGGACCCCCCCCCCCCCAGCGCAGCGACGTGGCGGGACTCGGACAAAGCTTCCGGCACATCTTCAAGCAGCTCATTAACGCCCCCGCATCCACGTAAACTAGCAAAGGGGAGGGGACAAAACGCCCGTCTTCCTCGCTTCCGCAGAATCCTCTTCGGTTGCCCGCAGACGTCGCCAAGCCGCCTTACCCTCAAGCATCCTTAATCGCAGCAGAAAATCATTCCTCCCCTCCGCTGTCAGTGAACAAGGAAGCAAAAAGAATCTAAGCGCGGGCCGTTATTGCGAATACACGCACCATAATCTGAGCCTGATTCCGAACTCACTTATGACTCAGATCATGATCTGAATGTGAGCCCCAATGAGTCGACTCCTGAGTCAGCCCGCCGACGTATCTACAGGTTGCTCTTCCCGAGCAACCTCTCACGACTAAGCATTAACATAACTGTCACTTGCCACGGTTGGCAGTTTGTGCTGAGGCCATAAGGTCACATGAACTAGGTGGCCAACCTGCCTCCTATGTTGCTTCTCCGGAGATTTTTTCCGGATTTTTCGCTCACGGGTTCTTTAAACCGGGCTCAGGTGGCCTCGGATCGGAGATTCACGAAGGAGCGCATGCACACTTCAGCGAGCTGACGCAGTCCTACAGAGCCTCACGCCAGCTCTACCCCCCGCCCCACCCCTCTCTAGATAACAAACACGCAACACTCTGGCGCAGACTACAGACACACACTCTCCCCTCACCCCTTAACCTAGCCCACTATCATCCATCCTTTCCCACTCCCGCATGTGCCCTATGCCCAGAACCCTTCGCTTCTTCCCTCCACATCCTTTCCCTCTGCCCGGCGGACCCTCCCCCGCGGGACCTAGAGAACCTCAAGACCTGGGAGGACTGGGAGACCCTGCTGCGCTCGGAGGACCCTGCCGTGCAGACCATCGCCACCGGCCGTGCTGCCAGTGTCTGCCAGTGCCTCAGGAACATAAACACTTGAGTGCAGTGGGGTCGTGCGGGGACCCTGGGGCGTGCCCCGAATTCCTCTTGAAATAAAATTTTTTTCTCTCCTCTCACGACGCCGAAGATGACGATGGCCTTTCTGCGACACGGGATCCTTAACGCTATCGCGTTAATATAAGTGAAATAAATTTACGAAGTCTGTGGAACAGCCATTGCTGCCTCTCAACGTGTCTCTGGTTCAGAGAGCCCCTGCGGGACTACCACCTCCGCGCGACTACCACAAAGGCGACCTTTTATTACCTGGCATAGTCGAATCTTAAAAGGGCTCTGAAACACCCGCTGAGGAGAGTACACAAACTCGCTCAATCGCTACATTCTCTCGTTATCAACACCCGAGTTAAATAATACACTCCTACACGCACTAGAGAGCTCACAATCGCGTGCGAAAGTTGTTGAGTCTTTTACGGCGACTTTTTCATGCTCGCGCCCTCCTCCGTAGTGTTAAGAACGGAGGGGTCCTGGAGATGACTAACTCGTTTAGCCCCACAGGTACCGGCTCCGAATGACGTTGTCGGACTGCGCTATCGAGGAAACTGTACAAAAGGGTTTATTCTACATATTTACAGATGAGAATCGAATCGAATGCAATCTCCGATCACACAACATCCCGTTAAATACGGTTCGCGTTCCCCAGATCCCTGACTGGGGAACTTAGTTCGAATAATGTTGTCCAATCGGATGGGCCAGTTGATGATGCTGGCGGTACCACCCACGGCAGGGCGGTGCTGATGCCCTCTCGCTCTCTCACAGCTCGGGGGATGAGAAGGGGAAGACAGTCATCAAACACAGATGCGTCACCTTGACCACTGCCGCAAGTTTTCTGTGCGTTGCCTCCGTGGGAAAGCAGAATCCCACAGTCTCCTCGCAGGTGGTTGAACCTTCTCGAACTCCCCCGCCGGATGGCCGAAGCACGAGACCCCTTCGACACAGCGTCTTTCAATTAGCAGCCTCGCTCAGCGTGACCTTGCGTAGCATCATCCCGTCCGGTGACCCGAAGGCCGACTCGGCCAACGTATACCGCTGCTTCCGCCGTGCTTCCTGTGCGAGCTCTCGCCGCATCTTTGCCCAACGACGACACTCGTTTGACAGTAATTTCTCCCAGGCCCGTGGGAGACAGCGTCCTTCGATCGGTTCGGAGGTTCGGTGATTTGGAGTGCAACAGCCCCGTCCGTCGTCGTCTATGCTTCTGCCGCCGGCGCCAGGCCCCGTCATATTCCTTGCTTTGCGATGAGTCACACCCGGCTCCCAGGACCACGTTGTCCACTCTTAACAGTAGCAAGTACCTGCGTAACTCTGTTCACAGATAGCCACTGGCTAGATTCCTTCGCGCGTCACGTAGCTACTACGGCCGCGGTGAGTCAGCAGCGTCGCTCGGGTGGGTCAGAAAGCATCCCCCCCCCCCCCCCCCCCCCACTAGGAATTCCCACGCGAAGTGCGTCGACCTTTGAGCATGCAAAAAGTGACGAGAGGAGAGGGAAAGGTGCGAAGACGCTGAAATGCAAATTTTTACTACACATAACTTAGTTCATACAAAGCGCACCAAACAAAATTCTTGCGAGAGGATATTCGTGAAGCGGCATCCTTCAACATCTCAGGAACACCGCACCTTTTCGAGAGCCCCTTTCAGAGCTCCTTTAAAGAGAAGTCTCAGGAGTCAAAAGGCGCGTTTACATGAATGCGACAATAGCGCACGGGGAGGGACAGCAGATGCTTCCGCTAAATACAGCGGGGTGGCGTATGGGTGGGTGGGTGTTGCTTGAGCATTCCCACGTGATCTGGTAAGCCTTGGGGGATCACTGAAAATTGATAATTGGTTTTGAGGGAAGGAAATGACGCGCAAATTGTCTCGCATATCTCGGCGGACACCTGAACCACGCCGTAAGGGAAGAGAGGAAGGTGGGAGTGAAAGAAGAAAGAGAGAAAGAGGTGCCGTAGTGGAGGTCTCCAGAATAATATCGACCACCTGGGGTTCTTTAACGTGCACTGACATCGCACAGCACACGGGCGCCCTTTTCACGTTTCTCCTCCATCGCAACGCGGCCGCTGCGGTCGGGTTCGAGCACGAGAACTCCGGCTCAGTAGCCGAGCGCCCTAACCACTCAGCCACTGCGGCTGGTCATAAGTAGACGGGTTTTGCAAAGGAATCTTTAGCTACGCTACAAGGCGGCTTCCTCTCGAAGAGAGTGTAGGGTAAGTTGGGTGTGCGGCGGTCCTCGTTCCGCCATCTTAATGCCAAATTTGACACCCTGTTGGAGACCGCGATGGAACGCCTCATCGCTAGAGTCATGGAGGCTATCCCCTCTATGATAGCTCAACACGTCGCGACTAACACCCGCCTTTCTCGCAGAGCCGGTCCTCTTAAGGACGTATGTGGTCGGCCCTCCAGATTGTCCCGCTGAGTAAATGACCTTGACGATGACGAAGACAGCTGCCTCCCTCTAGGTGCTGAGCTTCAGCCCCTGGTATCTGGCTCGGGGCAGCCTCACTTCCACCTCTCACCTCTAAATCTGAGCATGGCGGGACACCCCGGTGTAGGCGCTCCCCCCTTTCCAAATCGGCTTCCCCCATTACGATTACTCAATGGAACTGTCGGGGGCTCCGGGCCCGTTCCAAGTGGGCCGACCTCCGACTTTTCCTTTCAACCTTTGAGCATTTGCCAGCCGTGGTTGCCCTCCAAGAGGCAGGGAAAGGCGCAGCACTAACAAATTATATGACGTTCCAGCAGGACCCCTTGTCTTGTCTATTAGTCCATAGAAATTATAAAGCCAACCAGGTCGACTTAGACATGCAACTTGAATACTCCTATGTAATGGTGACCCTCCTCCCACTCCGCAAGCAGGACCCACCGCTACACATACTCAATGTATACTGCAATCCGAAATTGCCGAATGTATCATTCGCGGACCTCTTTAGCCGCGCGCTGAGAGTTGCGGGTCGGGACCCCCTCCTGATTGTGGGCGATTTCAACGCTCCCGCTCGGATGTGGGGTTACTGCCGTGAAGAGAAGCAGGGACGCAAGTTGGCGGAGCATGCGTCAACGCTGGGCCTCACTCTTCACACTGACCCAGTCCACCCAACTCGTATCGGCAACTCCGTGACTAGGGATACCTGTCCGGACTTGACCTTCACCCGCAACATTCAGTATGCAGACTGGGTCAACACCGAGGAAACCCTCGGCAGCGACCACTGCCTCCTGAACACTACGATTAGGACCCATCCTTTCGCACGACCAACAACGCAAGCCCGACTCCCAAATTGGACCAAGTTCAGGCAAAATTATAACACTGCCACACCCATACATGAGCAAGGCTACCAGTAAGCTTGGTCACAACATTTGGTCTCTGGCCTTCGCTCCTCCGAAACTGAAATTCAGCTCTCAGAGGCGGTCTCGGATGTGCACAGCCACCTGATCCACCTCTGGGAGGCCCGGCATTGCCTCGTCCGTCGGTGGCGCCGGCAAAAGCACAACCGAAAACTTAAAGCTCGCATCGCCGAGCTCGCTCAACGAGCGGCTGAGTATGCGGCCCAACTCGCCGACTCCAACTGGGTGGCCCGATGCAATACGGCCGTGCGGCAAATGTCAAGCCGGGACACGTGGCGGCTCTTTCGCACCCTAATTGACCCAACGCAAACACGCACGGAAACTCAAAAACACCTCCAAAGAGCAATACACAGCTTTCAGGGCAACACAACTCAATTCGCACACAAGCTCCGGGACCAGTACTTGTGCACCACCCAGGACCCCCGCGGGCCGGCGTACTCTTATGCAGGTTCTGATAACGTTCAGCTGGATCAACCGTTCCAGCTCCACGACCTGAGGGCGGCCCTGGCAAAAATGAAACGCGGCACCGCTCTGGGTCGGGACAAAATTACAGTCAAAATGTTAGCCAACCTCCCCGACCCGGCATACCTGTGTTTATTGAATTACATCAACTCAATCTGGCTTGGGGAAGTGCCACTCCCCATCGACTGGAAGACTGCCCTGGTCACCTTCATTCCTAAAGCTGGCAAGGCCATCAGCACGGACAACCTCCGCCCCATCTCTCTGGCTTCCTGTGTGGGCAAACTCATGGAGACGATGGTACGTGACAGGTTGTCCGAGTTCATGGAATCCAAACACCTTTTCGCAGACACCATGTTCGGGTTTCGCCCACACAGATCTGCACAGGATGTCCTGCAACATCTAAATCGGGATGTCCTCGACCCCGTCGAATGCCCTCACAATGACAAGGTCGTACTCGCCTTGGATTTGAAGGGTGCATTCGACAACGTTACCCACGAGATCATTCTCACCCACCTCTCTCAAACTAACTGCGGCAGAAACGCCTTTCAATACATTCGGCAATTTTTAACCGACAGACAATCTTACATTCGAATCCAGGATAAAGAACATGACCCTTTTCATTTAGGGACCAGGGGTACACCCCAGGGCGCGGTGCTCTCTCCCCTGTTGTTCAATTTGGCTATGATGCGCCTACCGGCCCAGCTGGGCGCTGTCGCCGGTGTGCAGCATGCGCTGTACGCCGATGACAACACCCTGTGGGCCACACAGTGTTCCCTTGGAGACATTGAGACCAACCTGCAGGAGGCGGCGACCATAGTGGACCGTTATGCTCGCCGCTGCGGCCTCCAATGCTCCACCCAAAAGTCTGAATTTGTGCACATACGCCCCTCACCAAAGTGCACAGCCAAAATTTCATCGTATCTTGAGACAGGTCCAATTCCTGAAAACATCGAAGTCCGGGTATTGGGGCTCTTCATACATCAAAACAGACGGTCAGAAGCAACATTGGCCAAACTCCGTCAGGTGGGGGACCAGGTAGGGCGCTTGGTCCGCCGGGTTTCTAACAAGCGTGGGGGGTTACGATGTAAGGACGCCTTGCGGCTGGCGCATGCATTTGTAACCAGTCGAATTTTATATTCGACTCCATACCTCCACCTGCGGAAGCAAGACGAGGATTCACTCGAAGTCATCCTCCGCAAAATTATTAAGCGGGCTCTGGGCCTCCCTGTGAACATCTCCAACAAGCGCCTCCTGGGGCTGGGCATGGTGAACACATTCGGGAGCTCCGGGAAGCCCACTTGACCAACCAATACACACGTCTCTCAAAGACATCGTCGGGTCGCCGCCTCCTTGCCCGACTGCACATACAACACACCACTCTTATGAAAGAGCGCGTACGTATTCCATCCCAGTGGAGATGCGCCCTCTTCCCGCGAACATGAACCGTGAAGACCATAATGGCCGGCGCCTGGCGCGGGCGGAAGCCCTGGCCCGCCACTATGGATCAAAACCCGGCGTATTCTACGTGGATGCCTCCGGCCCCCACCATGGGGAATGGTACACGGCCGCAGTCGTCCAACAATCCAAAACAGTGAACGGCCTTACTTTCCGAGGCCGTGACATAACACACGCGGAGGAGGTCGGCATTGCGTTGGCTGCATCTGATTCCAATTCAAAAACAATTATTTCCGACTCGCGAGGGGCATGTCAGAACGTCAAGCAGGGCTGGGTACCATATCTAGCCTACCGCATTCTCCAAAACAGCGTCTACACCGGGGACCCCGCGCACCGGCCTATCGTTTGGGCTCCTGCTCACATGGGCCTTGAGGGAAATGAGGCAGCTGACGCCGCCGCCCACGCGCTCTCTCACCGGACATTCCCCTCCGACCTCGACGATCAGGACCTCGAATTCACTCCCGCTTACTCCTTTAAAGACATTGTTTTACTTTATCAATCTGGCCACGGTCTTTATCCCCGCCCGTGTAAAGGTCTCTCAAAGGCAGAGGAGCGGCTTCTGCTTCGCGTGCATACCAATACTTTGCTGTGCCCGGCAGCTCTCAAACACGTCGACCATTCTTTCTCGGGCAGCAGTCCGCGCTGTGCGGAGAAGTCTTCGGACATCTACCACATGGTGTGGGCCTGCCCCTCCAACCCTGCTATCCCCTCTCACCCCAACCCAACCCGGGAGGACTGGGAGGCGACCCTGCTCGGCTGCTCTGACCTGCAGGCCCAACGGGCCTTGGTCGCGCGAGCCCGGGCGGCGGCCGACGCCACTGGGGTCCCGAACTAGGGACCTCCACCTAGTACTTGTAAGGGCTGGCCCCCTCTGGGTCGGCTCATGCAATATCTCCAGTAGTGTATGTGTAAATAAATGTTTTCCACCACCACCACCGCCAGCGTAAGCATAATATTACACACGAACTCATTAACTGGGATGCCTTTCGCGCTGCACGCACCGCCCTCCCAGACACTCCCATCGCAGACATCGATGCATGGGTGCAATCACTCAAGCATGATGTTCACCACAACACGCGACACATTGAAACTACAACCGAAACACCGACCCTTGACACACGCCTAGCCCACCTCTGGGAGGCTTATCACAGCATCCTGGAACGCTGGAAAGGCAACAAACACAACAGAAAGCTTAAAAAGCGGCTGGCCGCGCTGCAGACACAAATCCAACAGCACTCTGAGGAGCTCTCCCGATCCAACTGGGGACAGATATGTGACGGCATGGCCGGAAACCTGTCCAGCAAACGCGCATGGCAACTCCTCCGACACCTCATTGACCCCACACGCACCAAATCAGCAACACAGCACCACGTGACACGCCTCACACATGAACACATTGACGATCCCGACACCCTTCTAGACACACTTCAAACCACGTACACATCTCCCGGCGGCCCCATACCTCTACCGCACTACACAGGACAAGCAAATCCCACGCTCGACACCGACATCACGGAGACGGAAGTCAGAGCGGCCCTCCTGGTTCTCCGCGCCAACTCCGCACCTGGTGCAGACCAAATCACAAACTCCATGCTCCGTAATCTGGATGACCGATCGATCACCCACATTACGAAATACTTCAACCAGTGCTGGAGGGAGGGTAACCTCCCGCAGTCCTGGCGCCACGCGAAGGTAATATTTATACCAAAACCCAACAAACCACTCACCATTCAAAACCTTCGCCCGATTTCGCTAACCTCATGCCTCGGGAAGCTCCTCGAGCATGTTGTGTTAGCGAGACTCACAAGTCACATGGCGGACAACAATCTCTACCCGCATAGCATGGTGGGATTCCGCCCTCATCTATCCGCACAGGATGCCATGCTGCAACTCACACACGACCTTTTTGACCCGCTTCTTCCAGGTCACACCAAGGCAGTCTTAGCTTTGGATCTCTCCAAAGCTTTTGATCGCATTGAACATCAGGCGATCATGACTGCTCTATCCCCATTGAATGTGGGTGTGCGCACGTATGCCTACATTCAAGCATTCCTGACTGACCGCACGGCTGAGATACACTTCGGCCCTCTGTCTTCCCCCTCCTACACACTTCAGAGTATCGGCACCCCTCAAGGGTCCGTCCTTTCCCCCTTTCTCTTTAACATAACCCTCATACCCCTCGCCCGGAAATTGGCAACTATTCCCCACCTCAAGCACACTCTTTATGCCGACGATATCACCCTGTGGACCACCCACGGCAGTGACGGCGACATAGAGAACACCTTACAGGAAGCAGCCACCCTCACCCAAAATTACGCACGGACCATCGGACTGTCTTGCTCCCCAGAGAAGTCCGAACTGCTCCTCATCCGGCCTAAGAACCGCCGCTGTCCCCGCTCCCCCATTGCCATTGAATTGAATGGTTACCCGGTACCTGAGGTTGGCACCCTCCGTGTATTGGGCCTGCACATCCAGAACGATGGCAAAAACACCACTACCCTCAAGAAACTCAAGCAGGTTGCAGGCGCGATATCGCACCTCATCCGCAGGGTTTCGGGACATCATAGAGGCATGAAGGAGCGCGACCTATGTCGCCTCATTCATGCCTTTGTCCTCAGCCGTGTACTGTACACTACCCCATACTTACAACTATCCAAACATGACATAAACGCTTTGGATGCTTTGATTCGCAAGGCATTCAAGGTAGCACTTCATCTTCCCCTCAACACACTCACAGACAGATTACTAGGCCTGGGCCTCCACAACACGATTGGGGAACTGGTGGAGGGCCACCGACAGGCCCAATACATCAGGCTCACAAAAACTTCCACAGGTCGGTATATCCTGGACTCCCTCGGAATCAGCATACCGGCCAACGACCCAACCCTCCTCGCCATCCCACGACCCCTTCACCAGGAGCTCCTCATCAGGCCGCTCCCGAGGAATATGCACCCGTCCCACCATGAGCAGCGCCGCAGAGCCCGTGCGAAGGCACTCCATCGAGCGTACGGCCCCCAGCCGGACGCCGTATGGGTGGACGCTGCCTGCACGGGTGATGAAGCGACAGCAGCTGCGGTGGACTCTTCATCCACCCTCCTCACACTACCTCTCCCTCCAGACACGTCCCCAGAGGCTGCAGAGGACGCCGCCATTTGCACTTGCTATAACCCGCACGGAAGCCCAGTATATTTTAACTGACTCTAAAACTGCGATTCTAAATTTTGCTCGAGGCCGAGTTCATGTCCCTGCTTTTGGCATACTGGACTCGCCCGATGCACCCCCGCCCCGCCAAGTGGAGCTGATATGGGTGCCTGCGCACTCCGGGAATCCCGGAAACGAGGCCGCCAACCTTTTAGCCCGAGGTTCTTTAAACCGGGCTCAGGTGGCCTCGGATCGGGGATTCACGAAGGATCGCATGCACTCATTCAGTGAGCTGACCCAGGCATACAGAGCCTCTCGCCAGCTCTACCCCCCGCCCCACCCCTCCCTAGATAACAGACACGCAACACTCTGGCGCAGATTACAAACACATACTCTCCCCTCGCCCCTTACCCTAACCCACTATCATCCCTCCTTCCCCACTCCTGCTTGCGCCCTATGCCCAGAACCCTTCGCTTCTTCCCTCCACATCCTTTCCCTCTGCCCGGCGGACCCTCCCCCGCGGGACCTAGAGAACCTCAAGACCTGGGAGGACTGGGAGACCCTGCTGCGCTCGGAGGACCCGGCCGTGCAGACCATCGCCACCGGCCGTGCTGCCAGTGTTATGGACCTCATGAACATAAACACTTGAGTGCAGTGGGGTCGTGAGGGGACCCTGGGGCGTGCCCCAAATTCCTTTGTAAATAAAGTTTTCTCTCTCTCTCTCTCCAAGCAAAAGCGTGTGCTCAGCAGGCGCCTCGCCCTTAAGAGTCCCCGAAGAACCCGGCGTTTAAATGAAATTTTAACTACAAGACTATGCGACTTATGAGCACGACCAGTTAACTGCCACGTTAATGCACAAATTATTATTATTAGTAGTAAAAGACTTTTATTCGACCATAATTTATAGGCCGAGCATGTCGACCGCCTGGGCGACCAGAGCCGCTGTTCTTCTTCCCCTTCAGCGCCAAGCCAGTCGAGCCAGGTGCAAGGGCGTCCGCAGAATTTTTTGCAGGGGGGGGCCCATTGGTTGTGGGCGGCGGAGGGGGGGGGGGTATATTCGTAGCGAAAAGGCACTATTTGCGGAGTAAATTGATTTATTTATATATAAATAAAAAATAAGTAAAATACACACATGAAAGAAAATTACAAGCAGCAAATTAAAGCGCGGATTGTAGAGATACATTGGAGTTTATCAACAAAGAAACAATTAAAATTAATAAAAATGCAAAAAGATACTATCAATACTCGAAGTGCTCAGTCTTACTGCATACGGGTTCTCGACTCACCCGAATTGATGACCAGCACACAGCGCAATATGTTCACAAACACGCAACTACAGTCACTCAGTCAGTCTTCCTTGAACAGCAACTGTAGGCGCCTCGGATTTTTCTGGGCGAATTGCGTAGTTACACGGGTGATAAATTCATTTCTGTGCTTCATTACACGCTCTCAGTGCACAGTCATCATATATATTGATTGGAAAAATGGTTGAACGAATACGTTGAAAACAAAAGATGACTATATATACAACGAAAACTTATTTACAAGATAAATGCACGCTCGCAGCTTCATACACCTCGCTCCATCTTGCTCGCGCATCCGCACAGTCGAGCAACCGCACACACACTGCTCGCCGCTCGTCGTTTTCTCGTCCGCTGTCTTGGTTGTTCTCACCTTCGTTGACAACCCGCCACTAAAAACACCGAAGCACAAACACAGAGGCGCGCACACGTGCAAGGGCTTACTTGCCACAATATCCACGAATGCGCACTTTTGGGGTGTAAGGAACGCCGCGCGACTTCCGAGGGGAAGGGACACCCGCAACTAATTCGGCCGGAAAATTTGTTTTTGTGCTTTTATGGGGTTCAGAGCCCCAAAACGACTCAGGCTATGAGGGACGGAGTAGTACAGAGTTTCGGATAATGTCGACCACCTGGGTCTCTTTACCATGCACTGACACGCACAGTACATGGGCGCTGTTGTGATTTGAGGCCCAGCCAGAGGTGACAGGCGAGCCAGGCAGGCGCCATCGGGCTGCGTTGACCAAAGGCGCTGGTTTTCGGAGAAGACGCAAGGAACGCTGGTGTGGGGGCGCCTCTGGAGACTGCGTCGCCGTGAACAAAAGCAGCTAATCCCCTTTGCCGAAGGTTCTGAAAGCGGCGCTTCTACCGCACCGAGCTCTCCCGTGGATCGGAGGAGACAGCGCGCGGCGGCGGCGCCAACTCGTCGCCCGCTTGCCCCTGAGCAGCCCGACAAAGCGGGGGTGAACACGGCTGATTTGTCCTTCCCCCCTCAAGAATTCATCGGTGGCCGGCGTACGAACGTATCATGATTATAGCGAGCGACCTGTGCCCTGTGCACTGTCTGCCTCCGTGTCGCTATCTCTCTAGAGATCAAAGAAACAGACACCCATCTCGAAACACATGCTCGCCGGTGCCGCTGCATGTCTGCAACAGGTCGTCCTTCAGCAGAGCTGGCGGTGGCGTGGTTTGAAAACGGCGGAACGACGCGCGCCCGGACGCGGCATTTCGCAGATGTGACCAAGCGTCGAAGCGGGGCTGCTTTTACCCTTTTGGCTGAGCGCACCACCGCCCCTGGCGTGCGGCCATCACTCACGGTTCGAGTGAGTGATTTTCCAGGGGGGTGCAGCCGCCCCCCCTTGCCCCCCCCCCCCCCCCCCTCCGGACGCCCATGGCCAGGTGGTGATGGTTAGAGAGGGTGGGGGGAAGGAACCCGACTGCTGAGCAGCCGGGCAATAGAAGAGGCAATGGGCCAGGTCCGCATAGATACAGGGGCAGTTGGGACAGGAAGGGTCCGATCGATAGCGATAGAGAAAGAGGCGGGACGGGGTGATAACTGCATTCATTTGGACGTGCCGAAGAAGGCGAGACTCCGGCACCGTGAGTGATGGATGAGGGGGAGGGTAAAGGCGTTTGTCGAGGCGGAGCTCAAGGTAGACCTCTTTTATGGTGCGGCGAAGGGTGACTCTCCCACCGTCTTCAGAGGGCTTGGGCCAGCGGATCAACGGTGCCCGGAAAAGTGTGTCGCGGGCGAGCTGATGGGCCAGCTCATTGCCGTCAATCCCTGAATGCCCAGGGACCCAGCGGAAGAAAACGATGGAAGGCTGCAGTGCGGAGACCGCTCGTTCGACCTCCTGTTGGAGAGAAGGGGTCAGGGTGCGTTTCTGTATGGTGTATAGCGGCTTGTGAGACTGAATAGACTGTGTACTCTTGGAGAGAGGGAAGGAGGGCAAATGACTGGACGGCATGCGCAATGGCGAGGACCTCGAGGGACAAAGCGTCTGGAGGGTGTAGCTACGACACGCTGGTGTGGGTTTCAGGAGCAGGGAGGTGTGGATGGTACAGGGCGTAGCCGCAGGAACCTCGCGGAGCCACGAAGGAGGCATCCGTGTAGGCTACATCCGGGATATCAAAGAGAGGGGAATGGTGCTGCGCGGCCGCATGACGACGGCCTGCGTGCAGGACGGGGGACATGTTGGTCGGGAGGGGAAGGATACGAAGATTGGGAGCGGGGGTGGGAATAGAGATGTGAAGGCCTGAAAAAAACACTGCAATTTTGGGGAAAAAAAAACGTTTTTTTTTTCGTTTTTTTTCAGACGACAAAAAAATGGAACGAAACATCGAAAATTTCACAATGCAATTTCAAGGTTCTATGATTTCTTGCTTTCAGTTCAAGGTTTTTGTTTTTGCTTTGAAAACCATAACAGTTTGCATTTGAACGATTGGAGAGCAGTCGTCATCGCCGGTACCAGGTAGTGCTTTTAAAACTCAAGGCTGAAGTAAAACAAAATGACTGCAAATTCTACAGCGCGACACACACGGCATAAATAACATAGGCTGCTTAAGCGGTTCTAGCCAAATACAAGCCTAGCTTCTTGATTTCCAACGTAGCAGAGTACAGGACATCCGCAGGAATTTGATTCAGGACAGGGGTCTGGGACTCAGCGAAGCACGTGGCCCCATCTACCTGGTGGCAAGGCCTTTGCACCAACCAGCCGCTAACTCATCTGACTTGCCGACTGCTGCAGATACCATAATCAACCGCCAGCTGCGAACGAAACTGGTCACGTTTCGGAAACGTCCATACAAGGATTCGCAACAGGCTTTCAGGGGATCGCGTTCGAAAGCTCGTGTATGTGCAGTCGAACCTAATTGTGGACACAACTTAATCCATGCTGCTGCGCGTAGTGCCGCCTCCAGCGGAAGTGACTCTGAATCCGATATGGAGTGACTTATAGATCAGTTTTCATGTTCCCTTTGTCGGTGCAATGGAACAAGAAGTTCGTTCCACAAATACAATATTTATATCTCCATATTCGCCTGGAGTGCAAATCATTATTTATCTTCTCGGTGCAATAGAACAAGAAGTTTGTTTCAGAATATGACATCTATAACTACATATTCGACTGAACTTCGGAGCATTATTATTGATCGTTGTGCTGTTGCAAATAAATCTGTTTTTAACACGTTTTGCAAAATTTCCAATTTTTCATGAAAAAAACCCTGAAAAGAACGGTTTTTTTCATTCCATTCGAAATTTCTTGAAATTTTGCATCTCTAGGTGGGAATAGGAGAGGTAAACGTGGAGATTGGAATGGGCGAGATACTCGCTTGAGTCAACAACCACTGACCCTGTGATGGGTAAGGGAAAGCCGGGCAAGCTGCGAGTCACGATGGATACTGAGAAGAGAACGAAGAGGATGGAAGAGGCCTGTGGCAAAGAGCTTAGTGGTAGAGGTAGTGATAGGGAGGTTGAGAGCTGCCTTGTAGAGGTCCACAAGGGCAGTCTCGAGAGCGTTAAGTTGAGTCTGAGTGAAGGAAGCGTAGGGTGCAAAGTACAAGACCTTGCTGAGGGCCAGCGCGTGGGCAACTCGGCACGCGTGAGCCTCGTGGAGACCTGAGCGTTGAGTGACCACGCGCCGCAGGAGGTGAGTTACCGAGTGGCAGGTGGTGACAGCGCGGCGGAAGGCTTGCACATTCTTGGCCGCATGCAAAGGGAAGCCAAGAACTCTGCACTGTGTGACGACAGGAATGGGAGAGCCAGAAAGGTGGAGAGAGACGAAGTGGTTGTGTGAGCGCTGGTAGGAGGAATGGTTGAGAAGGAGAAGCTCGGATTTCTCAGGAGCAGGAGAGAGGCCAGCGGTGGTGAGAAAGGAGTCGATGAGATCTAGGCCACGTTGCAGGGTGTCCTGTACGTGACCGGGAGAGCCAGATGAACACCAGAGAGTGACGTCATCGGCGTAAAATATATGATGCAGGTCGGGAATTTCAGCTAGCTGGGAGGCGAGAAGGGCCATAGCGAGATTGAAAAGGGTAGGAGAGAGAACAGCACCTTGAAGAGTGCCGCGGGTGAGGTGGCGTGGGTTAGACAAGTGGGTGTCTACTCGAAAGCGAGCCACACGTTTAGAGAGGAATGAGCGGATATAGGAGTACATGCGGGAGCCACAATCCAAAGAGGCGAGTTGAGAAAGGATGTGATCGTGGCAAACACCGTCAAAGGCCTTGCGAACATCGACGGTAACAAGTGCGTGAATTTGAGTGGGTAGAGGGGACAGGAACGTTTGCTGGAGAATCAGAAACATGTCCTGTGCACAGACGCGGCGTCGGAAGCCAATGAGGGAATGGGGGAAGAACTCCCGTGCCTCAAGAAAATTAGAGAGGCGAGTCAGAGCCATTCGCTCAAGGGTCTTACCAACGCACGACGTCAGGGAGATAGGGAGGTTTGCCCGGCTTTGGAATCATAGAAATAAGGGAGGATGTCCAGGAGCTCGGCAAGCAACCGCTCTGCCAGGCCTCATTGTAGGTTTGACGGAGGAATTCTTTGGCGCAGTCAGGAAGGTTACGAAGTGTGGTGTATGTAATGGCATCCTCACCGGGAGCCGAGCGTGTAGCATTAGCGGCCAGAGCAGATTCGAGCTCCCGGAGAGTGAAGGATTGGTCCAGATCGGGGTTAGGTGGATCCACCTGAGTACACCGGGTAGGAGGGTGCCAGAGGGGGCGGGAGGTAGAGAGAGGCGGGTTGATCAAAAACTTCGGAGGGAGTCCCTTGAGTGAGGGCTTTAGCTAGAGTGGGAGCAAGGGCAGGCTTAGTGCCAAGGAGGGATTTAAAGAGAGACCATGCGGATCGCGATTGCAGTGCAGAGTCAAGGCCATCACAAAGAGCACTCCAACGAGAGTGCTCGAGGGAGGCGCAGTGGGCGACGATCTCGGCCCGCAGAGCAGTGATCCGGGAGGAAAGTTGGACATTGTGTGGTTGGGAGCGAAAGGAGAGTTGAAGACGTTTACGGTGACGCCATAAACGGAGAAGGCGAGGATCTAGGTCTTGGATTCGGTGACGGGAGCGAACGCGACGGCTACTGGACGTGAGCGCTGCAGAGATGCGCGACGTCCAGTCGTCGTAGGATTGAAAGGAGTCGGACGCGAGATTAGTGCGAAAAGCATGCGAGTCAGTGTGAATAACCGGATGGCAGCGAGGGATGTGGGAAAGAGAGGTGGTGATGAGAAAGTGGTCACTTAAAAGAGTTTCGGCTGTCACCTGCCAGTGAAAGGAAAGTGAACCCCGAGATAAAGTGAGGTCGGGTGTCGTGGGGCGTTGCGAGGCATTGCCCTCTCGAGTAGGGCAGCCAGGAGTATTAAGAAGGGTGAGGTGGCGTTCCTCGGCCAGACAATGGAGGAGGCGGCCGGGTTTGAGGGTAGCTCCAGAGTGTGTGAGGGGCATTAAAGTCACCACCAAAGAGGAGATGGGAGGTAGAAGGAAGAGAGTGAAGGAATTTGCCCAGAGCAGAGAATAAAGAGGAAGTGACAGGGGGGTTGTAAAAAGACAGAAGGACGAGTGAGATGCGGAAGAAGGGTGGTAATAAACCACACGAACTAAATATTTAAGGAGGGTGGAGGGGATGTCAATTTGCTCTACGAGCACGTCAATGCGTACATAAATGGACGCAAGTGGTGTGGCCGTAGTGGCATGGTAGGCGCGGTAGCCTGGGACAGTGCGGGCCGTCCGAGTCTCCTTGAGAATGAGAAAATGGGGCAGGAAGAGGCGGGTGAGTAAATACTGGTGGAGGGGGGTCTTATTGTGGCAAAGATTTCGGCAGTTTCACTGCACAATCTCGAGGTCCTCGCCAAACGCCATTATGCTAGTGGAGAGGTAGAGGCTCGCGATGGTACGCGTTCCTTCTACACTGCCATATTGCACGGCACTTTCGAACCGGATATTGCGCACTTCTATATTACTATTCTTCCTCTCCAAAGAGGAGCGGCATGCACGCATGTCTACAGCCCTCCTAAAGACAGGCAGGCAAGATTGGGTTCCCTCATAAAGAACTTTCCGAGCTTAGCGGGCCATGCCCCCTGCGTGACTGGGGGCGACTTCAACGCACAGCACCATTCATGGGGCTACCCGGCGGCGGCACCAAAAGGCAGAAAACTGGAAGAAGTATAGCGACGCAAGAAGGGTTATCGATCCCCACCGATCCCAACTACCCTACGAGGCTGGGAAACAGTGTTAGTAGAGATACGTGTCCGGACCTGACGTTCACCAAGAACATAAAAAGCGCCATTTGGAAGAATACCGAACAGCACCTGGGAAGCGGTCACTTCATCCTCTCTCTGGAGGTACAAACGCGTGCAAGTGCAAAATAGGTATCGCAAGAATTACGAACTGGGATAGGTGGAGAAAGGCCCAGGCATCTACTGCAAACCCTATTACCGACCTAGAGGAATTGGTTAAAGATGAGGTGCACTCTTTGAAAGCCTTTACGAGAGAGGTCTAGCTGCACGACAGTAGATTGCCCAGCGGTCGATCCGCACTTTCTACATTTACGGAAAGCAAGGCGCTCATTGACAAAGATGGCAAAGGCAACGGCTTAACCGCAAACTCAAGAAAAAAATAGAGGAGATAAACAAAAAGGCAGAATCCTACGCCATATCCTTGGCCAGACAGAACTGGAATTCGCTCTGCGATGGTATTCAGGGGAACCTAGGAGTGTCAAAAACTTGGAAGCTCCTGGGTGCCCTAATCGGCCCAGCAGCAGCAAGTCGGCCACTAAAGACAGGCTCACGAAGATCGCACACACCGCCCTGGTACGGAAACAGAGTTGATGGAAAAGCTCAAGACCAGCTTTCTGTGCACGTACCAAGTCGTGGAACAGCTGGAGTATTCTTGGCTGCTGAATCCGAAGCTGGACATCCCACTCACAAAAGAAGAAGTCAAAGCAGAAATCGCGGCTATGAGAAAAAATTTAACCCCAGCGATGACACCATCACCTCGCTGGTGGAATGCTTCAACGAGCAGCATTAGGCTACAGGAAATTTACCAATATCCTGGAAGACGGCCGAGGTTCGGTTCATTCCGAAGCCGAACAAACCCCTCAAACTGGATAATCTAAGACCGATACCACTGGCCTCGTGTTTGGGGAAACTCATAGAGAGGGCCATCAACACGACACTGAGCAGATACTCAGAAGAGAACAACCTCCTACCTAACACACAATTCGGCTTTCGCCCTCACCTATCGACACAAGACGCCCTCTTGTACCTATACAAAGACCTCCTTGAGACACCTCCCAAGTCACAGACAAGGGCCATCCTGACACTTGATTTCAAAGGAACGTCCGACAAAGTTCTGCATAAAAATATCCTGCAAAGGCTCGCCGATACCAACTGTGGCGCAAGAACCTACAACTATATCAAAAACTTATCAGCCAGGCAAGCCACTATAAACTTCGATGGAATAAAATCAGATCCCATCACTCTCCGTGAGGAACTCCGCAAGGGGCGGTACTGTCACCCCGCGTGTTTAATTTGGCTATGAAAGATCTATCAGGCCTTCTTTCCGAAATGCCCAGCATCAAACACACATTGTATGGGTATGATATCACTGTCTGGTGCAACTCGGGGAGTGTGGGACGCACTCGTCCCCTGTGGTTAGCTCCCCCGCAATGCACTCTCCTTAGTTGTGTTACTTTAACTAACAAGGGAGGGCGCTCGCGTCGCAGCGACACCAGCGCCACGGATGGCGCGTTTGCTGCTCGCGCGCGGGGGAGACTGTTCTCTTCTGCTTGGGACCGGGAAAGCGCACGGACGTGTCGCGCGCGGCTCCGCTTTGTCAGCGGGCGCCTTCTGGTCGGAACACGCTCCGCCAGCCCGCCAGCCTGTTCCGTCCGGCCTCGGAGTTTTCCCTTGCCCTAGCGTGGGCGAACATTCGCTCGTAACCGTGTTGGTGAGTCGGATGTCCTCGATTCCTCAGCGTATTTTGTTGCTAGCTGGCGTTATTGTTGTTGTACCAATAAATGCCTTATGTCAGCCAGTGGGTCATTCCTTTGTTCCCTCAGAGCAAAGCCCGCCGTGGTCGCCCGGTAGCGTACGCGATCACGGGGTAGGGTCGCGCGGTTTCGAACTGTCAGCCGCGGTTAAGCGGGGAGAACGTATTTATCTCCCCTATTTAAACCCCACAGGAGTGACGCCGAGATCGAGGAGCGTCTTCAAGCAGCAGCGGACACGGTGGACCGGTGCACCAGGGAGAGAGGCATGCAGTGTGCGCCGGAAAAGACCGAGTTGCTCATCCTGAAGAACCAGAGGACACCCCTAGCGCAGAACATCACGGCGTATATAGACAACCACCCAGTACAGAAACTCATGGCTATCAAGATCCTAGGGGAGTATATCCTGCAGGGATGACAGAGCACCACCACTATGAAGAAGCTTACAACATCCACCGAGAAAATCCTCCGGATGATACATCGTATCCGAAATAAACACCATGGCATGAAGGAAAGGGACACCATCCGCTTAGTGAAAGCTTTCGTCATCTCTCGGATAATGTACGGGACGGCATTCCTTAACCTCTCCGGGTCAGAAATTGAAAAGTTGGAGACATTGATCAGGAAAGCCTACAAGACGGCACTGGGGCTACCGAACTCCATGCCAACGGCAAAGCTCATGGCTCTAGGAGTACCTAATACCCTCAAAGAGATGTGGGAAGCACAATGGCTCTCACAACTAACAAAACCAAAGGAAAGAGGTACCACGCGATGTGAGGAGACGCATCAACGTGTACTCCATTCTGCGGAATATGCATC
The DNA here is from genome assembly GCF_055824585.1 of Amblyomma mixtum. Taxonomy (NCBI): domain Eukaryota; kingdom Metazoa; phylum Arthropoda; class Arachnida; order Ixodida; family Ixodidae; genus Amblyomma; species Amblyomma mixtum. The sequence goes on along the minus strand of NC_143016.1, from coordinate 150,986,073 downwards.
CCGCATATAACATAGAGAGGAGAAAAGCAAGAGGGGAAGCCCTGCAGAAGAAATGGGACGAGCAACCTAACACCCTTTACATGGATGCAGCAGGACCAAAGAATGGAGTCATGACTGTTGTGGTCTCAACGCCTTCAGGATCGATGGTGAACTTGGATGGGTTAAACATATCCGTCATTCATGCCCTTTAACCCCGATACTAATAGGTGGTGACCTTAACGCTCCGCGCACTGCTTGGGGATATGATTATGATTCCAAAAGCGGTGCTCAAGTTCACACTGCCTTCACAGAAATGGAGTTCACACTGCTAAATCATATAGGGGTTGCAACGCTACCTGCAGCACAAGCACACTCACCAGATCTGACATGGTGGAAGGGCCCTAGTGACCAAAACAATAGCAGGATGAATCAAATGCGTGGGTAGTGACCACGCCACCATTTTCACAACCTTGGGAAATTCCTTTTTCCCGGACAAAGCTAGGACAACAAATGTTGCGCCACTCACTTCCAACTTTACTAAACACACTTCACTGCAATCAAATTGACATCAACCGCACTAAAATTTCCAAGGTAAAGGCTTTCCTTGAAAAGCTAGAATCAAGCCACTGAATGCATTAACACATTCACAAACAATACTGTTCATTTTTAACTGATGTGATCATTCTCATGACCTTATTGTTGATGCTTTTGCTGCTGCGCAATAAATGCTTTCATTGTTATTTTATTTCCTAACTTGCTTTGTACATATTCCACCTACAATTTGTATAATTTCACTGTGTGAATTGTTTTGTCGAGCTTGTTCTGTATAATTAATACTTCTTTTGCCTTGTTTCCCCCATATTATTTTTATACATACTTATTTCTATGAACATTGCACTTATAATTGCATATTGGCATTGTGTAAATTATTTTGTAAGATTTTCTGTGCATAACTACCATTTTTTGTTCTATTCTGCAATCTGTAAATGTATCTGTTGTTATACTCGAATTTTGTCGTCACCAAATGCCATGAAAAGGGGGCTCGAACGTAATCAAGTTGACTTGCTTCACTTTTTGTTCGAGCCCCCTCCGTTGTTTTGAACGGAAATAAACTCAATTTGAATTTGAACATATGTTTCGATTTGGGACAAATGAAGAAAATTAGAAGAAAATTTGCGTACGGCAGGATACAAGAACTCACAGCCGAATACTCTTGTACCCACCCTTCAAACGGTTTTCAAGTACCATATCATTACAACAACAGTGGACAAAGATCAGCCAGCTCCCGACCTTCAGCTTTTACAACTTTGGGCATGACGAAAACAGGCGGAGATACAGGCTGCTCAGCATCCTGAAGACTTGCAAAGAAATATTGAGGTGAATCGAGTGACAGTACAGACACACCGTTATGAAATGCAGGTGGCTCATAAGAGGTGAAATGACTGGTGCAGTTGTTTGGGCTCAGGAATAACTTACAAGGCCTTCAGGTGGACTTTCCGTGGCATGGGAAAGGGGCAGCAAGTCAAAGATCATGCAGAGAGTGTTAGACTCGCCTTACAGCAAACGTCAGAGGAGTTTGCAGATCAGGCTTCAGCCCTTTTCTTCCCGAATCATGCACAGAATCCAACATGTCCACTGACAAAGGACACGGTTGATAAAACGGAAAACGGGGATAAAGTCACCGTTTGCCAAATTTAGAGTTATTGGCTGCTAATGAAGAAGCGAATGGTAAAACTGCGCCTGTGAGTGATGATGTTCCTCATGAGGTCTCCAAGAACTTAAAAGGAGACAAAATTGACAGCCTGTTGGGCGTAATATGTGAGGTATGGCAAGGAGGTGAAATTCCATCTGACTGGAAACACTCAGAGGTGGTCCCAATACCAAAGGCTGGGAAACCTCCCACAAGCCTACAATCTCTGCGGCCTATCTCGCTAATGCCCACAGTTTGAAAGATCTATGAAAAGATGATTGCCACGCGCCTATCATGGTGGTTGGAAAATGAACAAAAATACCATGCTTGACAAATTAGGTTCCGTACAAGCCTTGGCACAGAAACTTAGTCGGCTATACTGGCTGAAGAGGTCATACATGTGTCACTTCATAGCCAATTTGTAAGCACTGTGGTGGCTACTGACGTGGCGAAGGCATGTGACGTGTTACATGCCAAGATCCTTGACATGGAACGTATGGGTATTCCCCTACAGGTCATAAAAGCAGTATATAATCTGCTTAAGGACAGGACTTTTTTTGTCCGGGTAAACGGACAACAAATCGGTAATTGCACCTCAAAGAGAGGCATGCCACAAGGTTCAGTTTTAGCAGCTTTGCTATTTAATATCGCACACATACATACTATTGGTGTGGAAATTAGCTGAAATATCGGAGGTGCAGTTCATTATTTATGCAGGCGATGTCACGTTTTGGTCTACTGATAAACAGCTGGAGACAGATTTTTTATCCGCAAGAGGCTTGAATTCACATGATGAGCATGTCCATGATGCAGACCCAGGACTGTCAGCACAAAAGTCTAGCTACTTTCATGTTGCAAACAAGAATGAAAGAAAGCAATTGGCAACTAAAAGTGTTATGCTAAAGATTGGAAATCAGTCATACAAGAGGTAGATGAGTTGAGTGTCCTTGGACTAGACATTCATAGTTCTGGCAAATGAACACAACGGCTACATAGGATGAAAAAAGTAGAAGCAACTTGTTTGAACTTGATCAAACGCATTTCGTCTAGGGGAGCAGCAGCCCAAACGGAGATGTCAAAACGTTTTGTACAATCGGTGCTTTGGCCTAGGATAACCTACCAGGTCCAGTTCCAGTGACTGATGAGGTGACAACTGGCGGAGTTGGAAACAGTAAATAGGAACGCAATGCGCACCACCACAGCCTTACCAAAACTTACCCCCATACCAATTCTCCAGGTATTTGCACAGCTGAATACACTGACAGAACTAACTGATCCTCGAGAGGCAACAAGAAATCTGAAGTGAAATTACGCTATGTCCATAGCATCCTTGTACAATGTGGTGACAGTGCAAACACCTGCAATGGCTGACCCCCCCTGCATGGGAATTCATGACTAACACGACAAACAAGATGACCAAACTTTGTCGTAAAGAGAAGCCAAGAATTGAACCTCTGGTTGGTGTATGCACAGGAACATGTATTGTGTATATGGACGCCTCGATTATAGAAAAGGGTGGTAGAACAGCAGCCACTAGCCTGACACAGAGATAAACGTACATCATGAATAAGCATAAGAGTATCCAGATCCGCTCGTGATGGAACTTTACACAATCCGCGATGATATGGAGGCCATATAATAAAATAGAGTTTATAACAGAAACCCATGTCTATATAGACTTCTTAGCCACCATAAAACAACTGAAAAGAGTGACAAAGACACTCAACAAGGAAACAAAGATATGCATCCAGGTACACTGGACACAAGACGATGCTGCGAACACTGAGCATAGAAAAGTAGACAACCTAACACACCAAGTTCCACACACTAATGCATACCCCACCAGTCTTCCCTTTTGACACCCGCTCCACCCTCACCTTCTTAGCATCCTCCTTAAAGGGGCTCTAATAAAGCTTAAAAGAGTAGAAAACTGAGCTAGTTGGTTCATACTTCTGGGTGGGTACAGCAGGAACAACAAAACGCGGACGCAGAAACACACAGAACGTGGATCAGCTTCGTCCACGTTCCGAGTGTTTCTTTCTGTGTCTGCGTTTTGTTGTTCCTGCTGTACTCACCCAGAAGAAATCTAATAAAGCTGCGCTATGCCTGGATGCTAAAGCAAGCCGCTTCATGAGTATTGTCCAGCAAGAATTTTTTTTAATGCTATATAGTCAAATTAGAATTTCAGCGCCTACACGCCTTTCCCTCTCCTCTCGCCAATTTTGCACGCTGGAAGGTCGGCACTTCTCCGTTGGCATCGCTTCCGGGTGCGGAGCTTTCTGTCCCTTCGGAGCTAAGCGGCTTTTTGGCCGCGGCCATGGTAGCTGCCTGACGTCTGAAAGAATCTAACCAACAACCATCTCTCAACTTGTAGTCGCAGGTGCAAGCCACGGAGGAGGGTGCGAGCAAGAAAAAGCCGCCGGGTACGGCACGCCAACTTTCGTGCGTGATTGTGGGTTCTCTGCTGAGTGTAGTACTAGTGTATTATTTGGCTCAGGTTTTCACGACAACACAATGCAGTGATTGAGCAAGTTGATGTGCTCTCCTCGGAAGGTGCTTCAGAGCCCCTTTAAGGAAAAGTGTACGTGCCCTCATTCCCCCGTGTACTTTTCCTCTCCCTCATAACTTGTTGTTATTGGAGGAGGTATCCCTTAGAAGGATCAGGGCTGAGACGGCCCATACCCCGTTGGTCACGTGCCGATGGGCCTCACAAGAAGATGCAGGAACCACCACTTGCCCGAGGTGTTCCACACCGGCAGCAGAGGCGGGTGCTCGTCATCTGCTGTGGACTTGCACAGGGACAAGTTGTTTAAGGACACGAATTATACAGCAAGTGCGACGAACGGCGACAAGGGAGTACGGTATCTTGAAGTGGCTGATTGACAACAATAAGAGCAGGAGCCTTCTACGGTTCCTGCATGAAAACACCTTACATGACTCTATTTAGTACAAAGCAAACACAAATGATGCCTTTATGCCATAATTTGCCCCCGGCTCCCTCTCTCTCTTCATGAAACGAAGTTAGCACCAGGCACGAGATGGTAACTTCCTGCGTTGACATCGAGGTGGTAATGTCCCGAGCTCTCGATGCTGACAATAGAATATTCTATGCACTATATCGACGATATGGTTACTTGGTGCGCAACTCCGCAAAACCGCAGCAGTGCCGTCATCGCACACTGCATGCGGTTTCGTAACATCAAGAAAACGGCTTTTTATCGCTCCGGTGCAAAATGTGAATTCGTACGTTCGACTGCGGATTCCTCGGCAAAAGACGCTCCACCCAGCAAAACGAGGAAATCATTGCCAAGTCACACTACCCAAATGCATTAAAACAAAACAAAACAAGAAAATTGGTGGTCCTTGGGAGCATCAGCACCTGTACAAGCCCACATCTCTTACGTGCATTCTGGGCAGTTGGCCAGGTCCACTCTTTACTCTTTTTGGTGTTTTCTTCAGACAGCAATAAACGGATTACAGAAGCATGATAAGTGCAATCTAATTTGCTTTGTTTGTGATCTTTTGTCATGTGACGCGGCGTAGCAAAAGCCCAATATCCAACCATGGCAATGATTAAGTCACGTGCATGCAATAGGCTTTGAAACGAAAGCACCCACGTTTTCTCATGACCATTCTGGACCCCTATAATTAAATGCAGGATTCTGATGCTTTCATCAAGAGCAACAAAGCCATGCAAGGTTCTTTGTGAGTGACTGCTGTTGCAAACTGACAAAGGAGACACTTCGTTTCAATGCAGTATATTTACAACCACAGAGCCACAGCTCACAAAGTACTTCAACAGCACACAGTGTGTAACACACGAAAAATGTTGGTCACTGTACAAGAACATATGAGAGCAACCATCTCAAACTGGCACCAGCGTACAAGAGGAAGACAGATAAGAGGCACACAGGAGAATTGCCCCTTATCTGTCTTCCTCTTGTACGCTGGTGCCAGTTGAAGAAGAATCAGCCCAACTTTCTGCATTACTCAAGAGCAACCACATGGATGAAAGGCTTCGAGAAGAATGGTAAAGATTAAGTGACATGCATGGAATGAGACACTGTACAATCCACCTCATAAGCTAAACATGTGAACAATGGAAATCGGCTATGCTGGCTCACCTTGGTCGAGTGGAAAAGTTACACAGTGCAAACAGTCACTGCACCTGATGACAATGCACTTAAAATAAAATTACAAAAAAAACCTTTGCTGCCAAATGCTGCGCAGTTTGAGCAAGTGTTTCCACCGATTTTCCTGCAACCGCTGCTACAACATCGAGCCAGCACGTGAGGTTACAATGTGACTGACAGACACGAACATGATTCTGCCATCAAAGGGAGTTTTTATGTCACTATGGAGAGTCAGCCACTCTCTCCATGCCTAACTGAGCCACGGTATTGCTGTAAAATGGACTCTGGAGACAAAAATGTTCTGAAACATTCAAAGGATACAAAAGGGCTCGCACTTCACAGCAAATCAACACTCTGCAATCTACTATAATGCACGCAATCTGAGAGACATGGCACATTGCTTAATGTGAGGCATGAAGAAATGCTGCTTTGTTAAACTATGCGCACTACTGACACTGCACAAATGAACAGAAATGCACGCTCAGCGTGAGAAGATGCCGTGCCAAACAGCCTTGACAAATCGTCCAAGGCCATGACTAGAGCAACAACAGTTGTGTTACCTTGAAGGAACCCTTGCAAACTTCTTGGTGACTGAGGCCCCATGAGCACAACTGCAGAAAGTGTCCCATCACTGGAGTTGCTTGGAGCAGCACGGACGTAAAGATGGAGACTCTCTCGAGACCCAATTCTTACTTAAGCTGTCAACAAACACTGAAGAATCCAAGTGGTTCACAACCAACCAAAACATTGTGCCTTTGATAGTCCCAATTCGCCACTGCTGAGAATCGCATTGCAAAACAGAGGGACACATTTTTTGAGCCAACACAAAGATACACCCAATCACACCGCAACTCCCCAGATGCCACCTCCTAGTAAAGTAAGAGACTGATTCCCTGACAAACTGGAACATAGCACATGAAAGTGAAATCAAAAGGGACTGGCAGTGTTTTGCAAATATGCTCAAATTAGCACTCTTTTATGTACAGTCCAGGACAAAAGTATGTGGACCACGTGTTCCTCAAACAAAGCCTATAGCTCTGCTATTAACTGGCGGCTGGAGACTGCACTTTTGGAAGTAAGTCAAAATTTTGTTCTTTCACCTCCCCAAGTGTGGTCTACAGCTACCAGCTAATAGCAGAGCTATGGGCTTCGTTTGAAGAACACACGGTCCACATACTTTTGTCCCCGACTGTATATTCCTTGTCACTAATGCTACGGAAAAGAAAAAGAAATGAGGTAAAAATGGCTGCAACAATTGCGTCACACATGCTGTTTAAAAGCGCAACATCAAAAACAGGTTCACAGACTTTCAAGAAGGATGACCTTATCAGCAATTAAATAAGTGCTTTATACTCAAAGCACAGATCTCCCAAGTGGACAGAGCTCCAGTTTCAGATGACCACTGACCATTCCACTGCACAACATAGGCTTAGCCAACAGAGAGCACTTGACGCACTCCTCTTGGTAGGCCCCATCTGCACCCCTATCTGTGGCGTTGCACTCTTCAGGAAACTGCGGCTAAAACAAGAAACTGCAGCGACAATCCGCTTTTTGCCCAGTGTTTTCTTTACCCCTGCACTGTACTGTACTCTATGTCTGGGCTCAGTCTACAATTTTTCAGGCCTCCTGAAAGTATGTACGCTTAGGGTTGATGCCCAACCAAAGAATCTTTCTCGCCGAGTAGTAACTAAAATCAGATCATCAATAAATAACAAAACCCCTCTGATTGGCCCCTGCAATATGATTACATTCAACTTAAAGGATGACTGAATACTGTCAAACCAGAACCTTATTCATTCACAGGACAGAGAACATGATGTTGAGTTCCTTTCGGAACAATGTTGTGTTCTGTTATGAGAGCATAAAAAGCGAATAAGTGCAAAAATTGCACCTTTTCCTTGCTCGCATGGGATCACACACTATAAATGATGTACAACTTTTTAAAGGTCAACACCATAGCTACAATGAACGGCACAAGTTACTGGCATGCTATTTAAAAAAAAAAAAATGGCTTCACACACTGGCGCTCACAGTCAAGATCCCTGGATCTCAAGCTGCACTGACCTAACAACAAATCAGCAAAAAAATGATGAACTGCAACACAATGAACGGCGAGCAAGAAATTTACTTTAGAAGAAATTGGGTGACCTAAAAATATCCTGCCCATAACAAAACACCATCCTAAACCTCCGTAAAACATTCTGAAAACACACTGCCAACATAAATGAAAAGTGAACACACCTCACAAATGAAAATGACAATCAAAGCGGGTGCACCAAATAAAATAAACAGCGAGTGAAGGTAACAATGGGTTTGCACACACAAGGGTGGCCACAAAAGTGACGACTTCGCACCTGAAGAGCAGTGGTGGGACTTTTTTTTTGGTTGTTTACAGCTGCACAAAGTGGACCTGATAATTTCTTGCACAGCCATAAGTTCGTGCACAGCTTGGCAGGCCGCTCTCCACAACAACAGCACAGAGCGGCGACAACAGACTGTGGAACCCAACAAATGTTCAACTATGCATGTTCTGTTGAAGACGATGTCCACTGTCACAACAGAGACTGCGCATCACACAAGTTGCACAACATCGAACACTACCGCTGTTGCTGTCGACTGGAGATGCACCACAGAGTTACCCAGGGAGCGTCTTAACGTAACTGACGACTTGCGATGGTACTGGCGTTTGGGAGGGCATTGCAGAGGTTGAAAAAAAAAAAAAAGGACAGAAACCAATCCACGGCCGAAAAGTGCAATCGATATGCCATCGAAGACCATTGCAGCAGCCTCGCGAAGAACGTATGGCTAGAACGATTCCAGGTCTGCACAAAACAATACAGGTGTCGATGCAGTGAGCGTGCCTCAATGAACGAAGGAGGAAGACAAAAAGGAAACAAGTCGAGACATGCCGCCACAGCACTGGGCGCACCTTCCTTCCTGACGACAGGGCTGGAATGACTTCACAATGGCTGCGGGGCAGACAAAGGAAAATGGTGCAGTAACATGGATGCTCAGTTGTGGGTCCACTCCTCCGGAACGCTCAGAACATCCGTCACCCTTTTTTCGCCTCCCTTCTCTGGAATGGGTCGGCACACTCGGACAGTCAAGCATAAACTCGCCCCATATCACATTCTGACCCTTCGATCCCCACACACCTGGGAGGTCTGGCATCGCCACGCACGGTGAAAAACACGCACACAACATTGCTGATGAAGCGAAGCAGTCACAGCACCAGCGTGAAGCATGAATCAATGCGATCCAGCTGCAAAAAGAAAAACAGAAATAGTGTAAAAAAGTAAATAGGTTTTAAGGTGCACGTGGGCATTGGATTTGGAGCATCTGTACATTTAGGTAATACACAGTTTTGAACTTTCCGTTAAGTTGGCAGCATTTTTCATACTAGGCAACTTGACTGCTTTACGGAATTTTACACAAAATGAAAGTTCATGATTTTTGCCACAGGCCTCTGGCTATTTATTGTGCTGCATAAAAAAAAAAATGAACACAATGAAAGAAACAAGAAATTAAATGAAAAGTAAGAAATGTCCCACAACAATCAGCAAGTCAATCTGTGGCATCAGCAATCCTAGCTCAATGTCACACCAGCTCAGCAATATTACGGGTTCACTCTTCAAAATGCCCACTCTTCAAGGTTGTCCACTTTTGACTTATTTTCACGCACAGTAATATTTGAAATTGCGCAAGAGTATGTCCAAAGCTGTGTTTACTGTTAATATGCAGTTTGCTCTGGTGCATACACTGAAATTGAACCGTACATGGATATCACAGCTTCAGGATTTGCACTATCTGCAGTTGTTTGTAAAGCTTTGATTAAATACAGAAAGGAGGTAAAATAACAGAATCAGTGTAGGTTCCGATACGACCATCATTTAGGATGGCCCAACCTATCCCTTTCCCAATGACCAACCAGTAGCAAGCTATACATAAAGCTGAACAGTGAATATGCCGGAATATAAATAATTTTTGGAATAACGCAATCACTAGAACCGGAACATTTCGGCAGAAATCTGCGTGGTCGGGAGGCAAATTAGAGGCAACCCCCAGCGGCAGTGGTTAGAAAAAACGCGTCTCCTGCTTCCGCCGAATCAATAACGAAGAAGGTGCCGAGTTGGCACCGAAATGTCGGTTCTCACGTGAGAATTTGGTCTGAGTATAAGAGTTTTCTCTGCAGTAATATAATTCAGCATTGTTTAATTCACATTTCCCAACAGCATTCCCGATACCCGGTCAGTTTAGTCTTTCTCAAGCTCCTTTCATCAAACCTACTCATGTCATTTCAGAGTTATACGTGGAGCCAAGAAAAGTTTCGTGCTTGGCTATCGCTGGGTGCACACCGCTGGGCTTAGGCTCTCGATACGCAGCAATTTTATTACATAGCTAAAGTATGTTGGGGCAAACACCGGCAAGTAATATAGGATTGTGACAACAAATTGCTGGAACACAAAGCACGCACAAAAAGAAAGCCCGAAGGTGCCTGCAACCAACACGATTACCTGTGTGGCCTAAAGTCATTGGGATGGTGCCTCAGAGCCGGCCTTAATGTCCTCGAGAAGGCTGCGTGCTGCACTTTCCATGCTGGCTTGCAGCTGCTGCCCCGTTGGGTCTGCAGAACGAAAATCAGCCATCACATCTTGGCACTGATATGCAAGTCACAACTCCTCCTGTAGTTGCATTCCCTTAAAAATCAAGTGCTTAATGCACTAGGTTTCCACTCCTCTCTTTGTTGGTTTAATGTTGTCAATCTGAAGGAAGCAATAGAGGTCTACGTGGAAGTTGGAACATTGCATAAGGAGCATGAACTGTTCAATCCACGGCCACCAATTGCACCATGCTGATCTCACGTGTGCTGCACTGCTTTTTACACCGCAGCATTTAGGTAGTGTAATGGGCCATGATTTCCATTGCCCTTGTTCTGCTATGTACGTTGTTACACATATTTTCGTTCCGATATTTGCTTCCACTTTCTGCTATGAACAGTCGTTTTCAAAAACACATGGTCCACGGCTTTGGTGCATGGAGCGGCTGTGGGGCCGCACCGCAGCGCTGCAATCTTCGTTGGGTGCTCGCTGCAAGAATGTCCCACGTGATGACAGCCTTCGCACTCACTCTTACGCTGTCATGTAACATGCCTGATGAACTCGTTTGTGTGGCGTTTGTCTGTTTTGCCGCTGGCACTCGGTACGAAAGAATGCGCCCTTAAGGGGGGATGAGGGTCTTGAAAACTTGCTTTTTATTTTTCGACATAACTTATTGAAACGTAGCACGCAGGTGTATCATAGAATGCTGATTTCAAATATACATTTATATTTCAAATATCTCACCTGGAAGAAAATATATGGCAAAATAAAATATCCTAATTAGGTCATTTCTTATGGGCCTTTATAGTAATTTATCAGTTAAAGAATGATTTTTTAAGAATAAGTAGACATTTGCAAAGGCCTAAAGCACATGCTAAAGCTTTCTTTTTTCCTTTAAACATGATATATGAGCAATTAGGCAAAGTGTGGGCTAATTACCACCATGTTATTTTTTCTTTCCAACTTTGTTGTTTATTTATGATCAACAAAATTAGTTTGTAGACATTCTGTTAGCTTTAGGATGTGCTTTGGGCCCTTGCAAATGTCTGCTTATTCTTTAAAAATGTTTATTTAACTGATAAATTACTAAAAAAGCCCGTAAGAAATGACCTAATTAGGATATCTTATTTTGCCATATATTTTCTTCCAGCTGAGATATTTGAAATCTAAATGCATATTCGAAATCAGCATTCAATGATACACCCAGGTGCTAAGTTTCAGAAAGATATGTTAACAAATAAAAAAAGTTTTCAAGACCCTCATGCCCCCCTGAAGTTCGAAAGTCTCTGCGGGTGCTGTTTGGGTCACTCGTCGTGCATGCATTGTGCATCGCGGCGTGAAAAACGAGCGTAATGCAAGGTGCGTCCGCTCTGCCGTGCTGTCTTGATGCACCGCTGCTGCAGCAAGTCTAGTGCTGCGGAGCGTAGAGATACGATGCATTGCAGTGACGAGGTCTTGTTTCTCTGCTCTAATTGCACGTCACATGTATAACTGTGGCAAAAGTGGGCTTTAAAATTTGAAAAAGGATGCCGGAAAGGCCATTATTCATTTGGGGCAGCGCTGCTTGGATGCTCCCAACAGTGTGCTCATAATAAAGCATCAATGGAAATGTGAAAAACAGTCATCGCTGCGCTGTTCTCTCCCCGAAAACAGGCAACCACTGCCCAGTCTAACACCAAATGAATCTGCTGTGAAACAGGCGGTTCTTGTCACTTTTTTCGCGACAATTCGTTAATTTGAACATTGTTTTCATGTGCCTTGAATTTCGAATTAACGAGCCTTTATAGCATATCATTTAAAATTTGGAGGGGACACTTAAGCTGCGCCTTAAGGGCATGCCCATTGACCTTATATTAAGCATATAAGAGCATTAACCTTACGGGTTTATATGCAGAATTGGTCACACTCTAGATTCATAGATCACTGAGAGTCATCATACCACTCCTGGCGCACAGTGGTGCAGCGGTTAAGCAACCCAGGTCGCTCTTCCCGAGCAACCTCTTGTGACCACTTATTAATTTAACTACCACCGGCTATAGTGGGCAGACTCAAAATCCGGTGAGCAGGTTGCGACGACACCACATGGTCACGTGATCTAGGTGGCCCACCTAGGTTGCTTTTCTGGGAATTTTTTACAGATTTTCTGCTCACAGTCAACGATTCTAACAACAACATTGAGTCTTCTATGATATGGGCTCCTTAACGCTATTGCGTTGATACAGATCTCGGAGGCTAGGTGACACTGCCATCCTCTTCCAGCCAGTGATCACAGATTCCAAGAACAGACTTCACGTCATCATCAATGTCACAAGTCTGAATCTGGTTGCAGGAAACATACGCGCGTGCATGCAAGATCACACACACACATGTGCACGTGCATGCACAAATACTAAATGCTCTTGTTCCCCTCCCCGTCCCTGCCTTTCTGTTAAACCTGTTTCTGAGTGGAAGCTGTCAGATGCGGACAGCAAGGCGTCGTCTACACACAGGACACTGTAGCAAGGCCAACCACTCACCAGTGGCCATCATGTCGTCCGACACGCATTCAGCAAGCTTCTCCGACGCGTCTGCCTCCATGATGCTGTCCAACAGCTTGTAGCTCTCCTCATTGTCCCCTGTTCAAGGACACAACAAGAGCAATCAACAGGATGGGTGAGGCAAGAGCAAATGCAATGAGGAGCGCCTCCACTCACACAGACTAGAGCCACTGGAAAAAATTTCCAGAGTACCCCAGTCACCCTCTCCCTGCCAATGGTTCTGGAAGCAAATGGCTGCTGCTGTCTGATGCTCCCGGTATGATATCACATCTGTGGTGCGCTGTGTATCTGCCTTTGCAATGTCGCTATTATAAATGACAAAATAAACTTCTACGCAGTTGGCAGGTCTACCCAGCTCCAATGATATCTTGAAAGAACACTCAGAAGAAATTGGAAACAATGATCTTTTTAACTCGTTTAAGCAGCATCCTAGAGGAGAGCCCAGTGACTTTGGAAGGCTGCCGATCTCTGCAATGTCCCGCAAATTCTTGTGTTTGCTGTTCTGGCAACATTGGGCCACAGCGGCCATATTACTTCCAAGCCCAGTGGCGCGGGAAAAAGAATGAAGTACTCTAAAATTAGGCAACAGAAGATGAGCATAGCAGTCGGCGGCAGAAAGTCAGGTGGGCTGATGAGATTAAAAACTTTGTGGGGATACGGCGGCCACAGCTGGCGAAAGACAGGGTTAATTGGAGAGACATGGGAGAGGCCTCTGCCCTGCAGTGGGAGTAGTCACGCTGCTGCTGATGATGATACCTAAAACTTTTAGTGACTCTAGCACTGATCGCTGCTGCTGCAGTGTTGACAGCTCCCATCAGCAGGCACGTCCGCATTCATGCTGCACACGCTAGGTCATATTACGCAGGCTACTTCCCGAATTTAGCATGAGTGACTCTTGAGCCCGCCTAAAACATCGTTTCCAACATGGTGGAGCACTTCGAAGAAGGACCCCTCGCTTCGGAGTGCATTCGTCACTGTCACTGCATTTTTCAGTATATTTGCTTGCCACGAATGGGGTATCAGGCTTTCGCTTTGCCTCATCTGGCCTACAACTAAGGGTTGGACTTTTGGTTTTTATTTTATTTTTTAATTCCGTGGACTTTTTCGGTCTTTATTTTAGAATGCAAGTTTCGTTTTTTTTTTTCTCGGCGAATATTATCTTCAATGAATAAAACAATGAATTTTTTTCAGTGATTTAATGTTGTAATCCTGCGCGGACAAACGTCACTTCAAGTCTACCTTGGTGTTTTCATCATGAACAATTTATTTACGAGTAGTTAATGTGCAAATGGCAGTACTCAAAGCTGTGCTTGTAGAAGAAACTACTGCTGTTGTCATTAAAAGAGCAACTCATGCTAAATGACACAGCTGGCAGAAAAAAACGCAAGTGGAAGTTTACTTCTAAGAACTAGGTTGACATGTTATCATTGGGTTGTCGCGATGGGTTGAGCACGAGGACAGGGCGTGGCCTGCGTGTTGATAGCAGCGATGGAACTTCCGCTCAGAGTTTGCAGTAGCCAGAATATGATGCTTGTCAGTGATGCCCATGCACTGTTTTGTGTCCGTGTCCTACATGCAGCTGATTAACCTACTGACTGCTCTAAGCAGGTGATGATAGTGAACAAACAGTGCTAGCTAGCAGGTGGTAAAGGGGTGGTGCTACCCGGTCTGCAGAGGCATGTAAGTTAGCGGAGCAATATGCGAAATAGAAGAGCTGCGCTGATTGCTCAGCAGTACCATCATCGCATCATGCCCCTGGCATTCCTACTTAGCTGATTTTTAACTCTGACTGAGTGTAACTCGCATTCAACAGAGCCAACTAGCTGTGCCTTGCAAATCATGAACACTCACCTTTTCTGGTTTAAGCCGAGTTTTAAAAACTGAAATCTGAATACTTATATAATTTTTGTCTGGCTTAAACCAAAAAGTCCAACCCCTAACTACTGTAAAATTCCAAACAAGCGCCCCCACCCATGCAAGGGCCCCCCTAACTTCACTGTTAACTTCACATTTCAGCACCATTCTGGGAAAGGCACCCCCCCCCCCCCCCCCCCCCCCCGCCCTGCCTCCTCCGCGCCGTTATCACGCACCGCACCCAGGCAACACTGGCCTGCCCCATGCAATCCAAGAATCCAATCCAATCCTGCTTTTCAAGTCATTCGCATGCCTGTTCGTCACGCGCCATTTGTCTTGTTTTGGCGCTGTCAAGTCGGCAATGCATTCGTACACAGTGGCGAAGAGACTTGAGGCCATAAAATGGCAACGAGAAAATGGAAGGAACGTTCACCAAACATGTCAAGACTTGAAGTTCGACTGGAAACGGATATGGGAATGGGACAAGAATTTCGAGAAGTTTTTACAGCAAAACTACGGGAAAGCAAAACTTCAAAGAAAGTTGAGTAAAGGCACGCCGGTTTTTAGTGAATACGTGGGCGATGCACTGTTACGAGTTTTTCGACCGGGAAAGAACTTCAGGACGTTTTAAATCTATGTGCACTAAGTTTTTTTTTTCTGGCTGGAAAATGTCGCCACCATCTTGAATTTCACCCCCCCCCCCCCCCCCACTACTTTGCCAGTAATTTCGACTTGCGGGGGTGGGGCGCTTGCTCGAAATTTTACGATATAACAAAATGTACGAGCAATAAATCTGCTATACTTTTTATTTACAGTGACAGTTCTGCCGCTCCTAGGCTTAAAAAGCAGTGTCAGTTTGTTGACAAAAGTGGTTCCCGCTCTAAAATAGATGGTGCCACTAAGCACTAAGCTGAAGCATCCAATATCATCCAATCCAATATCACTGCATATTTATTTGCATATGCTGAACTAAAAGTGCGGATGTGACAAAAAGTGTACTGTTCTGCAAAATACTTGCATTTAGCATACTTAAATGTGCACACGCTATTCTAAAGCTGCCTATAATTGAAATGTCTAATGCACGTGGGTAAGGTCAAATGATAACATACAAAAAAAAAAAAGAAAACACAATGCCATTTGCACTTGAAAGGGTGAAAATGCCTGCCGAAAGGAAGATAGCTACAGATGTGAAGCTAAGAATGTTTACACTCCTGACCTGGCATTACTTTCAAGGGAAGTGAGACCAGACGTCACCTCGGTGTCAATTCTGTAAGTTTCCTGCACTGACTGCTTGGTTTCAACAGGCCTGTTTTACAAGTGACAACTTCATTATGGCGTGTAGCAACACTGGCGTCGCGCGTTAGAGCTGAAACATTTTGCAATAGCCTGTTAACATGGAAACTTAAGCAATAGCAAGCAGTGCCAGTGTTTGTCTCCACGATTGCATTTGCATTTCTCATAAGTAACATGAACAAAAAGCAGACAAGGAGACAGTTTTAACATCCCAAAACGACACATGGGCAGTGAGGGATGCTGTGGTAGATGGCTTTAGTTTAATTTCAAACACATGGGGTTCCTTAACATGGGATGATATCCCATAGCACAAAGGCGTTTTAGTATTCTATCCCCATCGAAATACAGTTGCCGCTGTCGGGATCAAAACTGCAACCTTGTGATCAGCAGATAAACACCAAATCCGCTGAGCCACCGCGGTTTGTGGTGACAGGCTGTAATGACACCTTCAATGTGACATAGAAGTTTCACAGTACCAGACTTGCTACTACTAGGTATAGCTGGCAGCCTCTAGTGTATGTTATGCAATGCAATGCACTACCTAAGCCTACATTTACTGGATCAGAGGTTCTCAGTCACTTTAAAAGCCCTGGGGAAACACAGTGGCTTTCAAATGGCACTGATGAACATGTCTTCGCTTCTGTCCCTTCGTTCCTACTAACATGCATGCAAGAGAAGAGCATGCAAGTGAAGGACCCCCAGAAAAAATGCCTGTTATCAATTATAATATAACTGGCTGTACACTGGAATAGCCTATTACAAGCGATCACAGTATAATTAGCCCGAAAACAAAGCGGGTGCAAGAAAGGTGGGTGTTGAGGCATGCATGAATTTAGGTGCTCGAGGTATCCCAAAAAGCACCACCAAGGAACCCAAAAGTTCTGTGTAACCTAGTTTCAGAACCCCTGTTCTAGCTGAACGCTTAATGCCACTCAATTGCCTCTTTATGGTGAGGCAACGTAGCAAACACCAAGACGCCTACTGAGAACTTTGCAGCAGAGTACCATTTACCCACTTAGGCCGAGCAAGGGCGTGAAAGTCAACACCGGCGCTGTTTGTGAAGGTTTATGCCAAGTGCATTTCAGGCGTGCTCTCCACACCACGGGATGGCTGGATTACTTGAACCCCTGCCTGCTGTAGTCCTGGCACCAAATCCACGAGACTGTTTGCTTCTCCACAGGCTGCAGCGCGCGACGGGCCATGTCGCCACGTGACGTCAGCCGGTGTGACGACATGCAACGAAGTGGCCAATCGCACCCAGTGGCCCGCAGAAAAGCGAACCATGTCGTGGATTCGGCCGCTGTTTCACTTCTGTTTTTGTTACGCGAACTAACTGTGCACCCAGACAGGACGATGCCCGCCCGCACAACAACCGATTGGTTCTTAGAAAAACTAGGTTTGCCACTAGTGCCGTCTAACACAGACGTAAGATTACACGAGACGCCCAAGAATTTTGTTCGTCAAAAATTCTGACTTTTGGTGCAGGTTTGACACAGATTACTTGTATTTTGTCATTACGTAGTTGCACGCAGCAGGCTTTGTTATGTGTAATTTGGCACGACTGGCACAATAATCACATCACTGCTTGTGTCAGCGAATAGGTAAGAGGAAGGAAATGATTATACGGCTGACTTTTCATGAAAAATTACAATGCTCACAGTCAGCTGCTGCACCTACTAGTCGCTAAAGCACTGCAGGCACAATGCCGTAACTGTTGTGCATGGCTGAGGGAAAAGACATTCGCTGTTGCTGAAGACTAAACTGAATACCCTGTGCTGTGTAGATGCAAGCCTGGGTAGATTCTCGAGGTGAACTTAGCATGCATATACGCATCTGTGCAGTAGATTCTTAAGCAGATTGGTGAGCTACGGATCCCAACACGCTGCTTACCCCTAAGTCAACGTCTGATTTGTTCCTGCAAAGTACGACATTACTCTCGTCAGCCTCGCAAGATGTACGCACTGTGATAAGCTTGCAGCCACCGGCATGCCTGCCGACTTACAAGGATGTGCACGCGTTCTCGGCTCGGGGTCACTCTATACAAGAGAGTGCACTCACACTTTATACGTGCCACCTCCTTGGAACCTGCAAGAGCAAAAGAGGACAGAAGGAAAGAAGTGACGGTCACAAAGGGGTGCACTGGTGCTGATCACTAATGCGAGCCACGAAGGGGGCGCGGGTAAATAGGAAGGCATTGCATTACATCCAGATGAGGCGCTTTTTTAACCAAGAAAGAAAAAAACAAAAGCAGCTAAGTCTTCCCACAGTAGGCCATATATCCTGCTTCCCTCAATTACAAACTGATTCTCACAGTTTTTAATTATGCGCGGATCCCACTCGTCGTCAACACCATGTGGAATGGCTGACAATATACTCCGACACAAGCAGAATGTTACAGAACTTCTGAAGCCCTTTTGCAGGAGCAAGCTGCCACAGATTGGTGACAAACTGCTGGGAAAAAAACAGCGCTGAGACGAGGGACAAAGAAAAGAAGAAGACAACAGGACTGGTGCTGACTATCAACTGAACGTTTATCAGAAACAACACGCAGTATATATACTCCATCGACAACCAAGAGCGCATGACAACACCAAAAGCCATAGTGATACATCAATCACCTGAATCAAGATACTTTAGTTCACAGTCATGAACTGTTACAGAGGGGGTGCTCACGCACCCCCTGTCTTCTTCTTTCTTTGGTCCTCGTCTCAGCGCTGTTTTTTTCCCAGCAGTATGTACCAACTAGCTCAACTATGTTTTACTGGTGACAAAGTCAATCAGCCAAAGTGATGTACTACATCGCAAATTGGCAGTTACAGGCCCTATCAAATAACTTTTAAATAATGAGCCTTTTAATTGGTACTTACAGTTAAAAAGGACACCACTGAGTCATGCAAAAAAAAAACAAAATCTGCCAACAAAGTGACTTCTAATTACGAGGTGTGTACAACTAGTCTGTGAATAGTATATTTGCTATTTGATTAGATTCACATCGCACTTTTACTGTTTGAAGCATTCAAGCTTTCTCAAAATTTAGATAATAAGGAAAACCCAGTTCGTAAGAACTAGCAGGCAAAAATGACGGCGTTTCTAAAGGCTGCTCTCTAGATTCAGCCTCTCAAAGTTGCCACGTCAATTAACTCACTCTTTCCTAGCAAAACTGCATCTTGCCAGCACACGGAGAAAATGCGCCGACAGCCATCAAGAGCCGAAAATTCACACGCATTGGAAAGTGGTGAGCACCACCATTCCGCACGTCAATGCACCGTACCAAGACGCAGTCGAGGACTGGCTGTTAACATGCCAGTGAAGGATGAAGATGGGTGCCAGTGTTCAGGTCATTTCCAGAAATGCAGCTTGCAGAGGATAGCGGAACAGACGAAGCTGAGGCTCACGTGCACTGCTGTGGTTGTTTCGCTGCAACCCCTCGCATCTTGTACAATTTTCACTAATAAATATTACAATACAGAAGCTACAGACCTTTGGTCACGGAGAACAACAAAAAAAGGTTACAACAGAAACATAAGACTGGAAGCCAGGTCACGTAACTGCACTGTGTACAACCCGGCCTGTAAGCTGTACCTCGTGGTGTATGTTTTATCGCACCTTTGATTTGTTAGAGTGCTAGCTCACATCATGGGGCTTGCCGTGTTGTGTAACGGATGCACAAGGGCCAAGCGGGCTGCGTCTTGTCACAAACGTTGCAAGTTAAGAGGCATTTCGCATTTAGCCTGTTGTCTTTATGCGTACCACCCAGATCGAGCGTGAAAGGATTGGTCCCGCTAGCGTCGTAGCCTAAGTTGCCGCTCCAGTGTCCGTTTCGCGAGCCATCTAGTTGCGTTTTGAGAGCACTGCGGTGCGTTTTTCTCCCCCGATAGCGCACTGCTGACGTCACTCCTCCAGTAAGGAGGTACCTTTTCACATTACAATGCTTCACGACAGCATTCAGCGAGCGTCACGGGAGGTCAACAGTGTTGTGTACCGTCGCTGAGTTCGTCGTCCTTGATGCTGAGCAGCACGGGGCTGTCCTGGCCCTCGGCCTGGAGGCCCTTGGCGAAGTCCGACCCGTAGCCGAACAGGTCCCCCAGCTGCTCCCCGGCCGCCTGTGCCCCCTCGGAGGCTGCGTTGATGCTGGCCGTGAAGCAGGACAGGTCGCCCGAGTGCAGCCGGTACACCTCGTCCTCGGCCGACAGCTTCGCCTCCTCGCCCACTGGTCGGGGGCAGAGGCCGCAACAGGGGGTGAGCCACACTCCTCTACACCAAGTGGAGGTGGCTTCGATCGACTGATTTCATTAATAACTAAGCCCAAATTTTCTCAACACACGGCTGTAGACTTGAAAGGCTTCTTGAATTCGTAAAATTCTCGGTGAAAAAAAATACGACTTCCTGCTTTTCTCACACTGACAGCATTTGATTGGTTTATTGGGGTTTAACGTCCCAAAGCAACTCAGGCTATGAGGGGCGCCGTAGTGGAGGGCTCCGGAAATTTCGACCACCGGGGGTTCTTTAACTTGCACTGACATCGCACAGCACACGGGGCCTCTAGAATTTCGCCTCCATCGAAATTCAACTGCCGCGGTCGGGATCGAACCCACATCTTTCGGGTCAGATGTTTACAGCCATTGTAATCTTTACCCAGTATATATACACCACCATCCTGATGGTGGCTGTACACAAGATGCACACAAGCAGCAAAGTGCATGAAAAAGGCCAATCTGGCTAGCGCAAGCAGAATGCCGTTGCAACCCAGGATTTGTTTCAGCAGGAATAACAACAGTTACCGATAGCAACGACAAAGATACCTCGTCTCTTGGCTTATTGAGTGACGAAATAATGATAGGTGTGCGAAGCAGAGGTCCTTTTATTTTCAGACAATTCAGACTTTACGTAGCCGCCTAGCAGTAAAGAAGTGCATGCACTGGAGAGGCAACCACGCAGTGGTGTTGAATGTTGCACCCATAACTTGTGGCTTATGCGTGTGTGTATGAAAAACTTTGCGAGGACCACTGGCGAGTGCTAAAAAATGCACCAGTGATGCCAGTACTACGAGTGATATCAGTAATACCAAATGTACCAGTAATGTAGTTTTCACTGCATCAGGGCAACCTCGTTTATTCGATTTCTGCATCTCCTGCAAACATTTTTACGAGCCAAACTGGTCAGTGTTTAAATGACAGGCTTACGGAGCAGTAGAGAAATGTTAATGTTTTCTGCCACCTTGTTATCCACTGTCACAACTGCGAATGAGGCCCATTGCTTTAAAAACTGCATAGTATTTGTAAACACAAATAAAGAAAAGCTCGCAAGAGAGATTATCAGAGTGACTGAATGATATCAAGCCAGGTAAGAGTTGCATTAGCACCCCTCTTGTCTCCATCTTGCACAAAGAAAACCTGCTTTTAATATCAACTTACGCTCATATTCCAGAAGAGGGCAAATATGGGCTGGTTGGTACACGTTTTACGAATTGGGAAAACAGCGCAATGAAAGACGAGGCACAAGAAGGACAAAACACCAGCGCTGGTGTTTTGTCCTTCTCTTGCGTTGTCTTTCATTGCGCTCTTTTTCGAATTCGTAAAACGCTCACATTCCTTGCCTCTCTTGCATGCCTCTTACAGGCGATTGCTATGGCGCCTGTCTTGCACTTGTGTGCTTAACACTGGTTTCTTTCCTTGGTTGCCCTACATTGTTTTCCTCTTTGGAAGAGTTATACAATCATCCACACACTTGTCTAGAGCACTTGAACGGTGCGCTCTGTTGTGCCTTTATGACAATCATTGCTGCTCGGCGGGCCCCAAGGAGTTAAAAATGATCAATGAGCATCTGCGCGCATGATAAAGTCTCGTTCCGAGCCCTAAGCCCCTCGTAAATCATGCAAGTGCACAGTTCGAGCACTCTTCTAGACAGGTGTGTGGATTACTGTACAAGTGGCAATCCAAACAGATTGTCAGTTCAAAGTCACTGCTGCATTGAGTCCTTTCTTCAATTCCATGTACCTTTGTGGTGTTTCACAGCCATGACCACGAGCACAAACCTTTGCCTGACCTTTCCGTGTGAACGTGGCATGAGCGAGAGATTCACTACTCACCAGGCGCACTTGTTGTGGATGCTGTTCCAGCCACGGTGGAGACCACGCAGTGCTGGTGGTGATGGTTGGTGTCACCGCCGTCCCCCCGACCTCCCGCTGCTGCTTCAGCCGTGGCGTCCTTGAAGATGCCCCCCGAGAAGCCAAACACGGCGTCATCGGGCATCTTGATGCTGCCCAGGTCAGACGAGGTCACACCGTCACCACTGTTGCCACCCCCCTGGTGATGGTGGTGGTGGTGGTGATGGTGGTGATGATGGTGGCCTCCGGGAACACCCAGCAGTCCACCAGGTGAGCAGGGAGGCTCAGGTTTCTCCAGCTGGGTGCCTGGGAATATGACAGAACATTGTGGTACTCTGCGACGCGACTCAACAAAAACACACGATCAGCCGTGTTCGTGCTGCCAGTGTTCAGCATCATTCGCTATGCAAGGTTTACTGAATCACGGGTCCATGGCACAATCAGATGATTTTGTGATAGCCAACAGTGCCGGCCAATCACAGCAAGATAAAGCAAACATGCTGAATGCCAGCCCTAAAAGTCAGGTGCACAATTTCTATGCGAGGTTAAAAAAACTCTCAGGTCGGTTATGAGAGCGTGACACCAATGTTTAAGCATTAGCTGTGGTTTTTATTATTATTTATTGATACTGCGATCTTTTACAAGACTTTCGCAGGGTGGGCACACAATACATAAATTCTGGAAACAACAAAAACGACCTCAGGAACAAGCAAACAATACAACAACAATTGATCAACAATTTAAGATCAAGAACACAATTTCAAAAAGTACAAACGAAACAAAGAAATGTAGCGGTACGACATTATAAAAAAGTTAAAGGTGGCTTTCAAACCTTTTTAGTGAAGTTTGGGTTACTGCATCATTAGTTAGATTATTCCAGTCTGTAATCGTTCTGGGGAAAAAGGAGTACTTAATGGTGTTAATTTGTGCGTTTAATGGTGTTACTGTAAAGTCATGGCGTTGTCTTGTGTTGTACCCTGAGGAGAACGATATAATATTGGATGTGTCAATATTGTACTGACCTTTGATTAACTGAAATAAAAATTTTAGACGACAGATACGATTTCTGTGAGAGACTGGAAGCAAACCACTTTGATTAAGAAGTGCAGTGATAGATGTGCGGTTATGCGGTCAGAATGGTTAGGCATTTTCGCTCCAGATCTCGAGCTCGCCAAATCGCTTCCCAGTCTGAAGGTCTTGCTTCCTCCAAAGCATTTCGGTGTGGAGGATGTTTTTTTAGCATTTTGGTTTAAACTGTTACGCTCTTCTCCAGTCCTTCACCACTCGGCATCTTTCCCAGCATACACTAGCGCCGCTGGGCGTGCAGCAGCGTGCTGAGCAGGCCATCATCACCAGCGCTTCTGTGGGTGCACAGCGTCTTCGCACTCCGCCAAGTTTGCCAAGAGCGCGCCACTCCCGCAAAAGCTATGGTGCTAGCGACACAGAAACTAGGCACACTGCCAAGGTCAGCGCTGCAGACGGTGCAAAACTCAGGAATGCGCTACGAAAAGCTAATGCTCAAAAAAAGGGGGGTAAGTTTACAAGCTGCC
The DNA here is from genome assembly GCF_055824585.1 of Amblyomma mixtum. Classification (NCBI taxonomy): domain Eukaryota; kingdom Metazoa; phylum Arthropoda; class Arachnida; order Ixodida; family Ixodidae; genus Amblyomma; species Amblyomma mixtum. The sequence continues at coordinate 150,962,333 of NC_143016.1, read as the reverse complement.
ATGTTTCCTGAGGCACTCGCTAATGCGTAGCACAGTCTGGCCAATATTTTTGGTGTGAAACCACTACTTTATGCGGTCCCAACCAAGAATCTTGAGTGAAGCCTTGGAGTAACTCGGGCAAGCTTGGGTTAGTTCGGAGGAGCATTGCACAGGCCAGCCAATGGGAGGAAGCTTGGTAAGTTCGGAGGAGCATTGTGGTAGCTCTAGCCAATGGGATGGTGACCTTGAGGGTGACCTTGGCCAAATCTAGCATAGCAACAGCCCATGTAGAAATCAAACAAATATTGCTGCGACTGGGTTTCGAACCAGCAGCGGTGCGAACAGACGAGCTTTGCTGGCCCCTGCATGAGAGCACTATGCTATTGCCGCAGCCGATCACGCCTCGTGTTAAGCTGCAACACACTCTCATGTTGTGCATTGCATATCGTCATCTTCATCAACTTCCATCTGCGGTGAGGACAGATCAGATCAGCTTCACCTCGATCAGAGCTTAGCGTGAGTCTAATATCGTCGCCAGAAGTGTCGATGACGCAACAAAGCAAAACCATGAGCCAATCAGGCTAAACACATGCTCTCGCACGCCTACTCAGTTTAACTACATTAAAACACTACAGTCAAACTTCCAGGACAGCAGCTTGGGCATGTTGGTTATTCATTTTTGACCATATCGTTCAAGCGTCCAAAAACACATAAGATAAATAATCACAGAGGTTCATACTCAGAGTTTCAACATTTCAAATTCTTTCTTAGTCAAAGCAACAGACGGCGTGCTGACACAATCGTCGCGCAGACTCGCTATCGAAGCTGCCTCGATTATTTCCCGGACTAACTGGTCTTTGTGATTAGCCAAAGCTTTGCATTTTTGGAAAACAGGTGCACAACTTGTTGAAGGGCGATCTCTGCAATGAATTCCCAGGTTCCGGCAAGCTTGCTCGAAATTAGTTTTGTGTTCTAATAGCCTTTCGTTCATGCACCTGCCAGTCTGCTCAATGTATTGTTTACCACATGCCACTGGCAACAAATAAACAAGGCCTTCGGTGCACTCCACAAAGGGGGTTCGATGCTTTATCGTGCATCCCTGCTTCTTTTTGGTCGGGTCGGAATTGACTCGTCTGCACAGACTTTTGAGTTTGTTGGGAGCAGTCATCACAACATTCACGCCAGCTCTTCGACCTATGCTCTTCAGGCGATGGGAAACGTTGTGAATATACGGTATTGCTACTACCGGCCTCCTTTCTTTTTGTTTCTTTGTCTCATCTTGCTGCTCGGGCCTAGCCTGCTAGCGAGCTTCCTGCTCAAGGGTGACTAAGGTTTTTAGACCTGAGACTTGAGTTCGCTAAAGGGCATGCCTGCTGGGCCTATGAGCCCAGAGGGGAGAAAGCACCAATGCCCTTCCAATCAGCTCACTCTAAGCTGACCAAGAGGGCTATTGTGAACTTGTGCCTCACAAGTGCCTTGAGGAAATCCTGTGTGCACAAAATGGAAGCGAGCTTTCTTCGCCAGGCTGAACGGCTTGGCAACTCGGGCTACCCCTCGCACCTTTTGGTTTCTGTTGCCAAGCAGATGAAAAAGCACTTGATGCAGGCTAGGCCCGAGCAGCAAGATGAGGCAAAGAAACAAAAAGAAAGGAGGCCGGTAGTAGCAATATCGTATATTCACAACGTTTCCCATCGCCTGAAGAGCATAGGTCGAAAAGCTGGCGTGAATGTTGTGATGACTGCTCCCAACAAACTCAAAAGTCTGTGCAGGCAAGTCAATTCCGACCCGACCAAAAAGAAGCAGGGATGCACGATAAAGCATCGAACCCCCTTTGTGGAGTGCACCGAAGGCCTTGTTTATTTGTTGCCAGTGGCATGTGGTAAACAATACATTGAGCAGACTGGCAGGTGCATGAACGAAAGGCTATTAGAACACAAAACTAATTTCGAGCAAGCTTGCCGGAACCTGGGAATTCATTGCAGAGATCGCCCTTCAACAAGTTGTGCACCTGTTTTCCAAAAATGCAAAGCTTTGGCTAATCACAAAGACCAGTTAGTCCGGGAAATAATCGAGGCAGCTTCGATAGCGAGTCTGCGCGATGATTGTGTCAGCACGCTGTCTGTTGCTTTGACTAAGAAAGAATTTGAAATGTTAAAACTGTGGTTATGAACCTCTGTGATTATTTATCTTATGTTTTTTTGGACGCTTGAACGATATGGTTGTGACACATTTGTGTTTTTTTAGGGGGAGAAGAAGGTATAAGAAGCAGTGTTTCTTCGAAATAAAAACCAGTTGTAAGTCAGCGCTTGTCTCTTGTCCCGGTGTTTTGCGCTGTTCCGTCAAAAAAAAAAAGTTAAACTTCGATATGACAAACTTCAATATAACGAAGTTACAAGGCATATTTAACTTAATCCCCATTGGAAACCATGTATATTTTGCCTCGACATAACGAAGTAATATTGCAGCAGTTTCATTACAACGAAGTCGCGTAACCTAAAAAAATTTATCCGGAAGGAAAATGTCGCCGTGACGATGATGGCCAAGGGGAAAGTGGTGCCAGCATGAGTGACTTGGGTAATCCACGCGGACAGGCCTCATGGGGCTCGTGGAATTCGCTCCCAGCAAGTGGGAGAGAAAGAGCCAACGCTCTCTCTTCCACCCGTCCGGGCCAGTCTTTTTTTTTCGCTCTGTCGCCAGCGACGGTGCACTCCTCACCCCACCGCCTCCCAGGCTTCTTCGCTGTGCATGCGTCAGCTTACATGCCCGTCTCTCATTGGATCTGCCAACCCATGTGATTGCTTGCGCGGCCGCCATCGCCGCCGTACTCCTTGTCCGCGTTGCCTTTCGCTTGAGCAAAAAGAGGCGATTCTGGAAGCAGTTTCGAAAGGTGAAAAGAAGAAGGACGTAGCGGCTCGATTTAGCATATCCATGAGTACGCTTTCAACAATTTTGAAAGCCAAGGAATCTATCCTCAGCTCAGTGAAATGTGGAACGAGCGCCCAACGTAAGCGATTGAAGCCTGCTACGTATCAAGATGTCGACAAGGCTGTGTTCGCCTGGTTCATGGACGCCAGAGCGCAGAACGTGCCGGTGAGTGGCACAATTTTGCAACAGAAAGCAAAGGATTTCGGTTGCCTGCTCGAGAAGGATTCTTTCAAGGCAAGCAGTGGTTGGCTCCACCGTTTTAAGGCCCGGTATGGGATCGTCGGATGGGTGTTGTGCGGGGAGTCAACGTCGGCTGACGCGCCTGAAGCCGATAGTTGACTGAAGGAAATGCCAGAAATACTGACGCGATACCAGCCATCGGAAGTTTACAACGCGGACAAAACTGGATTGTTTTATCAAATGCTACCTAATCGGACGCTAGCACTGAAAGGTGATCGCTGCCATGGTGGCAAACAGAGTAAACTGCGTATAACTGCTCTGCTGTGCGCAAACATGGAAGCAGTGATAAGCGAGTGCCGCTTGTCACTGGAAAGAGCAAGAAGCCGCAATGCTTCAGAAATGCTCGGAAATTGGAAGTGGAGTATACTTCGAACACGAAAGCGTGGATATCCCGCAACATCTTCCGTGACTGGCTCCGGGCGTTCGACAAGGATATGAAGAATGGCGGCCGCAGCGTGTACCTCTTGGTGGACAATTGTTCCGCCCATCACGTCGACGACTTGGAGCTTACCAATGTCGATTTTTTCCACCGAACTGCACTCCATTGATTCAGCCGCTCGACCAAGGAATCATCAACAGCGTCAAGTGTGCGTATCGTTGCCGGTTGATTGACAAGCTGCTGCTCAATCTCCGCTTAAAACGCCCCACTAAGGTGGATATTTTTCAAGCCTTAGAGATGTTTTCTGCATCGTGGAAGGAGACTTCAAAGGAAGTTATCCAGAATTGCTTCCGGAAAGGCGGGTTTGAGAACGGCGTGGCTGCAACAGCGAGTGCCTCCAAAGACCAGAACAGCACGGAGGCCAATGAAAGGGCTGCGTTCGATGGCGAGGAAGGCGATCAAGCCGGCCTTGAAGAAGCATGGAGGTGCCTGGAGAGTGACGGGGCTGTTCCTGACAGTGTCGCTCTGGAAGACTTCCTCTACGCCGGCTCTTGTGTCGTTGCCACCGAGGAAGTTACCGACGACTCCATTGTGCAGGATGTGCTGGGAAGCACGCAGGAGGACCCAGGCAGCGATATCGACGCTGAAGACGGCGATGCCCCGAGCAGCCGCGAAGTGCTTGACGCAACTGATGTTCTGCGGCGCCACGCGAGTTCGATTGGGCAGCAAGATGCAATGCAATCCTTGTGGGCCTATGAACACAGTGTGAGGCCATCTCTGATTGCAAAACAGACGCAAAAGAAAGTCACGGATTACTTTCAGAGAAAATAAAGGATGAGTGCTTACAACTGGCAAGTGATTTGGTAATGTTTTTGCATGCTAGGTACGGAATTTCGATGCAACAAAATATCATTATAACGAACTGAAGTGCCGATTTTTACGACTTCGTTATATCGAGGTTTAACTGTACCACTTTTTTGCCACACAAAATTGGAATGTTGTAGAAGACTGTTTGTCATCCTACATGGTGCAAACCTTTATCGCGTGGGCACCGCCCAATATCTCTTTGCCCTATTTCCTTCACAATCAAGCTTGTAACAGGCTATGCCACATACCCTGACCATTTTATTTTTTTCGTTCGATCCTGGCCGCGGCTGCCGAATTTCAATGAAGGCGAAATTCTAGAGGCCCGTGTGCTGTGCGGTGTCAGTGCACGTTAAAGAACCCCAGGTGGTTGAAATTTCCGGAGCCCTTCACTACGGCGTCCCTCATAGCCTGAGTTGCTTTGGGACGTTAAACCCCTATAAACCATAAACCATTTTATTTTGTGTGGTCTGCACCCCATTCATCACGTCCTCTTATCCAACCCAGTGTGAGATGGTGTATATAACATAAAAAACGCTTCACTAAGTGAGGGGTAGCCAATCTTTTTTGTCTAGAGAAACCCTAAAAGCCTTCAACATGTGCCAAAGAACCCCTCATCACAAGCGTCACAATTGGTCGGTGTTGCTTGTGAACAGATCCTTCTTGCTTTTTCATTTTGTTTCTTTATTCATTATTTTCATTCATTATTTATTATTTTCATGTTGCTTTATTCACTTTTGTAAGAACTAACTTGTTTTCTTGCTCTCATTAATTACTGTATTTACTCGCATAATTTTCACATCCCCAACTTTTTACTCAGACTTTTGAATAAAAACCTTCATATTTTGCACTCTCTGCTCCAGACCACCAGCACGTATGCCAGTGCGCGCAAGGCAGGCTTGGGAAGATCAGCGCGGTCACGTCGCCTCGTGTGGCTGCGAAAGGTGCGAGTGGCGACAGCACAAATTGTGCACCAGTTACCCGACTTGCTCGTGCTGGCGGTCGCTTTCCCAGACATCTGCCGATCCTTGCGCCGGCATCAGCGCGGGGTCGTTTTTTTTTTTTTTTCATTCTCACAGATACTGGCTTTCCGGAACAAATGGGCTAGCTGGCCGCAAAACTTCACCCCAGCTCCGCTGATGCCATCGAAATGCCCAGAAAAACACCCATCAGACGCGCACGCTTTTTTTTTTCGTGTTGTCCGGGTTCGGTGTTAGCTAGGCAGAGCGGCCAAAACTTTCAGTTGCCACACGCACCAGTCACCAGCGAAGACATTAACAGGCGTCCAGCCACCCAGCATCTTGGCACGCTGCCAAGGCCTGGGCTGTTTTCAACAAACGAGGAACTGTGTCTTGGGTCCCGCACGCTCCTCAGAAGTGTACCGGAAAGGGAGAGAGAGGGCCGTCTGGGTGTTCCCACAAAAGCAGCTCGCGGAACCCAGCTTGAGAACCCCTCAGATACGAACCCACGACCTGCGACAGCAATACCTGCGACATTTCAGTGGTCACGTGTTTGGATTCCAGTGACGGCATGAGGTTGCCTGCTGGTCTACTTTCTGTAAAATTAACGTTTATCTAAATATGACAACACTGTTAATTATAGCATACTCACTTTGAGCAACACCACCATTAAAACGAAAATAGAAAGAATACATTCGCCTACGCTTTCCTTGGTTTCAGTGGCTGTAGGCTTCTTTTGTGAGCCAATCATAATGATCCCCTGCCTTCCTCTGCTCTGCACGCAGCTTGAGATCTCAGAGTGCACAGACTGGCTTGTCGCCCTAGTCCTCCAAAACAAATTCCATTTCTTCTCGTCCCCAGCTGTACCCAGGCGGTGAGGCTGAGAGACGTACCAGCAAAGACGTTGCTTTTCACGCTGTCTCTCGGCATGTCGGCATCATCATCCGAGAGCATGGCCGCATGGTGGTTGTCTTCCAGGCCTATCAGTGGGAGCAAGCACACGACATTTAGGTGGCAGCAAGACTGCAGGCAAGAACTGCTGCCACATTTTGAAGCGCCGAGCTTCACGTATGCCGCGACCGAGAGACATCACGCGCAGCGCAGGGGGTGACGCAGCCGCGTGCTACTGCGCATGTGCGTCGCCTCCTCGCTGTCGCTACAACTGCGCGCTTCGCCTCCTTGCCCACAGTTTGACCTTTCATTGCAGCTGCGTGTTGCCCGCGTCGTAGCCGGCAACCCTCCTCTCCGCATTCCTGAGGGCAGTTTTAACCGCGCCGATTTCCGTCTCCTCCTCAGCCTCCGTACAGGCAGTGTGTGGATGGCCGAACACCTTCACCGTTATCGTGGTGCCCCCAGTGCATTGTGCGAGAACTGCGACAGTTATGACATCAAACCAAGCATAACTTCAGCTTTTCGCTTGTGTATCCAGGCTTAACCAGAGCTAAGCCACTGCCTAATTTTTTCCCAGAACACTTGCACAATGATCAGCATCCTTTACAAGTGCATAAGCAGTGGCAATAGTGGTGCTCCCCTGCCTACACTGGACATCTTTTTCTGCTGCTACTATCTTTACACCCTTCATGGACCAACACCAGGGAGTGACATAAAAGCAAGATGCAGGTACACTGTGGTTCATGGAAACGTGAACAGTCTGCAGCGCCGTTGTCATCCAACAATCAGGCAACCATTGCCCTGTCTTTGTCCAAATAAATTTACCGAGATGCAAGCAGTTCTTAACCATAAGTTTAAATTATTGAACGACCCCCGAAAAAGTGTTAATTCAAACATTTTCTCTGGTGCTTTGAAGTTCCAAGTAATGAGCTTTACTTACTATTGGCTAGGACTGGGGACCGTAGAAATGCATGCGAACAGAAGTTGTAAAACTTGTTTTTCACTCCACATGGCAGCTATTAAGTCAAGTCCTCATTAGCAACTGGCAAGAACATTTTAGAACAGCATGTGAACGTATGAAATGTCACTTTGAGGCCGGTATTAGTTTTAAACCGCTAAAGTATGTGTGTGTTTTGTCAAATGCACACTCACTTGTTGGTAAAGCGAGTCCACACTAACCAGTGAAGCCAATGAGTCAATGCGTTTCTTTTTCAGAAATTCCTTCGAAATAATTTCCGCAAACCTTTAAATTCATGAATGCAAACAGCTGTGGTGGTGCGAAATGCATTTATGCAAACATTCAGATAATCATAACAAAAAAAAGTATTACTCGACTCTTTAAATTTCACTCTTTTCGCCGAGTCAGAAAAATTGGCCTTTTCTTTTTGTGTGCGGAAAGTCATCTTTTTAATCAAGCATCTCACAGTTAGAAGGATACACATTTTTTTCTGACACCAAGCAAAAACCAACAAGGCACTCAGTGTGAAAGAGGAAGCGGGAAAGGCTGCCAAAGAGTGTCTTGTGTAGTTTTATCGCACCATTTGGCTCAGCTCGTACTTAAGACAGTCTATGAACTATCTTTGGACTTTGTGAAGAAGCACTGGAAGATTGCACAGCGGTGGCACAATGGCGAGCGGCAACAGTGGTGGCCTTACCGGAGGCCATGTTGCTGGCGTCTTTCTGCGACAGCTCAAAGTCGTCCATGGCTTCAAGCAGTTCGTCCTTGGGTGCTGGGCCCTTGACTGCACCGCAGGGCACTGCTCCTGTGCCAGACAACAAAGCAAACACTGCAGTGACTGCACACAGGGTCATCCGTAGACCAGCGCGAAAGTGAGACTATGCTGCTGCCTGATTGCAGCAAGCAGCTTAGCAGCAGCTGCTGGTGTCAAGAGTATCTGCACGCAAGGCACCACGTTCAATGCTTAGGTCACGGATCATGCTCTTACAGGGCACAGTGTACCAAGGCAAGTACTGCACTTACACAGGAATTACACTCGATTCCGAATATATCAACCCGGGTATATCGAATTACTGCTTATATCGAACTCTCAGAACATCCACTTGAAAATTGCTTGCGAAACTGTATTAGTGTTTGTTCGCTTTTATTGAACTCCCCCGTTCAGCAGAACATTCGATATTGTCAGGTAGTGGTGCCTGCAGTCCGGCGAACAGGAAAACAGCGAGAATGCTCCTAAATGAAACTCTTTATTTGGGCTGACTTGCGCCCGCAAAGAACTGAATCACTCGACGGCGGCGTAGCAACAAGCGTGCTCGGCGGTCGTCGAACAGAATGCCCGCCGCTGTCGGCCGGGCTCTTTTTAAAGCTGATAGCGAACATTCGAGATAAAGCTTGGAAAGTTACTAGAACATTCTGGCGCAAACTAGAACCGGCTCCACCTGGATGCGATCAATTGAGATAAATCTAGGCGTGTCTTGCATCACAAACAAAGCGATAACGCGGTGTGCCAGCAGCTTTGAGGAGTGAACAAACAATACAAACATTCCATATACTGAGCTGCGTAACTGCGCTCCCGCAAGTGACATTTCTCTTAATGCCGCTTCCATAATCCATTTTCGCGCATGGAGCTGGGTCGGCTACGCAGCCTTGGGCTAATGCTGACGGCGTTAGCACTGTAAAACCGTGTGACAAGGCCAACGTGCTGTGCGTGCTTGAGGGTGGCCTTCGGTCTGGCTTGCTTACCGTATTAACTCGCGTAATTTGCACACCCTTAATTTATTATCGCAGGTTTACGAAAAAGAAAAAGAGACCTCTGCTCGCATATTTTGTACTCCCTGTTGTCCCTGCTATTGGAGGTTGCTTTCCCGGATGAACAGCTGCGCGCATGCAGCAATCAGAAACTACCGAAACGTTTGCTGCTGAGTTTGCCACTAGTCAGCCAGGCTGTACCTGAGGGAGCAGCTTTATCCCGTTATCTCCACTTGCCACTGACCGCTTGCTTCGCGACAATTGTATTGCTGCGTGTTTATTGCTTTATTGCTCTGAGCTGCGCACGCACTGTCATATCATTCCTCGGGGAACTACATAACATGGGGCGGGGCGTGAGGAGGTATAGGTCTTGGTTTCGTTGGTTTATGGGGTTTAACATCCCAAAGCGACTAAGGCTATGAGAGGCGCCGTAGTGGAGGGCTCCGGATATTTCGACCACCTGGGGTTCTTTAGCATGCACTGACATCGCACAGTACACGGGCCTCTAGCATTCCTCCTCCAACGAAATTCTAGCCGCCGCGGCCGGGTTCGAACCCGCGTCTTTCGGGTCAGCAGCCGAGCACCTTAACCAGAGTTAAGTGAACACACACACATGCATACATACACAAGGACACATACTACACGCAGTCACGCATAGTGGACACTCTTTAAACGGAATCTCAAGGGACCGGGAAAATGTGTTCAGTTTATCAGGAGTCTTCGACCACTCTCGAAGTCGTCGATGGTTTCCATCTCCCTTTGCAATGCAAGCGCATTGTGCGGTCGCTTCTGTGCTGCCATTGGAAATGCTGATCGACTTGCGCTACCAGTAGGCCGGCGGGCAGCATGTTGCTGAAGGAAGCATGCCGCTTCATATCAGATATCCACACATCAAACTATTTTGCGATTCCCCAAGAGTTCAATATATCTGGAATCGACCGTATTAGCTTAGCAATGCCACTAATGCTTTGTCACACACAGCGATGCTTTTGAACACAGACCAATCGAGTGTGCCACTCAACCCCCATCAATAGGATATGGTTAGCACAAAAAATGTATTATGGGGGACGCGGAAACTGGAACTATTTTGTAACTTAAGCATGAAATGCAACACATTTTGGAGCAATTATGCAACATTTTACGCCGATTTCAGAACAGCAATTTATTTTAAACTAGCCATTATAGTTAAACTAGCCATCATAGTTACAGAGTAATAACAATTAACACCGTCGATAGGCCATTCTCAGGTTATGAAATAATTAAGGAGAGAGTGCACAATTTATGATGTCAGCATGTTCACAAAGCCCTGTTCTGTGCAATAAAGCTATTGGTTCTCTTTTTAAATGCCAAGAAGTCAAACACGCACATTTACATGGAAACGTTTTGTACAAAGAAAAACTTTCATAAACCAAGCCAACGACAATACTAGCATGCACAACACTAGCATGTGTGTTGGTGCAGACCTGGTGTGCAATACAGCTGTGGGCCTTAGACCACTTCTTGCACCTACACATTTAAAGTAAACTTTGCGGGGACGCCTTCGTCCCCTGCATTCGCTTTCCAGCAACGCACTAGTTCTCTGTGGTTAGCTCCCCTGCAAGGCACTCTCCTTAGTTGTGTTACTTTAACTAACAGGGGAGGGCGCTCGCGTTGCAGCGACACCAGCGCCACGAATGGCGTTTTGCCGCGCGCGCGCAGGGGATAGCCGGTTCTCTTCTCCTTGGGACCGGGAAAGCACGCGGACGTTTCGCGTACCGCTCCGCTCTTCGCCGGCGGACGACCTCATGTGGAAACATGTTCCCCTCAGCTCGTCCTGTCCGATCTCGGAGTTTTTCCCCTGCCCTACCATGCTGGTGAGTCGGACATCCTCGATTCCTCAGAGTATTTTGTTGCTAGCTGGCGTTATTGTTGTTATAGCAATAAATGCTGTGTTTGTTTCAGCCAGTGTGTCGTTCCTTTGTTCCCACAGAGCAAGGCCCGCCGTGGTCGCCGTGTGCTCGGTAGCGCTCGTGACCACGGGGTGGGGTCTGCGCGGTTTTGAACCGAGTTAGCTGCGGTTAAGCGGGGAGAACGCATTTATCTCCCCTATAAAACCTCACAACTTAGAAATGTGCAAACGGGGTTAAGTGCCAGCAAGCAGCAAACCCCAGTCAGTATGCAAGGCCATCTAGGTTGCATGATTAAACGCGAACATGAGCGACAGACAGGTACAGTCTTTGTCAAAAGTAACCAGACTGCACGTATTTCTTCTCAGTCGTATATTAAAGCTATTATGACAGCCCTCAAGCTCTGAAATGTCTGTATGGTAAGAAGAACCCCTGTCCACACCTTCAAAGGACTTTTTGATCTTTAGGGAAGCCGTGAGGGCTCTGTTATACGAATGAGAAGCAAACCATGCAGCCTGGTTACCTTTGACAAAGACTGTACGTCTACTGGTAGAGGGAAAATGGGAATACGTGGCCAGAGAGGGGCTGCTACTCTACAAGATGGCATTTGCGGGTGCTTGCTAGTTAATGCATAGGCACCCAAACCTTTTGGTCCCACCTAGCAGCAGAACAGAAAGCTGGGCAAGTTGGTGGTTATCCATTTTTTAACAGCGCGAAAAGACGATGACGTTTACACACACAACAACACGAGCGCTGACTTTCAACTGAAAATTTATTAACACAAACGACATTTATACACAATCCCGCCAAACAAACACACAAAAAAAACCTACTTAACTTATCTTAAACATCCGGCAACGGCTTCTCCAGAAGGGCAAATTCACGGTTTCACGGTTTAAATTCACATTGATAAGGGGGGTTCTGCGTGTGTCGCTAAACCGTCATTGTCATTGATAAACCGTACGTCATTGTCATTGATAAACAGTGAATTTGCCCTTCTGGAGAAGCCGTTGCCGGATGTTTAAGATAAGTTAAGTAGGTTTTTTTGTGCGTTTGTTTGGCGGGATTATGTATAAATGTCTTTTGTGTTAATAAATTTTCAGTTGAAAGTCAGCACTCGTGTTGTTGTGTGTGTAAACGTCGTCTTCTTGCGCTGTTAAAAAATTAGCAGCAGAGCACACATCACAAACGCACAGAGGCTGCCAAGGGGTCTCAGGAAAGAAGCCCCGCAGCACTCACCACCGAGCCGTGGCAGCACGGGCAGAGCCACGGGTGTCGCCGGTGGGCTGGTGGGCAGGGGCGTGCCGTCCTCCAGCGCCAGGCTGACACGGGCCCCGGGGTCCCTGGCCCAGGTGCGGTACAGCTGTGCCAGCACGGTCCGCATGTGCTGCCAGCCATCGGGCGCGCTGTGCGCTGCCACTGAGCACAGCGCCTCGGACAGGTCACGCGCATGAGACATGCGCTCCTGGTACTCGCGCTGACCCTCGGACGACCACGACTCGCCATCCTCGCCCGTGCCACCGCCGCCGCCACCCGCTGTCAGGTCGATGGGGAATGGGCCACACCTGGTGGGCAGAAAACAGTGCATTTCAAATGCCAGAGCGCTTCTGCTGCTCCAAGTAATCACAAGTCGTCGGTTTTCTCACTGCTCACGCGATCTTCTGGCCCACTACGACAGTGCTGCTGAACAGTGCTCACTTGTTTGATAAGCAAGATATCATGCTTGCCATGTGTGTAAGCACGTAATGGAGGTACGCATGCACTTGACACAAATGGCAACACAATGGTTGACACAAATGTGTCAACAGCCATCGGGGGCAGCACCACGTGGCATGCCGTCGCATTGTGCTGCGACAATGTCACCAACTCACGGTGAGGGTGCCGGCAAAGAAGGCCAACCAGCGCCAGTGCTGCCATCCTTTTAAATCATTACGATATGAACTCATGGCAATGGGCTTGCAGGCACTGCGGCCCACATGTGCTACCGCAGTGTTTTTGAGGCAAAAAAAGTTAAAGCACAGCGCGATCCACGCGCCACCAGTGCAGACGTGCTGACTGGTTCCGACTTGACAGGCGTGTGCATATAGCATGCCGGCATCTGGCGCCCTTAGAGCAACCTGTGCACGCGCAGTGGCGCTCCCCGGAAGCAGATTGGACTATGCTATTACTCTCTATTCTCATCCTACACTATTCTCCTTTCTTTACTCCTTGACAGCACTGTCCAGTTGTCCATGCAGTGTAAGGTTGCTACCGTGCATTCCCTGTCAATTATTCACAACCCCTGCACAGGCGCACGGAGACCGGCATTTCTAAGCATAGCCAGCTGCGTCTTAAGAACGTGCTTCACAACCGGTGACAACAAGGACAGCCGAGCTGCATGCACAAATGGTCACCTGATTGCGGGGAAGAGCTAAGCCTGGCGAGCGGCGGAAGGTGTCCCATAAACAGCTCCCGCTGTGAAAGTGAGGCTTTTAAGTCGGGCAGACAGTCAATCAAACAAAGAAATGCTTCAGAGTCACCTGTGCAATTACGCCTTGCATACACAGCTGCCTACATGCTTGCCTCTCGCGGTGCAGTGAAGGGGGAACAATGCCAACCTGCGCCACCGCTGGTGCACCTCGTCGAGCGGGATCTCGACGTTCTGCGCATGCGCCACGACGAAGGCATGTGCGCAGGGCAGCCGGTAGGCCTGTCGGAAGGCGCAGTCGCAGCTGAAGCCGCTCGGTGGCAGCGTGCCCTTGCCGGCGATCGAGTTGACCACCAGCTGTGAGCCGGAGGCCAGCACGGAGAACTTGTGCGAGCGCGAGATGCGGATCTGCACGAGCACATGGACGGCCGCGTAGTCGCAGCAGGCAGCAATCAGGCGGGCCTCGTAGTCCAGCAGCTGGACGTGGTACTCGCGGATCTCTCCCAGCATGGCCTGCGTGGTGGTCTGCGCCAGGACGCCGTGCGCCCCATACGCCAGGTTGCACACGGCCTCACACAGGCTGCGTGACTGGCTGCACACCGCCTGCGAAGAATAACCACCATGCTCCTTAGCAAGTCATTGCGCCGCCATCTGAATTTAGACCCGAGTCAAAGTGCGGACCCATACCAGTCCTACTACACCTGTGTTCATTCGCTCAGTTTGTGTGTAATAGTGCAACAACCCCTCATCCTGGCATCCACTCAAGTGGAGATCTCTTCACTCCTTGTGGTTGTCATCATCATCCTCAGCAGCAGTAGCAGTAGCATGACTATGTATGCCCATTGAAGGAGAAAGGACTGTACCATATCTCTCCAATCAACCGTGTCCTGTGTCAGCTGAGGCCACTTTATCTCCGCAAACTTCATCTAATCTGCCCACCTAACTTTCTGCCACCCCCTGCTATGCTTGCCTTCTCTTGGAATTCAGTCTGTTACCCTTAATCAGCATCAGTTATCTTGCCTTCGCATTATAGTTGGCAGAGCAATATCAAAGACTCCGACAGAGATAGAAACAGAAGAGAAGTTTATCTACGGGCACGCAAGCACATCAAACTATCAGTGACGATATCACAGGAAGAAGGCACACCTGTTGGAACTGTACCAGGGCTTCGATGCGGTCATTAACACCAGCGCACCATGGCACGAGTCCGGAGCGGCGGAAGCCCGCCCACAGGTCTCGCTGCTCGTGCCACACCCGGCGGAAGTGGCGAGCAAAGCGCCCCTCGCCCATCTCCAGGCGGCGCAGGTTGTCCATGTAGGTGCGCTCGTGCAGGCAGGCCAGCATGGCACGCAGCGTGCGGCACACGCGCTCCTGCTCAGGGGCCGGCATCTTCAGCTGGTCCATCTTGTTCAGCAGCGAGCTGGACGCACATGGGGAGTGAGCGGGTCGATAAATAAGCATTCTTCTACAACCAGTCAAACAGCAGCAATCAATGAGAACAGAAATTTTAAGCACCAGAAGGCTCTTTGCACTCGGAGTTGAAACACAGGAATGCGTGGCCAGCAATAGCTGCCGCATCATCTTGTGAGAGTTACTCGTATTACTGGCAAGGACACATCCACGTGCAGGGTGGGTCACAAAATGGTGCAGATTCACAAGTGCGTCACCTTTCTGAAAACTGGGTGCATGTACTACACCTGCATTTCTCATTACCAATTTGATTGTCGACATTCGTGAAGAATCTGCTGTACCGAAGGACCACAGGTGACTGTGCTTTTTGCCACACATCATGCTGCACGCTCAGCTAAGTGGGCGCCTCCGCAGTGCTGCTGTTGCTAGTATTTCCTTAGTGGGTCGCATGCCATGACCATAAAAGGGTTAATGCAAAAAAAGAAAAAGGCATTTTCCACGCTTCTACTTCTAGGCATCTTTTCTGGAAACATGGGCCGGCTAGCAGTTCTCTGCTGGCTGGCTATTGCTTCCATGGACTTCCCCTCATCATTAAAGTACACATGTACCACAAGCCACACTCATTTCAACATATCAACACCTTGGAGGTCAACACCTTGGAGGTCAACACCTTAGAGGTCAACACCTTTAAGGTCTGTACTGCAAGTACGCTTAAAAAATGGGAACTGATTCCTTTGTCAGTGAGCAGGTTTGGGGAAAACAGGCCACGCAAAAACCATCTTTCCCCAACATATTTTGCCTTCAGTGCTTGTATTATTTTTCTCTTTTGCATGAGCAAAAAATGTAAAAGTTTACCACTCTCTTAACCCACCTCCCGACACTATGCTCAGACAGCACTTCCCCCTCTCAGCTTCTCCGACTGGCCGCCGTGCAAGTGACATGGGGGCTATGAGGGAGGCCGTAGTGAAGGGCTCTGGATTAATTTAGACTGTCTTGGGTTCTTCAACATGCGCTGGCAACGTGCACAGCACTTGAGCACTACTCGTACCTGACCTCCATCAAAAAAACTACACAGAATGTTCACTACATTCGAATCAGTGCGAAAGCACACACTTGTGCGACTGAGAAGACAACGACGAGCGGGCAGTGCCGCAGGAAGGAGCGCTAGCCCTAGGCCAGCTGCAAACAGACAAGGGAGCAGATAACGGATGCTGCTGCTCGGGGTTGGTACCCACTGAATTAGTGCTTATGCATTTATATGGCCACCGCAGCTGGAACTGAACCAGCGACTTTGGATCAACAGTGAGATTAGAACAACTGAGATGTTGCCAATTTAAACCAGTGAACTAGGTGAAATGAGGGAAGATGAATGCTTCGAGTGAATGAACTACAAAGTCAGTTTAATTTTTTTTTATTAGAAAAACTGAAACATCATATTAAACACCAGTACGGACCAAATATATGAAATGCACTTGTCTTGCACAGTGCTTAACCAATCGAGCAGCAGCAGAATTCCGGCGATACAACCACAGCTGATCTGAATGTTGTCACGACATGAATTCGTAAAATTCCATGGCCAAAGCGCATTGCGCACAGTGCGCAGATTCCTGGCTGAACCCAACAGATTCCTGCACCACTATGAGGGGTATGAATGCGACAGTCGCAACCACCACGGGCAGTAAGCCACGGCAGGCTTGAGATTTTAGCGGCAGCAAGGCAAGCTCCGAGAGACAAAGTGTGCTCTATGTGTGACCATGCCGCCCGAGCATAGAGAACAATTCAACCACCAGCTGTGCAGTACAGAACTGTGAACACTAGGAGGAATCATTTTAACTATTGCGTCAGCTTGAATTTATATGTACGTGATTGTGTGTCCAGCTTTTCAAGCACTGAGAACCTGGAATTCACTACAGCCATAAATAAATTTGCATACGCGTCTTTTCCGCACTACCAAGACATCAGTTTTGCTCAGTTTATGATGTTAATATTTTTTTAAACCCCCGAGAAATTCACATTAAGATTTTGCTGAACAGCAGTGGTTGTACCATCAGCAACAAATGAAATATGAACAAGACAATTGAATCGCAAACAGCAAAATTAGAAGTTCTTAGCCAGGGCGACATCAATGCTGGCGATGGGTAATTTCAGTTCAAAGGCTAAAGATTGTTCTTCAGAAGTGTTAATCTACCTTACCTTTGGTTACAGGCGCGAAAAAAGACACAGTGCAAGGCAGAAAGATGGGACGAAGCACTTCGTCCCGCCTTTCTGCCTTGCGTTGTGTCTTTTTTTGCACCTGTAACCAAAAATGAACAGTTACCAACTTGTCCAGCAAGACATTCTTTTAATCGACCTTACCTGGAGCTAATATGTTGGTGATTTTGTGTTGACACTTCAGTTACCTTGTTCCCATTTCATTCATCACTTATAGTACTTGGCCAGCAAGGAACACTGCACAATGCATACTCCTCGTGCTTTGCCCCTGCTCTGTTGACAAGAGCTGTGCCTGATGTTTCAAATAACTGATGCCTTGACTAAGATAACACTCGAGGTTTGTAAGGTTACCTCACCAGATGTCAACCCGTGTGTCACACAACCCTCTGTGTTACAGCAGTATTATGGCCGTAGTGCCACGATACACTGGTAGTAGCGAAAGCGACCTTTCTTGTTGTTACAAGTTGTATTAGAAAAAGTAGTGGGCGTTTAAAAACTCACATGACTGAATATAAAAATCTTCTAACTGCAAGCCATTCATTCATTTACTACCAGCAAAATTATTTTCAAGGCACCATTACTCTTGCATGCTGTCACACTCACAAATACGGTCACCAGCACTCAGCCACAGCAACACACGAAGAGAAGCAAACAAAGTATGCTGAACTCCACTCATGTGTTGCCTAATGAAAATAGGAAGCTCCGGTAAGTGTGGGATTGAGAGTACCACTCATGTGGTCATTAGGGGTGTGCAAATATTGAAATTTTCTAATACGAATTGAATACGAGTATAAAGAAAAAAATGGCTCCGAATATCAAATATCTGTTCAGTAAGAAAAAAATATTCCAGAAAAAGATGAACAGGCAAATGTTGTTACCCTCATAATTTTTTTTTCTCAAAACAGTGTGAGGTTTTTGTAGCTGAAATAAAAACTAGACTGACTCAGCACCACATACAAAAACATGATGTGCACGTAAATGTATACTACTTGGTTAGACATAACAGTATGCAACATGTAATGTGGTCATGCAAAATGAAATCCATGAAATGATGCATGACTGGCAACTAAAGTAACTTGATAGCCAGTAAAACCTCTCCCATATCTGAAGTAATTATCCGATTACCCCCCTTATCCGAAGGACGGTTTATAAAATGACCCGCGCCCCCGAAGTAAAAAAAAATAAGGAGATTGCTGAAATTGCGAATACACGTTGAAGCCTTCGCTCCATGGTACTCAACCCTATGCCCTGGCACGAACACTGAACAGCCTGTCACTAGCCCACAGTTTCAGTGTGTTGGAATGGAAGAACAATACAGACATGAGTGAGTGGTAAGCTCATGGGCGGGTGAACGGGGAGACTGCTACTATGCTATACTATGCTATACTACACTATGGAGACTGCTACTACCGAAACTATGCGGCCAGGCTATTTTTATGGCCTGTTGACAGGGGCTCTCCTATCGCCGTCACACTTGCCGTTAAGCGCAATTAAGTGGTGTGCGGGTTGCAATGCGCCATGCAACAGGCAAGATTTTTACACGGTCGCTCGCCCTGCTGCCACACTTTGACATGCCCCTTCAGGAGCCTCATGCAGAGTTTCACAAGTGGCCTTTCCCACATATCATAGTTGACCTAAACACGATGGTGGAGCTCATGCTAGGAGAGTCATGAAGGCGACAGGACAAATTCCATGGGTTTGGGCGTTAAGTAAGTACGTAACACATTATGGAAGGATCAAAGAAAAAACACGCGCTTTCTCTCTGATTGTTCGAAGCTAGTGGACAGCCACCTTGTTCCCTTCAGGTGTGTAATATTTGGGAAAGCCCACTTGCGGAATTTCACAAGAGGTCATAGCAGCCGAATCAGATCGGTTCTTGTAATAAACACTGAAGAAGAAAGTGAAGAGGGTGCATTTGTATTGTTTTCCTGACACTTTAAACTTGATTGTCGGATAATGTGTCCAGGTATTGTGGTTTTCTCCATGGTCGAACTTATGAAAGTCTGCACGGTATATGAGTGCTTGCAAATATGCAGGAATTTGCTAATATGAATTTCTCGAAGAATATGAACTGAATATAAAACATTTGATTCTTATTCGAAATTTTGAATATACATATACCCCTATTGGTCATACCTGTATGTGAGGTCAGGAGTCAATGCAATTGAAATACACAAGAGTACTTTGTCTACTTCTGTCTATGTCCATACAGGAGATGAAGCACCTACTGCAGACATGAAAAACTCGCCCAATCCAGTCATCTGTGGAAGTACACAAACTGCTCGCAAACGACGATGCATGCAGCAATAAAGGCAGCACCGAAGAAGCCTCGAGAAGTTGGGCAATCCTTTAAATAGCAATGACCCGCGAACTGACCCCCCCCCCAGGTAAACGTAACCCAGTGGAAAGTAAGGAGACTGCTGTCGACTGGCTGCATGCGCAATGAATGGCAAATTTTATGGGTGAAAAAAAGCATCACAGTGAGACATTAAGCTGCAGTGAGTGAGTGCAGAATGCAGTAGCACGGCTGCCTTTTTGTTTTCGCAGGGATGTTGATACGCATTGAGAAAGCAGGGAGAATGCAACCAAAGCAAATGCAGAATATTTAGCCTCACTAAGAGCTGTACTAATCAAGCGAATTAATTAAAATCAGTTTTCCTAAGGTGACCTGCAGCATGGCTTATACTAATTGGAGGTTGGACTATTTGGTTTAAATTAAAAAAAAAGACAAAAGTGCACTGAATTCAATTTTCAAACTTCGGTTTTAACCGAAATAAGCTCAGTAAATCTCTGACAGGTATATGCCACAGCTATAAGCTTGCCATTGAACAGAAGTTGTACTCAGTCAAAGGAGGAAATTAACTAAGTGCAGAAGCCAGGGCTGTTGTGAGAGGGTGTACCTTTTGACTCAGTAGCGCTACTTTACACACCTCTGTAGACTGAGAGACTCCAGCTCAACACCGAATGTCATCTGTCTGTGTAGTGTTGTTCACTGTCATCACCCGTTTAGCGTAGTTACTTGGTTAGCCAAGTCTCTTCACTGCATGAAGGACAATCGACACTGTGCATGCATACGTGTCACGAAAAAGTGCATTGTTCGGGCTACCACGACAGTCACGCGCAGTTCCGTCACTGACGTAAAACATAGGCCACTTAATGCCCAGCCATTCTAGCTATGCTTAGTTTCATACATTGCAGGTAACGCTGTGGAGGCTGTGGAAGCAGCGAGTTCATGAAAACATATTACCCTGCCACATATCATTTGTTCTCGAAACTTTGCCATGCGTTTGGACGAGGACAAACATGGGTATATAACGAAGTGGTAGTATTGAAAATCATGACGGAAGCTGTGAGGTGCTCAGTGTTTGGGCCCTCTGGCAATAACCTTCCCTGAGTGTGAACTACACATTGGGCACGGATTGAATAAGAGCGATTTGCTCTCCCAACCACGTATCATAATGCTGCATGTAATTCTTACTTCTTGAAGTTTCGGTGAGTTGCAGGATGAAATTGTCGCAAGAGGTAAAATGAAGTCCAGGAAGTGCCAGCCACAGCTGTAAGGTTTGTTGGAATGAAGAATGCCAGTGTTCACTTCAGTTGTAAGGCGAACTACCTTTTGGGCATGGACTTATCCTTTGTCCATTACTTCTTTATTGATGATATCATTTCCCTCTCCAAGAACAGCTATCGTGCTTTACCAGCAATTAATGACCATTTTTGCTCAATTACAGGTAAAATGAATGTTTCCAAAAGACAAAAAGCCAAGTTAAACTCGGAAGTTACTTTTGGCCGCATAGGAATACCACATTATGCCAATGAAAAAAAAAAAAATGGTAATTCATCCGTAGGAAATACTAATGGCAAAAAAAAAATAAGAAAACAAGAAACACGGTTTTGAAATAAACAGTGGAAAAATTCCGTCGACTTCCGAAAAAATAAAAACCGAAAAGCCCAACCCCTACTTCTAATATTATGACAGGGAATGGTGAGAGGAGTGAGCATGCAAAAATTTGCATGCTCATTTTGCACAATAAATGCCAGTGCAATACATGTTTGGCACAAATTAGCCTGCATGTCCTGTGCCTATCATAAGCGCTCATTTCGGAGTTTGGCAACAGGCGAGCAGATTCCATCCCAGCATGCAGCCAAATGTCTGAGCTGGAGTGGCAGCACGTGAGACTGCCCAGTCCCAGAGGACTTCCCCCAGATGCTCACCGAATGACGTGGTAGTGGCACAGCAGGGTGGTGCTCGCCTGGTCGAAGAAGTTGCGCAGCCCCTGCAGCTTCAGCTGCTCCTTGCCCAGCAGCAAGAGGCGCACCTGCGACGCCACGGGGTTGGCCTGCGTGAAGACACTCATCAGCAGGCCCACCACGAGCCGCACGGGCCGCATGACGAGCGCGAAGGCGAACGGGCAGCCCAGGCCTGCGGCATCATGGCCGCTCCACGAGGCCAGCGAGAAGCGGGGCCGGCCACCAGGCCCTGTCGCCATGGAGGCGAATGCGTAGCCGCTGTCGAAGAGCAGCAGCTCAGGGAACTGCCGCAGGGATCGGCGCATGGCGCCCGTCTGGAAGAAGACGGCCGTCACCGCGTCGCTGGCACCCACGATGACTGAGACGGTCGCGTCGGCATCCGCCTCTTCAAGCTTCTCCAGCTCGCGCAGCAGCGAAGCGATCTCGGTGGCCTCGCGCAGCGAGCTGTCCGTGGCGCCGCCGTTGCTGCCTCCGCCGCCACCCAGCGTGAGCTGCAGCTGTCGGGCGTGGCGCACGCTCAGTGCCCGGAACTCCTCGCCCACGCCTGCGTGCAGTGGGTCCATGCCGTCCTCGTCTTCGTCGCTGTCGTCACTAGAGCTTGATTCCGCCTCCCCGCCGGCCTCGCCGTCTGCCTCGAGGTTGGCCTCCCCATCGCCATCGGCGTCCATGTCGCCGAGACTGGCGTCCTGCAGGGCCGTCAGGCCCTCCTGCAGGCACGGCACAGGACGGTCATTGGAACGGCGTTCTCTGGCACACTTTCAGTTCAGTGGAAGAGTAAACAGAACTGCTGCTAACAGGTTGGTTAATCGCAGTATACACCCTCCGCCAAACAACGGCAAGCAGAGCAGATTAACAACAGCATCACCCACAGACACTGTAATCCTCTCCCACATCCTTCACGCCGTCCCTAACCAAATCCTCTCAGGGACATCCGTCGTGCACATGAGTATGACGACTTAATAAATCTAAATGATGCAACGGAACAAACACAGCAAGACAGAAAGATAGAAGGAGCACTGAACTCATGTGCCGGTCAGTTAAGACACGTGGGCTTTGTACCTTTGAACTCGCTGCAGTGGGAGGAAGCTAACAGCACGAGCCGACACGTTCGCGTGCCAACCACGCGGGTACAGAAAGCCTCGCCTCACACCCGCAGCTCCAATCCACACACTAAACATGAATACGTCTAACATGGGAGTAAAAAGAGAGTAGCTGTCATTTACCACACTTCCTATCAGGGGCAGGGTAAGCTGCCCAAGTTCCGGAGCAGATTTCGATCACTAAACATACGGAATGCTTACCGTATTTTCCGGTGTATAAGACGCACCCGCCATATATGAAGGCTCTCGTTGAAAAAGTTGGTATATAAGACGCACCTGTGTATAACACGCACCCCAATTTACCCACTTAGTCTAGTGAGGGTTAATTAAACACGCTTGCTCGACCATCGCGAAATGAACCATGGATGGACTCATCTGATCGCATAAAAGCTCCGTAGCTCCGTAGGCCCGCAGCCTGATTTCCGTTTTCGGTAGCATACTCCACTGCAGATAATTTGAACTTTGCGGTGTAGCTCTTGCGCAACTTCGGTGGCATACTGTAGTAAGACCGAGCACGACAGGTGTAGGTAGTGGAAAACACACGCCGAAGTCACCAACACAGACGTAATACGTACACGGTTGCGAAGTGCAAAGAAAGACTAAAAAAGAACACCGGCTTGGCTTGTTCTGACCATGGCGAGAAGCCAAACGAACGAAAAACGAAAAATTCGCATATAAGACGCCCCCTTGTATAGGACGCACCAGCAAGATTTTTGACAAAAAACCGCGTCTTATACACCGGAAAATATGGTACTCTTGGCAACGGAGGCATATTCACACCGCAAAGCATAGTAACACGATGCCGACAGATATGGGATGAGGCTTTTAAACGTGGCACCAGAAGTCTTGAGGTCAGCAAACAGAGGAGGTCGAAACCTGGGTTAGAATCTTCGTGACTAGATGCTAGAACTTCGCATGTTTTCCACCCGCAAGTATGGCACAGTTAGTGATGGAAATCTACCTAAGGTCTTGGGCAGCATACCCTGCCCCATAAAGGGAGTGTGCTAGAGGTCAGCTTACTCGCTTTTTACTCCTTTCGTGTTTAGGTAGCACTGTAATGAGTTCACATAAGGCGTGCCCCGTGTTAATCTGAGAACTAAACATTTTGACGGATTTGCCTGTCTGGTTCAGTTTGAAGATTTATAATAAACTCGAACACATTTCCAACCAAGAACTTTAAACTGAAACCCAATGTTTCAGAGCTTGGCTCCTTCTTCAGGGGTGACTGGGGGCAGTAGCTAGCATCTTTAGGTGTCTTTAAGGGGGTAGTAGCTAGCATCTTTAAGCTCTAACCCCCTCCCCCGTGCCTTTCTCATCACAGCTTTCGTTCTTTTGACCTCCTGCTCCCCTCCATGCATACTTAGATGCCAGCTACTGCCCCCAGTCCCCCCTGAAGGAGCCGAGACGGCTCCAAAATGTTGTGTTTCAAATTAAAGTTTTTGGTTGGAGATGTGTTAGAGTTTATTATAAGGTGTTCATCTGCATTGCTGACAGCGACAGCTGTTTGTACTAAGTCCTCTGAAAGCATTGTCGTGGTCTGTGTCCGCACAGCTGCTATGCGCAGCCGCCCTCGGCACTGCGGGTGAGGGTCTGTGAAAGACTAGGAAGGGGTCTCAAAAGAGGCATCGCGAAGCATCCGCGAAGGACAGTGGGACAACGCAAGTGATGCACTCCCTGCAGCGCACGCTGGGATGGCATGGGCAAACAGAACCAAGGAGACTGGCGGAAAGGAAATTCTCTGAGGAAGCTAGGGCGAGGACTACATGGGCGTAACGTTGCAGAGCAAAGCAAGCACCACATACAAGAACACTACAGCTTTCACCGAGCTCAGCGCATTGCACAGCATGAAATAAACGCCAATTTTTCTTTTTTTCCCCTCCCTGATAACCCATGCAGCCTTCCTTTGCAGTGGGGTTGAAGTGCGCACCCAAGGCGAGATATTCAGTAGGGCGGGGCGACCCAAAAGATAGAAAAATAATAGCCACTCCAAGGTGAGACAGTTGAAGCTCGTCATATATGCTTCTGGCACAGGGCGACCTCGCATTTAGTCGATGTCCAATGAGTAAGGTAGAGAGAGAGACGGTTGCCGCACCTTGCTTTTCCCAGCAACCATCTCTCCCTCTACCTTAGAGTCACTGGACATCCACAAGATATGCAGTCGCCCCGTACCAGAGGTCTGACAAGCTTCAACAAGAACTTGTCTTCCCGCGGCGACTGGAAGCAATGATCGCTGGCTTGTCATATCCCACCATCCACCCTATGCTGTTTTAACAAAGTTGAGACTGTGCAAGGACAGAACACATAGCAGAAGCCACTACTCAAGGAGCCTGCGCAACTCGCAACAGATACACGCCAAGTTACGCAACAGTAGGTCGCTGAAGCAATCCCGCCCGCTCACTGCTCAACCGGCCTGTGGCTCCACTCCATGGAGGAAGAAAATAACTTTTTCATTTCTCCCCACTGCGCTCACTCCTCCACACTTGTACGCCGAAGCCGCTGCGCGGCCGTGTCCTGAAAGTTTGACCCGTCCAGGCGGATTACTGCATGCCGAGCACCGCCGTTGGCACCCCAGAGAATTACTGCACCAGCCCATGGATTTGCTTCGCTTGCGGCTTAAGGGAACAAATTGTGTGCATACCTGTGAGAGGTCATTGGTGCTGTCAATGGCGCTTGTGTCGGGAGGATCGGGTGGATCCGAGTGATTGTGCTCCAGGCTCATCTTGATGAGCACCAGCTTGTCCATCTGTTTGTCGTACTTGATGCCCATGGCTGCATTGCACTTCTTGTATGCCACCCTGTGCGGCAAGCACGCATGCAACAGACCGCCATCAGTGCTGAAGAGGCCCATTTCTCAAAGACACTGCGTGTCCTTCATCCACAGATCCCTCAATCAAGCTGTAGAATCTGGACACAATGGCACAATGATTGAGGCGGGTACCTGAAGGACTTGAATACTAAATTATACTTGAATGCTGGTCACTACTTCCTCTTCTTTGACTGAAAGAACATCAACAGAGTGGCCAGTGACTGCATGGCCCAGCTCAGAGCTTCTACAGCTTGGAGAGAGCTGGCGTGAGAAGCATCATTTACTGCCAATTATTTCCTACAAGTTCTGCTTCAAATTATTACTTCCGTCAAAAGCACAAAGGAAAGTGGACTTATTAAGATCGTGACTTGCTAAAACTGTTACATCTAAACGGCGTAACATAAGTGCACTCACCGAAGTGTCCACTGAGGCATTCACAGAACACATTTTGAGGACCGACTACATAGCATCAAAGGCTGGGCTGTTTTGGGCATAAAATGCAATACATAAAAAGTGTGTAACAAGTTGATATTAGCTATTAAATATATTTACTTGTGCAATGGTTTTATGATAGTAACCAGCAAAACACATCACAAATATGTGCTGTAGTTCACCATGTTGTTTGTTGTCCAGATTCTGAATGTGCTAGGAACTCTACTAGCTACACCATTACCATAAAACAAATTTAATGCAGTCATGGTTAAAAATTAAGTTATGTTCATCTTTATGTGCTCTACTGCTCTAAACGAACATAATTCTGAAGGTTACGCTTAGAGATCACCATTTCGATAAACTTTCTTTTTTGCCAGCTGATATTTTCGTATCTACGAGTGCACTCTGCTTTCCCCTTTAGCACTGCATAGAGTAAAGTGCACTCAAGCGAATGAAGCACACTCCTTGCAAGTGCACTTTATTTTGCATGCTTGACAGGGGCACAACAACTGCACAATACCAACTGACATATTGGTGTCTATAATCAGACGCAACTCAAGAACGCAGCGGCCAATGCCCTCAAGGGAAGCCCTTCAGCCAATGGTGCCAACAAATGTCATTACATCGTGGTTAATCCCACTTGCATCTGCCAGCAACCTGCGATGTTACACTAGCAGGTGTGACGTCATAACAGTCCGTCCACACCAGTGGTTGGTGGGCCCCCTTTGAGGGGCAGCTGCAGCAGAATTTTTGGGTTGCATCTGATTTTAGTCATAGCACCAGCAATGCAATAGCAATAACAAGACCATCACACAGCCAAGCAAAGTCAGTACCACAAAAAGAGCTGCAACGCAGCCACACGATTTGGAAGCCTGTGTGAAATGTTCCCTCCATCACTGCCCAGCCTCACGGCCTTGCAGCACCTCCATGTGCATGATGTCATAATGTGTTATCGGGAATGCACTTCCATCTGCTAAGGCCACGCAGTGCTTGCACTTTTTTCGAATGGTACTCAACTGTGGTGAGCACAGCTGTGCATTCCGAAGAATAAAACAGGCAGGTCTGGAAACCTGAGTTGTCGCCGAAGTGTGTTGTATGCACTTGAGATGCTGAAGGCACGAGCAATAGCAACCTGCGGCGCGGACATGTGGCATAAAAGTATTTTCCTAGCAGCATTTTATGCACTGGTTACAGCACTGTTCTTCTTGGGAAATTGCGTCTTCGGGATTGCAGTGCTGTTATACAAGGCGTGCTCAATAAGTTT
Organism: Amblyomma mixtum; assembly: GCF_055824585.1. Classification (NCBI taxonomy): domain Eukaryota; kingdom Metazoa; phylum Arthropoda; class Arachnida; order Ixodida; family Ixodidae; genus Amblyomma; species Amblyomma mixtum. Next base: position 150,935,622 of record NC_143016.1, on the reverse strand, counting down.
TGCCTAATGGGCAACTTGACTGTAAGTAATGGAACTGAAAGATGTTGTATTAAAATTAAAGCTCAGAATGTCTTCTCCCCAAGAACAACATCACATGATGATATACTCCCAAGTCACCGGTGTTGCTGTATTTGCGGCTTCTCTATCAAGGCATGAAGAGTGCACCCTTCAGATGGTGCTTCCTCCCAGAAAACAGCCAAAGTCCGATAGCACCGGGTACAAAGTGTAAGGTGCATGGTGCTGTTGATGTAGTAAACAGCTGCCCTCATTCCTCTGTGAAATTACGCAGACTACTCAACAGATGGCGAAAGTGCACGAACACTGGCGGGGACTGCACATAAATGTAGTGTGCTTGTGGGAAAGATTCCAAGCTACTGTTTGAATGTAACATTTTTCAACTCCATGACTACATGAAAAAGCTGCAGCCCAGGAGGTAACACTACTTGAACAACTCTCACCGGAAGCACTCCTCTGTGGTACTCTCTGGTGGAGAGTTCAAAAACTAGATATGACAGCTGGTGTTCTTCATTCTCGGAAGCAATGACTGGGCATGAAGAGCATATAGCATGCTTTGGCTAGACTATGCAAGAGAAGCCATGGGCCACCTTTTACAATGTAATTTTTTATTGGTGCGTCTTGTTCCCTTGGTCGTAGTATCTTTCAAACATCTTTCTGGCAATGCTGTGCCTAGCATCTGTGCTGGACTACAACCTTGTTCTGGAAGGGTGCTCCACGTTCAGTACATTAGGTAAAATACAGAGCTGGAGAGAAATCTATCAGATGGAGAGCACTCTGAATTCTTGGTAATACAATGCCATGCCATACATGTTATGGCATAATAAGATATGGCATGGAAATTGTACACTGCAAATTGTGGGGTTTGACATCCTGAAGAGCCACCTGAGATATGAGGAATGCCATAGTGGAGGGCTCCGGATTAATTTAGAACACTTGGGGTTCTTTGACATGTGCTGACATCACACAGCACACACGTGTTTTTGTATTTCACCTCCATCGAAGTACGGCTGCCGTGGCTGGGATGAAACCTGAGAGCTTGATATGGTATGGCATGATACTGTGACAAAGACGAAGCTGGCAGTGGCGCGGGACGGGGCGCTCGCGCTAGGCCAGCGGCCATTAAATCATCTCTTGTTCATCGTTCATCACGCCTCATTCTTCGGCTGGCTGTCACGTTACATTTGATGTGAGGTGCTGGGGTCCCTTCATCGCCATCCTGGTCACGGAGCTTCGGTGTCCTGCGCCTGCCATGAACGTTGGCCGTGAGTACCTGGTCCGCCCCGTACGGCCGTGCCCCAGCCCGCCCGACCTGAACTGACCTCGCCACTCACCCCAGCCACGTCCCCGGACCACAAGACCCGAACAACCCAAGACCCAACCGACCAAAGACCCGAACGACCCAAGACCCTGCCCACAATTGAGGACACCGTCCCCCTGCCCTTGCCGTTCGGTGCGTCCAAGGACCTCGGCCGTCAGCTCCTGGCACCCTACGGCCCGGATGCTTCATGGACCGGGACTCATTCTTTCATCTTTCTCATCGTGGCGGCCAGCACTGCACCATCTTCTGCATACTGTTCAACCCTTCACTCAAGACCATCGCCATTTCGCACGTCTGTTCATCACCGATCGGGACGATCGCTCGGTGGCCCCGGGTAGTGTGACAAAGACGAAGCTGGCAGTGGCGCGGGACGGAGCACTCGCGCTAGGCCAGCGGCCATTAAATCATCTCTTGTTCATGGTTCATCACGCCTCATTCTTCGGCTGGCCGCCACGTTACAATATTATTACCAGGAATGCAAAATGTACAGAATTCATGTTTCTGCTTTCTAGGCTTTCGATTACACTTTGCAATTCAGCCCCTGCATTATGCCCCAGTCACACGGGCAATCCTGAGTCAATGGCCAACAAAGATTTTGAGGGCCACCCATCGCGGTGGGTCAGTAGTTAGGGCGCTCTGCTAATGAGTTGGAGTTCCTGGGTTCAAACACAACTGCGGCGGCCACATTGCGATGGAGGCGAAACGCAAAAGGCGCCCACGTGCTGTGCGATGTCAGTGCCCGTTAAAGATCCCCAGGTGGTCGAAATTATTTCTGGAGCCCTCCACTATAGCACCACTTCCTTCCTGTGTTCTTTCACACCCTCCTTTATCGCTTCCTTGCGGTGCGGCTTGGGTGTCCACCGAGATGTGAGACAGTTACTGTGCTATTCTTTTTTCTCAAATACCAATTTTCCAGTTTTTACCACCCAGATGCACTGCTGCCACATGACAAATTCCGATAACTATTGAGTAGTTAGTATGAGATCCAACAGATGGCACTGGGGGTAGCAACACTGAGTAAAAACATCAAGTGAAGTAGAATAAAATGACCGGAATACTGGAGTAAGTGGTACTTTTAAATGAAAGTTTATCCAGAAAAGGTATTCATGTACTTCCCAGCTCGGCACAACCGACAAACAGTGATGCTGGGGTGACGATGGGCAACGATGCCACCTTCGTTGCGGAGGCATTCATTTCTCGCCAGTGAAGCTTCCAGAGATCAGTGACCGTTTCTGTCGCATTCATAGCTGTGGGGCGTGTCTTGGTCATATTACCGCAAAGTGTGCTAAGAGGTGAAAACGAGTGAAATGCAGCAGCACGCTTCACAACAAACCCAGCGTTGGTTTGTTTATACCAGACCATCAGACAGCTGTGGAGCTGTCATTTTGACACAGATTAAAAGTTAGTTCATGAATTACTTAATGTAATCTAAAAGTTTGTATTTTTTTGGTCGTTTCAAAAATTCAAAATCTTCGTTTTTCAACGCATGCTGAGTGCAGGGCTGTTTTCAATTTCAATGAATGCTAAGATGCAGTAAATAGGGCTTATTCACATGACGTCAATTACATGGCGCGCATATGCATGCAACCATGGCATGCAACAAGACAGCAGTCGCACTGTGTCGCGGCCGCATGGGCAAGACAATCCTCTTGTCCCTCAAATCTGACAATGACCCCCCAACCCAAGGCATGGCGAATTGGACTTTTTGTCAACGCCATTTGACACACCTAACAGAGAAGTGGGATGTGCTGCCCCTTCCCCACCTCCCTCTCTGCAGCATCTTTTGGGGTCGCCAGCATCCCTCCGTTGGAGATTTTAGTTTCGAACCTCGCAACAACATGGCGGCAGGGGTGCAGGGTTGCCACACAGGAGGCTCCTGCCACCCACCAAATCTGATAGTGAGTAGGGTCTATAGAATATAGTGGCCAGTGTACTGACCAAGAGCACCGAGGCAGCAAAGGGAGCATTGACTGCCAGCAGGTGCCACAGAGGTGCACTTCCGACTGAGAGTATGCTAAAGACTGAGCATGCTGTGCCTTCAACATGAAAGACACGGCTGCGGATTTGTTATCTCTATTTTTAGTGTGAATCATATTAGACTACATATCAACTCACAATATATGCATCACAGTAGAGCAACTACAACTCCTTCTCTGATGTCACACTGCAACGCACACTGTCACAGCACAGTGATATAAATCAACTCCGTTTATAACAAGGCTGCTTTACCTTGGACATTCTTGCTATGCGACAATCGAATGAGGAATCAATGTGCCAATATGCACGCACCTAACATATGAGATTCATCCCAAAGATGACAAGAAGGAAAGAAATTATACACATGTAGCCGGCTGCTGGGTTAAGCGATATTCTCTGCTAAGAGAGAGCGTCTGTTAGTGACACACACACTCTGTGAGCAGCGCCCTCAATTGGTGTCTATTGGCAGCCATTGGCAACAAAGCCTGTTATACTTAGTGGCACGGGCTGGGACACTTTTCCTTTTAATTCCTTTTCTTAGTTCCAAAATAGTATTACTGGAAACGGTGCCCCCTGTTCTCGTGGAGAGCTGCCAGTGCTCGGCACACTAGCCAGTATATTCTAGGCACTGTAGTTGAGATTTTAATGGCCATTTGCAGACCTCTGTTGAGTGAATGCCCATAGAGTTGAATGATCATTAAAAACCGCTATGTCGCACTGGTCGATCCCCACTGAGTTTGATGTCCACCGACTCAATGGGCATTGAAACTGCCCGTGTGAGAGAGTAGTTCTCAACAAGGCAACGTCATCAGCAATCGCAGATTGCTAAGGTATTCTCCATTAACTTGTACCCTGAGCTCTTCCCAATCCAGGCCTCTGAATACCTCCTGTAAACATGCAGTGAATGGTACTGGAGGGATCATGTCTCCTTGTCTGACACCATTCTCGATCGGGATTTTACTACTTTCCTTGTGAACGGCTATGGTGGCTGAACTGCTGCTACAGATATTTTCCTGTACTTTTAACGCTTCATAGTTTTTTACAGGTATGTAAAAAATTAACACTTGGTGTTTTGCATTACAAAACTAATTAGCTTTCTTGAGGCCTGCATACATTATTTGGGTGAAAAAATTTTTAACTGTAATGATGACAGAGATCTGATGTATTGAGTCAAGTATGCTCTGATATTTTGGTTTCGACGACCAGAGAGACGTACAGAATGTGGAACTGTTAAACGTAAGTTTTTTGGTTGGTGGCTTGCAACCAATATGTTTATGCGGGATGCGTAAAACAGTGCTAAATGATGACAAACAGCATCTCAAAGCAAGCCGGTCCAGGCAAAACAGCAAATTGGGTCCGTAGAGACAACACTTCCCAGCACTGAACAAGACAGAACACAGCAGTCACTGTGAAGTGCAAGTGAGACGGGCCATCAGCAAAAGCCGTGAAGAATTCCGATCGCAAGGAACAAGGCACACAGCACCAAATCAACAAGAGAAAGGAAGAGAACGCCGCACGTAAACACAAGCGAGGCAGCGTTACGCAATGGCCTCGAGCACTGACACCTTCCACGGATTAAGAGGCGGGAACGAGACTCACTTTCCGTTGGGATCATCGCGGGCCTTGCTCTTGCCTCTCGATAAGACGCAGCAATACTGGACATAGGTGAACTGCCACTTCTCGTCGACGGCCTCCGGCGCCGGCAGCTTGGTCTTGCACTTAAGCCGGCTCTGCTCAAGTTTCTTGTTGTAGCTCTTCACCGATTTAGACGCGTGCACTTTGAAGCCCTGGTCGGTCGCCTTGCAGAACTCCTCCAGGGCACTTTTCCACTCCGTAAACGAATCGAACGTGTCTCCCACCTTTAGCTGACGCATGTTGTACCGCGGTCGTCTCTCCTGCAGTCAGAAGGGATCCCCTAACTTCACAAGCTACTACCAACTGCACTCTGGGTTACATCGACACCAAAAAAAAAAAGGTCGTGGAACGATCTCCAGTACAAGTGTGCGCACAAAACTCCCGTGTATTCCAGCACTAGGTTATTTGCATCGAGATAAACGTAAGCCAGCACGGCGCGCTAGAAATCGAGTGCCGCATTCCTCTTGTTACGCGTAAATCACTTGTGAGACACTGAGGTGATCACCGTGATGACAAGGAAAGCAGGCGGCAACGGCCATCCATAGGTGTAGTTTAAAGCACACAAGAAACACGGACAAAGAGAGAAATGTCACCAGAGATGCACGAAAACATGCCAGGAAAAGCAGCGGAGAAAACCGCGAGACGCGCACCGCCATTCACGTGGTTGCCAGATGCCACAAGAAAATTTCACTAAACTGAGCGGTTTGTTGTTGTTGTTGTTCACCTCATAGACTGGCGCATACATAGAGTTTCTTACTACTACCTAGAGGGAAAGCTGGCGGCGCTGCACTTCAGCCAACATGGACGCTCAAAGCATCATGGGGCGGTGAGCTACTTGTTGCGGCACAGTCGTAGTTTTTCGGGAACACAGAGTGGCAGTACTAAGGCGTTTCATTCCGAAAACGAAGTTCGTGTGTGCGCAGACGACTTTCGCGCGAACGCAGTGTGCAAAAGCCATAGTAGTGAAGACGCGACGACACACGACGCCAATAAAAGGTTTTACTCTTCCGAAATGCCATTAAATAACCTCTTAAAGTATCTAAACAACAACATTTTTTTGAAAACATATTTACTTTTAAAAGTGCGCCTGTTAATTACGAAATATTAGTTTTTTTAGTGTTCATCACTTGGCCAATAGGAAAGCTAGTCATGTCTTATTTTAGGCAAACTTTGCACTTAAATGCTTTTCTGCTCGTTTGTTGCAATCATTAGACAAGATATTGAATGTTAGGACGTTTGTAGCTATCAAACAGCTTTATTTTTTTATTATTTTTTGGCCAAAAGTTGCAGTTCCGCAACAAGTAGCTCACCGCCCCATGATGCTTTGAGCGCCCATGGTGGCTGAGGTGGTCACGTGGGGTCTCCATGCAAACTCCCATAGACGGGCCGCCAGCTTTCCCTCTAGGTAATAGTAAGAAACTCTATGGGCGCATACCTACACAGGGGGATCGGCCAAGAAGAGGGGTGCATCGATAGTTCTTGAGATTTTTCTTTTTTGTTTGTTTGGTTTTGTTTTCTTGGGAAAAATAAAAAGATAAATTAAGTAATAAATAGAAATATCAGAATGCTGGGGAAGAGAATGTTCAAGAGAAAGCAGACAGATAAAAAAAAACCAGGACAAGCATAACGCACGCAGGAGCAGGACTCTGCAAGATCTCTAGCAGGGGAGTGGATGTGCGGCTTATATCATAGAGTTTCAGATAAGACCTTTTTCAGTTTTAGCCTCGCTCCCACCGCGCCGAACACCGCCATGTTGCTTTCCTCCTCTCTGGCTGGTTCGGAAACATGGAGGAAGAAAAAACTCCATGTTCGGAAAGGCGGTGTCCGTGCGTCCGGTGCGTTCTGTGCGGTTCTCCGTGTTTACTGTATGCGGTTGCTTAGCTGTAGTAGCCCGATTTGGGTGTATGTGCGATTAAAGCTGAAACGAGGTCTTCGGGAAACCACTGCGCAGTCGTCTGCGGTTCACACAACTACAGGAAGCGAAGGCGGCTTGAAGCGGAGCAGTGTGAAGAAGTGCGGTTGCGGGCTGTTTCAGCTATACATACCTTACACGCGAGCACCTACTGCTGATGTCGCTAAGATATGTGTCATCTGTGACCCTTGCAAAATCAAAACATAAGTACAATTTGGGTAAATGATGCAGCAGCACTGTGAGTTACGTGAAACATTTCTGTTTTATAACTGCCGGCACTGGCGACTGATTATTAACGACAACGGCACTGTAAACTTAGCTATTTGACAGTACTTGAAAGCCATGATGCATTGCACAAATGCCGCAGCTGTTTGCTTGCAGTAAATATCGATAAACCAGCAGGACTTAAAAAACTGAAGGCCGCAGCTTTGACGTGTCCACCTTGCATCGTGACACCTCATGCTTTGACCAAATACTATTTTCAACTGACGTCATAATGCAAAGTGCCGATTGTTTAAAAAAAATTAATGTGCCTATTAGGGACGTGCAATCAGCAGTCGCGCAGTGCCCACCCGACCACACACACGCGCTTTTTCGCTCTTTCGGCATAAATCAGAGGACGCACCCGAGACGGACCAAGCAGATACGCCCCTCAGGAACTGTCACAGCAGATGCACCAGTTTCGAGTGTATAAACTACATCGCGCTCGAAGGCCAGATGCCTCTCTACTACATCTTTTTCCGAGTTTAACGAAATGTCAGACGACGCGAAGCTCCAAATTCAGTTTCCTCTGTTCCTGCGACACTTTGCTTCGACGCGCGCGGCGCCGACGGATGCACTGGCGCTCCGAAGAGCGCGGCCACACACTCGCATGTTCACCCTGTAAGAGTGGACCACCCTACATTTGCACGCTTCACCAGTTATTTTACCGTTAGTACGAAGTAATCAAGAAATTTATGCAAAGCCAAAAGCCGCAACAGAATTCTGTGCGCTTATGCGCTCCAGCGGTGCCTTCTCCATGTAGCACTACAGTAAGTACCGTTTTTTAGAACACTGCAGAGAGAAAATGTAGTGAATGACGCGGTCGAACACAGTTTCAATTTGTTCGTGTCACCGGCGCAACGCAGAGCAGACCGCTTGAGCGCTTGACAGCAACACTGCTGTTAGCTCGGAACGGAGCGGTTTTTCTTTTATAATTATAACTACAACATAGAAACGCTCAGCAAGTTTCGTGCTCGCATTGATAAATGTCTCCATTATAGACACCAGAAAGCCGTTAAACTAATTGCGCACACTGGCGTAGAAGCGCGCCTCCAATGTCGATTTTCAGCACAACTTGCAGGGAAACATCCGCGTCGCCGCTCGCCGAAGCACGGGCTATTTTGTTCACAGTTGCTCAGTGCATACAGTGCAGCACATTGCAGGTCAAAATCATGCAAAGATCAACACTCGGATAAGGCTGAACAGCGCGGCGAGTACTCGCTGCCTGTAAGCAGCGGCGGCCACCCAAGCCAACATGGCGGAGAAATCGGCCAGACGCAAGGCGGCGCTGCTGTCGAAAGATGGCAGTGCGCACCTAAAAAAGGTCAACTTAAAGGGACTATGAAACAAATTTATTGATATTATGTAAAGATAGGCAATCCATCACTCGTCTCTCCAGCGCAAGAATTTTTGAGCTAGCATCAATAACAACGAAGTTATAGGCGATTAAAAATCACCCTCCTCCTCTCCCCCCTCAACTCGTACGCGCGGGGCACCATAAAAAAATAAAGAAAACAGCTCCGGGACTGGGCTCCGCCCATGAAAACGTCATTCGCTGACGTTCGGTTTACAACTTCCGGTTGTCGCACTCGCGAGGAGCAGCGGGCGTCGGCAGCGTCTCTCCGGTCTCGGCGCTTTCTTGGATTGCGGCGCGCGTCGGGTTTCTTTGCTAGTTGGCAGAATGGACACGGACCTGTTCCCGGCTCACACAATGTTTTATTTTTTTGTGCGCTGGTTCGGCCGTCACACCGATGCTGCCAAGTCTTGGTGTGAAACACCGTGCATATACTGAGCCTAGCTCTCGAATGATGTTGGACACCCGGCTGCGGGATCGCAAAATCGCGCCGCCTGACTTAGAACACAAGGAACATACGGTATTACGGTCGTAAAACGGACGGGAGAGTCAAAGAAGGTCGGGACCGAGTCTGCATGTCGAAGCAGCAGCCGAACGTGAACAGCAGCAGTACGTAGCCGTCAGGCCAAGGCCCTCCGCGACAGCTAACGCTTCGAATTCGTCCTGTGCCCTAAGTAAATGCAGCACCTTTTTTTAAGTTCTCGTAGATAAAATTGTCTTCCATCGCAGATCATATCGTGTAAACGTCCATACCGATCGCTGTAAGCTGGAAACTCACCTTCCCGGCGGGAAGAAACAGTGTCGGCAGCGACTTCGGTCGAAGCTTCAGGTGCTTGACATTCATGCCTGACTATCGAACGAGCGTTGGATTATAGTAGTAAGCGTCAGGTGCGAAGTGTCGACCGCAAACGCGGAGTCTTCGGCGTGCGTGCGACGCTGGCAGTCCGATGCGCTCCATCCAGGCTGCTCGCTCACGCACGTCTCTAGGAGTAACATGCCTGAGTTCAACACCTCGCCAGTCACTGGGTTTGCAGCCGACGACACAGCAAGGCGTATTCATCTTGGGCGGTCGAAAAAGGCACTGCTAGTGGCTCCCGAACTCGCGACAGAAAGAGGCGGCAGAGGTAAATTAAAACCATATGCGCGAAGGCAATGCCCTCGCTCGCGCTTGCCCCAGGGGGTCGCGCGGCAGCTCGAGCAGACGATTTTCACCGCTACCGGAAGTGTGCCCGTGACGTCGAAGCTGCCGCGGCTCTAGCGAATGACAGCGTGTGGTGGCCTGCCGACGTCATGGGACTAGTGACGTCTGTCTTCCCGGTTTTGGTTTCAGAAGCTGCATTCGATTCAGCCGTGGTTCTCTGCACCGCCGGAACCGGTTCACGGTGCGCTGCACCAAAGCGCTCGATTCACAGCGCCCTCTGCACCACCGTCCGCGATTGATTTTGGTGCAGTCGTGGTGCCGCTTTGGTGCAAAGAACCGCGGCACCCTCAGAGACGGAGGTGCAGGATAGTGGTGCACGTGTTTGACGGCGTAAGCAGACGACGCGCGTAGCCGACGTTTTGTTTGTTAACATCAATGGGCAACTAAAGGAAGTTTCTCCCCTTTCTCGCTACAGCCTGAACAGCCTCTTGAATTGAAATACCTAGCTACTACGCTTTCGTAGTAGTGGGAAATTCTGTTGCGGTCTTTCCGAACTAACTTTGTTGCTGCAAAAGAAAGCACCACGTCTGCTTCCTCATCTTCGCTGTCTGACGACTCCAAAAATTCCATAAAAATGGATTCGCCGATTTCGTCGTCCATGACTACACGAGGCACGAAAAACAGACGCGACGCACCGCAACACAACACACCACGACGGACCGTGATCACTCCTGCACGAGAATCGGATAGCAGACGAAAAGGCCCGTGAGTGCACGCGCTCGATTGAAAATCTCCGCACCAGTGATTTGTGGCGCTGCTGACGCGCTGCACCGGCACCAAGAAACTAGAATTGCACCGCGTCGGCACCAATGGAACTTTTTCAGAATTGGTGCAGAGAACCAGCTCTGAATCGAACAGACCTAGAATTGCTCCCTACGAAGACACCAAGCGGCCCGCGAATTTTGAAAAACACGGTTTTTAAAAATTCATAATAAATTGCCGGCTGAGTTCCGAAGACTCATACTTGGTGTCAATGCTTCTGAGCATCACTTCTAACATTTACAAGCGGCTTTTAATTCTTTTCATGGTCCCTTTAAGTCTGCAGTGAAGCTCCGCCCACATTCAGCCTCTGCGCACAGAATTCCTCCACGACAAAAAAGTAGTCCGCTGCTTAAACGTTTCTTATTACCTAAACAAGAAGTTTATCACAAGAAAAAGAATTATGAGCTCTATTATTTTGATACGTGGATTGTTTGATATAGTCAAACATTAAAAAGCTGATTTCGTTTACAGTTGCCATTGGCCAGCGGAGTAATACAGGACGCCACGGACCGCGGCCCAGTGTTAGCAACTGCTGTTTTTTAAGTTGTATCCTACTATAGTTGGAGATATTCATTTTTTTCCCTCCTCCGCCAGATACTTATTTGAAGGTGTGCAAACGGCCGTTACAGATGCTTAATTGTTCTATTATGATTTACATTTTGAGAGAGAAAAAAAAAAGAGCAAGATAGTTCTGTGCCTGTGCCGCGTCCAAACTGTTCAAACTATAAACATCGCTTTCTTTACATGAGTACGCGTGCATATGCATCGTACAAAATGCAAAATGCGAAGGAAATGACCCAGTAAGTGTCTCTCATATTTCGGTGGACTCCAGAACCGGGACGTAAGGGAAGGGATAAATGAAGGACGTGAAAGAAGAAAGGAAGAAGGTGCCGCAGAAGGGCTAAAGGAGGGCATGAAAGGAGAAAGGAAGAAAGAAGTGCCGCTGTAGAGGACTCCCATATAGTTAATAGGACTGCGGAATAATTTCGACCACTACTGACATCGCATGGTAGACGCGCCTTTTGCCTTCCGCTTCCGTTGAAACGCGGCCGACACGGTAGGGTTCGAACCCAGGTACTCCGGCTCAGTAGGCTGCGTGAGTTAACACAGTTTGTTGGGGAGTTTAGTCTAAGTTTATTCTTATTTTTAGGATACACATACTTGATGCATATTAGGAAGAAATGGGCTTGGACGGCATTTAATGCGAAAGCAAGATAACCACTGGTCATTAAGGGTAACGGAGTGGATTCGAAGAGAAGACAAGCGTAGCAGGGGGCGGCAGAAATTTCGGTGGGCAGATATGATGGTGGCGGTGGTGGTATGAAACTTTTATTACAACAGCCTTTCTGTTAGGCGTTCAGTAGGTCCTTGGCCAAGGTGACGAGTGCGCGTTGCAGTTTTAGATCCAGGGAGGCGAGCCAGATTGACCACGGCGGGGGGGAGGGGGGGGGGGGGGGAGGAGCGGAAGGTTAGGCGGGGGACTGGGGGGACTGGAAGGCTGCGTGGCACTGTGTAAGGCAGTGTTCTATGTCTGCATATGTGTCTGGACAGTTTGGGCATTGAGGTGTGGAAGTGTACCGGTAGTTTAATTGGTTGGTGTATGTAGGAGATTAAACTGTATTCGGCGAAGAATGCGAACTTTACGGATCAATAAGGATGGGTGTGGCGGTGGTAATTCAGCTAAGTCCAATTTTTGCTGCGAGTAGTATTCGCCGACAGTGCGTTTGTAAACCCTGACCGCCTGATCCGTCGGTGGGCTCGTCCATGGGATCCCGGGCGCCCGGTGTATAGATTCGCGGGCAAGCTGGTGAGCCAGCTCATTGCCGCGGGAATGCCCATGTGACCAGGGATTCACCGAAGGGCCACCGGTCGTGGGCTTAATGCTAAGAGGGCGGCATCTAAGGCCGATCGGGTAGGGAAGGGGACCCGGGAGGTCTCTTTCGTGGAAGGCACGCAGAGCTGCCTGCGAGTCAGTATAGACAACGTAGCGGGGGCGGGGGGCAGTGTGGCAAAGTGTGTGATGGCATCGGCGATCCCGTGTATTTCTAGGGCAAGAGTGGAGGGTGAGGAGGTGTATGGACCGGTTGTGTAAGTGCTGGTTGTAGAGAGGCAAGGGTGGAGGAAGAAGGCTGCTGTGGAGCCCGTGGTTTCCGTGAGACAGGCGTTTTCGTGAGACAGGACGCTGCGGCGATACCGCCGCAGCGTCCAAGGGTGGCTTGTGGTTGTATGCGTATGCTTGGTGGCCGCAGCCTGCGTGTGTGTGTGCGGACATGTTGCGTGGAATTGGTGCGAGGTTGAGCTTATAGGGGGTAGATCGGAGACTGCTATTGGTCTGGGAAAGAGATAGGTGCATAGGGAGACTGGGATAGTATCCACCGCCCAGCTGGTGAGCTGGACAGGCGGATGATTTGCCTCTCCCGGTGCAGGTTAAGGAGGGCTTTAAGGGGGTGGAAAAGACCTGTTCTGTACAGGGTGTCTGTAGAAGCCTGAGGGGGAGTCCTATAGTGTTGCCCATCCCCTCTCGCCCCATCCAAATCATATGGGTGCCCGCTCACGCGGCCCATCCTGGCAACGAGGCGGCTATCGCTCGCGATTTGACCGACCGAGCAAGCCCACCCTCTCCGGGAATGGATACGCGCGACGAGCTCCTCACGTACCACGATATCACTTTACATTACCGCCTATCTCGTCTCACTTCGCCCCCTCCGCACAAATCCCTTTCCCAGCACCACCAACGCTTGTGGCGCCACCTTCAGGCTCACACCTTTCTCACCCCGCACGTCTTGTCCTCCTCCACCCTGGAGCGTACTCGCCGGCCTGCCGCTTATGTAACAGCGCTAGAGCCGACTACGCTCATATCCTATTCTCCTGCCCAGCACATTTGCCCCCTGCCTCTTGGCACCTAAACAGTCCACAGCAGTGGGAGGCTGCTTTGTCCAGCACCGAGACGAATATCCAACTTCGGCTGGTGACTTGGACAGAGGACGTCGCGACTAGGCACGGCCTGGAAGCCACAACCAGCAGCCTGCAGGCCGCCCACAATGCTGCTGCTTAATTTTGTTTTGTTTTAGGCCTTCTAATAAAAAAGTTTTTCACCATCACCACTAGTGTTGCTTTATATAGTGTATTGAGGGCCCGGGTTAGTTTGTCTTGTTGTGTACTTGTAAGGGTGCAGTAAGGTATGTAGTACAGAAATTTGTTCAGGGCCAGCGCTTGAGCAAGGCGGCTGGCGTGTGTCTCGGAGAGGCCGGCATGCTTTAAAACTACGCGGCGGAGTAAGTGTGTGATTGAGTGGCATGTGCTTATAGACTGATTTATGGCAGAGGTGAAAGTATTGGAGGTGAGGGGCATACCCAGGGTGCGACAAGAGTCGACGCGGGTGGGCAGACATGAGATTAAGAAGTTTGCAGGGATACGGTGGCCGCAGCTAGCAAATGACAGGGTTAATGGAGAGACATGGGAGAGGCCTTTGCCTTGCAGTGGGCGAGTCAAGGTAATGATGACGATGATGATAACAAAAGCCCACACCTATACAGACTCCTTAGCAGCAATAAAGCAATTGAAAAGAGTGTCAAATATATGTGCAACTCAGGATATGCATGCTCTCAATAAGAAATCAAAGATACGCATCCAGATACACTGGACGCAAGACGACGCTGAGAACGCTGAGCAAAGAAAAGTAGACAACCCGCACACCAAGTTCCATGCACTAATGCATCCCCGACCAGGCTCCCTTTTGATTCCCGCTCCGCTCTCCCCATCTTAGCATCCTCTTTAAGGAAAACTACACGTGCCCTCGATTACCCCGTGTACTTTTTCCCTCCTCCATAAACTAACCAGATTGATAAGGGCTGGGACGGCCCATACCCCGTCGGTCTCGTGCCGATGGGTCCCTGAAGAAGACGCAGGACCACCACCTGCTCGAGATGTTCCACACCGGCTGCAGAGTGGGTGCTCGTCACCTACTGTGGACTTGTGCAGGGACAAGGGCTTCAAGGACACAGATTTCACAGGAAGTGGGACCAACGGTGACAAGGGAGGAGGATATCTCCAAGTGGCTGATCAACAACAAGAGCAGCAGCCTTCTACAGTTCCTGCACGAAAACACCTTACATGATTTTCTTTAGTAAATAACGAACCCAAATTATCCCTATATGGGAAGTGTGCGCAATAAAAAACGATTATAATAATCGGTAATGCGCAATTAAAGCGCAGCTGTTTTAAACTCGTAGAAAGACTACGGTTCTCGGTAAACGTAGTTGTAAAGGCACGGCAGCAGCCCATTGCCGACTTCAGCAAGGCCCAGCTGTGAAAGCCGTTTCAGTGTTTTAACTTGCATACGAAAACATAAATAACAGAACTTTTCCATTGAAGTCTAGAAATCGGCCGCAAAAGCTGCGCTGCAATAACGCATTACCAGAATCGTAATCATGTTGCGAGGTTTTTAATACGAAAGCATTGTACGGCTCATCGGCAACGAAACCCGTCGTCGGCCAGCAGCAGGGGTCCGAAAAATCCCAGATTTTGTCACCTTGGTGTCAAATAAACATTAAATTTCTTCGGAGGTTGCAGGGAGCTGAACACAGAATTTTCAGGTTACGAGGCGAGCACGCAACCAAAACTGTGCAGCGAGTTGGCGTACAAAGGTAAACTTAATTACGTGTTGCCTTACGACTGTATGCTACGGAGCGGGTGTGTAATTAGAAAAGAAGAGAACAATATTAAAAATAAAAACAAAAACAAAAATATGAGAACAATGCTTTAGCATGCAAAACAAGTAACCGGTCTTCAGTACCCTCCATAATTTTTTCGAGTTCGCGTTCGAATCTCCACTTCCTCCCGGCTTCATTTGTCTATGATAGCATGTAGTTCATGCATACAGTTAATATAAGTTCGTGGGATAGACTCGACGCAGCTGAAACAGCTTGACAGCGGTTATGAAATGAGCATTGTGGGCGGAACAGGGAGGACCTAGACGTAGGACAAGGAGGGCTACAGACCAGCGCTGACTCACAGCTGACCTTTTATACTAAGAAAAACAAACTTACACAACGGAGTCATGTGACCTTACGTGAGCCTCGCGTTCTTGCGCAGAGCAGTCAGCGTGCATTATTTTTGAGAACTCATAACGGCCGCGCCAGTAACACCTGTCGAACGTGGCCGCCGGGATGCTCGTTTCAAAATGCAACCCTCCGCCTCACTTATACAAAAATTATCAAGGACGGAAATATCTTTATAGACGAGCGTTAAAGATGGCTGGTTGACGTAGTGCGCCTGTCTTTCTCGAAACAAATGCGCTTCTATTGCCTCTCTTGTTACTTGTTTGCTGTTGCAGAACAAGATAATTGCGTGGGCAGTGGCCCGCACCTTTGCTTGCAATTGTAGCGCTTACAAGCCCAGTTTTTCAGCACCTTTCTTTGGTTAAATGAAGAGGAAGGTCTGCCATAATGTGAGGGGCACTTGAGGTCGGTTTGACACGCCCTGTCCGTCTGAATTGCAAATTTTAATACAGTCTGGCTGATCCGTAATCCACGTCTAAATCGCCTTGTTTCCTCTGCCAGAATAACTAAGCTGAGAAGGCACATATCTGATTGGTACTTTACAGGGACTGCGCGGCGACAGATGCCGCGTTGAGAAATCAAAGGCACCAAGTACAGCCACTTACCTATACCTCTTCCAACATGAGAGCGCTACAAGAACCACTGCGAGAAAGAACTTTTGACCACTTTGACCACTTTGTTGTCGTCACGATGATATATAAACTTAAATATTGCTCAAAGTTGGAGCCTAGGGCCTGTCGTTGTAGTGAAGCGTGAACTTTATCTGCTTTTAATAAAAACGCAGCCAAAGGGAAGCGCTACTTGGATGCAGAGAAGTTCCGTGCTGAAGGTTCCGGTTCTTTGCCCTCAAGTGAGCCTCGCAGAGGTGCACTGTCACCGACAGCGTCCCAACCAGCCACGTGTGCTTGAGTGTGTTTTTGCGTGGCAGGACCTATGACGTCTTGCGGGACAACGGTGGGCAGGTCTTCTGGTATCTTCACAACCTTGTACACGGGCGCAGTTAGATTAGATAGACTTGTCTCGGTCAGTGAATACGATGCCCAGAAGCACAGAAGCGACACACCTGCCAGCGACAAGACCAGGAAAACGTGTTGGACCATTCTCATTGCACTCTCGCTGTTTACGATCTGTCGTTTAGGTTTGGCACAGGCACAGTGCAGGCGTTCGTCTGTCTGGGTTTGCGCTTCACTGCACTCATAGAGGTGTTGGTCCGCTCCCTCGTGCGACGTTGTACTCAGAGGCCGGGAGAAACCTTGACGAATTTCATTTGAGCAGGCTTGGTTCGCATAAACCGGGTTTCGGTGGTCCATGTTGACAGGTAGACTTAACTGTTCCGCCATAAACAAAGAACCTACTTCTCGTAGTTGTGAGCTCTGATTGGCAATCTGCTGCGAAAGCTTAAGGTTCCACTCTTTAGAGTTAGAGAATAGAGGAAATGTGGGTAAGGAAAGCCGGTCATTGGGGACCATGCCTCGGAATTTCTGTGGTATGGTCGAACTGCAGATTGTATTAAGGACTTAGAGGGATATGTCTCCGTTTCCGCAGGACACGAGGACAAGACGGCATTGGCACTGCACGCACATCCTAGCATGGGATTGCATGGGCTTCCATGAGATCAGGTCGTGCGAGGAGCTGACCATTGGGTGGTGTACTCGAGCGATACAGACACCCGACTGGACGAGGTCGCTGGCATCAACTTCGTTGTGTCACGCTCTGCCGGGTCTTGAACCTTTCAGTGGCCTTTTTAGATGTTCGGAGGCGAAGTGATCAGGCTTGCTGCACAACTGTCTCCAAAGCACGGTTTCGCACCGTCCTAAGTGATGGCACTGAAGATTCTGCAGACATTACACTCTCCCTGAGCTAACACCGCGTCTTAATGGCTCGATAACGCTTTCTGCATTTTTAATTTCTTCTTCTTCACCATTGCTGGCGCTGCCGAGCAGCTTCTCTTTCACGTCTTCTGTTCAGAACAATTGACTCGCATCTGCGCAGAATTACCAACAAACACAGAGAAACGAGGGAGGTGGACACACGGCGACTAGTGCAGGCCTCGGCCCGCGGGCGTATAACCTGTACAATACTTTACATTCATGTCTGCACAGCTGAGAAAGAGTCCCGAGACAGAATAATTCGTGTAGCATGTAAAAAAGTCCTCCGCTTACCCAAAAATACCCCAGCCGAAAAACTGCTCCAGCTTGGGTACATAACACGATCGATGAACTGGCTGAGGCCCATCTTGCAGCTTACTATTGGGCGTTCAATTGGATTGTAAAGCTTGTATTTCCAATAATTTGAGGAGCTTTAGGTCCCTCGCCTAAACGGCGACCAGAAGGTCGTGGCTCCCGTTGGCGTCTTGGGCCAGTTAGACGACCTTTGTCCGTGTCTCCGGATCGGAGCTGAGTAGGAGAGCCTCACATTGGTCAATCGACTTAATTTTTTTCCCTCCAGGGGGGCAAGAGGGCATTTCCAAAGAATATGATTGAGCTCCGCTTTGTCGTCACATAGATTGCACTCATTTGAATATTGCCCGAGATAATAAAGACTACACATAACTGCATGGGTTCCGGAATGCATGAGTGCACGGCGCCAAGAGGTGGCCTGACTCTTTGTCAATGATCTATCAGCCGGAGGGTACTTAGCTCTATTGAGTCTGTCATGCTGTGTGATCTCTGTAACAAACAAACGACCCCTCTCTGTGAAGCCCTCGGTGTGCCCACTGGCTCGGACCTCGAGCCAGTTCGTGAACTGCTTCATTTCCAGCCAGGGATGCGCGTGCAGGTAAGTAAGTAAGTAAGTCAGTTTTTTATTTGGGACAAAATTTACAAAAAATTCTGTCCTGGGTGAGTAGGCTAAAGGCGGTTTCCCGCCTGACGAGGCCATCCCACCCTTGACAGCGGAGGCAACTGTTTACAGGGTTTGAAGACGCGTGTAAAAAGTACAAACAGATTGCAACAGTGTAATTATAGACAATGCATTTAAACCATGTAGCACAACATATTTGCAAGAGACAAAAAAAGATACAATAGGTTGAAATACAAAAAAATGGCAGCTTACGTACATCAGAAATAAAATAAATCAGAAAAAATAGGAAATAGCGTAATTACATTTACACATTTAAAAATAATACATTTCGACAAAAAAAAAGCAATATGAATGCATGGAAATTTCACCTATACCTCCATAAGGTACATAAGTTTCATTGTTTTCTTTATTTTGTGTTGTGATGGATTGGCAGACAGTATTTCAGAAATGGCAGGATATTGATTCAAAAGTCTTGGAATTTGTGTACTCAACCTGTGGTCTCCATAGTTCGTACGTGATCTGGGTATTTGCACTGTATCTTGTCTAAGTTCATAGGGGGTAGATTTGTTACAGTATTTAGCTTCAAATGTTGACCTATCCAACTTATACTGGCGCATTATTTCGAGGGATATTTTATATTTCATTAGCTTACTAACATCCAGTATACCGTAAGCCTTCAAATGTGGAGAGCAATTTTCCATTTTCGGAAAATTGGAGGTGTCCAGACTATATGAATTTTGCGGTCGTCTTTTGCTGTACGCAGGATTCCGTTTGTCAGGAGGGACACCCTTCCCATGACAGTTCATCACTGTAGCCTTGGGGTCACTGACTGACTATCGTTGACGCTCACGTGCCCGCTATTGCGAGCGCGATGGCGGATTCTTCCGCCCTTTCGGGACTGTCCGACGGGATCGAGGCGCCGACTCGAAGATGTGTTTCGGCGCTAGCTACCGCTATCACCATTCTCCCCTTCCCGCACTTAGCTGCGTCCACGTAAGCCGCGTCTTCTATCGGATAGTTTCTGAAACGCCTGCTGAGGACTTTTGCACGTTTCTCTCTGCGATCCTTGTGGTGGACGGGATGCATGTTTTTGGGTAGTGGCGGGACCATTAGCCTATCACGCACGCTTGTAATCATGTCCAGTTTGTGGCCTCGCTGACTCAGTTTATACCTAGGCTCGCTAGCATATTCCTGCCTGTGACGCTTCCAGATAGCCTTTCATACTGCGAGGTTTGTACGGCTTCTACAATTTCATACATGGTGTTGTGGAGACATAGTTCTAGTAATTTTACGGTGGGGGTTCGAATTGGTAAGCCCAAAGCCTGCTTGACACTTCTGCTGATGATCCCTTCGAGCTTGGTCTTCGCCGCCTTGAGATTAAGGAAGGGAGCTACGTAAGCGTATTACGAAGGCTTGGACTAATCTCGTTAGATTAGTTTCTTTTATGCCATATCGCCTATTTGCGACTCTGCGGATGAGTTGCATAGTCTGTTGCGCACATGTATCATTTTTTTTAACGTATCCCCATTGAAACCTTTGTTTTGAATGTACAGCCCTAAGCCTGTCCTGTCCAGCATCGGGATATCAAGCCCGTGAGCCTTCAGAGGTATTCGCGGGAGTTCCGACCGCGATTAACTTTTGGATTGATAGAATAGCATTTCCGATTTTTGCAGGGAGCATCAAAGCCCCTGTCATTTACTTACTTTTAAACTTCTATAGCCATTTGTAGAGTTTCCTATATTTGAACATTGGTTCTTTTGGCAATCCACAAGGTAATGCCATCTGCATACAAATAATGAGTGAGTCCCTGAATCCTCGCTAGTTTGCCAGATGCCGGTGGGGTTCCCTTACTACATAGCTCTATGTATCCTGATTTACTTTCCTCGAAATGAATTGGCGCCACTATATCGGAAAGGAATTCTTTAACGTAATTATAGGTTTTGAGGCCTACTCCCAGGTGGCTGAATTATCCAGGATCGCCTTGTGCGAGACGTTATCGAAAGCCTTCGCCAAGTCAAGACCCAGGATGACTTCGTGTCCCACGTTTGGGCGTCCAGAATTTGATGTTTTAGCTGCAGCATCACGTCCTGCATGGAGAGATGAGACTTTAATTCCACCATGGAGCTGGGCTAAAGGTTGCTGTCTTCCATGTAGTTGTTGAGACGCGTTTGCACTACGTGCTCCATTAATTTCTCTGCACATGAGGTTAGGGATGCAGGTCTTCGATTCTCGATCGACAGTGGTTTCTCCGGTTTGGGTATACGCACCACCTTAGCCGACTTCCACTGCTTCGGGATCTCACCCGCCTCCCAGAATTTCTGCATGTAGGCAGTGAATGCTATTATAGAGTTGTCTAGATTTCCAAGCATTTTGTTGCTTACCCCATCCGGACCTGGTGCTGAATTAGTATTTAATCTAGCAAATTGAGCTCGCACTTCGGATTCGCTAATGGGTGCGTCCAAACGTTCGTTGGGTTGCACGTCATAACCAGGCAAGGGTACCTTCTCGATGTCCCCTATGTACTTGGATCGAATAACATCGAGCCGCTCTTGCTCTGTGACTTCTTGTTTATGCTGGATCTTTTTCAGATTGTGCCTCTGGAGCGTTTTACATCCTCCAGCGTCCAGGAGGTATCTGAGTAAGCTCCATGCCCGCGTCCGACTTACATTCCCGTCCATTTTGTCGCACAGCGATTCCTAGCGTTGCCTAGAGAGTTTGAGCTCGTATTAACGCCGAAGCATTTAATGCCTCATCGTTGTAAGCAGCTGTCCACAGAAATGTCACGCTTTTCAATTGGTTGAAATGGTTTGGTTTGGTTTATGGGGTTTAACGTCCCAAAGCGACTGAGGCTATGAGAGACGCCGTAGTGAAGGGCTCCGGAAATTTCGACCACCTGGGGTTCTTTAACGTGCACTGACATCGCACAGCACACGAGCCTCTAGAATTTCTCCTCCAAAGAAATTACAGCCGCCGCGGCCGGGATCGAACCCGCGTCTTTCGGGACAGCAGCCGAGCACCATAGCCACTGAGCCACCGCGGCGGCCAATTGGTTGAAATGGTCGTGACGTCAGAGTGCGCAAATTTCAAACGTTGCCAATTGTACTTTGGCTAGTAACCATGCAAACAATTAAAGGGGTGGTATAGAGATGCTCCAGGTAAAATAAACAAATAAAACGGAGTAGGAATTGGTCGACTTGGGGAACCGAACCAGGCTCTCCGGAGTGCGAGACGAGCACGCTAACCACTCCTCCATGCCAGCTCGATGGTTTAGAATGAACAAAGGCGCGTCTAGTGAATGCGGTGTCTTCGCGCACTCCCATCTTCCTACCTTCCCTGACGAAAAATTAAAATAAAAAACCTACGGAAAAATTAAAAATAATAAATAATAAAAAGTAGATAAAAGTAAAGGACACACACACGCACAAAAATAAAGAAATCAATGCAATGAAAATCAGTGCGCAAGGAAAGGCTTTCGCCTTGGAGCACTTTAGAGAGCCAAGTGCCCCCTGAATTTTTCGTCTGTCGATTTGTTGCATCTTGCTATTTTTTTACCCTTCTTGGAAGGTCGCGGTACCACTTTTGACTTTTAAGCCGCTTTTCCATACTAGTTTTGGCTTCCCACAATAAAGGAGGCGGCTGTCCATCGTTTCTAACCCTCAGTCCTCCTTTACGGTCTTGGTCGCTTTACGAGCGCCCACTTGGATTTAGCTGACCCACTCCTCAATGTCATCTATTTCTGTGTCATTTCCACTCTGTTACCGGATGTGACGGAAGGCGTCCCATTCGACGAGCGATTATCGTCGGCCAGTGCGTTTATTAGGTCCGGAGGTAATTACCGTTTCCAGAATAAAGTGATCACTGCCTAAATTTTCTTCAGTATTAACCCAGTTTGCGCTGTCAGCGTTCTTAACGGAGGTGAGGTCAGGATATGGGTCCCCACTGAGCCGTCACACATTCTCTCTGGTATCCCCAAGCAGCGTGATGGGCATTGAGGTCCCCCACTCCCACTGCCGCTTGTTTGTTCGCAAAGCGCAGAGTTTTCTGAAGAAGAGACCCAAAGCAAGTCTTTCTTTGTTCTGGACTGCTGTATATATCCAGCACAAAGAGGCTGGTCGGAGTTTTCTTAGTCGGGACGAGTTCTAGAAGAACGTGTTCTACGTGACTTATCTCCGTGTCATCTACAATAATCGCTGTTCTCCTTTTGACGAGGGTGGTAACTCAGGTCTTATCGCCAGAGGTACTAAAAGACTGATATCCTGATAATTTTGCGGCCCCCGCAGTTTCCTGAAGAGCGATCACTTCCGTCTTTACCGACCGGGCCGTCTTTACCAATCAGGAGTTGTTACAGCACCGCTCGCTAGCGGCGGTATTCCCTACTGTTCCACTGCCAGAGCGTATGTTTTCTGTCCTCATGTTGCCTGGACATTTTGGAGTTGTTGAAAGGCTATCATAATAGCGTACGTATGTCTGATTCTCTACGGTCTGCCGCCATGTATTGATGTTTAACAGATCGTGTCCTAGCCTCTTGGTTCCTGTTGTTAATTCCTGAACGACGTTAACAATGGACTGAATTTGGCCCTGAATTTTGTAATCTGTGACCTGAACTTCCAAGTCAATTTTGTCCTCTAGCCCCTTGCATACCTCTGCAAACGTGAACTCGGGCTGCGTGCCGTCGCATGTATTCCTTTCTGTAGGCGGAGGAAGCGATGTTGACGCCACCAAGGTTTCGTTTACATTGGCCGCCACCTGCATCGGTTTCTTGAGTTATCTTTGGTTTTTGAGCAAGCCGGGATCGGCCCACCTTCCCGAGTTCTGCATTTTCCTTCTGCAATTGTTCTGTTCTGTTAGTGAGTTTCTATAGAGTATCAGTAAGACTCTCAACCATTTTTCTCAATTGGAGCAGCTTCTCTGCCCCCTTATCCGAAATATTTTTGGAGGCTCTGTCTACCCAGCTCACCTCTTTATGGTCGGCTGTCGTCTTGTTCTTGACTGACGACGCTGATGGCGATCGCCCTCGGGACGTCGAGCGGCCCCTGGATTTGGATCTGGCCCTGGAACAGGAATGGGCCTTGGATCCTCAACGGCCCCTTGACCCGAGACGAGGGCAGAAAGCCGAGCGGCCGCGATAGCCCTCGTCCTCTCTGGTCCTAGGTTGGCTCCGCCGGTCGGATGTCTTATCTGATGAATTTCCCATTTTTTCTTGGGTCTTCTTTTCCCACTGGCATTGCTTGGTCACATACGGAGTTCTGTAGATCTCACGGCATTTTTTGTTGCCCATTTAATGTCCCTTGCCACAGAGAACACACACAGGTTCACACGAGTGGTCTGCTGGTGGGTGTCCATGCCACATCCTCTACGCTTGACCACGCCTGGGTTCGGGAACACATCGGAGCTATGTTCGAGCTGGCCGCACTTGAAGCACACTTCGTATTCTTATACAGTTGAAACCGAAGGGGAGTGCTCGAGCAATAGATCCAATAAGGCACCTATTCATCCGCGACGAGCAGCAGAATAGAGGCGGAATCTTTTCCTAATCTTCTAACCCCCACAATCTCGTGTTGTACTTGCTGATCAGATTGTCACGGACCCGTTCAATCGTGTGAGTCACTGGAACTCTGTGAATTACTCCTTTGCCGAGTGCATCCGGGGTCACAAGATATGCGAACGTTTCGAGTTTGTCAGTCAGTAAAGTGAGGTGCCCAATATTCATGTACTTCCACACCCGTTCAGGGCTGTCGGTGCCTACCAGAATGGCGTTTTGCTTCTGATTCAAAAGAAGATGAGATCTCTTGCGTCAGCCGGCGCAATCCCTGCCGCCCTGTTCACGATTTTCGAGACCGTCTCATTTTTACAAGACGAGAGTGTTCGAAGTCCTCCCTTCGATCTAATTACGCTTTATCTAGTCGGGGAGGAGGGGGGGGGGGGGGGGGCTGGGGCGTTTCCCTGCTGCGTTTCCACCGAACGCATCGCCACCTGCTGCGTTTCCATCGAACGCACCGCCATCTTCCTGCCCTCCTTCTTAGCTGAGTTGGCAGCCCCTCACTCGCCCTCCTACTTTCTTCCTGCGTTCGAGCCACCATCTTGGCGTCCGCCTGCCTCATAGATACATCGCTCGTACGAGCGCTTCGTTTAGACTTACCAATACTGAACCAGCCCTCTTGGATGGAAAATTCTCCCGGAAAAAACGTTTCTCCTTCTACGGTAACTTCCAATATCGAGCTGCGATAGCAGCCCTGGCCCTCAGGGGCCTGCGAATTGCCTCGCTAGCACCCTACGGGCAGCGGCGTCCGGAGTAGACGTAAGGCTTATCGTGGTCGTCGAAGCGACGAACTGAAGATCGTTAAGATTGCACAGGAATCGCGTTCACTTGCCGTGAATTTGTTATCCCGGTGGTCCTGGTGACTTCCGGCGTCGATTCCAGTAGATGTCTCTGGAGACACATACTTAAATCCTCCGAAGACGTCGACAACCCGCGGAGTCCCCGTGAGACGCGTCCGCTCGCCTCGGCCTCGCCGCGTCCCTCCTCTTGGGCGTGCAAACAATTTACGATGGGGTGTGGTCACGAGGATGAGGATTTACCTCATTTGGTGCTGGATTGCCCAGAGCAAGAGTTTTAGGACACGACTAAAGAGGGTCTTGACCACCCTTGATGAAAGGCCTTTCAGACTTCAAAATGTATTAGGTCTATGGCCGACGGATGGATAAAGAAACGGGCGATCATAGCATCGTCATCATCATCATCATGACTGCACCCACTGCTGGACAAAGGCCTCTCCAATATCTCTCCAATTAAACCCTGCCCTGTGCCAGCTGTGGCCACCGTATTCACGCAAACTTCTTAATCTCATCCGCCCACCTAACTTTCTACTACACCCTGCTATGCTTGTCTTCTCTTGGAATCCAGTCCGTTACCCTTAATTACCAGCGCTTTCTTGCCTTTGCATTACATGTCCTGCCCAAGCCCATTTCTTGGTTGTACTATAGCCTAGTGCATTCACGCCTTCAGTACTGTTTTTCGGTCTGGGGTACCACGACGAAAACTAACATCGATAGGTTGCTAACCTTACAGAAACGTATGATACGTGTCATTGAAAATGCGCCCTATGGAAGTAATTCTGCGCCTCTTTTCAAGAAGAATAGTATATTAACAATAAAAAATCTTATTAACAAAAAAACAGCTATTGTAATATTTCGAGAGATCAGCCATAATGAAAGCGCCTTTTTCAGAACATACCCTCCAAAAGAACACAAATATAATACAAGGCACATTACGTACAACATGGGCAAGATACGGACCAACTACGGTATGAAAAAGCAATCTTTCCTAAATCCAGATTTTCTAAATCATCATCCTGCCCTTCTCACTATGGTAAACGAATAGTCAACTCTATGAAACTTAAAAAAAGTCAACTTGTACTTGTTATCGATTCAGATATGATTGTTTACCTTGATAGTGCAACATGCTTTAACAGCATCTTATTTATTGCATGTACCTTCCATTTTAAGTGTACGTATATGCTTTATGTACCTTCCATTTTAAGTGTATGTATATGCTTTATGTACCTTCCATTTGTTGCTTGAGTGTTTTGTGTATTCAGAAAGGGGACTGACACTTTGGCATGCGTTGCCTTTTTGTCAGCCTCCTCGACAGACTTTCTTTGTATTTCTGTCAAAATAAACATTCATTCATTCATTCATTCATTCATTCATTCATTCATTCATTCATTCATTCATTCATTCATTCATTCATTCATTCATTCATTCATTCATTCATTCATTCATTCATTCATTCATTATAGTGAATTTTTATGGCGCAAGGGCATCTGCGTCCAAAGATCGCCATGGCACACGGTATTTTCGCATGCTCAAGGTGGGGTCAAAGACCAATTCCCTCGCATTTCACCCTAATAAGCCGAACGCCAGGCAAGGGGAAGCTTGTACCCTCTGTATCACCGATGTTTCTTAATTTTCTGCAGCATCAACTGGCCAACTGCAGCCAGTACGTCAGCCAGACAAGAGGTTATGACAATGCCATTCGGTTCCCAGACTTAATGCTAATGTTTAATGAAGGCCACATCTGGTGGAGCTACCGTATTTTCCGGTATATAAGACGCGGCTTTTTTTCAAAAATCTTGCTGGTGCGTCCTTTACAAGGGTGCGTCTTATATGCGAATTTTTCGTTTTTTTTTTCCCGAGTTCAGAGATTACTCGGGTTCATGCTCAAGCTTTTTTCACGAAAAAATGTCACTACCAGTAATGCGGTTGTAACACGGTTATTGCTTCAATACCGGAAGCGCCGTGCGCAACTTTTTTTATGTGAACTTTATCATGAAACGGCAGGGATGACGTCTTCGGGAGCACAAACGTGCGGCTTTTTCGGAGGCCCCAAGCAAAAGTAATGAGAAATGCCAAAAGATTGCGACAATCGCGCTTCTCCCCATTGTCAAGACAAGCCAAGACAAGATGTACTCATGGGGAGCTCATTCGTTTTTTCTTTCTTTTTTGCTAAAACGTGGGCGGGTATGGCGTGAGTGTTGCCTTTTTCAATCACTTAGCGTTGCTTAAGAATTTCTCACAAGTACGGTGCATATCGCGATGGTCGCGCAAGGGGGTGTATTAAGCCTCACTAGCCTAACTGGGTTAGCTGGGGTGCGTCTTATACACTGGTGCGTCTTATATACGAACTTTTTCAATGACAGCTTGCATATATGGCGGGTGCGTCTTATACATGGGTGCGTCTTGTACACCAGAAAATACGGTACTCACCCAGAACTATGAAAGCGCTATTGCCGTTTGTTTCATCGCACTCCAAGCTAATAAAAAAAGCCATAGCTAGCCGTTGCCTAACCAATGCCTTGCAGAAGAGCTGCCTACATGCAGTGAATGACAGCTTTCGTCAGCGAGTCCTGCGCCTAAATGACGCGGGTTATCCGGCTGACGTGCTGACCGCAGTTGGCGAATCGATGCTGCAGAAAATTAAGAAACTTAACACACGGGATTCGGGGAACGTTAGAGTGAAGAGGAAGAGAGTTGAAGTAGTGCCCTATTTTCACGGTGTAACAGCACGGCGTGACGGCATTCTTCTCTGCACCTTGTAAGCTGTCTGGTTCATGTTCAAGAATAGCGAAGGCCAGCCAGTGAGGGGAAGACGTCCAATGGCTGCACTGTGAAGGATGCCAACAAGTTCGTTGCTTGTTCGACTGTAATCGTTTGCATATATACCCCTCTCATGTATTACGGTGCACACGAGCCAAGCAGGCAGATGTGTAAATGACCGGACACGTGAACATAACATTTCCCTCAAAGATGTGTCTGATCAAAATAATCTCCCATGTCACTGCAAGAATTGTGAAAACGGTGTTCCAGCTTTTAAGAGCATTCCAGTCATTGTAAAAGGAAAAAAAAAACAGTGAGGAGAAGGAAATTCTGGAGGCCTACTATATTAAGATGCAAGGCAGTGACACGGGCGTCAGTGCAGCGTCTTTGCTACTCACGAAAAAGGAACTGAATTTCCTGAGCAGAAGTGTGCGCGTGTAAGGTTGTTTGGCAAAGGAGTTGTCCTTTGTTGTTTGCCAGAACTTGAACATCTATTCGTCGGTGACTTGCAACATCAGTGTTGTTCCTTTAGCGCGTTTGATACGCACGCGTGTTTTGGTGACCTAGGTTGGCTGTCTGTCGATTAAACCTTAGCTGCTAGCCCAGCGTTGTCCTGCGTTCTTCTTCTCCTGGTGTTCTCATTTTCGCTGGTGAAGTTATGTCTAATACACAGCAACCATAAAACACGATTACCTTATCATCAAAAGAGTAGCCGGCGCCATAATCATGCGCCAGAATCTCCTTTTATATCCATGTCAATAAAAAAAACACGCCTTCCTACACGACCACAAGAAGGGATATCCATCCTTAAACTTAAACTTGGGTACACCACCACGGCTACCTCCGGACTTTCGCTCCGTAATGAAATTTCCAGCCGTATATTCAATCCTCCCCTTCCCAAAAACATGCAACGAGTGCATGACCAAAACCGACGCGCCGCCAGAGCCAAGGCACTGCATAAACACTAATGCCCCTTGCTTGAAACGGTTCACGTGGATGCGGCAGAATACCCCGACAAGGAAGCATTTGCACTCGCTGTCGTAGACAATCACGGACAACCCCTGGTGAAGGTAACCTCCCTCTACACCCGGCAACAGCTTCCGTGAGACGACGCTTCCTAAGGAAGTTAAGCCTGCGATGGGACGTTGCAGGCGACTACCGCAAGTGGACTCATGATAGTCACTTTATCGAGAACTTTTGCCACTTTTTAAGCGAGGCTTGTTGACACTCCTAACTTTCGCTCCCTTTTTCATTATGCCTAATGGCAAACACCTCGAACAAAAAAAAAAATCGACAGAGACTGAGGAGGCGGCCATGGTGCTCGACATAGCCGACACCAGGACAGGATACATCCTCAGTGATTCGAAGACAGCAATCTGGAACTGTGCTAGGAGAAGGCTTCATGCCCCAGATCTCTCCATCGTGGGAAGAGACAAGTTATTCCCTGAACGGTTCCAGCTCATATGGTTGCCAGCACATACCTCCCACCCAGGGAACACGGCAGGTCATGAATGTGCCCGAGGATTCGTCACCCGGGCACGGAGCGACCGGTGCTTCTGGTTCAGGAGGTAGAGCCTGGTAACCTACCATGAAAGCACCCTCTACTATCGAAACGATCGACTGAAATACCCACCCCCGCACAAATCCCTGATCAAAGCAGAGCAGGTTGTCTGGTGGAAACTTCAAAAGATCAAGTTGCTGGGCTAGTTGGTACTGTTGCATCGTGGTGGAGCAGCGCAAAGGACGGGACACAAGAAACAAGGAAGGACGTGTGTACGTCCTTCCTTGTTTCTTGTGTCCCGTCCTTTGCGCTGTTCCACCATGAGGGAACTTCAAACGGGTACATTCCCAAATACCTATATATACTCCCTGATGCATCCCGCAGAATACGATTCCCGCTGCGCTTTCAGCCGTTATTTTAAAGCAAACATCAGGCACATCCTATTCGAGTGCCCAGAAGCCCAACCACCTCTACTTCAAAATCTCATACCAAGGTCATTGGGAGACTGCGTTGCTCAGCCCTGACCCGGAGGTACAACTCCGAGTAGTGGGCTGGGCCCTGGAGGTCGCAGTGAAGCATGGACTTCAAGCCAACTAGCGCCGTCAAGAGGTCCCACGCGCTATCTAAACGTTATCCCTTACCTCTTCCCTCTTTACTGCTTTTACTGCTCGCACTGTCCGCGATAAAGTAAAAAAATAAAAGCACTGAGCCGGGGCGGTCAATGCGATTTAATACAGAAGTCGGCCGCACAGGATAATTCGAAGTTTCTAGGAATGCTTGGAGCGTATAGGTCGACTTCCCACGATAAAAATCCGACCTGAAAATCCTATTTAATGACCCTTCAAGGGGAGACCAGGCTTTAAACAATGCTTTTTTTAATTCATGACGTATTTGCATGAAATTTGAGCACATTAGAAGTAATTTTGTCAACTCACAAAATTTTAATGTTTCGAATGTCATATCGAGTATCATAGATACAATTTCGCCTGAAACCTTCGTTATTGTCTCGACGTTTTTAACGTTTTTATGTCGAGCTGCTCGTCACTGATTGATATTTTGCCCTCGAAACAAGCCAGAGGAGCGATACCTCAAAAACCAGAGGGAAAGAAGAAGAAAATACTATACAGCGGGTATGGCTGCGACTATTCCTGCGGCGTGTGCTGTGCATTCAGCATCGTCGAACTTCGGCGTCTCCGGAAGAGATGGACTGTATACCGGGTCATCTTCAAACGTCAGTGGTGAGCCTGACCCTCCTCTGTCTGTCCTGATGTCAAGAAAAGATGCATCGGCTACGGACAATTCAGCTTTCGCAGGGCCATCTCGGATCCAGAACAGTCCCTCCGCTACAGTTCCTGCCCCTCCCGGAGACTTGCAGCAGTCTAGCGCGTTGGTTCCCTTTGGTGCCCCGGGGAAAGTCGCAGGGAAAAGAACCGGCCGTTCAAAGAAGCGTTCACGACCCGATCCCCAACAGAAGGATCAAAGAAACCTACAACTGCTAGCAAACGTTCATAACCGCACCGTCTACAGAAAATACTGCAGGAGAAAAGCCGTTTGGAATCGGCCTCCAAGAACTACGTCACCCCCTCAATCAACGTCAGATATGCCACCATTCCAGAAAAGCCATCTTCCGAAAAGCGTTTCTTCTAGCAAAAGATCACGAGACAAGCTGCCTGCTTCAGGATGCTCTTTGATCCAAGCTGCTACGTCAACTAATAACTCATCCGTAAAACCAAGAAGTCACTCGCTAGGCGAAGCAGTCGTGCTCGAGGCGGCTAATTCGCATACGTCACGCAGCACGGGCCGAGCCGGACACCGTCGATTTCCGCGTCACAACGCGGCAGTCCAGACCACGAGGCTTTCTAACGCGGCCAGGAGCGGCGTTGACACGACACACTGCAGAGCAAAGCTTCGCACCGCCGAGAGTGGGCCGAACGAGTGCGCTCACGTCGCCTTGCTCAGCCTTGCCTTGTTTGGTGTTACGTTGTTGTGTTCCTGGGCCTTCTACGCCGTTGGCGACGACGCCCTCCGAGGCAAGGCGTTAGGCAGGAGGCACGGTAAGAAGAGTGACATTGAACTCGCAACCGTGGCCCCGCAGGACGTCATAGGCGTCGCTATGCGCAAAATCCTTCACGACGAGCGGCCTCTCGACAAGACACCCCGGGCGCAAGCGTCCGTGCGCTCCAGCACGTGGTGGTACTTGAACGCTCCCGCGAACAACACCACGCTGAGTGTACTCGGAAATTATGATTAACTCAAACTTTTCTCAAATATCATTTACGTTTACATTTTTGTATATGCGGATTACTCATATGTTTACTCCTATAGCTATGTGGTTCCTCCTTTTGCCCATTTTAATTAATTTATAGTTACTGTAGCGCATTTCCAGAGTGATTATTGTCTCATGTTTCGCCTGTAAGCGGAATCCGTTTAAAATCTTACAAACGAAATTAAAGGACTTGAAGTTGTTGCTTTTGCGCACCGGCGCAGAGAAGTGTTCTTTCAGAGGCTGAGCTGGAAGGACCATGCCTTATAGTTGCCGTATTTGTTTGCATATTGGTCGGTACGTTGTATAGGTGGACGCCCTAACTTCGGGAGCAGGAATGAAAAAAAGAGGCGGAGCGTCGTACGTATAGGCCAACAAAAGGAAGATGTGAGTCGCACTGTACTGAGCATGAAGGCCGGTCGTACCGTGGAAAGCGAGAGAAGACGCCAGAGGTAGATGCCTTCCTATATTTTATCCAGACACGTTCGTGCTACTGCAGTGGAAAAAGCGCTAATGCAACTTTCTCCATTATCTGAAACACTTTTCGGCGACATTGAACTCGGTGTACCAGTAGAAGTAGTAGCAGTAGTAGAAGCAGTAGTAGTAGCAGTAGTAAGGTGGTAGATGTGGCGGCGGCGGCGGCGGTGGTGGTGGCAGTGGCGGTGGTGGTGGTAGTGGCGGTGGTGGTGGTAGTGGCGGTGGTGGTGGTAGTAGTAAAGTGGCTTATCGTAAACATACTCAAGTGAAGAAAAAGATGTTGGCGGTCAATTTTTCAACACCTCCATGATTAAACATGATGGCTTACTAAAAAGTTGCTGGGAACGGTCGTCGACATACTTCGAGGCGTGACTCGCCGCGCTCCATTACAAAGGCGTCATAGAAATGACGCCACCGCAGTTGATTTTTCACGGGCATAAAAAAATTTGGAAGGGTTTCGGGACTTTAATTTGCGCTTTTGTCAACAGCATAACCATGTTTCCGCGCACAAAAAACGCCGGTAGTGTTCCCGACGAATAATCTAGCCGTTTCGCATAATTCACTATCGTTACGTGACGGCAAGCCGATGAAAACTGGACGACATGACGGATGGTGACGACATATTTTAACAGCTACAGGCCTAGCGCGAGTACTCCCGTCGCGCCACTGCCCGCTTCGTCTTCCTCTATTCCGTGACAATATTTCCCTTTGATTGCGCCTAAAGGGATACTGAAGGGGTGTAAGAAGTAAGGCTTGATCGATGTTAGTGTCACGTGGTAGCAAATATGCCATGCACCACGAAAACAAAGCTTCAATAAGCCAGAATATTGCGTAAAAGAGGAGTACACGTGGCGCCACCGCTTGCGGATTCGCACGGCTGCCGATGTATTTATGCGTTTTCTGGACGGACGCATTGTCGCCGTCAATGGGTACATACAGCCGAATTACTAGAAAAGCAGCGCGGTGAGACTAGCAGAAGATTACGTGGCGATCGATGGTCGATCCGTTGGGAAGTACAGCCACTTGATAAGTTTTGAATGCGGGATAAACGCACTCTTGCAGACACATGCATGCACGTCATCAGCTTGTCAGAAGCGACGCGTGCGCGCGACCTTTGATGTTGTGTGCACTGTGGAAAAGCCGAGAATTGCCACTTGCGTGCACCATCACCCCTCATTCGGTTCATAAAGAAAAAAACTTTCCCAGCGCGGGCCATCCTGTACGCAGTATGTGAGGGGCCGGCACGCAAGACAGGATATTTGCACTTTTGGTTTGGTTTGGTTTATTAGGGTTTAACGTCCCATAGCGACTCAGGCTATGAGGGACGCCGTAGTGAAGGGCTCCGGAAATTTCGACCACCTGGGGTTCTTTAACGTGCACTGACATCGCGCAGTACACGGGCCTCTATTACTTCGCCTCCATCGAAATTCAGCCGCCGCGGCCGGGATCGAACCCGCGTCTTTCGGGACAGAAGACGAGTGCCATAACCACTGAGCCACCGCAGCGGCTATTTGCACCTTTCATTTCAGTGCTCGTTCTGTGGCGAAGCTGCAGCATACAGATGCGATATGCAGCTATTAACTGGAAACAACGGTATACGCGCTTCCTCGAGACAAATGTTAAACCAGCTGATGCGTGTTCAAAATTGTGCATGCATTCCCTGTCGACAGCTATAGCCGGTAGGCGGCAGACTACTGTTGGACGGATAGTGTCCTAGTGCTTTTCAGCTTTCGACCCACGGAAGCAAATTACGAACAAAGAAATCACGACGACCAAAGCAGAATCAACCACGAGGATAGTGATCGTACTGACTGTATATTTAGTCAACAAACACGCGATGCGATAGTCAACAGCACACGTTGTTGTTTGATGAGAAATGCGCGTGAAAGTTTTAGCTGAGATGTGATGGTGGATGAAATACGTTAGCGCTAGACTGCTGCGCGCATGCTACTACTGAAGACCCCTCGAAGCTTACATGTATTGTAGACTTCAAGACAGTACACAACGCATCGAAGGCCGCACGATCACGTCGTGGTTGCCGATGTTTATCTGCCTGAGCGCGATCAGCAATTTTACACTCTTCGTCCGCACTCGATAACTTCACGTAGTTTCAATTTTTTCAATTTTATTTCAATTTATTTTTTCATGTACACTAGGTATTTACTAAGGTAATCGCTAATGGAGTCAGGACAACCTTGGACTTCAGTCAACCAAATGATCAGGCAGGCTTTCGTAAAGGATATTCGACAATAGACCACATTCACACTATCAATCAGGTGATAGAGAAATGCGCAGAATATAACCAATCCCTATATATAGCCTTCATTGATTACGAGAAAGCGTTTGACTAAGTGGAAACCTCAGCTGTCATGCAGGCATTGCGGAATCAGGGTGTGGAAGAGTGTTATGTGAAACTATTGGAAGATATTTATAACGATTGCACAGCTACTATAGTTCTCCATAAAGTCAGCAATAAAATTCCAATACGGAAAAGTGTCAGGAAGGGAGACACGATCTCGCCATTGCTCTTCACTGCCTGCTTACAGGAGGTATTCCGGGGGCTGGAATGGGAACAGTTGGGGATAAGAGTTAATGAAGAGTACCTGAGTAATTTGCGATTCGCTGATGACATTGCCTTGCTAAGCCACTCAGGACAAGAACTGCAAAGCATAATCAATCAGTTAGACTGGCAGAGCAGAAAGGTGGGGCTAAGAATTAACATGCAGACAACCAAAGTAATGTTCAACAGCCTAGCAAGGGAACAGCAGTTCGCAATTGGTAGCGAGGTGCTAGAAGTAGTAAGAGAATATGTCTACTTAGGGCAGGTAGTGACCGCAGATCCGGATCATGAGAGGGAAATAACTAGAAGAATAAGCGTAGGATGGAGCGCATATGGCAGGTTCTCTCAGATCATGAATGGTAGCTTACCAATATCCCTGAAGAGAAAAGTATACAACAGCTGTATCCTACCGGTACTCACCTATGGGGCAGAAACGTGGAGGCTAACAAAGAGGGTTTAGCTTAAGTTAAGAACAACGCAGCGAGCTAGGGAAAGGAAAATGATAGGTGTAACGTTAAGAGATCGGAAGAGGGCGGAGTGGGTGAGGGAACAAACGCGGGTTAATGACATCTTAGTTGAAATCAAGAGGAAGAAATGGGCTTGGGCAGGGCATGTAATGCGAAGGCAGGATAACCGCTGGTCCTTAAGAGTAACGGAGTGGATTCCAAGAGAAAGCAAACGTAGCAGGGTACGGCAGAAAGTTAGGTGGGCGGATGAGATTAAGAAGTTTGCGATGATACAGTGGCGGCAACTGACAAAGGACAGGGTTAATTGGAGAGACATGGGATAGGCCTTTGCCCTGCAGTGAGTGTAGTCAGGCTGATGATGATGATGACATGGTGAGGGCCGAGGGAAAAAGCCAGAGATGGTGGCTTGACGTGCCCCTCGGCCGCTACATTGCAGGGCAGCAGGTAACATATAAATGTTCTACACAAGTAGCATCCCAAAATGCAAAAAATAGTTATCAAAAATGATTTGGCGCATTATTAGAAAAAATGACAAGGAATGAAGTTACACAAAAAATGGTAACAAAAAAGGAAACAGAAAAATACATGTCATCGAAAAACACGAATTCGGTTATTAAAATCAGGTCAACACTATACGGAAACGAAAGAGATAATGAAGCAGTGAAGAGATAAAGAAGGAGTGAAAGCACGGTGAAATCTAAAAAGTAGCACATACATCGTGTATATCTTTGCGGCATGCTCGTGATACATGAACTTTTGCAGCATGAAACTTATTTAAAAGACGGGGCAACGTGTTTGCTAGATTATGTGCGCCATATATTGTGCGGCATGTTGGAATATGCCACAGTTCGCTGTGTCTGCTAGGATAAACTTGTACATTTAGTGAAAGGTGTGCCGTGTCACGCAAGTAATTCATATTTTGTTTTATGTCCTTCTTATATGTTTCCGCTAGCCTAACATTATACATTTCAGATACTTTTATGGCATTGAACTGGTGGAATAAATCGCATGTATTTAAATCAGAACCACCGTTTAGTACTGCACGCAGAGCCTTCTTCTGTAAAACATAAATCTTATTTTTATTATTACCTGTAGTTGTTCCCCAAACTAAGTGCGCATAGTTCACTTGGGACATGAAGAGCGAATTAATTTAACTTTGCATGGAAGTAAGTGACGATGCCGGTTAATGATACCTATGACACGAGAAAGCTTACTGATGACAGCGTTAACATGATTGTCCCAGCTTAGCTGGCTGTTGAAATGAACGCCTAATATCTTAATATTGTCTACAACCTCTATCGTTTCCAAACCTAGCTTAAGATCGCATGGTAGAATAATGTTTTTATATTTTTTGGTTTGAATATAATTGCCTTAGTTTTAGTTACATTAATTTTCAACAGATTATTAAGGGACCATTGATGGAGTGTGCTTAGTGTCCTATTGGCCTCGTTTATCACATCTTCACATGCGCTTGATGAGAAGAACAGCGAGACGTCATCTGCATACATAACACACTTCGCATGGAGGCATTGATTAACGATATCATTGATATACAAGTTGAAAAGAAGCGGTCCAAGGATACTTCCCTGAGGTACGCCAGCAGTTACTTTTTTTACTGAGGACCGACAGCTATTAATACCAACAAACTGAAAGCGATGTGCAAGATATGACGCAAGAAGCGTGTGAATACGACCCCTGAAGCCGTAGTTGAACAGTTTTATCAAATGTATATTGTGACTGATGTAGTCGAAAGCCTGCGAAAAATCTATAAAAACACCAAGGGCAAGTTTCTTTTCCACGAAACACTGTAAGAGGCACTCTTTTTGGCTTAGTAATGCTGTATCGGTAGATTTATGTTTGATAAAACCAAACTGCGAATCTTATTATGTTGGTGTTTGTCACAAAAGCGTGATATTCGCGTGTGGATAATTTTTTCCAGACTTTTAGAAAAGATTGGCAGCACAAAAACTGGCCTACAATTTGAAACGCAAAGCTTATCCCCTTTCTTATACAAAGCTGTCACCTTACCACTTTGCATGCGCCGTGGGAACACTACGTATTCCAAACTTAAATATATGTGCTAAAATTGGGGCTAGAATATCTAACACATGCTTCACAGGCCGTATCTGCAAATAATCCGCATCGTGGCATCTGCTGTTCTTCAGGTTCATGAGTGCAGTGAATATTTCGGAAGATGTAGTTGGACTTAGATACATAGAATCGCTACTTTGACTTATGCGGGCATCATATGACATGTCTGACGAACTTTGGTATTCTCGGCTG
Organism: Amblyomma mixtum; assembly: GCF_055824585.1. Classification (NCBI taxonomy): domain Eukaryota; kingdom Metazoa; phylum Arthropoda; class Arachnida; order Ixodida; family Ixodidae; genus Amblyomma; species Amblyomma mixtum. The sequence continues at coordinate 150,898,675 of NC_143016.1, read as the reverse complement.
ACGAAATATTGATTAAACGCCTCTGCTAGCTCCTGCCCATTTACACTTCGTCCTTGAATAAGTACTTCTTGAGGAGAGCTAGTCTGGGGTGTGCGTAAAACAACGTTGTTAATCTGGTTCCATAACTTTCGAGAATAACCGTGGCATGATTCGATTTTGCCGTAGTAATACGAATCCCTATTGAATTAGAAATGTTATAGCGCAAATAAAGACACGGACAAGAGAGACAAAACACACACACACACACACAAGCGCTAACTGTCAACTGAATTTATTCGTCGAAAGCCACACCTTTTATAGGCCGAAGGATCGCGAGAGAAAATGACTCTTGTCCGTGTCTTTATTTGCGCTATAACATTTCTAATTCAAGATGAACTACCAACTCGCCCAACAGGAAGTTTTATTGACGAATACCTAGCACGCCTTAACTTTTTGTTTAGCTTATTTCTGAGGACTTTGTATCTTGCTAATAGTTCGGGATGGCGGGTATTATTGAAGTCGTGGTACATTTTTTCTTTAGACTGTATCTCCTTGAGCAACTGTGACGTCATCGACGCCCTTTCCGAGGTCTTACGTGCGCTTTGTACGAGAAATGTTCGGTGTAAAGTGCTTTAAATTTATCAAGAAAGCTATCATAAGTGGCTTCCACGTCTGTCATAGAGAGCACGTCAGACCAGGCTACATCTGAAACAGCCTGTCTGAAAGAAGCAAGGTTTTTCTCAGTTATCGCTTGATAAAAGCAAGCACGAGCTGGTTTTTTCTTCATACCTAATCTCACCCCTAGCAGTATTGGGAAATGGTCACTAAGGTCGTAATGAAAGACAGCGGACATAACGCTATTTTCATCAAAATTAGTAATAAAGAGGTCAATGAGTGATTCTGTATGCATAGTAACTATTGTAGGCGTACCAATTGTGTTAATACAGCCGTTTGCGGAGAGCAGCAAAATAAAATCTTTTGCTGTGCTGCTATCGGAAAGCAGGTTCACATTAAAATCGCCGCCTAGAATGACACTGAAGTTGTTAGAGTTCACAAAATTCAAAAATACGTAAACGAAAGAAAAGAATTCTGCAGTGCGGCCATCAGGAGGCCAGTAACAAACCGCAATAATGGTACGGTCAAAATCTAAGCAAACCATTTCGTAGTCGGAAGTGACACAACCAAATCTTGGTACTAGGTCAATTTATACACTTTTTTACTAAAGCACAAACACCGCCATCACGATTTAAGGATCTGTTCATGAAAAACGAGTTGTACCCGTGCATATTAATTACTTCTTCATCACAAGAGTACCAGGTTTCCGTAATCATAAACACTTCAAACTTTAGTTTATGAAACAGGTACTCAAGATCAGCAGTTTTAATTACGGCAGACCGCGCATTCACATGGAGACGACGAAAAGACGTGTTTGTTAATATTTGGTTACATTTTACTTCATTCATCATGAATTGATTGCAAGCTTCTGGACTGTCATATTCGTTGATAAGACTGCGCACGTCAAGATTGATCAACGTTTGCTGCACCTTGACCGAGTGGCCCGTGGTTCCATACTTTGCTCTACTTCGCTTTCTTCGTTTTTTTTTTGGTTCTAGTTCAACGATGTCGTTGCTATCGTTGTCCCAGGCGAAAAAAGAACCATTAATTAGAACTTTATCATACGTCAACCTCACTTTTTTTTTCCTGTCACGATTTTCTTTGGTTCGATTCCACAGCTTTTTCCTTACCTCTCGGACACTTTGTGAAAAATCTTCTCTAATCGAATAGGTAGATCCTGTAAGTTTGGAACACTGCTTTAAAATGTTCACTTTATCACGGTAGTCTAGTAATCTAAAGATCACCGGTCTATCTTTGCCTTTATTGTCTGCCTTTCGTCTACCGAGTCGATTTATTCTTTCAACACCTAATACAGTCACGTTTAGCTTATCTTCAAGAATATCTTTTGTTAGTATTGTCTGAAGTTGGTCGTCAGACTCTTCTTTTTGCTCCTTTATGCTAAAACAATCAGGTTTGATTGTCGGCTTCTATTTTCTAAATCATCAATTTTTTTTGTCATTACTGACAGCTGCTGCTCCAATTCAGTTACTTTTTCTACACATTCCATGACTTTTTCCTGAAGGCTTCCATCTCTTCCAGCTTCTTCTCAAATACGTTGAGCTTCTGGTTTGTTACATTTTTTTTTCCTTCTTTATTTCCTGTATGTCTGCCGCAATCAACTTCAATTGCTCCGAAATTGAATTATCTGGTCCGGGGTTCGCCTCGATGTCGTCCCAGCAACAAGAATCGCAGTGAAACACATAAACTACACATCAAATCAAGCACGGGCCGTGGGCACGGCAGCAAAAGAAGGCAAACATTGTTGCTACGCAGGCATTTTCCGTAGTGTCTGCTCACCTGGATGAAGGAGACAAAAGGGTTTGTAGCCCTCATCTTGGTACTGCCGCCGCGCTCACTGCCGCGTGCTTCGTGACTCGCCTCTTTTATACAGTCCGGTGTTGCTGATGCCGATGCTCGTGCTGCTTCCGTCGACGAAGCAGTGGCGCCGCTGGGAAGGCTGTGGTAGAAATCTTGGAATACGGCCGGATGACTTGACGTGTTGACGGAATCGATGCAAGCAGCCGCAATGTCCGATAAAGATGCGTAGTAGTGCGTCGGTGGCTGCCCCACCAGCAGAGGCAGTAATCCAAGAAAAACCTGGATGAAGAAGACAAAAGGGTTTGTAGCCCTCATCTTGGTATTGCCGCCGCACCCACTCGCACCTACGGAGCCTATTTCTACCGTACTTGTGCGTTGCAACGAGACGCAGAGACACGCAATGCATCGGACAACACTTGCCTTTCGCTGGGATGTGAAGTATAGTAGGGCGGAGGGATGGATGTACGGACGGACAGATGGATAGTGTTAAGATCAGCAAACCAGGGTCTGGGAGGAATTCCAAGAAGACAAGAGTCATGCAACAAAGGTGCGGCGAGGAACAGCGGCGGCGGCGTCAGGTGGCCAAGCCTGCCCACCGGACGCCGGACGGAGTGACGCGGTGAAAGGTCACGCTGTTGATTTTACTCGAAAGGCGACTGCGACATTGACAGAGGTCCCGCGTTTTGGACGTCAGGCGGGGGCGTACAAGGCCCTTCATTCACCTGCTGGGAAACGCAGCGCAGTTCCTTTCCCATGGAGGCACCGATCTCAACATAGTGCTGAAGTCGACACGACAGCCTTCGATGACGTGTCTTTCCCCCCTGTCCACCGGCTGGGAAACAGCGTGGAATTCATTTCCCACGATGGGGCTGGACCTGCCAATTCGACACGACCGAGCTGCTCGAGAGCGAGAGAGTTCAGCACCGCCCCATGACGTGGGTGGTACCGCCAGTGCCCACAACTGCCTATCTGATTGGACATCGATCTCCGAACTTTATTCCCCAGACAGGGATCTGGGGAATCCGTAGCCTATTTAACGGGATGTTGTTTTGTGATCGAAGCACTCCCGTCTTGACTGTAAATATGTAAAATAAACCTTCTGTACAGTTTCCTCCATATCGGAGTTCGACCCCGTCCTTCGGAGCCGGGACCAGCAGGGCTGAACGAAGCCGTACAGCCTTTTCCTCTAACGCTTTCAACGAGAAAATCTTCAGTGTCGCTTTTGATCTCTTCACAAGGAGGCGCGCGAACAGTACCTGTGAAAACTTAGAAAAACAGCTTGTTTAAAATTAAAAACGCATCTATTGGTTTAGGCAACAGTTCAAGCAAGCTTCACCAGCTCGTTCCAGACCATGCATGCGAAGCTTTGCTTGTTTTTGTCTCTGATCTTTTCTTTTGCGGCTTGTGATCATCGGCTCTCTCTAGAGCTCGTTCTCTAGAAAAGTCTCTAGAAAGCTCTCAAAAAATTTAGACGTTGTGCAAGATGACTGTCGTTCGCCGATGACCCTTATCTCCAATGTTCGACGCTGCCTTTAGGTTGAGCGCGGCGGAAAGGGGCGGTGATTCTGAACTGTGACGCTGCCTAGCGAAATTGTTTCTATCACCGCGGTCGAGCTGTTCAGTTCCTTATGACGCAAATTAGCCCCAATAAATCATTGCAGTTTCTTCAATGGCCCGATTTTCTCTTCTCTTTGACCGTGCCTGACGTCACAACCACGTCACAATTTTATTTGTGTTTTATTGTGCCATACATAATTGCGTGTTAAACTACGGCTTTCCCATAGCCATAGGGACGTTAAACCTTATAAACCATGGCGGTTTATGTGGTTTAATGTCCCTCAGGTGATGGGGACGCTGTAGTGGAGGGCTCCGGATAATTTCGACCACCTGGAGTTCTTTAACGTGCCCTCACATCGAATAGTACACGGGCCTCTACCATTTCGTCTCCATCGAAATGCGACGATCGCGATCGAACCCGTGTCTTTCGGGCCAGCAGCCGAGCACCATAACCACTGAGCCACCGCGGCGGCTGCTCATGAAATTTTTGATTAAAATGATGTAGTAATAATCGACTAGTTTTTCGTAACTGTTCAGCTACTTTTTGGCGGCTGTAACTGATCATTGAAATCAGTTGCATTTCAGATGAGTTACTTGTAACTGTTCTCGGTCACTTCTGTTATTTAGCGAGTACAAGACTGCACTGTGCTATATTTTTCCCCCGGAAATCTTAGTTGTGAGTACAGAGATATGTTTATCTTCTACGTGCTCTTTGATCCTAATTGTTTGCGCACTGCTTGCCCTCTTTTATGAAGCACAATTAGCCAGGTCAGCATGTCGTTCCCCTGCTCGGAAACGGAACTAAGCCACCCATCCCCATTCCCGTGAGGCGGAAGAAATAGTCAGAGAAGGGCACTCTATAAACACTGCTGAGGAGTGCATGCTGCTGAGATTTTTTGTTGTTGCATGTTGTGAAGAAGTGAGCGCGAAAACTACAAGAGGGACAAAAGAAATAAAATTTTCTTTCCTGCTCTTTTCCCTCCCTCTTCTAGTTAGCGCGCTCACTTCTCCACAACATCTAAATACCTGGCGGAGACAAGTTTAAAGAGCACGGCTGGCAGCATCGATGACCCGTCCTTGGATGTGAAGCTAACCTAATCGTAAGAACGGGTCATGAACCGGGTTCCCATCACTCTCACTGCAGACCTTCTTCCGTATAATGTAGAGGGCAGCCGTTTTTATAGTTTCAGCTTCCGATGGAGGCGAAATACCAAAAGCACCCATGTGACGTTGTGTTCGAACATGTCAAAAAACCCAAGGTGGTTGAGATAAGCCCGTAGCACTACGTCCATCATATCCCAAAGCGCTGGTCAGATGTCACGTTAAAATCAATCAATCAATCAATCAATCAATCAATCAATCAATCAATCAATCAATCAATCAATCAATCAATCAATCAATCAATCAATCAATCAATCAATCAATCAATCACTCAATCAATCAATCAATCAATCAATCAATCAATCAATCAATCAATCAATCAATCAATCAATCAATCAATCAATCAATCAATCAATCAATCAATCAACTTTGTCCGCCCGCCACCGTGACTTAAAGGCCGTGGCGTTCGGCTACTGAGCTCAAAAACGCGGTATCGAATCCCTGTCGCAGAAGCAGCATCTCAATTAAGGCGAAATGTTAAACCGCCCTTGTGCTGCCAGATGGTAGTGTACGTTCAATAACCCTAGGTGGTCGAAATGAACCCGGGGCAATTATCTGCGGCGTCTCTCATGGCCTAGCCCATGTCAGATTTGAAACGTTAAACGACATACACCATCCTCTACTAGCGCTCTTAATATTGGTCTGAAAGATTGCCCGGTTCTGTATCTTCTCAGAGTCAGCCGGCTGTGCTGTGTCTTCGAAGTAACTTGTGCGTCATTATGGCGTTAATCTGTGTTTAAGAGAAATTGAAGCGCCTGCGAAATATCTTCGTGGCAGCCCGAGAAGACCTTGGCCGCATATGTCCGGTTAACAGGGGGGCTCTGCTGTCTATGGGGGAACCGAGGCCGACGCAAATGGCTGTCGGGAGCGACCGCTTGCGCATTGGTATCTTAATGGTCCCTGCTTACATTGCAAGCAGGAAGGAATAAAAAGCAAGGATTCTTTTTATGGTGCGAAACTGAAAACGCTAATAACATCGTCGAATGGGCGGCCTGGCTGGCATTCTTCACCTACACTTCGTTGCACATACCGTAATTTACCGACTATATTCCGCACCCCGTGTATAGTCCGCAGAACTCAACAGTAACTGGGAAAAATTGATCGTACGCACCTGGGATGCACTCGGTAGGGTCCATCAGCAAAAGAAAATGTTAATTTCTTAAATATTAAGGCGGGCACACAGCTATGAATAAATTTTTTTTTTATTAATGCGTTAGCATTAGTAGAGCCTGTGCAAGCTGAGATAGCGACCGCCGAGACATGCGGCCACGTCGGATATAAGGAACAAAGTACACCTCCTCCGCTATACGAAGCTTAGTGTGCCACCTTTCATATAACGAACTTCCGTGTGTTAACCTCGGATATAATGAACTTTCATGCGTTAACCTCGGATATAGCAAATGTTGACTTCGGATATACCAGACCTAAGTGTACCACCTCGGATATAACAAAATTTATCTTGTCAACCTCGGATATAACGAATCTAAGTTACCACCACCAGATAAACAGAAAAAGAGCAATAAGTGTGTGTGGTCGAAAGGAGCGATGCACTGTGTTGTAAAAATGAAAATAAAGACGTATGTAACGATCGTGTGGAAATGTATAGGTAAAATAATCAGTACTAACAGAATCAGCAGCAAGAGAAATTGCTAAACGCATTGAAACGATCCACCGAGAATCGCTTAAGAGGTTTTCTACATGAAACGTTCTGTATTCTTGACCACGTTTCTACACCCGTTGACTTCGCCAGCTTCTTCCCTGCGGGGTCAAACCCCCAGAAATGGATGAGTTGAGGAAGTCGGGCGCCCAAGGTGAACGTGTGCATTTTTTTCAATTCAAATAACTTTGAAATCAAGCCCTCAATAAGGGCCTGTAAGCTAATGCCAGTTGCGTGATAAACAGCTACGGAAGCACTGCGAAGGTCCTATCAGTAAAAAATAAACAACAAAGTCAAGATGATAATTATGCTTGCCATGACTTGTTGTAAAAGGCAAGTTTGTAGACAGAAGTATTATTTACTGCTCCCCTTCTGCAGACAGTCTGTAAAACAAAGGAAATTATTCTTTTCAACACGCCTAGTCACTGAATTGCATGCCGGATATTACGGTAAGCCAGGGGCGACTCTTCGTCGTTTCCCATAAGCGCAGCCGCCATGTCAAGACCGCCCCATTGTAGTAAGATGCACCAACGCGGTACCGCAGGTAGATTGTAGTATCCAGTGCCAACGGCGCCGTGGGAAATAATTTCGTGGCGATATTTTCTGAAACGGAGCCTGTCACCTTAGCCTCTTTATTTAATAAAGCGTTTCTGTCCGGCATCTATCCTGATATTTTGAAGCTCGCCAAGGTAGTCCCTATCTACAAAAGTGGGAATCCTAATGAACTCGGAAACTATAGGCCGATCTCAATCCTTAGCTGTATCAACACTCTCTTCGAAAAACTATTGGCTAAAAGAATTACGCAATTCCTGACTAAAAATGCAATTCTGTCAACGTCCCAACATGGTTTTCAGAAATTTAGATCGACCACCACGGCTGTGCTTTCTATAACTGACTCAATCAATGAAGCACTCAATAATAACAATATTTCTGCTGGTGTATTCCTGGATATTAAGAAGGCATTCGACACTGTGGATCTCGATATTTTATGCAAGAAACTAGAACGATATGGGTTCAGAGGTGTATCACTCGATTTCTTTAGAAGCTATTTAACTGGGCGACGGCAGTGTGTTATTATTGACGAACACGCGTCAAGTTCGCGTTCTATTTCCGTAGGTGTTCCGCAGGGCTCAGTACTGGGGCCTATACTTTTTACACTCTACATAAACAACTTACCCGATTGCCTAATAAATACCCGTGCCATTATGTACGCCGACGATACCTCATTGTTGGTGACTGCTAACTCCGTTGAAACAGCCAAGCATATTTTAAACTCAGAACTTCAGAGAGTCAATAAATGGTTTTTAACAAATAGACTCACTTTGAACATAGGCAAGACTAAATATGTTATATTTGCATCCCCTTATAAAAAATACCAGAATACCTGCTCCGCAATATCGATAGGAGATAAAGAAATTGAAGAAGTTAAAACTATTCAGTACTTGGGTGTAACCTTAGACGCTGCATTAAACTGGAAACCGCATATCGAAAAATTGCGCAGCAAACTATCTTATGCATGTTTCGTTCTGGCCAAAGCTCGGCGACATTTCGAAATACACACACTAAAAACAATATACTTTAGCTTTTTCCAATCCCAATTAACTTACTGTATAGAATCATGGGGGTTCACTTACATCACTTACATTGAACCTGTTTTACGCCTGCAGAAGCGGGCACTGAGAATAATGACTTGCACAACACCGTATACGCCTTCTCGCCCTTTGTTTTTTAGACTCCAAATAATGCCGGCATTGCAGCTTCGAGATTTTCGCGTTGCACTACTCGTACTAAGAGTCCTCTCCGGCACCTCCCCCTTTCCTTTGAACACATTCCATAGAGCCCCAACTAACAGCCGTTCAGCAGCACAGGGAAGATTTCTGGTTCCTACATCTCGCAATGACTATGGCCAGCGCCGCTTCGAGTATCAAGGGGTAAAAACTTGGAATAAAATCCCCTGTGCAGTCTTTGCAACGTCTAACCCTTATATTTCACTTAAGACCTTTTTTCTATCACAAATAATTACCTGATTTACAATGCAAATCGCTTTGTGATTGTTTCTTATTATTCTCTGTAGTGTCTATGTTGGGTTTGCCATTTATATGTCATTGAATAATCACTTCTAAGGCAACTGCGTTTATTTTGTGTAAAGAATGCTGTTCCTGCCTTCATGTTTTTTTGCACACTCTTCTATTTTTTTTTGTAGTGAGCCCTCTTGTATTTCTGTATTGAACCCTCTTGCTTGTACGCTTTGCATTTTTCCACCATTCTTATGTGTATTATTTTGGCATGCATATAGAGAGCATTTGTCCTCACTAATATCTTTGCTTTTATTGCATGGATCCATAACTAGCCTTTGGCTAAGGATCCAGACAGTGATGTTATGTACTGTGCTGAAGAAATGATAATAAAAAGAATTGAATTGAATTGAATTGAATAATCGAGCCGGCCTCTCCGGCTCGATTCCTTCTGCAGTGCTAAAGAGTGGCAAAAACAATATTACCCGTAATCATGCCGTTATACGTGTCAGTCACTCATTTCGATGGTATGAAATCAATGAGCAAGGGAAATACTTTCTTAAGTTATTCGCAGACACACAAGAGCCCCGGATATGCATGTTCAGCGCTTATTATCGGTGATTATCGGTTATTATCAGCGCTTATTATTGGCAGGTTGGAAGTACGCCCAACAGATATGTCTCTTATTTAAGCTCAACTTGAATGATTTGAATGTTTATTTCGCTTTTTGCCTTACAGAAAGCGTGGCTGACGAAATAAAAGCGGTTCGCAATAACCGCTCGACGGGCTCCGTCACCCGAAAAAGTCGACGATGACAGCAATGGCAATTCTGGCGGCATACAAATAACAATTCACATCTCAAACAAAACAGATTGTGCTGTAAGGCAGGTAGGGAGTAGATATAGTAAACAGTGACAAGGAAAGAAAAAATAACGGTCAACTTATGCATTTCAGTACTAACATAACCTAATCAATAAAAGTTTCACGAAGTGCACGGAAATACATTTTGTTTATATTGTTATAAAGAGAAGAGTTCAAACATCTTGGTAGTATATATATCAGCATAGCAAAACCCTGATTTGTTCTACATCTGGGTACCGAAAACATTTCAGTGTTTCGAGTGGTATACGGCGTGTTGTGTGGCACCAGCTGCACAATACGGGACAAAAAGGGGTCATTTCTTGCCGTCTGCTTCTTGTAAAAACAGGCAAACCTGTACTCAAACAACCCAGGAACTGGAATTATTTTGTATTTTATTCGTGTGGGACGAGTTGGGGCGTCATAGCAGGAATTTGTAATGACTCGTAGCATTTTGTTCTGTTGAAGAAAAAGCTTTTGCAAATTGGACACTGTGGTATTTCCCCATACCAAATAACAGTACCCTAAGTATGAGAAAAAGAATGCATTGTAAAGACCAAGTTTTGTTTTTGTAGGTAAGATATATTTATTGCGAGAGACGATACCTATGAATTTAGAAAGTTTGATGCAGACCTTGTTTATGTGAGCATCCCATGACATTGAAGGGGTAAAGTCTACGCCAAGTGATGTGAATGATTGAACATATTCAATTTGTGTGCCACTGAAAAAGATAGATGGTGCATTCCCTACCAACTTGCCCTTAGCATGAAATATCATCACTTTGGTTTTTTCCTTGTTTACTGACAAGGAGTTTGAGGATGACCATTCCATCAGAGTAGTCAGTACTATGTTCGCTGAATCGATTAGTTGATTAATATCAATGGTGGAGCAAAACAAACTGGCGTCATCAGCATAAATAATAAATTTTATCTCGTTGTTTATATTAGGGATGTCATTTATATATAAGTTAAAAAGTATAGGACCCAAGAGACTACCCTGTGGCACGCCATTTGAAATTTGTAGGACATCAGAGCGGCAATTACTGATGCCAACCTATTGTGAACGCCTGTGGCACGCCATTTGAAATTTGTAAGACATCAGAGTGGCAATTACTGATGACAACATATTGTGAAGGCGAGGACATATAGCGGTCTAAAAAGCGTACCTCGCCATTCTGCGGAAGTTCATGTTTTTCCTGTGAAGTTTTTCCTGTCAAGAAGGCGGGCGCCGCCCTTGTGTCGTGTGCACACGCGATGTGTATGCCTGCATATTGTTAAATGTTCCGGACAATAAAGCCAGTTGTTAGCAGCGTTTGAGTTGGTCGTGTCTTCCTCCTGTGTTCTTTTTTTGCGTTACCTTTTTATTCAAGTATGTGCCACCAACTAGCCCAGCAACACGTTTTATTGAGCTATATTCGCTATATGCCTTTGTCCTAAATGCAGGGAACCGCTTTACTGCCTCGTAACTGTAAAAGTTACGTAAACTGCAAAAGTTTCTTTATGAACGTTTGCGCTTGACAGCGTAGGTTCAAGGAGCTGTAGGCGTTTCCTGTGCAAGCGTTACGTTGTGCATGTTCACAAAGACCCGTCAACCTTCCCAGGAAGCAGAGAGCAGATTTCAACCATAATTCGATCGCTCAAGAAAAGCAGGCAAGATTAGCCCATTGTGACGAGAAAAACCACTACACGCGTTGAGAAAGCTGACGGCGTCGATTTAATATTTTCGAGTAAAACCACGCGCACAAGGCAGTGTCTGATATGTAGGACGGCACCGCAGCGGTAGCCTAGTGGTTAGCGCGTTCGCTTCGCAAGCGGAAGGTACAGGGTTCGATCTCAAGTGCCGCTAGGTATTACCTACCGTTGTTATAATGTGTGAAAGCTCTGCTCTGGCCTGGTGTCCCGCCTGGTGGCCTGGTGATTTGGGTGAAATACTTGGGCAATGGGATTTTTACCCACCATTGAGTAAAACAAAAACACCTTGTGCCATGGCTCTCTTTGCCCACAGATTATAGTGCAACATAAAAATTCATGATCATCATCATCATCAACAACATACGTAAGACGGCTCAAAAGTCGATGTTGAGAAGTATATTTCCATCAATAAAAAGGTGGCTCTGAATTCTGATTTTAAAAAGGAAATTTTGTGTCAAAATAATTTAATCGTTTTTACTTTAATAAGCCCAATATTAATGCAACACACAACACGCACACATGGCTAGTGCACTGTAAAGGCACTGAATGCAATCTGCATATATCAAGAGAATATTCTCTATATTTAAATTAAATAAAACATAAATCGCTATATTTAAATTAAATAAAAACATAAATCGCCCTGCTAAATGCACACTGTACCAGTGTTTTGGATTGAGGTTGTGCCATGTTTTTCCTCTCAGCTTGTACCATTATTGCGAATTTTTCTTCACAATTTGTATTCACATTGCTCATTTTAAGGCTCAAATAAACAATTTAAGAATTGCTTACTGACGGTGAAGAATCAAGAGATTTATGGATTACGAATCAGGAGATTTCATACATATTATAGACAGCTATTGGTGTTTTTCTATTTTGTATTTTTGGTGTTGTGTAGTTTGCGGGCATATTTGGGCACTATACCTTTACTGTAACTGGTGCTTCTGTTCTGCCACTTTTTGAAGATTTTGAAAGTATTCGCTTTTCGCTGTGGGTGAGTATTTCCAACAATGTATGCTCTCAAGCCTTGCGACAGCTGTATATAGGTCTTATCAAGTTGTTTGTACAAAGATTTTAGCCTAGGTGGTCAACGAAAACTTTCTGGACAAGAAAGTGAATTTAATTGTACCTGCGTCACGGAACCGCGTTCTGCTGACTTGTGCTCCAACGCGCGTATTTACAGTTTTTAACGTAGCCTAAGTCGCTGCGCTTTGTGACTGCCCGAGGAAATGAGTATCCGAGAACCTTTCAATACGAACAGGTAGAGAGAGTCACTGTTCTTCATTATTTTTTTGTGCTACAGAGAATTGAGGCTTTCTATCGACGCGCACAAAAATTTCACTTGATTAAGATCAACTGCACATCATACTAGTTTAAAGAAACAAACGTTGGAGTATATGTATCGGTTATTTCATCTGACTGATAAAGCGTATGTGCTGCGACATAAATCATTCCAACGTCGCAGACGAAACTAACTTCCCATTGGTACCATGCAGGGCCTTTCGTATAAGGACGGAACTCCTAAATGCGACTTGCGACTTAAGAGTGCGAGCGAATGAGCAGTAAATGCCATGTTTTAGCTGAATTTGTTGGTTGTTATGTTTCCTTTGACTTCAACCTTTCGAAACTCCAGATTTTACACTACACACTAGATACTTTTCAGTAACCGAGAAAACGAAATAGTCTGGTTAGTTTTTTCTTCATTTTATTTTTAAGTACATATGTGAAAAAGTCAGAGGTGAACCAAGGCTTCGTTAACGAAGACCTACAGCTAACCACAGTGCGTAAACAGGACTGCATGTTTCGCTGTGGAGGTGTGCCAAATGCGGAAACATTGCTTAATGGAAAAAAAAGCGGTTACGACACGGTAATCACGGAATAAGATGAAGAGTCGCAAAATATGAAATTGCTGGCTAATGCCTTCCGGTTCTTTTAGCGTACAATACCGGCATTGCACAAGCGGGAGCGGCTGAAGGTCAAGCAATAATAATAAAAAAGCACGAAGACCGTTTTCAGTGGTGGGACTACAAGAAAAAGACGATGGGCAGCCTAGGCAGATTACGTGCAAATATATTTCCGCCGCCAGAAAGACGCAAACCTGGCGATGCGAAATGATCCTACGGCTGCCTAAGGCTTCCTTCACGCAGGAGAGGTCCCGAAAGCGTTCTTATTCCATGCAGCTAGATGTTGCTTATGTTGCTTAACTGTCAGTGGTTGCCACGGCCAAGAGCACGACTTGGCAACGGAGTATAAAATGAGAAAAAAAGCACCGCTTTGCAGCCGTAATGTCGTCCGGTATGGCCAGGGTGGCGCCGCCGACTCTTTGGCAGGTATAAAGTCGCGCTGCCGGTGGTGAGGGCCAAGCAGAGAAAAGCGCGTTCAGTGTCGCCTCGCTGCTTGGATAACACCGTCGCAATCTTGCCTGGCTGCTATTTTGGCCGTTCCGAACTGCTGGTATGCTTCCAAAGGTACGCACTGAACTGGGACTTAACCTTAGATCTTTGTGGCCTGCGCTGAATCACTCGGCAGACTGTTCAAACGACGGGCTTTTGACAGCAGCTATAATTCTCTGTTTTTAGCCTCCATGGCATGCCCAATTGAAAGAAGAAAAGACGTTTTGCAGGCTGACCACTGAAAGTTAGACACCTGTTTTTATGTTCCTGAATTAATATGTCTTTGAACAGAACAGAAGTTGACTATAGTTCCCGAAAAGTCACGAGTGAGGAAGTTGCTGTAGAAGTCAGCAAATTAAATTTCTTTAATTTGGTGGCACCCTGTACTCCTTCGAGCGATGCCGGCCTTTGTACTGCGGTCTTTGCCTGATGCCTTGTTTCTGTCCTAATATCACAGTCCCTAGTGTCTCTACGCCGCCACGGTGGCTCAGTTGTTATGGCACTCGGCTGCTGACCCGAAAAACGCGGGTTCGATCACGGCCGCGGCGGTTTCATTTCGATGGAGGCGAAATGCTAGAGGCCCGTGTACTGTGCGATGTCAGTGCACGTTAAAAAACCCCGAGTGGTCGAAATTTCCGAAGCCCTTCATTACGGCGTCCCCTGAGTCGCTCTGGGGCGTTAAACCCCCATAACCAAACAAAACCAAACCTTGTGGCTTTACATGATGCGCATGCTCAAGGTTCGGAGGCCATATATGAGCCTAGTAGCTGGATGGCTCTTTCATGTGCAGCTGGAAACATGTCAGTTGCTCTGCATTGCTCATATTTCATAACGTGCAGTGTTTTTGAAATAAGTAGCGAAGAAAAGTAGAGAGGAGAGCAGCAAGGCCACTCTACATGCTTCGTGTGGCGGCGCTTCTACCACCTTAGATTCATTAGACAGCGATTTAAATTGTCCTTGCTTGGTGTCGCAAGTGATAGGAGGCGTCACGGGATATTTCTGCCACTATGGTTCGGAGAATGTCGAGGTCGTTCGATGTGAGGCTGAGGATCATTTTAAAAGCGTACTACGGTCGCATCCTCATGTGAACGAATGCCTGTGTCCCTGCTGTGTAGATTCAAGTGGTACTCGCCTGTCTGGCGGCCGGAATCTACGCGCACCGACCAGTCCGCGTCGGATACCAGGGCCGCGGCGGTTATGTACCTCCGGCTGCTGGCACCCCTCTACGAAGATACGATGGCTATGCATCCGTATGTATACCTTTTGTTATGTGAAATGCAGGAAAGTGTACATTGATTGTCGTGCACTTTGCAGTAAGGGTATTCGTGTAGAGGACCAAAGACAGGCTCAAAGAGATATCGAAGTTTAAATATTAAATAAGCACTTAAATCCACAGGCGATAAAAATTCGGTTCATACCTGCGGACACCAAAGACAACATGCCTTGTGATGTAATTATGATCCTGGGCGTGCGCATCATATGGCAGATGCAAACAGCTTCGAACAGTGCAGCTTTTGATGCCTGTCCTCCACGTGAATAATTTTGATT
This sequence comes from Amblyomma mixtum, assembly GCF_055824585.1. NCBI lineage: Eukaryota > Metazoa > Arthropoda > Arachnida > Ixodida > Ixodidae > Amblyomma > Amblyomma mixtum. The sequence continues at coordinate 150,883,386 of NC_143016.1, read as the reverse complement.
CTCTGTCGGAGTTTACTGAAGCACGAAAGATGCAGAAGTTTGTGGCAAGTTGGGCTTCGAGGTTGAAATCACTACTGCATGCATGACGAACTGCTCAACACGGCTAAATTAAAGTTAACCTGCACCTTTGATAACACCCAATGAATGTGGTGTGTAGGTTTTTATTATTATAGGCCGAAATCAGGCAATGAAGAAAAGAAAGTACCGGGGTAATCATAAAACAACCTGTAGGGCTGCTGTGAAATGACGTGATTAATTCTTCGCACGGGAGCAATTTTGTTTTTGTGCACATATCAACTGTGCCTAACTAGGACGAAGATGATATAGGAGTAAAATTCTGCTTTGTCAAACTCTAAACGCTAATTTCCTGGAAAGTTCTGAGATTGTCTTCCGGCCGTCGGCTTGGTTATAAGAAACCCCGTGGCCCACTCTATGCTTCTGTGGAATTAAGAACAACAAGGGCGAGCTTATTCAGCTCAGAAAAAAAAAGATATTTTCATAGAAATTTCTAAGAAGCATCTATACCTTGCTTTTAAGTTTTGCGATCTCGGAATAGCGCAAGAAAATCGAAGCCAAAATCAAAATGCGGCGCATGGCCGTATATCCCAGTGTCTGTGTGAGAATAAACGATTACGGCAAACCATTATCATATAATCAAGGTCGTGTACTTCCGCGGAATTCGTCGTTCTAACGGCGTTTCGCGACTAAGAAGAACTTCGTTGCTGGTTTTTCAGCAAATGATACTACAAGCATAAGTATATGTATTGTACGCATAGTAGCAGAAGCGTGAAAATCAGGGAATCAAACCACAATCCTGATGCGTCACATGGAATGAATTGAACATGTGACAAGGGCGGAGATCACACATGAAAGCAGTGCAATGTTTCACGACAGATATGGGCACCTATGCCGGAGCTGTACAGGTAATCTTGAAAATCAGTCTTAAGGGCGGTTCCCGTAAGTTCAAGCCCCTTTCAACGCTGTACCAGCCATCTACAAAATAAGCGCTAAGCGCTTAAAATGCCTGTTTTTTGTTTTTCACTTTCAAAGAAACCGCAGCCCCCACAGCCGTACAGCTTTGGCTACGACACAGTGGATGAGTACGGCAACCAGCAGTTCCACAGCGAACGAGGAGGCGCCGACAACGGGAAAATTGGCTCCTACGGCTACCGGGACATCAACGGTCTCTACCGGCGTGTGAACTACGTGGCCGACGCCAACGGCTTCCGAGCCACCGTGGACACCAACGAACCAGGCACCGCTTCAGGGGCCAGCGCGGACGTGGTCTTCAACAAGGCGCCGGTCGTGGCTCCAGTTCCAGCTGGCGCAGCAGTCTATGTCGCAAGAGGCGTCCCTGCACCGTACGGGACAAGGCTTCCAGGACCTCATTTTGCGAACAGATACGGCGGCTACCGCAGATATGGGCGCTACCCTTACGGCCCAGTTGTCAGTGCCTACGGGTACATTCCTTACAGGCGTTACGGCTACGCTCCTAACAGCCCCGCTTACGGCGGGTACTCCTATGGAGGACATGGTTTTTACAACTACGGCGGAGCCGAGTACGCTACTAGGTACACACCACTTGGATATGGTGCGCCCATCGGATACGGAACATGGCCAGCTGGATACTACGGCTACAAGCGTCGTTAATGCTGCTGTACGCTACATAGACAGTTGATGAACAGTCGAAGCCACTAAGGGGTCGAAATGTGCATCAAGATAGTGCCATTAAATATATATTGCTAAATAAAGGAGGTTTAAAATGCAATGTCGGTGAGTTTCAAGCTACACTGGCGCAAGGCAGCGACCATGCATTTTTTTTTGCTGTCACAGCGAGCCGATGCGATGTCGTTGTTTTCTGAAGCTAGCCCACATATGTCAAGGCAACTGAAAATGCCAGAAATGTTTGGCATGAGATATGCGGAATAAATATTAGAATTTGTTTTTGCTCAATAAGCAATAGGTAAAATTATGTTGTAAAGGTTTCATGCTCTCCTCCTCTCCGCCTCATGAGCCATTTTCTCTTCCCCGCATGAGCCAATGCAGCCATCTTAATATATTTGTGTCAGAAGGTATGGGCTCCATTCAGCCATCGGTACAGTTTAAATTCTGTGAATCTTTTAATTTCACTCTGCCCGAAAAAGAAGACGAATTTAACAACTGCTCGGTTGTACAAAAGTCCTATACTAACCAGACCTCGTGGCTGCTATTATCGGACTTGAAAAAAGGGTGAATGAACGCAGAAGATTGTGAACGGTCATCTATAAAACATAGAACACGAGCTAGAAATGGTGAACTGCCGCCGACCAGGGTGAGGTTTTGTACTGTAAGGGAAAATTCACTTACTAACAGCAAGGAGTAATAAAAATGGTGTAGAATAGTGCAGGAAAAATGTAAGGATTTTGCAAACTACTGCAGGCAACAAGTGCAAACAAATTGATTTATGTGTCTAATTCAGAGCACATTCTCGCGCGTTCTAAAGCGACTGTATTGAGGAAGTAGAGACGTTCCCAACTTCTTGCCAGTTACGTCTTCGGACTTCCTTGCCGATTATGGTTGCGAGTAGCTCAAGAAGGGTTAAAATTTGTCGTTGGATATTCGGCAATTAACAGATTGCTTACGCCTTGATTATAATCAATTTTCGCACAAAATATCATTCCACTTGGGGGAAATTATTGGTGCAATCACTCATTCAATCCGCTCCGATGCGACCGTGCCTTGCGCATGGAATGAACTTATAACCATTTTCCGAAGAAAAACACAAAAAAATGAGACGATTACGATAGTCGGTAATGCGAAGCTTGAGAGCAGCTCTTCACACCCCACCTACCACTTCTGGCAGCGAGGGGGGGGGGGAGGCGTGTTACGCTGCGAGCCACCCTCCAGGATCTACCCATGGCAACCACCTTCCACGTGACTTTTCGCTCTGCTACTTGGGCAAGTGGTTACATCGACAACGCCGACGCCGATCACGACGCGAAACGCCGGGACGGGCACCTAGAGCTTGCCCCTAAAACTGCCGCTAGCCGCGCGATGCATCACTTGGGCGCACTCTGAGAATCCAACGTGCAAAGGAAGGGTACAAGGAGCAGGACTGTGGGAAGATGAAGAAATGGCGCTTCCTTTTTTGGACAAGTTACCTTTGGCGAAGCCGTAATGTGGCGTATCCCAGCAAACCAAACCGCTTGTGTAAGGGCAGCGTCTAAGAGATGTGTTCTCTTCACGGGTAGCGGTTTTTGTAAGTTCCCTGTCTAAAACACCAGTGAAGCCCATACCCAACAATTCTGGGCGAAAATGACTTTTGAACGGGAACCAGTTTATGAACGCATTTTTTTTTCATGTATCGTAAGGTTTAACTACAACATCAATATATCTGCGGATCTCTAGTCGTCGGGCTTGCATTTTTTTGCTATTAACGTTTTTGCTGTAGTCAAAAGCGTTCGCGGTTGCTTTTTTTATGGCAGCCTTAACTGCTCGATGCGAGTGATGGAAACACTGGAAACGAAAGGTTTTGCTACACATCGAGAGAATGGACCATTACCTTCAATATTTTCATAACTATACCTTACAAAATTTCAATACTCTAAATTTTTGTTCAAAAATATTGGACATGAGGGAACCGACGGGGTGGTGTCTCCACCCGCGCCGTAGCCGCTTTCTTCCTTTATCACGAACAGCGAAAAACTGAAACCTAAATAATCATCACAGAAATAAATTTTACTTGCATCAAATTTGCACCTAGAAGATACCAGCTGAAGAGGATAGTTTCGAAGCCTAATAACAGTTTCATGAAATACCTTTCTCTGAAGAAATCGCTCAGTCTACTCCAAATTCCGCTGAAGGCAGAGTGCGAGCGTTGAAGAAGAAAAATCTCCTGTTCTAGTGCGTCCTTAAGGCGGCCTGTTCAGCCGCAACTTAGTCTTGGCTGCCGCTGCTCACCAGTACTTTATATGTTCTCGAGCTGCACCGGCACCTGAAAGACAAAACATCGCTTTAGGCAGCCAGCAAACGCGACCCCTTCCTTGCCAGGACCGGAGGTGCTCAACTTCCGCGGCGCGGTGACGCAGCACCTTCGCGACGGCTCGTCAGCGCCGGCCATGTCCCTGCACTTGTGTGAGCCGTCCACCGCGGCCTCGTACAGCGACGTCACCGACGTCCAATCCCTCCTGGCGCCTTTCGCTGCTGCGTCACGGCAGTCCGGCGCCATGGTTCCGCCGCCGAGCCACGTGATCGGCGTGCCGACACTGGGCGACGACGCCGCCGAACAAGGAGCCCCGGACGACGCCTCACCGGAGCCACCTACTGACACCTGCTCTCGGTGTCGCCCTCATGGGTTCCTTGTCCCGGCCCTGATGGCTTTCGGCGGGCTGCTTGCGGCTATGCTCGCCTTGGTCCAGGTGCTATGGCCCAAGGAGTTGGCCGAAAACGTGTTGCTGAGGGACGCTGCTCAGCACTTACACGTCCAGGAGGAGCCAACCTCGGGTCGCGGAGGGGGGGCCGCTGGCGCTGCAGTAGTCGGTACGGAGGCAGAAGGCGTAAATCGGAGCGCCAGTACCGAGAGATCCGACAGCTCGTCCAACGGAACGACACCCACCAGATTAAAGTGGCACCTGATGGCGGGCGAGCGACATTAAGCTCGCCTACTTTCAGACATGGTCTTCATCGACGTCGCCGATCTTCGCTACGGCGCATTGGTGCCGGTCAAAATTTGAAGAGGAACGAAAGGGTGACTGGCGCTTCAATTTTTTTCGCGCTCGTCAACTAGGTTGAACCTTACGTTTTCGAAATATATAGTTAGACATGATGAGCAGCAGTGAAAAGTGAACTAGAGAGAAAAAACTATCTCGACGTTTGCGTTTTGGTGATATTCTTAAAAACAGTGCCGTGAGCAATGCTGCTGCGACTACGACTACCGAAGAGGTGTCCAAGCTGATACAGAAATCTGAAGAAGTTTGCGCTCCTCTTTCGAATGCGAGCACTATGACCTCAAAAGCCACGCACCTAACAGAAGAGTAAGAAAGTGTGGGCATTATTTAATGTTCCATGATGGCTGAAATGTTGCAACCCTTTAACACTCGCCGGCACTGAACTAGCGTGCTGCGTTACCTTACATGCTGGGCAAAGATTCAAGGATTAGTCCTGGTGCAATTAATTGCACTGAATGGAATAAAGAAACAGTTATGAAATCGAAAGATGTGAGGTATTCCATATGCTTGTTTACGTCACGTCATCATTAGTCTTTGATAGTGGCGGTCTCAGAATATTTGACACAGCTTTGGTTGACAGCAGTATCGTGAGTTAACATAATTACATGGTGATCTATGGGACGTTTAGTCAACGTAAATCTTGGTTAGCAAACAGCGAAATGTACTTCCGGGACCACGGTGCCATAATACGGTGCCATAGACGCATACGCATACGCATACGGTGCCACGGTGCCATAGACACATCGCTGACGCACATGAAGGTTCGCTACTCTGCAATGGGGATTGAACATAGGGCACAGGGTGCGCGCCCTAGAGTTTCGGTGCAATGGTATCTGCCGCGCTGCTAGCGATATAGACATAATTGTTCCTTATCTGAATGTAGTTTTGTACACAGCACTTGGCACGGTCAGGGGCACTCACCAAGAGGCAGGCAATCTTGTTCCCTCAACCTGAGGGTCGGGCTTCGAAGGAAGTGCACCAACAGAGACCAGAAGAGCGACAGCGATCATTCATATGCGTGAACAATGGACGCACTATGCGCCATGAGCGGTCACGATAATCAAGTTCTAGCACCACCAGGGGACGCGAAACTGAAACACTGCTAGCGCTCGCTTGTCTTGGAGTTTTTTGTCTCCAACTTTGCTTGTAGGGCTCGATGCTAAGTGCGAATGAAATAATTAGAAAAAAAATGTAATGGTCTTTCTTCCTCTTATATTTCTTGTACGTGATTCGTGAGTGGGCGACGTAGCAAACAACTTCTTTGGTAAGCTTATTGATCGACGACACACAGCCTCATCGGAGAACATGAAACCAAGCATAACAAACTCGTCGAAAGGGTGGAGAAAAGAAGATAAGTACAAAAGGAACAGGCTATTAATACTAAGCCGCCAACCTTCACAGAGCACACAGCTGACCCAGAGCGGCTTTCCGCAAACCCCGTGCTCGGCTACCTCGTTGCACGAAGCCTAACAAAAATTGAAGAAAAACACATTACACTTACTTTTAGAGACGTGTGCGACCATTTGTTGCTCTCGTACAAGATAAACTTTTTGTATGCTACGCTCATTCTCTCCTCCGTCGTGGGGAAAGTCTGGGGCAGAAGAAATAGTCGCTCCCAAGCACACTGAGAGACAAGAACCGCCTCGAAGATTTGGCTGTTCCTGGACCTCTGGGAGACAGACAGCCGCCCTCACTTCCCGCCTAAAGTTGAGTCGATTGCCAAGACTATTCGAATTATTACCGGATCATGATTTTAAAGTGATGCGCTTAAGTTCCCGTTGTGCAGAAAATCCAGCGGCGCCTGTTGGGACTGTGAGCAAAACATCCAGATTAGGCTATAAGGTGGCTGGCTATGTCACACGTGCAGCAGCGGATTTGAAAAAGTGATTAGAACATTAGAAAACCGGTGATCAGAAGGCCGCATCATGACTAAGATCATATTTCTTTCGGTCTATTCCATGTGAAATTACCTTCTTTCTCTCATCCTCATTTTATCTTCACGGTAGACTGCACAAACATCGGTATGCCTCTAGCACAAAATGTTGCGAGTCCGTTTCCAGTGGAAACCTGCAGAGATTACCCCTGTACTGTGCGGGATATCTAATCACCCGCTTTGACCAGGTGCTTCGCGGATGATGGGGAATGAGTGTTAAGGGTTGTTTGGTCTAGTTGTTGAGAGGGAATCGGGCATCTGGTGCGCCAGCGTTTCAAAAATTTTGTCTGGGTGAGGGAATGCTTTGTTGTTCCTGTGCGGGCCTTTCTGGAGGGTTGCGCTTTGTCCAGGGTAACATCAGGGATCCGCGGTGTCTTGAGACGGATAAGGCAGCACCAGAAGAGAATACTGCACAATCTGAAACTCGTTTAGAGAAACTGAGTGGCCGCTATTGCCACTTAACATTGCATAGCCACACATGAAGAGTTGACTTTCAAGTTATAAATTCTCAGTAATGCTGTCCTATCAAAAGTAATCTGAACTGGCCAGTCGTAACTTGCTCCAGTGCTTTTTAACTATGCGCATAAATTTTTGATGAGCCGTTGTTTACTTTTTTTGGGGTGGATTTCAGAGTAACTTGCGCGTAATTTCTGGAGGTTACAAAAAAAAAAAACGAAACGCAAACAACATGGAAACTAAGAAGGAATAAAAGTAAAATACTTGCCTCGTACTTGGAGTATGCCTTCATCGTTTCGCTGTTCGATCACATCCTACGTGGCACTAGCAGTAACATGGATGTACTACGACCGCCGCTAGGGTGGCGCTGGTGAACGCTCTCAAGGTTGGGCTACACACAACATGAATGCAACCGAAAGTAGAAGATTGGGTAGCCGTCGCTTTAGCTCAGTAGCACCGGGAGCAATCAGGAGGTCGTGGGTTCGGCAGCCATCGGAGACACGAGGTTCTTTTTCATCTGCGCTGTGATCAATTATCTTTCAGCCGTAAAATGATTACACCGGTAACTTGTCATTGATCAACACCACAAGTAAATAAATAAATAGAAACGTCTCCCCGCGCTTCCTCTCGTTTCAGTGACTAGTGGCTTCCTTCATTTGTTTGTCATCTACGAGCCCCTCATTTCCCTACACTAATTCTGTACTTCTGTAATTCTGTATTCTGTAATTCTGTAATTCTGTATTGTACACCTTTGGAGAAGGTGTACAATATTTGTAACAGGTAGTTTTAGCCTTGCAGAGTTGTGTTACCGAGCGCCGCCATTGACAATTGTTTGGAGCAGAAAAAGCCCACTGCGCTTTCGTAGCAAGCGCACTTAAGCGTGCACGGCAAAACGGGAAAATGAAGCCGTTTAGAGTCGGACAGAACTCGAGCAACAGTCCGCGATTCATGCTAGCCAAATGGCACCGCCTGGCAGCTCCCACCAGCGCAATTAACTAACGAAGCTGAGCGTGAGCTCTCTCCAAATAAATTACCGTCGTGATTGCCATTCCTTGTCCCCTCCTTCTCAAGTTCAGTGTCCTAATGGAAACACTATGTCATCCACGGTACTAACAGGTGCTGCTGTAGTCGTCATTTCAGGGGAACTGGGAGCTATTAAGCTCCCACTAGGCATAGGCTCTTCTGGCTTAGGGATCCATGATGTCATTTGTACGATATAACCAGATGGCTTCCTTTGGAGACGGATGCAACACGTGGTTGGCGCGGTTGAATCCACAAGCATCAGAAGTGGCCCTGCAATGGTGGCATGACCGAGACCTTTGTCTGTACGCCTGGAAAACCGGGTTATCTATCTCCGCGTTTCCGCTTCCTCTTGTTCTCTACTAACTTATCACGCTCTGCCTCGGCAAAAGAAATAGGATACCAAGGCTTTTAACTACAGCGTGTTCCGCGGGTTTACGCGTGCCGTAGAATCTTTTCTCCGCTAAACCGGTGAATTATTCCAGCTGAGCTATCGAGCAGAAATATCGTTTGGTCGGCCGCATTGTTTTATATTACATTTGTTCGGGGTACTTGCCTGAATCGATCAAAAGTAGTCCGATATTCATATCGCATGAGGCGACGGCGAAGCAAAACAAGTCGCCATCCAAACGATGCACCGATGGCGTCATCACGCCCCTCTCTCCCATCTTTGCCGCCTCTCAGTAGAGTTGCTACAAACAAAACGAGACGGCCTCGATGGCGTAGAGGTAGAGTATGCACCTCACGTGCAAGAGGAGCGGGATTCGAATCCCGACTACACCTGATTACACGGAGTTGCTTCTAGAGCAAGGAATGCGCATGGCAAGAGGCATTGCACATTTCCGCAATTGCTAAGCTGATGTGCTACTGACGAACGTCAGCGAAGAACACCGGCACTTTAACAAAGGCACGGCGAATGCTTTCTTCGACGAAATATCCGACGTTCGCGACGCCTTCCACCTCTCCGATCGAGCCCCAGAAGATTCACCTAAGGAAGATCACAATCACGTCTTCGACATAAACCTAGCCCTGCCCCGGAACAAACAAGGCCATATACGCAATCTGCTTCGAAGCTACACCGAGTGCTTCTCGTCATCGCCGAAGGTTCGACAAATGACGATTGCCAACCATCGCATGTAATCGACCAGCACACCCGACCTCTCTTACAAAGCCCCTACCGTGTGTCACCCCGAGAACAGCAAGCCATCCGGGACTAAGTGGAAGAAATGCTTCGCGACGATGTCATCCAACAATTGAAGAGTCCCTGAGCGGCACCGGTTGTTCTAGTGAGGAAGAAAGACGGCGCACTTCGATTCTGCATTGATTACAGCCGCTTGAACAACACAACGAAGAATGATGTCTACCCCTTGCCCCGCATCGACGACACACTGGGCCGGCTCTGGAACGCCAAGAATTTCTTATCGATGAATCTCTACTGGCAAATTGTAGTGTATGAAAGAGATTGCGATCGCGAGAAGACCGCATTGATTACTCCGGATGGCCTCTTAGAGTTCAAGATGATGCCATCTGGTCTCTGTTCCGCCCAAGCGACGTTTCAACGAATGGTACAGTGCTGGCAGTACTGAAGTGGCAAATATGTCTTTTATGTTTAGATGACGCTGTTATTTTCACCTAGAACTTTGAAGAACACCTAAACACGATTCGAACAGTACTAGAGGCAATCAAGTCGTGTGGTTTGAGCTTAAAAGCAGAGAAGTGACACTTTGCCTATGAAGAGCTGCTGTTTTTAGGCAACATCGTTAGCAAGGAGGGAGTGCGCCAAGACCCGCAGGAAACAGCTGCTATCGCGCAGTTTCCACCGCCGCCCGATAAGGAAGCTCTCCGCAGATTTCTGAGACTGTGCGCGTATAACCGACGATTTCTCAAGAACTTTTTGCGCATCGCCGAGCGTGCCATTTAAATGGCAAGCACCGCAAAAAGAAGCCTTCAAAGAACTTCAGTCCCGTTTAAAGTCCCCATCGATCCTCGCGCAGTTTGATGAAGACACCTAGACTGAAATTCATACTGACGCAAGCAGCGTGGGCTTAGGCGCTGTCCTTGTTCAGAAAACCGACAGACTGGAGAAAGTAATCGCATTAGTTAGCCGTTCTCTGTCAAAGGCCGAGCCTAATTATTTGATAACTGAGAGGAAATGACTTGCCATTATCTGGCCTACGTCGAAATTCCGGCGATACCTGTACAGATGACGTGGTCAGCAATCTCCACGCCCTGTGCTAGCTTGCCAGTTTGAAGGACCCCTCCGGCCTCCTCGCTCGATGGAGCCTGCGTCTCCAGGAGTTTGACGTTACCGTCATTTACAAGTCCCGACTCAAGAACTCTGACACAGACTGCCTCTCACGATCCCCTGTAGATGCACCGCCACCGGAGGACGACGAGGACGCCTTCCTGGGACCCATCAGCTCCAGCTCTTTTGCACAGCAGCAACGCTTGGACGTCAACCTTAACGCCTCATCTGGTACTTGGAAGGCAATGTTTCTTCACCCCTCCTTCTCATTCAAGCGAGGGTTGTCGTCCTTTGCATAGTATGACGTCCTGGGGAAGAAGAACTGCGCAGCGAAAAAAGCAACCTACCTCGTTGTTGCACGTGCAAGTCTCCGCGAAGAAGTTCTAACGGCTTCACACGACGAGCCGACAGCTGGATATCTCAGGTTTGCTCTCACCCTCCAGCGCATTCAAGATAAGTATTACTGGCCCCGACTGTGAACTGTCATTAGGTGAACCAGTATTATGTCACAGTGACGAAAATTACGATGAACTTTAGCGGCTAAAGTGGTGAAAGGCGAAAGCCTGAGTGCTGCATTCTGCTACGCGATTGTTCACTGCACATTTTGTTGATGCATTAATTAACTGCCAATTAATGACGCTTAAGCTTCGCCTTTAGGAGTGGAACGCGACAGCGTGTTTAGCGCTGCCACGGAGTCCAAGGAACGCCACCATCCGTTCGGCGCGATGCGTTGCCCTTTGAACGCAACGCTTTTTGAGGAAAGGAAATGGGGCTGCAATTCTCTGTAATCTCGGTGGACACCTGAGCCGCACCGTACAGGAAGGGAGGAAGTGTGAGTGAAAGAAAAAAGAGGGGCCGTAATGAAGAAAATGAAAATTGTATTTGAGCAAAGGAAATTACGCATTAACTGTCTCACATATCTCAGTAGACACTAGTCGAAAATTGTATTTGAGGAAAGGAAGTTGCGCAGTAACTGTCTCACATATTTCGGTGGACATCCGTAAAAATTCGCGCGCGGTGACGTCACGACAATTTGGACCAATCTGAAACGCGGACAAATACGCCTTGCTCGTCGGTAAATTGGTTTTTAAGGAAAGGAAATGTATCTGTCTCTCATATCTCGGTGGACACCTAAACCTCGCCGTAACGATAAGGGAGGAAGATGGTAGTGAACGAAGACACCTATTCACTAGAGGCACCTTTGTTCATTCCAAACCATCGAGCTGGCATGGCGGAGTATTATACCACTGAACCACGGACCAGTGGTAGAATACTCCGCCACTCCGTTATGTGTATTTCTGTTGTGCAATGTCATGAGCCAAAGCCAGGCAATAAAGAAAAAAAAAAGCTGGCATGGCGGAGTGGTAGCGGGCTCGACTCGCACTCCGGAGACCGGGGTTCGATTCCCAAGCTCGGCCAATTTCCTACTCGGTTTTATTTATTTAAGGTTAGACTAATTGTTTAAGTAAGCAATTAACTAAACTCAGTCAAACTTACTTGGAGCATTACTATACGATACCTTTAATTGGTTGCATGGTTAGTAGCCAAAGTACAATTGGCCCCGTTTGAAATTCGCGCACTGTGACGTACGACCTTTTCGACCAATTGAAAAGCGTGACATTTCTGTCGACAGCTCCTGCTTGCAACGATGAAGCATTAAAGGCTTCCGCCTAAAAAATATATCCACAGCATGGGAATGAAACAGTGCGAGTCTCTTTTAAACGTCAGTTTCAGAAGACTCATGTTTAGCTTATGCGATGACGGCGGGGGTTCTGAAACCATTGCAAAATAAGGCCTGTGAGGCAATTCAAGACCAGCGCATGCCTTTCCAAAGCCGCAAGTTTCTGCGGATGCTAGCTTTCATTTTCTATCACAACCCTTGAAGCAGATTTGTTGGGAATCCGTTTTGACTAATCTTTCGCATTGACCAAATATCTGCGCTTAGGAAAACGGTGTCTTTCACTGCAGGAGTCATATATAGAAGTCAGGAGGAACTCCCACATATGGTACAGATGGTCGCAGATTCCTGTGGTTAAAATAAGCACGCACTGCAAATAACAGCATTCTCCTCAGTTTTTATGATTTTTAATAACTAAGGCCGCATTTCATGCAAATGTAAAAATATTGCAGGAATTCAGGCTATTATCGGTCAGCACACCATATTACAAGAATTAAACGATCTCAACTGCGGGAAGAAGATCTTCAACTACGTGAATACCTTCCTCTCGAATCGTACGGCCACCATAGGAATTGGAGAGCTCCGGTCACCCATGGCGCCTATGCCCAACAACCGCACGCCGCAGGGCTCTGTAGTCTCTCTAATGTTGCTCAACATAGGAATGACTAACTCAGTCAAATAACTGTTAATCAAATGTTTTAGGGGAATCCCCCCAGGTGGAGTAGATTTGTAATAAGGGAGTAATTACTCATTGGAATCCACCCAAGCGCAGCCATACGGCTACAAAAGCTGTATAGCTTTCCTTTGTAGCCGTATGGCTGCGCTTGGGTGGATGCCAATGAGTAATTACTCCCTTATTAAAAATAACTATTAACCCGCGAAGGTATCGGCTTCACCTGCTACGCGGACGACAACACCATATTGGCTACACAAGGATCCTTGGCTCAGAAGGAAGAAGCTGTGCAAGCAGCTATAGGTATGGCCGAAGAATTTGCTGAGAAGGACGGTCTTCAGCGCTCCTCGGAGAAATCCGAACTTAGGCTACGCAGGAAAAATTACAAGTCCCCGGGAGAAATTGAACTATACCTAGGAAACCAAAAAATTCTGGAAAAAGAGAACGTGAGAATTTTGGGGCTGTGGCTAAAAAGCAATCTGAGAGCGGATTATACAATCAAAACTCTAAGGGCTACAGTCAACCAAGTATCAAGAAAGATTAGAAGAGTAACCTGGCATCGGAAAGGAATGAGGGAGGAAGACACCCTCGGCCGTAAGCAGGATTACCTACGGGCTCCCCTATCAAGAGATCAGAATCGTTGATAGAAGGAACATTGATACCATCATAAGGGGAGCATACACAACTCCCTTGAACATCCCATCAATGACATCAACGGAACGTCTCTTTGGGCACTGGGAGTCCCTCAGGGAGGCGGTTCTAGAGGGCAATAAAAAAAATGCCCGACCACAACACAAGTGGGCAGAGATATCATGACGAGACTGGGGCTGCGGCAGGCACTACGAACTAATGAGAGCAAGTCCCTAATTTCGACACCTCCAAGAGAAGATCTACCCGTGAACCCGATTCCCAGGAACATACACCACGAACGGCAGAAGGGTAGAAGGAGAGCCAGAGTCAAAGTACTGCCAAAAAAACTATCAAAAGAACCGGAGGTATTATACGTGGACATCGGGGCCTATTCCAAGCCAGGCAGATTCGGGACTGCTGCGGCCGAAAACCAAAAGAGGCCAGTTATCAGGGCTTGAATCTATGCCAAAGATCCCGCGGAAGCGGACTCACTGGCCATAGCCATCACCATCAAGATTCAAGAGCAACAGGGGTAGTAATCGCACATGATGATGGACTACCAACAAGCTTGCAGGGACTACCTTGCTGGAAAACCTCACGGAAAACCCCAATATTAAGTACACCCTAACATTCACACAGAATAACATGGACACCTGGTCTCGAAGGCCTAACTGAAAAAGAGGTAGCGAATGATCTAGCACGAGCTATCACAAACAGGGCGGAAACCCATCCCTACCCCACCCCGCCCCATCCCTACCCCACCCCGCTCCTCGGACCGTATGGGGACAGGTTAGAACACCTTATGCTAGAAAGAAGACAAGAAGCCATTTCTCACGGCCACGCAAACGGTCCTCATCGGATGCCATTGACTGTAGGAGAATACAAACACATATCCAAGTCTTTACATTTTACATAAGACCAGACCCGCACAATACCCAAATTAATGTCTTTGGTGCGGAGCAAGCCCCACACTCTACGAATACCACGACAAACCGGACAAAAAGTTAATAGCGCCACACCCGACACACGAGCAGTGGGAGGAGGCCCTGACCAGCAACAACCTGGATCAGCAAGCCTGGATTACCCAAATAGACCGCAAGTCAGCTGCCGACAGCGGAGCCCTGGACTAGGGGCACCGACCACCAGGCTGCTGCAATTTAATCTACGCTAAATAAAAGTTTCCTCTTTCTCTCATTAAAGAGCTCTACTGCAGTTTACATAACCGTAATATTGTCATAACCAGTTGCCATAACCATAACCACTTGTCGTAACTGATAGGAAATTTAAAAAGAACAATAAAAACGCCAGCCACAGCAGCAATTGTGGTTCGAGAGTAAATGGAGAGATATTTATTTCTCAGAACTATTGCAGAGTCTGCCGACTCCGAAGCAAGTGAGTGGATAGGGAAAATATTGTACGCGTCCTCTTTTACTGCGGCTAGACAATGCGTCAAACTTCGATCGTTATAGTTCAATTAAAACTACGGGCACTTAAGGGCGAGGTATTACGGAGTTATGAGGTTGAAGAACAGTCTCCACCAGGAACAAATTTTAGCTGCTGAAATGATAGAATTGCACTTTGAGTCTATTTTTAGAAACCAAAGCATCCTTCACTGCTGCTTCACATCGGAAAGTACGCTGCTCCAGACACGTCACGTAACCGCATGGCTCGGTTTACCAGTGCCGGAACCAGGCTGGTCTTCACTGGCAGGTGCTGCCAGGGGAGAACTTGACGTGATGTCACGGCCACGTAAATTTTTGCCCCGGTAGAGAAGTGCCGCAGTTGTGTCCAAGCTAGGAGCGACGGTTAGCGCTTTTGCAAGTTCATCGGCTGCATCGGAATCCTGCGCCTCTTTCGCGCTCAGCGCCGCATCTCCCAAAGTGAAGAAGGTCCAGAAGCAGAAGACAGCGATGCCTGTGAGGCAGATGACTAAGAAGGTCGTGTGCAACGGAACCGACATCTTCGAGGCACCATCGACGCTCGTAGAAGAAGCAGTCACCGAGCAAGTCTTGCACCATGTGTCCTCCGAGAGTGGTCCGTGCTCTCCAACCGCAGAGGGCACAGTTCTCTTGAAGTGGGATGCCGCAGTGGAGACCTTGTGGGTGCCGACTTGTGAACCACGCATGGTGTCGGGTCGGAAATGCGTTGTTGTTTTGGGTTCTTGCGTTGGTTCGCGCACGTAAAGGTCGTTTGCCGCCATGGCGGATGTGGACCTGGTCGGACTACCTTTGAGAAGTGACTTAAGGGACACTACGCTGGATTGTCCCTGATCTTGTCCTTCTGGTGCCGTAAAAGCGAAGGAAGTGGTTGGGGCCGAGTGAACTCGGCGCAGGGATTGACCACTTAGCTTTGAATTTTGGGACTTCATTTCGGCCCTGTAGGCGGTAGGCCGCTCGAGCTGCTTCCTTGCTTCTAGTGCTGTCAGGTCTCGTCCTTTACGGCACGCGGTCGTAGATACGCGCGGGTTGTTCGTCTCGGTTGTTGGAAGCTGGCCCGCTGGGCGTGCCGAGTCACTCACACCGGGATGGTCCGAATTGGGCATTGTCGTGAGCAAATGGCTCGAAGCGAAAGCACAGCTGGGCAGTAGTAGAACTTCTTCTTTCAGGCAATCAGCACACGCACGGTAGGTACAAGTGCTTGCCCAAACACTTTTATATTTAGATCCAATCTGAAGTGATAGCTCAGATAAATTATCTTAATTAAAAGAGTATAAAAATAATAAAACCGCTAAGGTTAAGTGTATCAATGTAGTTAGGTTCCATGCCTTTAACCTTTGATGTCGAAAAAGCGAATAAGAAGCTGTAGAAGTCGGCTGCAGCGCCTCGACTAGATAGTCACTCGAAACTATTCTCTTATCCTCTTTCACCTTCAGTACAAGTAATTTTGTTGCACACATTTTTTGTACCCTCGCAAGTATGAATGTTCATCAACATTTGGAGAGTTTCAAATTGGGCTAGTTGGTGGTTGTTATTCTCGTGCATTGTTGCGCTTACGAAGGAACTTGGACACAATCAGGGACGACACAGAACAGATGTGCGCAAACTATCAACTGCAAGTTTATTTCTGAGTGCATGTATATATAGGCATTGTCAAGACAAAAACAAAAACAAATCCGTGATCACATCGTCATGGCAAGATATCTTTTAACGTCCTGTCCAGCAGTAAAAAACATACATTATCTTTCTGACTTAGCTGTTTGTTTTTATTTTTCCAAAAATTCTTTTTCCTGATTTGAGAGCTCGATAGAAGGCTCGATAGAAGCTAATCAGGGAACTTTGGGAAGCATACTGCATACAATCAGGAAAAGAAGGGCCATGTGTAAGCGTGCCTTCTATCGAGCTCTCAAATCAGGAAAAAGAATTTTTGGAAAAATAAAAACAAACAGCTAAGTCAGAAAGATAATGTATGTTTTTTACTGCTGGACAGGACGTTAAAAGATATCTTGCCATGACGATGTGATCACGGATTTGTTTTTGTTTTTGTCTTGACAATGCCTATATATACATGCACTCAGAAATAAACTTGCAGTTGATAGTTTGCGCACATCTGTTCTGTGTCGTCCCTGATTGTGTCCAAGTTCCTTCGTAAGCGCAACAATGCACGAGAATATCAACATTTGATTCAGGATGGCGTGTAAGCAAACGTTTCTTTCTGAAAAAAAGAATATATACGAAACTTGAAACCCATAACTACGTTCCTGGTTTTTCACGTTGCTATCCACATGCGATTACGAATTAAGTCGAGGCTCGCAAGTGCCGGCTGAAGTGCACTTCCGTGTCTTTTTACCGTGGTTCCCTGTGTCGTTACAGTTGCATGCGTATGCGAGCCCGAAAGCGAAATAAGGAATTTGCGCACTGCACCGCAACTGGCGAAGGACAGGGTTAATTGGAGAGACGTGGGACAGGCCTTTGCCCTGCAGTGGGCGTAGTCAGGCTGATGATGATGATGATGATGATGATGACCGTGCCGCATGGGCAGAACACAAGATCTCGTATCGTCGAATGCCAGGTGGTTTTCATGGCCGTAGCTGCATCTTTTTCCTCACTTCCGAGGATCGAGCTGGCGGTATGATGCATGATGCGGAAGAGAAACGTTTTGCACTCGTGGATATGGCGTGTAGAATTCGGTCACACTCTATCCGCAATCACTCACATGCTGCTTGCGCTGCGGTGAATAGCCAGCTAGCTTGCCTTCCTGAGCGACGAACCGGTGCCACAAGAATTTCAGCTTCTTTGTCTTTTTTGTCTTATCGAAGAAGATGTGAGTTGAAAAAAGATAATTAATTTTCACCAAACTTTTTCAGTTAGGCGGCGTGACATGGTGAATATTTATTTATTTATTTAAAAATACACCTAAAACGCCCTAGGCATGGTTTATTACATGAGGGACATTGTTGAAACATCAAAAAGAAAAAAAGACTACTTAATACAGTAGGGTATTTTTTCGTTGAATGTCTTAAAATGTTGTGTTTGGACTGCAGCATGGCATCTGAGGGAGGATCATTATAGTTTTATTGCTGTCTAGATTAAGTAAGTACCTTGAGGCACTCCGGAGATGACACGGAACATTTGGGATAAGTACTTGTTGGCACATACCAATTGCAGTCTTTTAGAGCGGTCTTGCAGTCTTTTAATTGCAGTCTTTTAATGAAAGTCAAAACTGAAGTGTTAATATTTAAGCAAGAAAGTTTCAAAAAAGACGTCTGTGTGGAACCTTATCAAATGCTTTTCCGAAGTCAATGAATACTGCGTCAACAGGAATGTTATTGTCAACACAGAAACTTAAATCATTAACTAACAATGCTAGTACGGTTTCGCAACATAGTCTTTTAAGAAAACCATGTTAGCCAGGGTCGAAAATAATCAATAGATGTTAAGGATTTAAACGTGCTAGAGTAGATTATATGTTCTATTAGCATAGATACAACATTGGTAAGCGAGATAGGACGGAAATTTTGACATGAAGAAGATCGGCATTTTTTAGGAACTGGAACAATCTTATCCACTTCCCAATCGGCCGGAACCACTCTAGATGAAAGAGACTGCTGAAATACATGAGATAAAAGGAGACTATTATTTAACAGCTGGTAAAATATCATAGAGGGGTGGTATTCTATTTCCATTTCCCCTTCACCGAAGTGCAGCCACTTCGGTGATGATCGAGCGCCGTAGGCAGAGAGCCACTGCTCTGGGTGTTATCCTAACTAATGAGCTAGGCACAAAGGGCCCTAGAAAGCAGGCTTAGCAGGCCACTGATTAGAAGTAAATAAATGCGGCTAGCGATTTACCCAAACTAGTTAAGAATCATATGGTACATGCAAGCGCATTGCAATGTTCGCAGTAGCGTTGGGCGCTAAAATTTTCTCATGTTTCCGCTCTATTGCATTCAGGTCGCTTGGATATAAAATAAAGCACTGGCAAGGTGTCTTTCGCGATCATTTCTTCACTGCTGGCAAGGGTAGCTAGATCCGGGCTTTAACCCACACGACGCGTTGTAATATGCCGTTGCCGATATCGTTATTTTCAAGACAACCAATTTAAGCTGTGTATTCGCGAACGGCTAATTGAGAAATAATATTTGAGGTAGTTTGTGTTTTCATTCGCTTCATGATTTGAAATGAGTTGAAAAAATTATGTCTGTTGTCGTGAATTAAGGATCATGGCGCAGGCTATGAAACACTAGGACGCGGGGTAAAATAAAAATAGTGGCCGCGTCTAGATCAAGGCGAAAAACAAAAGATGCCTGTGACATGCCTTCAATCACGAGATGAAGAACGGGTATGCGCATTCGAAGGTCGCACCGGCTGAAAGTGCAGCGATTCACTTAGGTTTAAAGCTACTGTCAACTGACTGACAACGGTAGTAGTGTAATGTGCCGGGTGGTGACGACAGACACGGGAGATAACGAGGACGATAGAAAGACAGCCTGTCGTAACGCACGATCGAAATATTTATTGGGCGAACTTTTGCCCAGAATGAACAAAACAACACAGCGAAGACGATAGCAGCGAATGCAATCGGAGGCGGATGAAGACCATAATGGACGTCGCTCTGAGGTGTGCCTAACTTAAAGGTGACGACGAACCTTTGAGACAAGGTGCTTGCAACCCTTCTGGGGTCGATAGCGAAGTGCAAAAGGATAAGAATGAAATGAAATTATTCGAATGAAATATACAATTTATTCCATCGCGGTTTTTGTGGACAAGAAAGCGCCAAACCACCAAACACGTAAGCCATAATATGGCCTGCCATTGCCGAGACACTCCCTCACAACACTCTTCGAGCTTGAAATGTGTCCAGGAGTCGTGTGCTCAGCGATGGTTGCTAACGAATACGGTTTCTTATTTACATAAGCCGCTCTAGTCCAGACAATTAACCTTTTTCTAGAAATATACTTGGAGTGCTTGGCAAGAACGGCGGCCCTCCAAGCGTCCACTACAGCAGGAAAGCTTCGTGTTCCCATGGGATATTTATTTCGAGCACCAGTAAAAATTGTGAGGACGCGACTCACCCCCTGTAGTTCGCTTTTCCGCAATGCACCCTCCTTAGTTGTGCTACTTTCACTAACAGGGGAGGGCGCTGGCGTTGCAGCGACACGAGCGCCACGGATGGCGCGTTTGCTGCGCGCGCGCGCGGTGGAGAGAGGGTCCTCTTCTGCTCGGCACCTGGGAAGCGCGCGGACGTTCGGCGCAAGGCTCCGCTCTTCGCCGGCGGGCGACCTTGCGTGGAAACATGTTCCCGTTAGCTCGCCCCGCCCGGCCTCGGAGCTTCCCTCTTGCCCTAGCGTAGGCGAACGTTCGCTCGTAACCATGCTGGTGAGTCGGACGTCCTGATTGCTCAGCGTATTTTGTTGCTAGCTGGCGTTACTGTTGTTGTAGCACTAAATGCCTTGTTTGTCGTAAACAGCGTGTCTTTCCTTTGTTCCCTCAGAGCAAGGCCCACCGTCGTCAGCGTGCGCTCGGTAGCGTACGCGACCACGGGGTGGGGTCCGCGTGGTTTTGAACTGGGCCAGCCGCGGTTAGACGGAGAGAATGTATTTACCTCCCCTATTAAAACCCCACAAAATATGCAGTAACTCTTAGCAGATCATGCACTTTGTTAGCGTGCAAACGTGTATGTAGCATTGCTGCTAATGTTTTCAGAGGAAAAATATGACAACTGCTGAGTATGGCCCGCGAAGCCCTCGCAACGGAGCAAGCGACGTGGCTCCGCGCGCGTGGAGCCATCTTGTACTGGTTTGCGGCGCCGCTGTAGTGTGTCATCGATTTCGTGAACACCGCCATTACCGATGATATTTTCCTAGCTGACAATCAAAAACACGTTCCATGGCAAATAAAGCGGCGGCCCCACGAACTAAGAGTTAGTTTGTGGGGTCGTGCTTTTTCGTCTCACTATGCGAGCAGTCATACCCTCTGAGGCCAGCAGCGGTACCCTCTCAGGTCCTATCGCGTAGCCCGTCAGCAATATAGCTCATGCTTTGTACTCGGGAGGGGTAGAGTGGGAAGTGAAGTTTTACCTTTGGGTACCTCAAGGCGCAGTTTTACCTGTGGATGCACGGCGGAGGGCATAGGGACGTCCATAGAGGTAAGAAACTAACGTTAGTTTCGGTTTCAACTATTTCGCCACATCTGGAGACTGAAGACGTGATGTTGAAAAAAAAACAAATAACAGACGTACACGCAGCCCGACAGGCTGCGGCAATCGCGAACGTGCCTGAGGCAGGAGGAAACGACGCTGCTTTGTTATTGCCGGCAGTGGTTAGAACCCTCCTCAGGGATGAAATTTTTTTTTTAGATGGATACCGTCGCCATGATAATGATGCCACGATCCAATTGGCCTTTCTCCGACCCCTACGGGAGGAATTGGTGCTGACGTCAGGATGGGCTGGCCAGTGGTATATATTGAAGTTTCTTACCTGTGTCGCCGACGCCAACCAGTCAAAACTGCGCAAAGACACTGTAACCACTAGGCGACGCCAGCGGAGACACAGGGATTAGGGCATCCGCCTTGCATGTGAAGCTGCTGGGCTACCTGCGAATTAAAATCCACTTTGGAAGTATACACAACATTTTCTGAGCATACAAAACGCAAACCGCACCCTCGATGTGGATGAAAATGTTGTGGATGAAATTTCGACATTTAAGTTGTGCTTATCAGGAGGTGACAAGAAAGAACTGTGTTTTGTAAGTGCGATTTTCTGGATACTTGCATCCGCTTTGCAAAAAAATG
Source organism: Amblyomma mixtum (assembly GCF_055824585.1). Classification (NCBI taxonomy): domain Eukaryota; kingdom Metazoa; phylum Arthropoda; class Arachnida; order Ixodida; family Ixodidae; genus Amblyomma; species Amblyomma mixtum. The sequence continues at coordinate 150,861,817 of NC_143016.1, read as the reverse complement.
AGGTTTAATAAAAATTCTGTTCGAAGTATTTCCTCTGTAACTAAAAAATTTGCTGGCGCAAGAAATATGCGACAACAGGTTTTTGCAGGCGGACACCACCGTCAGTTGCAGGGTCAATCACACTTAGAGGGAACACGGTTCCGCGTGGCCACGTTCATGCGGAGTGCCATTGCATCTAACCCGTTCATGAATCAATGCAGAGTGGCGCACGAGAAAAGGGACCTCGACGTGGTGCTTCGTGTCATCTGCCCCTTCGCACGGGTTTGCTACCGGCTTGGTCGCAATGGTGCTCCGCATGTGCGCAGCCGGGCGGAGCCGTGTTCCCTCTAAGTGTGATTGACCCTGTACCTGAAAGCGCGATTTAGGTGTCCACTGACCTAGGGAGCCAGTTATGCTGCTTTCCTTTTCTCAGAATCAACTGAATCTACAATGTTGTCAGCACAACGCCAATGAACCCAATGAGCGCCGGTGGCCTATTGCTACAGTGCCTCGTTTTTACCAAAACGTTGTAAACGAAAGCAGCGCATATCTCTGTTACTACGGCCGCGATGGTGGTGGTGGTGAAAACTTTTAATTACTGAAATAGAGTTTGGTAGCCACAGAGTGGCCCCGCTACATGGTCGGCGTCCCTAGTCCGGGACACCGCTTGACAATGCCCCGTCTCTAGCCCGTTTCACCAGAGCCCTTTGGGACTCAAGCGAGGAGCAGTTGAGGAGGGCAGTCTCCCATGCCTCTCTGGAAGGGGTAGGGGAAGGGGGGAGGTGGGGATTTTGAGTACATGCCCACACCATGTGGAAGATATCACAGGTCTCCCCACAGTGTGGGCATCACCCATCCGTGTTAGGATCGTAATGCTTTAAGATTGCAGGACAGAGTAGAGTACCTGTCTGCAGGCGCCTTAAAGTTCGCTCCTCCGTCTTACTCAGCCCCTTCGCAGGGGCCGGGAAAAGGCGGTGGATGTCGCTATAATGCGTTATAATTTCCTTGAATCGCAGCAGTGGCTGGTTAGTCTCCGAGCCAGAAGAGCTGGGATGAGGAGCCCGGTGAGTAAGCGCTCGGGCAGCCGCGTCAGCGGCCTCATTACCTCGTAAGCCCTGGTGGCCAGGAGCCCAAATGATTCTTTTGGGTGTTGGATCAGTGGCAGTCCGTCTTAGAATACAAGCAGCTAAGGGGGAGATCTCCCCTGCCAAGTGATGATCACATGCATTTCGGGAGTCCGTAATGATGATTCTCGAATTGGCGTGGGCGGCAGCAAGCGCTATCGCTACTTCCTCGGCTCGCATTGAATTCGGGGCTCGAAAAGAGAGTCCATCAACGTGCATTTCCTGGTGAACGACAGCGGCCGTGTAAAATCCCGTGGGCGATGGGCCTGCTACGTCTACATAATATACACCGGGTCGGGAGCCGTGTTGTCTCTCAAGAGCCCGAGCCCGCGCTTGTCGCCTGTTTGCGTGTATGTCGGTGTCCGCGAAGCTCTATGCGCGACTGCGTACCCTGACCCAGGGATCCAGTTAGGCGCGTATGCCTTCCTTTGGTTACTTTTTCGAGCAGAAGGAAGTTGATGAAGATGACGACGTGCAATGGACAGCGTAAGAATGTTGGCAGTTTAAGACGAGTCGTGAGCGGCTGCGGCGACAGCACAGTGCTCTCGTTCAGTGGCCAGCGAAGCTAATCTGCTCGCGCCGCCACGGGTTCTAAATACAGTACCGCCAATATTAACTTATTTCTGAAGGTATCTGAGAGGCAGCGCCTTTTTCAGGAATTGGTAATCAGATAGTCCTCTCGCACTGAAAACAAAACGTTGCCACAAACTTCGTGAAAATCAGACCAATTTTGGCACTCTAGAGATTCTGTAAGGACGCATGTTTTCTTTATGGGAGCTCGGGCTGCTAAGCAGCCTGAAGATAAGATCACGTATTAGCATTAAGGCACTGCAAAATCGGCTCCTTCACTTTGTAGCTACTTTTTTAATTGCGGCCACGAAGTACCATAACATACATCTGAAATCAATTTTAATCTCAGCGCGGCGAAGGAAAAGCAGTATGCTGAATACGTTATGTTATGTTACTGATCTCAGGAACGAAATGAGGTAAGTTGTTCGAAAGAAGTTCACTTCAAACCAGGCGCCTCGGCGTCTTGAAATGACGTCTTGCCATCGGCCGATGTAGTTGGGTGAAACTCTCTGGCACGTTTGGGAGCCAGTAGTCGCAACCTTGAGTTCAGTGACCCTACATTCCGGTCAGCCTTATTCGTGGATACGGTGGCGTCGCTTTGAGGAGCTACGGTCAGGAAGGTAGCGCCATCTCCGGTATTTTCTTTAGCGGCAGATATTTCCGCTGCAAAGCCCAGTTCATCGATGGCGTAGGAAGCCCAGAAGGACAGCACGGATATGCCCAAAAATGCGAGGCCAAGGAAGGTGACATAGGCACAAGCTTGGTCTGTATTGACCCTAGACGCCTGACGCAAGCTTCCGGAGGCACCGTGTATCACCGCGCTAAACGGATTCTTCGGGTCGGCGGCGCTTCTGGGAACAAGGCAGGATATTGACCGTTGGAGCGGTAACTGCGGGGTAGAAGCGGTGGGTTGCGTAGTGCCACCAGGGTAGCCGTCTGGCCTATGACCCCACGACCTGTTGTTCGCGTCAATGGTCTGCGCTTCGCTCCCCATAAGAGGCTTCGCTTCAGACTGGTTAGGAGTATTGACCGGTGGCTGGCCGCAAGTATCGTAAATTCTGCGGACCGTTGGCAACTTCTTTAGGCGGCCGCTGAATGCATCGAGTGGAAGGATGCAGTCTTTGCTTATCAGTGTGGAGGGTCGGCAGGACTTCGCCAGTGTCGGCCTTCTCGGCATGATGTTCGGGTAGTCCGTACGTGGGTCGTTCTTCCTGCAGATAGCTTGGCAGGCCGTTTCTGCTATCATTGTCTCAGTGGGCTGAAGACGTATCACGGGCTTGCTTAGTGCCCTCATTAACTCGCCTTTGACGTCTGTGGATGAACTAGATAGAAGGCTTTTTGGCGCGTGAGTTGCTAGCTTCGGTAGACGAGCAGTGCAATGTTGTGGCGAATCGACCGGTGGGTTCCCATTGCAGCGTGGTCCAAGGAACACTGAAGTCATCGGAGCCGATCTGGATCGTCTGGGCTCCCTGAAGGGCGTAGTTGCTAGAGACGGCTTCCTAACATTCGGAGAAGATTTTGACTTTATCGCTCTATTCTTCGAGGAGCTGATGTCTCGCTGAAGGTGGCGACGAACGAAGGACACAGGAGCCATTGCAGCCATACTTCGTCTTTGTCAACTTTGAAGAGATGATGTGGTTGTGCCTGATGATGATGATGATGATGTCCTCGGGCTGAATGGTTGTGCCTCCCAGCCACAGTAGCCCTCTTCTTCTTTCGCAGTGCCACTTTTAGTTTTGAAGGAATGATATGGATTCTAAAAGTCTGCCGGTATGTTTACCAATGGTTTTGTTCTGCCGGTTTTATTTAGTAAATGAAACTTAGTCCACCATCAGGATTTTATGCTTGTGTATTTTCGAACTAGCAAACAATATTTAAATACTTTATCTCAGCTTTCAGATCATGTGATCTACGCGATTGCAGCACCATTCAAGCATATTATCTGCTGTTTCCAATGCGTGCAAGAAGTTATTTGCATTGATACTGTGGGAGCGAACTGCCACTGCCATGTCGGTACTGTAACGTCTACCGGTCGAGCTCCTACAGGTTACAAGTGCTGCCAGTCAAGATAAGGAAAAAAAAACGAATGCAGCATTAAGGTTACATTCTTCTCGCGTTTGACCTGTGACTCCAAAGACACGCTTTACGCCATTACCGCAGCGAATAACGTTGTGTTCTGTGCATAAGCCAGCAGCTGCAGGGGAACATCACAATGCTTCCGAGTCGAATGGATGCTTACGCACTCTTCAGAGGGTCATAGAAATACGCCTGTTCACAGCACAGTGCGAGTGGTAGACGCAACGATTAAACACCTTGGGCAAGACCTTTGAGCTGCAGGAGTCATATCTACTTCGCTCACTGTCGAGCAGATGCGTGCATCTTGTTCACTGACCCGCTACAAACTTCACATTACGCACTTTAAACCAGCTTCTAGCTGTTTCCTCGTTGTTTGGTTGTCATTTGTGGGTGAATTTGACAGTTTTTTTTTGATGGTCTTCTCGAAATTATCGCTGCTTCTCCCAGAGGTGATTCGTTACGGAGCCGCTTGTACAGGCATTTTTCTTGCTAACATTGAGTTTTCTTGCAGTTTGCTCCTTAGGCTCTTTCTCTGAGCGCATACCGCTTCAGATAAGTCATTTTTATTGCTCATATTAGATTTATTCTTGGTTCTTTGTTTCTCCGCATTAGTACTCGTGATTGCGCGTTGCGCTGTAATTTTCAGTCTCACTATACTTTTCTGTACTGCGCGATGTCAGTGCACGTTAAAGAACCTCAGGTGGTCGAAATTTCCGGAGCATTTCACTACGGCGTCCCTCATAGCCTGAGTTGCTTTGGCACGGTAAACCCCCATTAACCAAACCAAACTTTTGTTATATTGTTGTAGCTTTTACTGACGTTATTAGTCTTGATATACTTGATCTTCTCAGACGTTGCGTTTTTATGCTGTATTGCTTTTCGCAATTTCTGTGATTACTTTGTTCATAGTGTATTTTCTTTTTTAATTCCCCCACAACTCAACACACTTTCTAGGGCCTGTAATGTACGGTGGAGAAATTGTTTTCAAATAGAAATCTTCATTCTCGTGTCGACCTGCTGCCACAGGTTAGGTAAGTCACAGCAGGACATGCGCACTTATTCTAACTTTAGTTCTGGGGAGATTGATCCGTCAACTTCGTCACAGATTGAACTAGAAGCGAATGTGACATCCACCTGCAACGCAAGTCTTCGCTGTACCAGCCTTGAGTACAGTGTGTCTCGACTCGCTACTAAAATGCGCTTAATTTGGCACACCTATTTATCGCTGTATTACTTCTGACACTGCAGACGGGACTGTGGAGGCATGGTTCTCGAAGGCACACAGTTCTAGAACAGTTTTCTGTGGCGTGTAAGAAACTTAGATGCAATAGTAATTGCGTAGCAGCTGTGGTGAAAAGCCACGGAGAGAAATTTTATTATTTTTGGTTATGCCAAAAGGAAAATATATTCCCACACGTACATTATCAAGAGCATCATGACTGGATTTGCACATCATTTCTATAAGTGTGTTGAGGTTTTAGTTCTGAAAAGCCGCTCACAAAACCACGGCGGTACAACCGCTTCCTAAAATACTCGGCAAGAGATCTGAATCGAGGAACCGAAGGTAGAAAATGGGTTCTGATCACAACGAGAAAAGCTGTCGGTTATTTTAGATCAATGTGGAGAGGCGAAGCTCGAAAACTTGAGCATGAAATAATGAACTGTGAAGTGATACCACGCGGTGCTATAAGGACCAGGCGAAAACATCGTTTATTCTGAAAGCAGTTGATCATGTGTTATATCTGTTTCCGCTGTGTTATGTATATTGATTTTATGTTATTTACGCTTTGTGAATGTTATTTGTTTTATTCTGGAGAAAATTTATTTTGTACTACCTGTTTTCACTGTATGATATTCATTGTTCTTTATCCTAATTAACCCACTCCCCTCTGCAATGCCTTTGTCCCCGAGGGTACAATAAATAAATAAATAAATAAATTATCGATCCCCAGCTTCTACGGCGACAAAGCGATAGAAAGATCGCCTTTGCAATTAGTGCGACAAGAGCCTAGACGCCAGAAAAATTTGACTCACTGGCTTCTGAAATCATGTAGAGCCATGCTTTCAGGGCGCTGTTGGAGACTCAAACGAAGGGAGGGGGAGGTGGATAGAGGGGAGGGATATGCAGATGGAGTGTCAGACGAGATTTCGCTTAAGTGGGCGTTGATCACTTGGTCGCTGTCATAACCGACGGCACGAAGGACAGGGACAACGAAACGAGAACATGAAGATTTCTTTACTGACAAATCCCGACGCAGCGTGCATGGAGCTGACCATGAGTAAGACGGTATAAAGCGCAAATTGTGGAACACAAGACCAATAGAGATCTCTCGGTTGGTGCCCTCACTTAGAGCTGTGGTGCGCAAAGTGCAGTCATTAACTATTCACGAAGACTGCCGGTAGCGGTCGTCTTGTGGACGTTGGATACGTGGTGAATGTTGCATCTTTCTCATTGGTCGCGGGGGAGGGGGGGGGAGGGATTATAGGGCCGCAACAATGAACGCACTATCGCGTTCGACAGCGCATACTTCATTCCCATCGCCACTCTCGCGAAGATATACTGTCGTTTCATCACTACTCGCAACCTGATCCGTCACCCAAACACACCATCTGGGTTCACGCTCGCTTCAGCGCTGAACGCAATAAGGCATCGTGCCTGCGCGAAGAGAGGAAGACCAAGGACGAGCAGGCACTGAGAACGGTGGGAAAGACTTGGGCGCACTGTGCAAAGACGGACTTCATCACAGTAGATTACTGGGCTGCTAGTTTTTGATACTGAACACAGTGCGACATGGTATCAGCGCGAACAGACCAGGACGAGTTCGTACTCCTGTTTCTCTACCGCCTTCTTCGTCTAGACCCTCTGTATAGGTTAGTAAATCATACCTATTTCTCTCAATTTCGGCTGTCTCGAACTGATGAAGTCTTCGCTGTTGTCTTTTAAAACGGTGGTTGTTAGGTGCGGAGGCACCAGGTTTCGCGCAGCATATGTAGCTTTCGCGATTACGTGACCACACTGAGCACGAGGCCCGCGCCTCACGTCTCCTTCCACCTTCACCGTTGTCGGGTGGGGCTTACAGCTTTAACGGGAAGCCGTCGAACAACATCATACGCCTGTCACAAAAGCATCTACAATACCTTCAAGCCCTTCTTCGCCGATTTCGCTCGCATGGAGGCTTAAGTAGAGCTGGAAAGAAACGTCTCCGTCAGCTATGCCAAATGCAGGAATTATGTAAACTTCGTATTTTCTTTGTTTCCAGTATAGCTTTACCTGTTTATTTTGGTTTCACACCTGTTTTTCATATGTCGCAGCGGAGTCTTGCTGAAAAACATACGGCCTTCTACGTGCTGCAGCAGTAATCCAGGGCTTCACAACCATGTGCAATACTTCTGCATGAGTAACTGCGCGGACTCTGGAGTTTGTAAAGGAAGCACTTGGCTCTGATTAGGCAGCTCGCCTCGGTTTTCTCGGACAAGAATTGTCCTCTGCGTGTAACAGAAAACTTGTACCGAAGGTGCTCATGAAAGGTACGTCTGGTAGTGACCTCATCTGCCTAAAACTCCTTTACGAGGGTCTTCAGTGGCTTGCGAGGTGCCTCATTAATGATACCTTGGACGCGACTGGTAAGTTCCGGCATGCTGAGAGTGCCAGAACGATGGTAATGTCGTTTCCTGTTCGAAGCAGTGTCCACGTCACTCTGACAGCCTCCAATTCCTTCCGTACTTTGACAGCGAATCACTGATCAACCTTCAAGAATGTATTGCGTGTAGGCAAGGAGACTGTGACTGCACGACTTCAAGGAGCCCTTAAATGTTTTTGATGGAAATATTCCAGTGCAACAGATCTGTGGAGGTTGTCTTTGTGGTTATTCGATTCAGATTTTAAAGCTCTGCGTAGAACCTATAGTTTAGAAATAATTTTTAAAAATCGCTGCTCGCAGTAGCTCGCAACCGATTGGGGCGACACACCTCACCGCACGTTCCCTACCCCGATGATGCCAGTGGGCAGAAGAGCCAGCCTTCAAGCTCGCCTCGTCTGACCACTAGTGTCATCGTGGTAGGGGACGCGCGGTGAGGTGTGTCGCCAGAATCGGTTGCGAGCTACCGCGAGCAGCGATTTTGAAAAATTATTTTTAAATTATAGGGTCCCCGCAGAGCTTTCAAATTTGACACGAGTATCCCAAAGGCCACCCCTACAGAAAAGGCCACCACTGGTATATGCCCGTCGAAAATAAGAAAATATTTCAGGGTCCCTAAATTTTCTGCGTTAGCCAAAGTTCTGGGATCCATACTTGCAGTAAAAAAGGATTTGTAACTCTGATGTCGAGGATGGTGTGTCACCTTTAATGTGTGCTCTCAAATACTGGCCGCATCCCTGCATATCTAGCGATACAACACCATGAACAGAAAAAAGAGATCGATCGAAAAGGATGATGACATCCAACTTTCGCTCAAAGAACGCGAGTATGGGGCCACTCAGGTTCACTGGCTCTAATGCAGACCTGGTCTTTTCCTCGGTGCTATGCACGGCTGGAAAGAAGAGAAGACGGAAAAAGGAACGAAGGAAATGAGTAGAGAGATTTTTATTTACAAAAAAAAAATAGCCGAACAAGCAGCGCTGACGGTCTGCTGGCATCGATTCTTACTGCAGTCCTGTATCACCGGAAGTGGTCTTGGTGGCCTGCTTCGTGAGGAAGATCTAAATCCCCACTATCACACACACAATTTTAACACTGCTGTTAACACTGGTGTTTTCTGTATGTACAAAGACTGCCTGTGTGCCGGAAGTGCAGTTCATTGTATCATGGATGAACAAGGTGTACTTGTGCCGAATTCGGAACATGAGATCGATGTGAAGCACCCCTGAAAAAAACCATTACAGTGACTGCACCTTTGCGTTGTTGTGCACTTGAATACACGGTCGTGAGCTTTAGTCTCAATTGGTCAGGACGGCGCACCACTCAATTTGAAGTGCTTAACCAGAGGAGTGAAGCTTATTCTTGGCCAATATTCAGTGCCGTTCGCTCAGACGAGCCTGTGCTTCACAGTGGTACGCAGTTATTGTACTTTGCGACGCAAGTGCGTTTAAAACAGTCCCTACAGTAGCTCGAGAGTCTATGCATGCCTCGAGAAAATCAAAGCCACGACGACGGACAGGACGGCGGCCAAACTAGAGCCTGTTTGCGCAGCAGTGTTTCCGCTGTAGCCGGGCACAGAGTTTTCAAAGAAGGTGTTGAGGAACTTCTGAGCTGGCTCGATGCTGACACCTTCGCACGCCTTGGTCACGTTTCGGGACAGCTGAATGCACTTTGGTAGCTCAGTGCGGAATGTTCTGGAATGAAGATCATTGAAACGAGTAAATATCTGCACTGAAAGACCCAAAGGTAATTAATAATATCACTCAGAAATTTTTCGAACCAACGATCAAGTCCAGGATCCGAAGACTGTGTCCAGGGCTGTGGAATATTCTAAAGTACTTGCTTTTATACTTGTATGGGGTTCAACTTCCCGAAACGACTTAGGCTATGAGCGACACGGTAGTTAAGGGCTAAGGATAATTTCGACCACCTGGGGCACTTTAACGTGCGCTGACATCGCACAGTAATATTGTAAAGCATTAAGTACTGTTGTGGAAATACTGAAGCTAATGGTCCGCTGTTTCAATGCGTAGCAAAATCTTTCTTTTAAAGTCTGTCCATCGCTCGCATCAAGTAGTCAAGTCTGCCATAGAAAACCAATGCCTAACGTTTTTGAGGATAGCAAAAATGGTAATAGCAAAAAAAATGCAAGCCTGCCGTGGGGAGATCTGGGAATATATTACTTTACTTTTACTTTTTACTTTGCAATCTTAGATAAACGAAAAAAATGTGTTCATCTAGTATTTCCTCGTGAAAAGTGCTCTTCTACAGAGTTTCTGTGCAAGAGTTCAGGCTTTATACGTTTTGGGTACTGCCATACCTTATTTATTCATTTATTTAGTATAAAAATAGGGCCATAAGCTTCAGAGAAGAAAATATGCACATGCTCGTAATGTCGTCCGGCATAACCGTCATAAACATAAAAGCCCTCTGTGTGCGACTTTCGTTTACGATGAGCCTTGCAATGTATGACCTTAATTCGAAGGTGGCCGGACACGTTCGTACAGCAGGACATAATTCTTCTATTAGAACAACCGCCTTGGATTATGCTTGCTCAGATGACCCGGATCTGCTACGAAGAATGATTACGGTGCTGATGAAACTGTGTTTGGTATTGCACGTGTGTTCTGCTGCTCGTAATTTCAAAGACGGTTATTTTTGGAGACGTAGGAAGCAAGGCCTATTACAAGTATTGGGTAATGTTTCTTACTGCAGTAGTTTTCACGTAGCATGGGATAACACTTTGATGATAATTCAACGGGCATACCCTTCGACTTCAGGATAATCAGGTTACACTGATACGCACTATCTGTGTATAGAAGCAAGTATGAACGGGGAAATGTAATTTGTGTAGCATGAGGCAGCAGTGTAAAAACCGTTAAATATATTCTCGTAGACTGCAGAGCTGTACTACATAATATCAAAGGGGACATACTGTGCCTTCAAGTAGCTTTGGATTTTAGATATAATAAAAAATAACACTTCAGCTATAGAGCTGATGTGCTCGCGCCGCTCGAATGGAAGTTGATAAAGACGACGATACAAAAACCCACCTCGAGAGACTGGCAGTTCAGCGCACGGGTGTTGTGCGGCGGTGATGGCGCAGTGCTCTAATGAAGCGGCCAGCAAAGCTGATCTGCTAATCCGTTCGCGCCGTCCTGGGTTCGAAGCCGACTTCGGGAGCAATTGTGTTATGAAATACTATTTATCTTCCTTTCTTAATCATGTCAAGTGGGTTTTCGAACTGTCTTGCGAGGACAGCGACAAACACCTTATTTTCCGCCTCATGAGCTATTTAATGCTCTCGCATTAAAAGGCACTTGTGACATGTATTTATTCTGAAGCGGGCGAGCAGCACACCATCAGTAGTCAACGTATTATTTAATGTGCCCGTAACATGCGCATATTATGGTTTGTAGCGTGCATAAACCCGCAAAACATGGCGATATACAAACCTTCGTGCTTACGCGCATTCGTTGCCCTTCGAGACACAGCGTAAGCCCAAATAAAAGTGCCGAAGAGAAGCTGGGGCGGGTATGCGAATATCATAACTTAGTCGGAAGAAATGACAAATTAGGTGCTGCGTTGGCAGTATTTTGTATCACGACAGCCCGCAGACCACATAGTTGATCAGTATCACGCAGCTCCTTGCTTGCGCTAGTATCCCATGAAATTTTGAAAAACGTTATCTAAAAGAATTTATCGCTCCTTAGGACCCAGACGAACCGATAATGGGCTAAGGAGAAAGTGTGCAAAAAAAAGTATTTTCAGTTTCTTTCATGTCCTGTCGAGGCAGTCTCTCTTAACTCTGGCTTTAAAATTGAAGTTCTAGGACACAGGTATCGGTGGTTTGCACACTCTTCATTGAACAGGGGCCTCACTCGAAGCGACATTGTTCCTTCTGTAAACCAGGTATTATCTGAGAGCTGTGCAAACAGATAAAGATGAAAAAGAAAAGACGCTCTTACTCCAAATCCTCCGACGTCCGCTTCGAGGTGAAGAAGTCTAGGCGGTTTGCCGTCAGATGGATGCGTTCGACGCAGCTCACGAACGCATCTTGTCTCCAGCACTCATGCATCTCCGGCACCTCTGCACAAGGGAACCACATATCTAATTGAAGCATGTACACATTTCACGAACTTACAGGGCTATGAACAAAACATGAGCCGGCTATGAGGGCGATAAATTTGACTGTTGCGGAGAAAATGAGATGAGTCTTTTATTCCCCAATATATTCAGATTCTGATTCTTCGAATTTCGGCAGTGCAATTAGGCAAAATGTGTCACAGTTATAGATCGCTGCGAGTCCTCATACCGCTATCAGTGTGGTGGCGAAGCGCCAAGCGATGCACCACAGTACCGGCAGGTGGCTGCTTGAAACACAACCACCGCTAGGGCTTGTCAGACACAGGTTGCTCTTCCCGAGCAATGCTAGAAGGAGTAGCTACAGCAAGCTACACTTTTGCACAGACAGTTCTTCGGGAGGCTGTATATTTTTCACGTAGGCCTGCTGTTGTTTGAGTCCTTTTCTTGTTAGTCATTTTCAATTCTTCTGCACAAATCTTCGTCCGGCTTAGGAGACTGACACGGTTGACAGGTGACAGGTGGAAAGAGCCAAATCTCCCTAAACACCTCCCAGCGTGTGGATGCTTCACAAATACGCCGACGCCGCCGGGCAGCTGTAGTGCTTGAGTACTTATACGATGGGTACCAAACGGCGAGCAGAATCGTCCGTTGTCTTTTCCCCTGTCACTTCGCAGCCGGCCTAGAGGGAGCTACCCGTCCGGCGGCACTGTCCGCTCATGGTCGTATTCTACGGAGCAGAAATGTGTGCTTTCGCACTGACACGAATGTAGTAAACGTCCTCGGTAGTTTTTCGCCTTTATGGCCGTCCTGACGCTGTCGCATTAAAAGATATATTGCGGTGCATGGCTTGAGCGCTGGAGGGGTGGCAGAAAGGAGGAGCCGACAATCAACTCGAAGCGCGGTTGAGTATGACACGATTACTATCTGTCAGTGTTGTCGGTAACGCGTTACAAGTAACGGTGTCACTGGTAACGCGTTACTTTTTTCGGTAACAGTAACGTACTCGTTACCATTTCGGAACTGTAACGGGTAACGTACTTACGTTAACATTTTTCGGTAACTTGAGGTGTCGCGTTACTAGTTACTTTTTATTTCAACTGTCCCCCTCTGCCTCTTATTCAGAAAAAAAAACGCCAAAAATGATGTTGCAAATGAACAACATCTATAGGTGCTCTCGATGCCATTTAAGCATTTCTGTATTGCGACATAATTTCCGCGTAATTTCGTAAGCAGAAGAACACCAGAATTGCTGCAAATTTGTTCAGTTCAGCTATTTTTTCTTTGTGAAGTTAGAAATATGGGAAATATGAGCTTTTAAAATTGTTATCTTGAGTTCTTACAGCGAAGACGCATTGATTAAAATTTATCGCAATGGAGTAACGGCAAAGTAATGTGCAATACTTTTTTTCGGTAACGGTACTTTTTTTCGTAGATAACGTAGGGCGCTGGCGCGTTCTTTTGTTTAGCGTAACGAGGGACGCATTTAGTTAAATTTTTTCGGTAACGCCTACAACACTGCTATTTGCACGCTCTGAACGAAGCATGCGAAAGAAGGGACGTGCGCCGACGCCAAACATAGGGTGAAGTCACGAGCCGCCACGGTTCGAGGCATACCGTTGCAGCCGGCAGTGGTTTGGCTATGTAGAACGCGTTCCCGGTGGTAAATAGCTTTCGAACCACCGTCGTCATAACAGCCTGCCTACGCCCACTGCATGACAGAGGCCTCTCCCGAGGACCTGTAATTAGTGCGAGAAAATTTCGCAGCCTCATCTGCCCTTTTGACTCTGTGCCACTCGGTGCTAGGTTGACGTTTTCTTGGAGTTAATTTGATTACCCTAACTCACCATTGGTCAGTTATCCGCTGAGGAGTATCATTCGGCTACAAACAATACAACGCCGTAAAAAAAGGCAGATTAAATAGCAAGTTTAGAGAGGCTGCGATTAAAGGCGTTGCTTAATACGAGGAACATTCTGTGATACAGCCTGGGACACAAGCTGTGCCACAGGCAACGCACGAGCCTTATACCGAGCCTGTGACAGTGTTAATACAAAGTACTCACCACTGACGTCTTCCTATAATCAAAAATAAAGGTAAGATAAACCTGAAAACACGCTTTCGCTGAGCGGCTTGCATTTAGAAATTGAATTTATTCCTCAGGTTTCCGGTGTAGCACAACTAAAAGGAAAAAAAAGTTTAATAGTTTATTCCTCGGACAACGTAAGGAGTTAAGCTGCATTACTTCCGCGCCCATGACTGCTCACTTCCGCAACGTTCACGCAAAGTAACTTCCGCAAAGTTAAAATCACTTTATAGGGTGTCCGTGGACATAAATAGCGACAACGAACTGGAATGCAAGTTTCGGTTCATTTTGATGTGTACTGATCTGGAATGGAAGATCATCTTTAACCCTCTGAAGGTACAGCATAAGCTCGTAAAACGTAATAGGGTGAGAGAAAACGCATTATTCGGAGCTTAGGACTCCGGAATTTTAAAATTCTTGTGCCTGACCCAGCAGGTCGAGCTGGTGAGAGAACTAGAGTCAAACGCGTAAGCCACTTCGCTTTGCTTCGACATTTGCGAAAACCAACCAGCTCGCTTTGTAAACACTTCACGTTGCGAGCGTAATGGTGGGAGCGACTACGGCGAAATAAAACGCATAAAAGCATGTGCTTCATGGAGGGCGCCATATGAGAAAGTGTACTCCAGTTCTTCGCTTTGTGAGTTCGGTTCGATCGTGAGCAGCGCAGTGCACTTACTTTTAAGAAGGGCTCCATCGTTGGCGCAAAGTGCATCTATGGCGGCTGCCAGGGAGTTCTCCACGAGAGTGAGCGCCTTCCTCCTCTCTTCGGGGCAGTCAGGTGCTGCGTGGATGTCTGTGCAGGGCTCTTTCTTGGCACTGAAAGCATTTGCGATGATCAGCTCATGGACCTTTCGTGCAGCAGCTTCTCATTCCGAGCGCGTGAAGCACCAGCTCTATGTATGGGAACCCATCGATGTATCCTGCTCTCTCCTTACACTAGGTTTGACGCGTCTCGCATACGGCGCCACCTATAGCATAATGAGAAAACACGTAAAAAATGGCCTCTTGGAGAACATAGCCTAGAGCAAGGCAGGTGAACTCTATCAGGGACGGTAGAAAACGAGGCAGAAAGATGACATTAGACATTAGGGGGCATTTTGCGGGAATACGAGCGCAAGGCAGGACTCGTTGAAGGCTAAAGTCGTCTGCATAGCACTTCACCCCGCTGACGGTGATGATTATGTTAATGATGGGGAGACATATCAGACTTGTGGAACAGAGCTGAGATTCTGCCATCAGAAGCTAAGGATTGCTTTTTTGAAGCTCTTGAGGAAAGGAGGGAGCCGTTTCCTGACATGAAATTTGGAAGCGCCTGCACTGTACTTCGATAAGAAATCTTTACGTACCGTGGTAAAAAATGATAACCAAGGCGTACTGGACAACAAAGAATAGGAAGAAATATTCAATTCTTTATATCATTCTATGTATTATCCGCTATCTCAGTGTAACATTCTTTTGACAGCAGATCTGATAATTATGCAATGCCTCAACGTAGTTGCGAAGTCAGAGACTTCTTAAAGTTTCAGCGGAATTGATGTTTACAAGTCAGTATGTTCCGATTATGGCCACTGTCCTTACTACACCCAGTGGACTGTGAAGGCCACTCTCATATTTCTCCAATTAACGCTGCCTTGAGTACCCGATGATCTCCTGAGGTCCCTAAGATATCCCTGCATTTATACTGTGGTTACGTTCCATCATATTGTCACGTTGTAGTGACGGTAGTCCAGCGGTCAGGAAGACACCAGAAAGACTCGTAAACGAAGCTCTTTATTTGGGCTGACTTGCGCCCTCAAAAGAACTGAATCACTCGGCGGCGGCGTAAGCAACAGGCGTGCTCGGCGGTCGTCGAACTACGAATGCCTGCCGCTCGCGGCATTGCTCAATTTAAAGCCGGCAAGGAAACTTCCAGATAACAGGTCAAGATCATCTACGGTAATCCGGAAAAACCTAGATGCAGCCTTTCATGGCTGCGAACAATCGAGATTAGTCTGGTCGCTTCTCGCGTCACGAACAAAACGATAACAGTCCTTTCCTGCAGCCTTGAGCATGAACGAACAAACACTACAATGATACGTGGCATTACCCCCCTTCCAAAGAAGCATCGTCTCGATGCTTTAAAATGGAAATAAACACGGACAATGAAAACTTCGAGTCCTTTAGCGTTCATAATATGGCTTCAGGCGTACGACATGTACGACTTCCGGGCGTGTGCGGCGTCGCTGAGATGCTGTCGTGCCGTCGGGGATGACTTCATAGTCGAGGTTACCGATGCGACGGAGAACCTTGTACGGGCCAAAGTAGCGTCGCAGCAACTTTTCACTCAATCCACGGAGGCGAACTGGCGTCCATATCCAAACACGATCACCTGGCTTGTAATGCGTGTCCCGTCGGCGCAGATTGTAGCGTCGGGCGTCGGTGTGCTGCTGGTCTTGAATGCGAAGCCGCGCAAGTCTTCGGGCTTCCTCGGCGCGATGAATGTAGGCGGCGACGTCGAGGTTGTCTTCGTCAGAAACGTGCGGGAGTATTGCGTCGAGTGTTGTCGTGGGCTTCCTGCAGTATACCAGCTGGAATGGGGTAAACCTGGTTGTCTCCTGGACGGCAGTATTATACGCGAAGATCACGTAGGGCCGAATGGAGTCCCACGTCTTGTGTTCGGCGTCGATGTACATGGAGAGCATGTCTGCGATGGTCTTGTTCAGACGCTCTGTGAGTCCGTTGGTTTGTGGATGATAGGCAGTTGTCCTCCGATGGCTTTTCTGGCTGTAGTTTAAAATGGCTTGCGTCAGCTCCGCTGTAAATGCCGTCCCTCTGTCTGTGATGAGCACTTCGGGGGCGCCGTGTCGCAGGAGAATTTGCTCGACAAAAAATTTTGCGACTTCTGTTGCGGTACCATTAGGCAACGCTTTTGCTTCGGCGTATCGGGTCATGTAGTCGGTGGCCACGATGATCCACTTGTTACCTGATGATGAAGTCGGAAAGGGGCCGAGGAGGCCCATTCTTATTTGCTGAAAGGACTTAGTTGCAGGTGGTATGGGGTTCAGGAGTCCGGCTGGTCTAGTCGGAGGCGTTTTGCGTCGCTGACACTCACGGCACGTTTTCACGTAATGGGAAACGTCGGTGGCTAGCCGCGGCCAATAGTACTTCTCCTGGATGCGGTGCAACGTGCGAGCAATCCCGAGATGCCCTGCAGTCGGCTCATCATGACATGCCTGCATAATATCTTGCCTAAGATTCTTGGGCACGACAAGAAGATGTACTGTCCTGTTGGGCGCGAAGTTCTTCTTCAGGAGGGCATTATTGTGAAGGACGAAGGACGACAGTTGGCGTTTGAACCCCCGGGGAGGCGATGCGGTCTTGCCTTTCAAATAATGAACTAGGCTTTGCAACTCAGGATCCGAGCGCTGCTGCTGCGCGAAACTGCTGTCGCTTACCGGTCCTAGGAAAGCATCGTCGTCTTCCTCTTCCGGTGCTGCGTCTACGGGGGCTCGCGATAGGCAGTCTGCATCGGAATGTTAGCGGCCAGATTTGTAGACTACAGTTATGTCGAATTCTTGAAGACGCAGGCTCCAACGAGCAAGGCGGCCGGAGGGATCTTTCAAATTGGCCAGCCAGCAGAGAGCATGGTGATCGCTCACAACCTTGAATGGTCGTCCGTATAGGTAGGGGCGAAATTTCGACGTGGCCCAAATAATGGCGACACATTCTTTCTCTGTCGTCGAATAGTCGGCTTCGGCTCTCGACAGTGAACGGCTAGCGTACGCGATAACTTTCTCCTGTCTGCCATTTTTCTGAACGAGGACCGCTCCTAAGCCCACACTGCTTGCATCGGTATGAACTTCGGTTTCGGCGTTTTCATCAAAGCGCCCGAGCACAGGAGGGGATTGTAAGCGGCGCTTCAGCTCGTTGAAAGCTTCCTCTTGCGGCCTTTCCCATTTAAAAGTCACGTCAGCCTTGGTAAGTTGGGTCAAAGGTTCAGCGATGCGCGAAAAGTTCTTGACGAATCGCCGGTAATAAGCGCACAATCCAAGGAATCTGCGCATAGCTTTCTTGTCATTAGGCTGTGGAAACTCTGCGATCGCAGCCGTCTTCTGGGGGTCTGGACGAAGTCCATCCTTGCTTACGACGTGACCAAGGAACAGCAGCTCCTCGTAGGCGAAGTGGTACTTCTCTGGTTTCAGTGTCAGGCCTGAAGACTTGATCGTTTCCAGCACTATCCGAAGCCTTCTGAGGTGGTCTTCAAAGTTTGAGGAGAAGACAACAACGTCATCTAAGTAGACGAGGCAAATCTGCCACTTCAAGCCTGCGAGCACCGTATCCATTACTCGCTGGAACGTCGCTGGTGCAGAGCAGAGGCCGAATGGCATCACCTTGAACTCGAAGAGTCCGTCTGGCGTGATGAACGCACTCTTCTCGCGATCTCTTTCGTCGACTTCAATTTGCCAGTAGCCGCTCTTCAGGTCCATCGATGAGAAGTACTTAGCGTTGCATAGCCGATCCAGTGTGTCGTCGATGCGGGGGAGGGGGTAGGCATCCTTCTTCGTAATGCTGTTCAGGCGGCGGTAATCGACGCAGAAGTGAAGGGTGCCGTCTTTCTTTTTCACTAGGACAACTGGTGCTGCCCATGGGCTCCTTGATGGCTGGATGACGTCGTCACGTAGCATTTCCTCAACTTGCTTGCGAATAGCTTGGCGTTCTAGCGGTGATACGCGGTAGGGGCTCTGTCGCATTGGTCGGGCGTGTTCGTCTGTGACAATGCGGTGCTTGGCAAGCCGGGTTCTTCGCACATTCGATGCTGATGAGAAGCAATCGCTGTACTTTTGAAGAAGACTGCGTATTTGGTCTTGTCTGCTCCGTGGTAATGCTGGGTTGATATCAAACGTTGGTCGATGGCCTTGGTCAGATGGTTCTACGGGTTGGTCGCGTAGGGCAAATATGTCTCTGATGTCTGCCAGCTCGTCGAGGAAAGCGATCGTCGTACCTTTGTTTAGATGCCGGTATTCTTCGGTGAAGTTGGTTAGCACCACCTGGGCTTGGCCATTTCGGATTTGGGCGACTCCCCTTGCGACGCCCAGTCCTCGATCAAGGAGTAACTGGGTGTTCCCCTCGACGACGCCTTCGGCAGTTTCGACGTCTCCAGTACCTATGCAGGCGAAGACACTTGATCGGGGCGGCACGCTCAGTACTTCGTCAAGGACGTTTAAGGCAACGCGATGAGTCGCTGTCGTCGCTGCAGATATGGCTTTGTCCGTGGAAAGCTTGATCGACTTGGATCGAAGGTCGATGATCGCCCGATGTTCGTTCAGGAAGTCCATTCCTAAAATCACGTCTCGCGAGCATTTCTGTAGGACCAGGAAGGTTGTAGCATAGGTTCGCCCATTTACTGTAACTCTCGCGGTGCAGCGTCCTGACGGCGTAATAAGGTTACCACCTGCGGTGCGGATCAGCGGGCCATCCCAAGTTCTTGTCACTTTCCTGAGTCGGACAGCGAGTGGCCCCCTCATGACTGAGTAGTCAGCTCCCGTGTCGACCAAGGCAGTAACCGCGTGACCGTCGACCGTAACTTCAAGACCACTTGTTCGCGTTCTCGTATTGTACGTTGTCTTCGGTGTCCGATCTCGGCTTCGTCGAGTAGTGGGGCTGCGGTGGGCGTACTCCGACGTTACTTCACTGGGCAGCGGTAAAAGCTTCAAGTCTGGCCGCGTCGTCTTCGTCGGTGTTGTCGTCGTAGTCGAGGTATGGTCTTGAGTAATCGTCGATGGAGGATCTTTGTCATTGCGCTTAGAAGTAACCTCACCTCCAGAGGCTGCTTTATTCAGTTTAACCTTCGGGGGCTGGGGGAGCGTCCACGCACGGCGTAACCTCGGTTAGGAGATACAAAGCGTGGTGACGATGGCGACGGAGAACGTGACAGGCGGCTCGGCGATGAGCATCCTTTCCGACGCAAAAACTCCTCGATTTCGGCTGGCCGCTGGCCGGGTCGGAGTCGTGGAGCGTCGTAAGAGAACCCTCGGATGCCCAGTCTTCTGTATGGGCAGTGGCGGAGGACGTGACCGGCTTCGCCGCAGTGAAAGCATAGTGGGCGCCGCTGGTCGGGAGTTCTCCACTCGTCGCATTTCGTCGGCTGAGTGCGACGCTCGTAGGTCGGGCGGGTTGGGGCAAGAGGGCGGCGGTCCAGCGCAGCTGGCTGAGAGCGATAGGGGCTTGGGTCCCGTCGTCGAGGGGCAGGACGGCGCACAGCAGCGGCGTAAGTCATGGCTGGAGGCTGCAGGGGCTGCGTGGGTGTCGGCACCACACCCAAGGCCTGTTGAACCTCGTCCCGGACGACGTCAGTGAGCGATGAAAGTTGCGGCTGCGTTCCCGTTGGCAGCAATCGTTGGAGCTCTTCTCGCACAACTTGACGGATAACCTCCCGCAGGTTATCGTTGTTAACGGTGTCCAGGCAGTTTGCTGAGAAGACGCGCTGCTGACGGTCATATTGGCGGGCTCGGGCGTCGAGGGTTTTTTCCATTGTGGATGCCTCTTCTACGAATTCCGCGACGGTTTTCGGTGGGTTGCGGACGAGGCCGGCAAAGAGTTGCCCTTTAACTCCTCGCATAAGCAACTTCACCTTCTCTTCTTCCTTCATGTTCATGTCGGCACGCCGGAAGAGACGCTTCATCTCCTCAGTATACACTGCAACGGTCTCGTTTGGGTGTTGTATGCGAGACTGTAGCAGCTGCTGGGCTCTCTCCTTTCGCACGACGTTTGTGAAGGTCTTCAGAAGCTGTTCCTTGAAGGTTTCCCAGTTGGCAAGGCTGGCTTCCTCATTCTCGAACCAGACTCTTGCTGGTCCCTCCAGGGCGAAGAAGACGTACCTAAATTTCATGGCATCGTCCCAGTTGTTCAAGACAGCCACACGGTCGAACTGCTCCAGCCATTCTTCGGGGTCGGCGCCAGGCGAAGCGTCGAAGGTTGGTGGCACCCGGGGCTGCTGCAGAATGATTGGAGTGGTCGTCTGGGACAAGGTCATGATGGACGTTGGTACTTGCTTTCGCTTCCGGGTAGGGTCCGGCAGGGTCCCGAACTCAGGTGCGTCCCCTTGCAGGCGTCGGCTTGCGCGGTGGACTTGACTCAGGTCCTGCGGTAGATGACTCAGGGGCTGGCGTCATGACTTGTTGGGGGTGTCCGGAACATGAAAGGCTACCCAGCACCTCCACCAGATGTCACGTTGTAGTGACGGCAGTCCAGCGGTCAGGAAGACACCAGAAAGACTTGTAAACGAAGCTCTTTATTTGGGCTGACTTGTGCCCTCAAAAGATCTGAATCACTCGGCGGCGGCGTAAGCAACAGGCGTGCTCGGCGGTCGTCGAACTACGAATGCCTGCCGCTCGCGGCATCGCTCAATTTAAAGCCGGCAAGGAAACTTCCAGATAACAGGTCAAGATCATCTACGGTAATCCGGAAAAACCTAGATGCAGCCTTTCATGGCTGCGAACAATCGAGATTAGTCTGGTCGCTTCTCGCGTCACGAACAAAAACGATAACAGCCGTTTCATGCAGCCTTGAGCGTGAACGAACAAACACTACAATGATACGTGGCAATATTCCGCCTGTGCTTTCATGCACTGCGTGAAAAATCTGAGCATGAAAAGTGTCCCGAGATGTTTCATTACCCAAAACTCGCTCTACGGATGCGGTGTCTAACTACTGGCTGCTGTTGTTCACTAGCATTTCATGCAAAACACTGAAGAACACTTTACGCATGCATATGATTGCTCACATCAAGCGATTCAATCTCCTGGAATGCGCCAGCATGACCTCTTTGAGGGTTTGTAATTCGGCTTACAATTACCTGAATTTGCGCATGAATTGGTGGAAGTTTGACGTTCGTACTAACATTGATTACATTTTTCTTGGCTCTAGGAAAGTTTTTGGTGTTTTTCCGCACAAATTGTTAATAACGAAGCCTTATGGTTACAAACTGGATAGCAAAGAGTATGGTAGATACGGGAATCAGAAACACATCCACTTGTTGTCGCGTAACGAGTCCTAATGGCTCCCTGCTCGGCATCTTTATTTTGACTTTGAATGATATCTTTGGTAGGGTGACTAAGTAATTTACTGACCAGTACAGAAAATAACTGATTCCAGAGTTCTACCAGCAGATGTAGAACACTTTTTGATTTTGGAGGGTGTGGAAAATGAATATTGAGTTAAAAAAAAACAACCGAACATACGCCCATTGAAGGTCTGTTCAGCCATATTACATAGTTTACACTATAGACGCTGTGCCATAGAAAAATCTTCATGACTACAAACATTTGGGCGCAAACCACATATCAAGTCAAGCTTTGTGCAGACATATTTACTTTGCCGTATAGAAAGCTGTTGAAATACATGCTTTTTTGTAAACCAGTTTCTAACCTTTCCTGTTGTCTAAAAGAGAGGCTTTAGTTCTGAAATGTTCGCTCCATTTTGTAATACCTCTTCGCTACCTGTGGTTCTGATGCCATGTCATGAAGTTTTAAACATGAAGTTGTCCAAACCAGGCTACTGTTCTTGTTGGCCTTCGAGTATGTATGACACATAGTAAGAGGAGCTTGGAGCGTCGAAAACTGACCAATACAAGAATATGGCTTCGACTTAAGCTGTCGTACAATGTAACGGATGATAAAACACACAAGAAGGTAAAACTTCTTCCAACGGCCAGGTTCTAAATAGCGCTACACCAGTTACGGCAAGGTATTTCATGCTTACGTCTGCGCCTGACGACAAGATAGACTGCATTTATCTCATAGCCTGGGTGCTCTACAGGTATCCTGCGAACAAGTGTGCCTTGCCCATCACAGCACTGCAACTTAAAGGGTGGACTGACTTTCAAGGCCAAATTTGCGCTGCAAGCACCAGCCTATCGGGATTCCGACGCACCATCGTCATGACCGTTGCCATGCTGCACCACATAGGCGGGAAGCAGATAACGGCAGCCAGGCCACTGCTTCTATGATTTCAGTGCTGCTAGAAACGGCGTGATTCTAAATACTCAGTAAAATGCTGAGAACAACAGCTTTACATTCGCAATAAAGCTGTTATTTATTCAATGGTGACAAAGAGGACGAATTGCTTTTTGTGACCCCTTCACGAACCAAACTCGTTAACCTTTCGAACCTTCCGCACTTTCTGAAGTCAAGCAACGCGTACTGGCTAAGCCTATCAGCTCTGAAAATCCAGAAGCAATCAGAAAATTTGACGCGTTTCATCGCTCAAAATGTGTGGCGCGGGCATCTTCAGATAAAGAGAAAGATACGTGCGCCTTTCGTTTGGCATGAATGTAGCGGCAACGACGAATTGGTGGTGAATCTAGAGGCCCCGCTTTGACTGTCGCCGCCTTGTTGCCCGGCGGGCGGAAGTCAGACGCCGCCCCGCCCCGATTGGTCCGTGCTGCCAACCAGCATTGACCGCTTCCGGCGTACATATCAAGCCCGGCTTGATCGACGACGAACATCCGCCAGACGCCAGACGGATGCCGCCGGGCGGCCGTTCGCCAGTTTTGAAGCGAAAAGCTTCACTACCCGCACCATAGCTGCCCTTCGCGTGAGCCGTCGGAGCCAAGATTTGCCACGGCTGCGCATGCGCGAAACCGAGTGACGTCACGCGCGGCACAAATAAAAAATAAATAAAAGACAAACAGTGCGCCAGGAAACACTCATATCTCGGTGGACACCCGATCCGCGCCTTAAGAGAAGGAAAATGAAAAGAAAATTGGTTTAAGGAAAGGAAACGACGCTTGTCTCTCTCATATCTCGCTGGATACCCGAACCGTGCCGTAACGGCCTTAAGGGAATTGAAATGAAATGAAAATTGGTTTTAAGGAAAGGAAATGCAGGTCTCTCATATCCTGGCGCATACCCGAAAGGAATGGACACCACAGTACGTGTCTCTAAAGCAACCTTCTAACACAGCACAGTATTCACTGCATGCGCGTCTCCTCCCTCGCCTCCGTACAGGCAGTGTGTGACGGCCGAACACCTCCACCGTTATCGTGGTGCTCCCAGTGCATTGTGCGCGCCAACTGCGACAGCCATGACGTCAAACCAAACATAACTGCAGCTTTTCGCTTGTATATCCAGGCTTAACCAGAGAAGAGCTTCATGTGGCTTAACCCCATGAAGAGGAAACTCGCTTCATGTGGGTCGGCCTTAACACAACCTAGCGACAAGCACAAACTTGTTTTTAGTCACACCTGTCGTACTTTTTTATAGCTGATAGGCATAGGCATTGCTGATAGGCATTTGCTTGCGTGCTCTGTCGAAGCCATGCATGGCGTGCGTTGAATAACTCGGGTACGTCAAGAGCACCTAGGCAAGGAACGTTAGGATACAAAAGCGCACCACTTCTCGTTCAGAATATGATACCGCGCTTATCGTTACGCAAGTGGCTGACCGCAAAAGTCCTTAGGCGGCAGCGAGCTATTGCTGTGCAACCTGATATTGCCGGTGGCGTTTTGTGGCCTGATGGGTTCGTTGTGCGTTTTTGTTCTGTGTCCCGTCTGTGTTTTTTGCGCTGTTACTTGAAGAGGAAGACAGTGGCTGTGATAACAGATACAAATAAATGTAAAGAGAATTCGGAGCAACTGAAGACATTATGCGTAAAAAGAAATATCTGAGCGATTCGGGAAGAACGAATACAATTTTCCATATTTATGGAATGGCATGATATCTCACAAGAGAACATTTACTTATTTTATCTATTCAAGAATACTGCCGACTGCCTATTGTTAGTTATAGCAGGAGTGGTACAAGATATGAAATTACAAAAATTGGCAAAAAAAGGAGGGATTAGGTGAGGTGATACGGCTGTTAACAATGAACCAATAGTTTAAGAGCAAACTTATTGGTTGGTTTATGGGGTTTAACGTCCCAAAGCGACGAAGGCTATGAGAGACGCCGTAGTGGAGGGCTCCGAAAATTTCGACCACCTGGGGTTCTTTAACGTGCACTGACATCGCACAGCACACGGGCCTCTAGAATTTCTCCTCCAAAGAAATTCAACCGCCGCGGCCGGGATCGAACCCGCGTTTTTCGGGTGAGCAGCCGAGCACCATAACCACTGAGCCACCGCGGCGGCGTCTAAGAGCAAAGTGAATACAAGCAAATGATACAACGTCGAGCAATTAAGGAGAACAGCAAGGAAAGTACACTGCACACTAGACACATAAAGCGACACATGTGAAGAAATAGCGCGCAAAAAACATTCCCGCGATAAACTGTTGCTAATGGCAGATGGAAGCCGGTTCCACTCGGAAATGTTGCTTGGAAAGAATGAAAATGAATAGGCTTTAGTCCTGCATTTTGGCATCAAAACTCTCTTCTCATGTTTGCTTCAGGTGTGGCGAGTTATGTTATATTGCATGTAGCTGTCAAACTTCAGTTTTGCTTTATTATACATTATGTTGACTTGAGTCGACATTAAGTCGACTAACAAATGTAATAAATACAGCAGGACATGATTTAATAAATACAATTCATTGAGCAAACTAAGCAAGGAAGGAAACTAAGAGCTCGTCACCGAAGCCTAATAGTATCAGGAAGCGCATGAAATTTTCAGGTGGTTTTATAACAGCTGGAAACTGTAGTGACTTATCACGGTTTGAACTTACCTGCAGACGGCCTTGACGGCGCCGTCAATGTCGTGTGGTGTTTCTGCGTCCTCAATTTCTTTGAACATTCCTCCCAGACAGTCAATAACTTTTTCCTCCTGACATGAGTTGTATTGGTCCAGCACAGCAGCATCTGCGAAATTCGTTCACCGATAACAAATTTACCACGCGTAGTAAACTCGTCCACATTGTTGCTTGCCCTTATGAAAGGTCTGTAAGATAGTGTGTTCGATGCTGTCGTTCAAAAAGGTTTCGGTTTATTCGGGCTTAACGCCCCAAAGCGACCCAGGTTATGAGGGACGCCGTTGTGAAGGGCTCCGGAAATTTCGACCACCTGGGGTTCTTTAACGTGCACTGACATCGTACAGTACACGGGTCTCTAGAATTTCGCCTCCATCAAAATTCGGCCTCCGCGGCCGGGATCGAACCCGCGTCTTTCGGGTCAGCAGCCGAGCGCCGTAACCACTGAGCCACCGCGGCGGGGCCATTGAAGAAAAAAAAAAAGGCCGCAACCGTAACTGTCGATATGTTTCAGTATGTACGGATTAGTACGCACTTACGCTCCCAAATTATATAAATTTGAAATCAATCCAGAAAGAGCGAGGGTAAGGGAAGATTTATAGCGGAAAACCTCAGAGTGAGCGGCCTAGTCGAAGAACGCCTGGCCTAGCACTGATAAGCACGTTCGTATTGAGAGGATAGGGGCGTAAACTTAGTCACCCGGTTCATGGGGGCGAAAACGCAGT
Organism: Amblyomma mixtum; assembly: GCF_055824585.1. Classification (NCBI taxonomy): domain Eukaryota; kingdom Metazoa; phylum Arthropoda; class Arachnida; order Ixodida; family Ixodidae; genus Amblyomma; species Amblyomma mixtum. The sequence continues at coordinate 150,835,879 of NC_143016.1, read as the reverse complement.
TTGTGCATGAAACAAAATCAAGCCATGCTTTGTGACCTGAAAAGCGAGAGAGATTTGATTTTGGCCGCGGCGTCGAATTTCGGTGGATGCGAAATTCTAGAGGCACGTGTACTGTGCGATGCCAGTGCACGTCAAAGAACCCCAAGTGGTCCATGTTTTCGAAGCCCTTAACAACGGCGTCTCTCATAACCTCAGTCGCTTTGGGAAATTAAGCCCTCATGAAGCATAACCCTTCCTGATGCGTTTGTAATTACACTGCAGTCACGGAAAGTTTCAATGTTTTCAAGACGGGCATATCATCCCGTGCGGATAAGCGTCGGCCTACCCCTTAGCGCAAAGCTAGGACAAGCCGTGGCACGCAGCAACACGTAGCGAACACGGCTACGAATGATTTATGCGATTGTCATGCACACAAGTGACAGGTTCAGCTACAACCGTGGCTACTACTCGAGCCTTGTAGTGGACTCTGACTGGAAGCTTTAAGATGAATGGCATAATCAGCAAAGAACCATGTTTGAGGTTTCATGGCTGTGAGCGGCGTTTATTTTTCTTCTTTCTTGTATGAAGGACAGCAAGACACTATAGCAACACTGCACTTGGACCAAGAGGCTACAAAAAAATCAGCCATGTATACAATAACGCTTAAACTTGGGCTTGTTGGTTCACATCCGCCAGCCGCTACCGCATCGAACAAATGTGTCAACGTCTCGCCTTCATGCCTTATTTACTCATACGCTATAATGCGCAGGCATCAACAATGAACAGAGTTAATGTTCTCGGCGCCGCATATACACGCTTTACTCAACTCTAATGTCCAACCCGTGGTATCCGACATAATGGCGAAGTATTATTTTGTCATAAAGGTTGAGCAGCTCCGAAACCTCAAGAGATCACTGGTCCACTCTAATGAGCGATCGCATGCAGCACGCCTGAAGCTGCGGCGCATTTCGCAGGAATTTATTTTTGAAACAAGCGCCCCTCACTACTTTGACAAGGAAAAACAGGAAGTTCGGCGAATAGTGGACCTAAGTCATTGAAGGCACCGTCTGGCCCCATTCTCAAGGCACCGTCTCGATTTTTGCTGCCGAAAGTTCGACTGGCTTCTCTGCACAGGACAAGTTACTTAGCTGGCATACTACGCTGTTTCGTATAATGAGCAACGGTAGAGAACATCATGTATTTTTCTACTTGCTCTCACTACACTTTTTCTTGCGCCTTGAAATCGTAAGTGAACCGAATATAAATGCCAGTTAAAACCAGCCTGTGAGGGGAGGCTGCACTTTTGTTTGCAGTAAGTTAGGATTTATTGGTCTCAAAAAATATACAAAACATCATAAATGTACAGACGAGGGTCCCAAAGTCATATACTTCACTGGGACCCTCAATAAATCAATAATACAAGAAATGATTAGAGCACAGTTAGCGCATAAATACAAAATATACAAAATATCAAATCAATACTTCACCACAAAAACAGAGTCAAAAATCACAATAACGCAGGCAATATACACAAAAAGAGAATAACACATCAGCATTCGAATAAAGACACTTTGAGCTTACTTTTGAATTAAGGCAAGGATAGTGATGTTTTTAGAGTGGGTGGCAATGTGTTCCAAAATGAAATTGCTTGAAAAGATGACGTCGATTTACCATAATTGGTAGGGATTTTGGGGAACAGAAGATTTCTTTTACAGTGCGGGGAACGGCATCATCATCAGCATGACTACGCCCACTGCAAGGCCAAGGCCTCTCCCATGTCCCTCCAGTTAACCTTGTCCTTTGCCAGCTGCGGCCACTTTATTCCCGCAAATTTGTTAATCTCGTCCGCCCACCTAACTTTCTGCCGCCACCTGCTACGCTTGCCTTCTCTTGGAATCCACTCCGTTATCCTTAAGGACCAGCGGTTATCTTGCCTTCGCATTACATGCCCTGCCCAAGCCCACTTCTTGCTCTTGATTTCGACTAGGATATCATTAACGCGCGTTTGTTCTCTCACCCACTCCGCCCGCTTCCGGTCTGTTACCATTACACTTGTCATTTTTCTTTCCATAGCTCGCTGCGCTGTCCTTAACTTGAGTTGAACCTTTTCCGTTAGCCTCCATGCTTGTGCCCCACAGGATAGTACCGGTAAGATACAGCTGTTGTGTACTTTTCTCTTGAGGAATACAGCATGCAGGGTGTCTACTCAAACCACCTCAAGAAGTCGCACTACCTGGCTTATAGTGCAATTCATTCTGCTGCGTCGGAAAAATAAGCTAACGAGGCGAGAACTGGCTCTAAGACCAACCGAGATCTTCCGCAATATTTAATTGATCTTGAAGCCTAATAAAAAAAGTGACTTGCAATATGCCACTGTTTTTTCTTCACAGTGCACTCGTGCCTCCCTAATTGTGCCAGAGCTTTCTACGGTCGTGCATAGAATTCGCAGACGATGTTTGGCTGCCTTGCACGCACGAATGAATAATGACTCGCTGTGAGTAGAACCCTTGTTTCACATCAGGCCGGGGAATATCATCGAAAAGGCGAGGAACCTCACCTGCCAAGGCGACAGCGAAGGCCAAGACCGCTACGGCGTACACGGGTGTGATCTCCATGTTGAGCGCTCTGGACAGTTCCCCAAGCTGGAGCTAGTGCGCAATGAAGCGTTCTCCTATGAAGGGCTCGGAGGCAGTTCCCGCCCTTTATATCAATGACCCAGATAGAGGTCGGTAAGTGGAACATCACACCTGATAAGCACTCCTTCTTGGCAAGTGGTGCACTTATTTTATCGCAGTTATCAGCGTCTGTCGACGCCAGCAGGCTTTTAAACCCAATGCATTGACGTCATGATAAGCGAGCCGGTCGTGCAATACCCATCCAACCTCGGCGCATGTTTGCTCCAAGGCAGACGCGAGCTGCGCAGTTATTCGGCCGGGACGTCGACTTTGGCTTCTATAACTGCAGTATATCATCATGAAGCTATGTTACATGCGTTATAAGTGTCTAAAAGCTGCGCTTATACGTATTTTACGATGCTAGTGGTAATTTCTGATACGTTGCCAACTTGGGGTTGCTAGACCTCAGTTCTGAACTTCTTTATTCTGATTTGTGGAAGTACCCGACTTTCTTTCCGCTAATTGTGTATCAGCCTATAAACAGTTCCCCATGTACTTCCAAACTGATGCGAGTTTAGTTTAGTTTATAGAGGTTTAATGTCCCAAAGCAACTCGGGCTATGAGGGACGCCACAGTGACGGGCTCCGGAAATTTCGACCACCTGGGGTTCCGTAACGTGCACTGACATCGCAGAGTACATGGGCCTCTAGAATTCCGACTCCATCGAAATTCGTCCGCAGCGGCCGGGATCGAACCCGTGTCTTTCGGGTCAGCAGCCGAGCGCCATTACCATTGAGCCACGGCGGCGGTCCCAAACTGATACGAAACGTCGAGGAACACTGAAATAATGAAATGCAGAGACCACGTGTTACCGCTTGCTGATTTTCTCATATCAGCAATATTGCTGTCATGAGCAGTACTAAATGAACAACCCTCCGTTTGTGGGCCCGACTGCGCCGTTAGGACTGACTAATAATAATCAGCAGAGAGGAGAGGTAGCGTAGTAGTTAAGAAAAGTGCATTACGGAGAAGACGGCATGCCGTATGAAACACTTTTGCCAGCGAGTGCCGATATTTGGCCACCGGAAGCGTTCGTGGCGGACGAAATGGCTCTACAGTTCTCACAGAGAAGGCAACAGAATCGTGCGCTAGAATCTGTCTCATTTACGAGATGTGATGTTCTCTTGATGAATCGCAAAATTTTGTCTGCGACTCAGAGTTCTGATTGAAAACAATAGCGCGCACGTGCATAACTGTCTTCATTGCTAAAAACGAAACCGCTTTGCTGCAGGTGACATGCTTTGCAAGCAGGCTGCTTGCTGTGCGGTTGATCTGTGGAGCGCGTTCAACGTGGGCATCAAATGACGCTTGATATCAACGCGTGGAGCGTGAGAGGGCAGGGGTAGAGAGTAACGCATGCGGCTTAACAGCAGTGGGAAACAGGCGGGTTTCATGATATGGAAATAGAAGCTACAGCTGGGGTACCATCAAATGAGGGGAGGAATTCTGAAAGCTGCTCGAGAATTGAAATGACTTAGCACATCATGTTAAATAAATCTGGAACGAAAACGAGGACGAAGAGTGATGATAGAAACGACTGAAAAGCGCTAACACACGGGACGGAAAGGAAGAACACAGACAGGTGCGCTGGAGAAGAGGGGTTAGTCGGGCTGGTTGGCGCATATTGATGGAAACAACTGAACAGGGCTAACTTCTAACTTCTCTTCCGTCCCGTATTTTAGCGCGGTTAGATCGTTTCCATCAACGTGCACCAAATATCCCGACTAAGCCCTCTTCACGAAGAGGGATACTGAGACGAGAACCGAAGAATATATTGCGAGCCAGAAGGCTTCTAGGATCTTTATATTGATACATCAGGTCCTTGAGGAGGCTCGCCACTAATTTTTAAACATAGTGTTTCAAGATAGTATCCCTACGGCGCCAAACAATGTTACAATCTTGAAAACACTACATTTTAAAAATAGTGTTTTCTTGAAAACACTGTATTTTAAAAATAGTGTTTTCAAGCTAGTAACATGATTTTGCGCCGTAGGGTTACTGCTGTTGGCGGACGTCAGAAAAGTAGTGAATAATGTTAGCCAGTAATTCGGTTAAGTAAACTCCAATAATCAACTTTTTAATTATTACAGATATGCCCATTGTTGCAACTAGAGGTATCAAGCGGTATCAAGCGGTATCAAGCGGACCATTCGTAATACCGGTACGAATTTTAAAATTTCGAAAATCTGATTACTCTTGGCGCTGTGACTTGAGGAATTTTGGACATTTCTAGCGCAATTGGAAAGTCGCGCGCCCGGGTTGCGTGCAAAGCGACGCCTGCCAGGGAACGTTGAGTTACACAGTTTGATGAACGTCGCTATGGGCATGCAGCAGGCGTGCGATTTCCGAATTGCCTGAGAAATTGCCAAAACGTGTTCAATTACCGCGCCAAGGGCGTCGTGTTTAGGAAATTATAAAATCAGATATCACAATTAATGGCAGTCAGCTACAAATTTCTAATTGAAAAGAGTGGGGCGCCCATCTTTTATAGTCAAAACGTTAACTATTCTAATTTTGATAATTAACAAGCCTATTTTCGAACATTGCCTGCACTTCTGTTCTACTGTGGTGTATTTGCACCCTGCTCAAATCCAATTTGAAGATTTTAATATCTGCAAATAATAAATAAAAAACTTGATTCGCTTCTTTCATGACGTCCGCCACCATTGATCTTATTACGTCCCAAGAGGCACCTTTTCCATGAAAACGCACATTTTTAAACATTAGTTAGGGCTCCCTGAGACGGTTCCAGAAAGAAATGTCCTTGGAAATAACTTTTTCGGAAGATACGCCCCCGGAAAAAACGTATTCATCTGAGTAAGTAAAAATGCCCCCAGGCGGGTGGCATCAAACGACTTGTAATCCGCAGTGATTTGAGCATCTAGCCGCCTCGCATGCATATACTTCTCGCATGCGGCAGATTTTAGTTGTTTGACAGTGGAACGAATCTCTGACCCGTAAACACAACAGTATGGCCAACGCAACGCAAGTGTGGCTGTGGTTTATCGCTCAAGCCTCGTAAGATTTGCATTATAACGCTACATGAGAACGACATCTAAACAAACAAGATGCAAGCTGAATACAATCAGAAAATTGCAGATTGCAGAAAGGAACTGCACAAACAATGTATCTATATATGTGTGTCATGACGAAGGCACTTCACACCATGATCGAACGTTTGTTGCTGGGCATCAAATTTATATGGTAATGTGTTAGCGTGGCAAAAGCACTGCGCCTGTGCTGTGCTCTCTCATCGAGCTGTTGCATGACCCGATGCAATATTTAGGATGTGGTAGAACACCGCCTATGCAGTTCACCTGGAGTTGCTATTGGACAAATGATCCGGTTTTAACTTTACTTTTTTAATTTTTTACTTCACTTATGTTATTCATCCTTTTGCCATGTTTTTGCTGGCTTTTATTGTCAGTTTTTTTTCATATATTCAGATTGGTTTATTTCGTTACTCGGTCTTCTTTCGCGCAAAAAGTAATTTGCTTTTACTGTCGTGACATTTAACTGATCTGAGCTTACAGCAATCTTTATGATTTTAGCTTCCATGTTTTGTTTGTATTTCGTGCATTCACTTCCCACTGGATTTCTTCACTGTGCTATCGAGGCTTAGAGTGCGTTTCTCCTTGGCAAGCTGCAACATTGTAAGCTGCAGCGATTCCACCTGTCGGCACGTAAGCGACTAAACAAGGAATAGATGCGGTGCGTCCACAATAAAAATTGGGGCGGGCAAGAGCGCTTCTGGATCCTTCACCGTTTCAGCGAAGTTACCGGCGGAAGTGTTTTTCCCTGGCATGACCTGCAGAATACTTAATGATTACATCTACTGTCATATTAAAGGAAGCGCCCAATACAGAGGCAAAATTTTTGTCAAGTATGTTGCGAAGGAACTCATTCTTTGAGTAATTTCTCACTTGGGAACATATTTTTCAAGGGGGCTCTTCCTCAGAGGGCCTTCTTTCGGGGACCTGTTTTCCGCTGACGTTTGTTCTACACCCCCCTGAGACACCTGGTATAAATGTATAATAAATATTGGTGGAATTACTGTAAAAGACCATTCAATCTATAAACAAGAGACTCTAATATGGTCAGAGAAAAGTATCTAAGGTGTAATGCTTGGGCCAGTGACTTCTAAGGCCTGAGCCTCGTCGATTTAGTTCAAATGGTTGGCGGATCATCGCCGCACACACGGGTGAACTGACGAACGACACGATCGTTGCTTCTAAACTGCGCTGCTCCACTATGCGTATGTCTCACACACTACGTTTGAGATGTAAGACATGTGTAAAAACGGCGCCGAGAGAGTAGAGCTTGGATTTATTGCAGCAACATAATAATTAAAGGCGACACTAGGCGTTTTTTTTTTTAGAAACGACGTAATTCAGGTTAATCAGATAGCTACAGGTCCTGGTGTCTAGTTTATCTCCCGGCGTCAAAACTCCAGGGTGGGAGTCAGATTGTTCTGCTATTATTTGTTCAACAATGAGTAATAAAGCTGCAAATAATTTACGGTGTCGCAGCGGAGCATCAGAACAAGAGGTCCAGCATGGCTGGCTTCTCGAACCGAAAAGCCCGTGCCGTGCTTGCGCACCGAGCACGTGCCGTTCAGCTTTATTTCCTTCTTTCGCCGGCTGGGAGCGCCGATCTTAGCGCCTCCGCTTTGCAGCGTCGCTGTGCGGTACAAAGGTTTTTTAACCTGCACGTGAACACCAGAACTATCTTCTTCCTGAATGGACTTCCGTGGACGGTGCGAGGCGCACGGATTGCAACTTGGGGGAAAAACAGCGCACTCCTGAGACACGGACAAAGAAAGGCAAGACGGTCAGCGCTGTATCGTCTTGCCTTTCTTTGTCCGTGTCTCAGGAGTGCGCTATTTTTCCCCCAAGATGAACTACCAACTAGCCCGCTCTTCCACCGTTGCACGGATTGCAAGAAAAACTTTCTAATGCGGGGCATTGTATGTACCATTAGCACAAAAGCCACCGTCCATCGCCATCCATGGCACGAAATACTTCAGTGACGTTGCCATGTTCTCGCATCAGCAGTAGACGATGAGATAGTGATGTCTACAAAAAATAAAAAAAATAAAATTTCTTCCGAAGCTGCGGGAAATGGAACCGAGGGTCTTGAAATGGCGAGGAGAGTACGCAACCACACGACACAAAACCGTTTTACTTCTCGGCGAATAAAGGGGAGCCGTCTGTGTGAATTTGTTTACGACTGGAAGCGAATGAGTTGGTGTGTCATTAGGAAGAAAGGAATTTTTAATGCACCTCGCAACAGAGCCCCCGATATGGCACAGATTTCGCATTCAAAGCACATAACCAGTCTTAAGTTCCTTCCGTATCTTTTGAATTAAGCGCTTTTACACGTATATTGCAAATTCTGTTTCCTGATCAATATCTTTAGGCTCAGGTTACCCCGAAACAAGAATTAAATGATCTCGATTTTCAATATATTGTCACGGCTTGACGCACAGGCCGGCGGCGAGAACGGGTGAAGACAGAGAGCAGAACAAAACAGGCAGGTCCACCAGCAGCAACGTCGTCGTCGGCGCGCCGCAATCGCTACTCGTCTTTTTCTTCCACTCGCGACACTACCTCCCCCTATAAAGAAGCATCATCCCGATGCTAACACGGAAGCAAGAGCACACGAAGGAAAACCACACACGCGCCCAGCAACTCCTGCTGGCCAGTGTAAAGGGAGTGGTAAAATCAGTTCGGGTCCAGGCGATCATCGCGCGTAATACGGTTTAAGCCGCACTACGTGCACTATTTCAGGGCGGGGTGAACGACGTGATGACGGTCGGGTTCCTTCGGGCAGCACCTCGTAATTAAGTTCACCGAGGCGGCGAACAACTGTATACGGGCCGAAGTAGCGCTTCATGAGTTTTTCAGAGAGACCTCGACGGCGCACCGGCGTCCACACCCAGACCTTGTCTCCAGCGTAAAAATGGACGTCGCGTCGACGGAGATTGTACCGACGAGCGTCGGCATGTTGTTGATGTTGGGTACGGAGTCTGGCGAGTTGGCGAGCTTCTTCTGCGCGCTCGCAGACTAGTCGGGCGTCATCGGCGACGTCGACAGGTGGCTCGTGCGGTAGCATAGCGTCAAGCATCGTGGTGACCTGTCTTCCATGGACCAGCCGGAAAGGGGACATACCTGTCGTCTTCTGGACAGCGGTATTATAAGCGAATGTAACGTAGGGCAGTACCGCGTCCCAACTGCGGTGGGCGACATCCACGTACATGGCGATCATGTCGGCCATGGTCTTGTTCAGCCGCTCCGTCAGCCCATTCGTTTGCGGATGGTACGCAGTAGTTCGGCGGTGGCTGGTGCAGCTGAGACGGAGGATCTCCTGTGTGAGCTTGGCCAGAAACGCGGCACCCCGGTCAGTGATCAAAACGGCAGGGGCACCGTGACGGAGCACAATGCACTCAATAAAAAATTGGGCTGCCTCAACAGCTGTCGCCGACGGAAGTGCTCGGGACTCCGCGTATCGTGTTAGGTAGTCCGTCGCTATGATAACGTACCTGTTGCCCGACTGCGACGTTGGAAAAGGACCAAGAAAATCCATTCCGACAGTGTGGAACGGAACAGGCGGTGGTTCGAGTGGTTGGAGAAGGCCAGCTGGTCGTATGGGCGGTGTTTTGCGCCTTTGACACTCTCGACAAGTTCTTATGTAGTGACGGACGTACTTAGGAAGTGTCGGCCAGTAGTACCGTTCTCGAATGCGTGAAAGTGTCCGGCTTTAGCCAAGGTGACCAGCTGTAGGATCGTCATGGCAAGCTTGGGCGACCTCGGCGCGCAGGTCTTCCGGCACAACAAGGAGCCACGACCTCGGGCTGCTGTCGAAGTTCTGCTTGTACAATACACCATGCATTATCTTGAATGTCGGCAGTATGCGCTGGAAAATGCGAGGCACCGCAGCTTCGTGGCCTTCCAAGTGCGCCATCAGCTGATCAAGCTGAGGATCACTGCGTTGCCGAGCAGCCATATCTGCCACGTCCAATGCCCCAAGGAAGCCGTCCTCTTCGTCATTTTCGCCTCCCGGTGCCGGCTCCACGGGGGCTCGAGACAAGCAGTCAGCATCATGATGTTTGCGGCCGGACTTGTAGGTGATGGTGACGTCGTACTCCTGTAGCCGAAGGCTCCACCGAGCAAGGCGGCCTGCTGGATCCTTAATATTGGCGAGCCAGCACAGCGAATGGTGATCGGTGACGACACGAAAAGGGCGACCGTACAGATAGGGCCGGAATTTGGTGATGGCCCAGATGACAGCGAGGCACTCTTTCTCAGTTGTCGAGTAATTGCCCTCCGCCTGCGAAAGAGCTCGGCTGGCATACGCAATAACCCTCTCAGCGCCGTCCTGGAATTGCACAAGCACTGCGCCAAGTCCTTTGTTGCTAGCGTCCGTGTGGAGTTCAGTGTCGGCGTCTTGATCAAAATGGCCTAGTATCGGGGATGTTGCAAGGGCGTGTTTTAATTGGCGGAACGCTGATTGCTGCTCCTCGGTCCACTCAAAGGCAACGTTATCCTTCGTCAGGCGGTAAAGTGGCGCCGCGATCTGGGCAAAGTTCCGTACGAAACGTCGGAAGTATGCGCAGAGACCAAGAAAGCTTCTGACGGTCTTCTTGTCCGACGGTGGAGGGAAGGATGCGACGGCAGCCGTTTTCTCGGGGTCTGGCTTCACACCCACTTGGCTGACGATGTGACCAAGGAACTTTAGTTCACTGTATGCGAACCGGCACTTCGAAGGCTTGAGCGTGAGTCCGGCGTTCAGAAGAGCTTGAAGAACCGCTTCAAGACGCACCAGGTGGTCTGCGAAAGTGCTTGTGAAGATGACAACGTCATCCAGATACACGAGACATGTCTGCCACTTTAGACCGGCGAGCACAGTATCCATGACTCGTTGAAATGTCCCGGGCGCTGTACACAGGCCAAACGGCATCACCTTAAACTCGTAGAGGCCATCCGAGGTTATAAATGCAGTCTTTTCGCGGTCGCGCTCATCCACTTCAATTTGCCAGTATCCACTCTTCAAGTCGATGGACGAAAAATAGCGGGCATGACTAAGACGGTCTAGGGTGTCGTCGATGCGTGGTAGTGGATACACGTCCTTCTTGGTCACCTTGTTGAGTCGCCGGTAGTCGACGCAAAATCGTAGGGTCCCGTCTTTTTTCTTCACTAGTACTACAGGTGCGGACCACGGACTGTTGGATGGTTGGATGACGTCGTCCTTTAGCATTTCGCGCACTTGCCCCTGTATGGTTTCCCTTTCCTTCAAGGAAACGCGGTACGGCGGCTGACGAATCGGGTGCGTTGTGGTGTCGACAATAATTCGATGCTTGGCGACGGATGTCTGGCGAACTCGGGATGTCGTCGCGAAACAGTTATTGTACCGATGCAAAAGAGAGAGCAGTTCACGTGTTTGGGAAGGCTCAAGTTTGGGGTCGATATCCAGGGGCAACGTTTTAGGGTCTCGAGACTCGGGCGGGGCCGCCTCTGTAGGCAGCGCAACAGCTTCACGAACGCCGCTAAGTTCTTCCATTTGGGCTATAACTGACCCTTTTGTCAGGTGCTGCGGCTCGTTCCTGAAGTTGGTTACGAAGATGTTGGCACACCCTCTTTGAACATTTGCGACCCCTCGCGCAACACCAATGCCACGCGTAAGTAACAGCTGGACACTGCCTTCCAGAACGCCTTCTCCACATGCTGTTGTATCGGCTCGGACCGGCAGGAAAACTGTCGACAACGGCGGCAAGTGGACATGGTCGGCATCAACTTTCATCGCAAAGCCTGTGGCCCGAGGTGGTACTGGTGATGAAGAACGTGCGCGGAGGGTCAACCTGTTTTGCCCTATGTCGATTACGGCGCCATATTCACGGAGAAAATCCATGCCCAGAATAACATCTTTAGAGCAATTCTCCAATATCACGAATGTGGCGGGGCACGTCTCACCGTGGATCTCGACGCGGGCAGTGCACTTGCCAACAGGGTTTACGATGTGGCCTCCCGCGGTACTTATGGGCGGTCCGTCCCGCTGGGTGGTAACCTTGCGAAGACGCCGAGAGAAACTTCCGCTGAAGACCGAGTAATCGGCGCCGGTGTCCACAAGCGCCGTTACGTCACGTCCGTCGATCAGAATGTGCACATTGCTAGAGGTTACAAAACGATTCGCGCTTCCAAGGATGCCATCGGTCGAGCTGGGACATTCCAACGTAGGCGGAGGTTCTTTACTTCGTGCGACTCCGGCAACGCCACCTCCAGGCGTCGCCGTACTCAGTTTTCCCGAAGTGGCGAAAGGCTCTCACGGCGAGACCCGCGAGAAGGGGATGGTGGGCGGCGAGGTGGCGGCGACCGGGAGGTGCGAGGACAAGCTATAACCGGTGATGGAGAACGTCGAAGGTAGTCTTGTATGTCGCGGGGCTGTTCACCGTAGCGGGGGCACGGATCAGCCCGGTTAAAACCCCTTAGGCCAAGCTCGCGGTATGGACAGGAGCGATACATGTGGTCAGGCTCACCGCAGTGAAAACACAATGGTCGCCGGTCCGCAGTCCTCCAGATGTCGGTCTTCCTGCGTCTCGGCGGTCCCAGGCGGGCATCAGACGGGTGCAGGAACTCGCGGCGTTGAAGGCCAGAATCGGGAGCGTTCTGGACTTGGCGATGGGCGGGAGGCGGACGACGAACTGCGGCGGCGTAGCTCAGAGTTGGTGGGTCGGCTGCAGCTACAACTGGGACGTCTTCTGGCGCCAGCGTGTGTCGCAGTTCCTCGCGAACGGCCGACGCGATGGAGACAGAGGCGGGCTGCTCAGGAGAAGGGAATAGCTTTTTCAGCTCCTCGCGGATGACGTCGCGAATTATTTCTCGAACATCGGCTAGACCAACTCCGCCCAGGCCAGACGAGGCAAGACTTGAGACGGCAGGAAGGGCGCTCAGTCTCTGAAAGTGACTGGTTCTTGTCGCCAATGCCTGCTCGATATTTGTAGCTTCGGCGACAAATCCGGCTACTGTGGTCGGAGGATTGCGTATGAGGCCTCCAAAGATGTCATTCCGGACACCCCTCATCAACGCCCGTACCTTTTTCTCCTCAGTAGCCCGCGGGTCGGCGCGGGCACTCAGACGCAGCACGTCTTCGACGAAGCTTCTGACGCTTTCGGTGGGTCCCTGGATGCGAGCGTGGAGCAGATCTTCTGCTTGCTGTCGCCGGTGTTGGTTCGCGAACGTGCGTACCAGTTCGCTCTTGCATGTCTCCCATGATGTTAAAGAAGCCTCATGGTTCTCAAACCAATACTTTGCTGTGGCTTCCAGGGAGAAGTACAGATTCTGCAGGCATTGGTCGGGAGTCTACCCGTTATGTCGAGCTACTCTTTCATAGTGCTGGACCCAGTCTTCAACATCGTCGAGGCCATCGCCACGGAACGGGACGACGGATCTTGGAGTGACAGGCACGTAGACGATCCTCGACGCAATCGCGGGGTCGGTTTGTTGTGACTGGGAATCCATGGTGACGTTGGCTGTCCTAGATGTCCGCGATCCCTCGGGCAAGAGTCCGAATTCCGGCGCTTGGCCTTGATGACGTCGGCTAGCGCGAGTCTCAGTTTCTGCCGAGGGCTCCTCCAAGAAAACTCGACGGCCAGGACTTAGGACGGGGCTCGAACTACGAGGCGGGGTGCGCTGCATGAGATGCGTTACCCAGCACCTCCACCAAATGTCACGGCTTGACGCACAGGCCGGCGGCGAGAACGGGTGAAGACAGAGAGCAGAACAAAACAGGCAGGTCCACCAGCAGCAACGCCGTCGTCGGCGTGCCGCAATCGCTACTCGTCTTTTTCTTCCACTCGCGACACTATATTGCGCACTGGGTTTTTTTGTCTGCTTTTATGGGGTGGCATCTGTTGCAATAGCCTATACATCTATAACGTTTTTTGCTTTTGCTGAGATGTCAGCAGGCGAATGGTTGAACGCTCAAACAGCATTATGGCGATGCGAAAAAAAATCTTAATGAAAGTAAACACAGGCCGCTGAATTTGATTGTGCTGTAAAGTCGTGAGCTGCAGCACACACACACAAAAAAAGAAATCCCCACGCACCGCACTACTGCATATCCAATCTGTCACGAGTGAGACAGTTCAACGAAAGAGCGGAAGTGAATAACCGTCTCCGTGCGGTGCTTTGCACCTTTCCGGTGATACGGATGACGCTAGTCAACGGTCGTTTATCGACAGCTCGAGTACCGGGCTGCGCCCTCTTTCACAAGTTACGCGCCCTTTTACGCCAAATATGGGGGCATAGTTGAGTCACAGGCTAGGAATGCCTCAAGCTCCATTGAGCGAATGCGAATTACACTACGCCCCATTTCTGCAAACGCCGATGTTGATAAGATAAAGGTGCACAAGAGAGAAGATAGTGAGGAATCTATAAACGCAAGCTGTTTTTGTTTTAGTTGTTGCATGGGCACTTCTTTTTTTCACGGTTGTGTCTTAGGGCGTTATCGTATTTCTAAGGGGAGGTGTCTTCGTCAGGTTCTTTACGTGGCCGCATGCCGTAGTGCTGGCATCAGAGTGACGCACCGCCCGCCAGCTTTATTCACCTGTGGCATCAACTACGCCCTCGCCGCTTCCTCTTTCGATATGGACAACCTTCTTGAACCAAGGTTTATAAAAAGTCTAAGCCTTCTTCAGAACTGAAATCGCGTAGACGTTGTTAAGGGTTATCTAAAGTTACAGTACCATTTTTTCGCTCCTCCTATTTGATTAATTAGTCGATTATATCCATGATATCGGACATTTTGCATTTAAGGTATTAACTAATGCTACTTATTCTGACGAGGAAGTAAACAGGTATCATAGGTCAAGAATCTGCACCAAGAGCACCAGTTACTACCTTTTACTTATGTTTTTTCTAAGAGTGGGCTCCCCCAGCTCCACACCCATGCCTGAGCGCGGATGATGACGAGGGCTCTTCAAGAGTTCGCCACCGTCCAGCGCTTGGTGGAAGCTTGCAATAGAGAGCTTTAGCATACCGCCACCCGTGATCCGCTGCGACGAAGCGCTTCCGCGGTGACCTATCTGCGTGGGCCCGGGCACGGTAGAAGGGTAGCCGGTTCCTCGCATTAGCGGATCGCGCTGTGCAGAATCTCTTTTATATGGTGCAGCGCGCTTTGCGTGGCCTGAAGCTGAATGGGTCATGCGTGTGCATCGGCCGGAGTAGCCTCGCATTGCGTATTTCTGGGTAGCCGAGGCAAGTACGCAGCGATTTGCGGTTCTGACTTTCGAGCTCATTCCAGGACGGTCTGCGCACTGTAACGAGCGGTAGCTCGTAAAGGGTCGCCTCTCCAAAGCTGCTGCGTCGCAGAGCCGCAGCACGGCTTGGTGTGAAATGGCCTGGCCTCGATCAGAGAGTTTGTGTACAGCGAGGGTTCCCTTCATCTGCAGGCAGGCCATGGCTGTGTGCGCACTTTCAAGCGCCACAGGCCGTGGCGGCGGCTGAGGCTATGCCAAAATCGGATCTGATTTCAAAGGCGCGTTTGATTCTGCCTGGAACACGTTGTTGCTGCACACCACGAACATCACGAGACACGGGCGCTCGTGTCTCGTGATGTTCCTTTGTGATGTTGTTCCCTTGTCTAGAACCTAGCGCTCACCACTCACAGTAAACTAACTGTTCGCTTCCAGAATACGTCCATTCCCTTTTAACCTTATATTCGGATTGTCGGAGTCCATTCTGACACTAAACTAACTCTTCATTACCACCTCCTCTGGTTACGTTACAAAATGAAGCTGCTGACTGCCAAGCTTGCAGCATTTCTGCGCGTGTATTTTTCTACTTCACATTCTGACCTCCCATTGCCACTGTAGTGCCAAAATAAAACGCCTTTTACTCCAAATTACAGAGTTGCAGTGTATACAATTCTGCTCTTTAACGTCCCGAGCCACCAAGGCTTTGTAGCTAATGCGCTTTCAGACATTGCAGCAGCCTCGGCTGCATGCACGTCTTGGAGATTCCAGCTCTTCAGAGTTTTTCGCCGTTGAGCCCAGACCGCCTTGGAAGCTGCTGTTCATAGGCAATATTCTGCTCAATGAAATTCATTGACAATGGCACCGAGCTGTCCCGCTTGGTTCCTGATGTCACCCACATTAAATCTTCGTACGATCCTTCGAAACCAATCGCTCATTTAAGAAGATTCCAGGTGGTTTTTCATTATATTTCAATTCTTTTGGGCTCCGACCTTACAATATATGTCCTCGCTGATGTGCTTGCTAATCAGTTTCTCTTTGTCCTGGTAAATGTTTAATATATTCTAGTGAAAAACATTCCATACTGTCCACGTATTGTGGCTTTAATGCACCCCAACCCTTCATCAGCAATTTTCGATCAAGAGCACTGATTAAACAAACATTTACAACTGTGGGTAGCGCATTGCCTCAGTACCTCCACACTGTCACTTATCTGGATTGTACATAGGGATTTTCACTTTTCTTCTTTTCTGTCTTCTTCATCTTAATATTTTTTATTTTCTTCACCAACCTGTGAGCCTGTTGGTGTACTATACTGGAGGGCAAACAGACTCAAGTGGGAGTCTGTTGTCATGCCTCTTTTGCTTTCCTTATCGGTGCCTGAATTTAAATTCCGTTAAGGTTTGTTTTTATTAGCCTATGTTGATTTCTTTTGATTGCTCTAATCCCAAGGTGTCCACGTTGGTGCAGCCACTACCTTATATTTAGTGTTCTTTTCTTTTGGCTTTTGTTGATCGCAGGAATTCCACAGTAACGCTCTTAATGGTGTATCTGACAATAATGAACTAATATTCTGCGGTGGACGAATCCACCTGCTTTTAACGGTTGCGTGGAAAGGGTGAGGTGCTCTAACTGCGAGCAAGATTGCGCTAAGACGCTTCGCGGCGGCAGGATCTCAAAGGGACGATTCTTTCGCTACGGCCTTTGCTTCTAGGTCACTCTATTCACCGTGACTTATCATTGGTAATAAATTGATCTGGTGTAGGTGAATCATTTGGTCATCTTGAAACATTAGGAAGTGCGAGAAACGAAGGGGACGAAGTAGCACCGAAGCGACAGAATAACTGCTGAATACCGTCTAGTTTACTTCAGGAATAGGTCAACCTGTTATGCAAGGCAGGAGCATCATATCTATATCCGGCGATCGTTTAATTAGCACGCCTTCGATTTGGCAGCCAGAGAAGAAAATACCCGTTCTGGATGGTTTTTAAACTGCCATCCTTTCATTTTTATCTCTAGACCTGGGTTAGTAGACTGGATTATTTCTTGTCCTGTCAATGGTATCGTTTTTGTATAAGTCTCTTGTTTTGTTTTTGGGTTGCCTTTTACCCTTTACACTGCTTAGAAAGAAAGTCATCCGCACTTTGGCGGCGCGCCCTCGTCTCTCTACGTGCTAGATGTGTCATGCCCGGGAGTTGATCACCTTGTGTCCTTTGAGCGATTTCTTGCTGGATTTGCCTTCAAGTTCTGACTTCCCGCCTTTGGGCATGTGACGCTTCTCGCTTATATAAATTGGTTGGTTTATGGTTTACGGTGTTTAACGTCCCAAAGCGACTCAGGCTATGAGAGAAGCCGTAATGAAGGGCTCCGGAAATTTCGACCACTCGGGGTCCTTTAACGTGCACTGACGTCGCGCAGTACACGAGCCACTAGAATTTCGCCTCCATCGAAATTCGACCGCCGCAGCCGGGATAGAACCCGCGTGTTTCGGGTGAGCATCCGAGCACCGTAACTACTGAGTCACCGCAGCGGCTTTATATAAATTGCAGCCTGGTTGCTGCAGTGAACCACTCGGTGGTCAGTGCATATGCAGCCGTCTTTGTTTTCCACCATCCTCGTTTTTCGAACTGCTTAATGTTTCAAGACTAAAAACTGACTAGCCTATATCAAAATACTAATATTTAAGTTCATTTCGCCTACACTGGACTCAATCCCTTCAGAAAAGCCGCACTTAATGTGGGCATCATATGAGATAGCCATTTCGCCATCGCCAGCTCCAATTCAGTTATCGTCTCAGACTGCCTAAAGAGCGTTTCACGTGCAAGTGAAAATGCTCGGACTCCTGTCACCGCCGGATAAAAACTTGCTTCGACACGTGAGAGGGAAGCGGTTCCAACAAGTTGCAAATTTTTCGCTAAGACAGCGTGACAGCTCCGCCCTCTAACTAATGACTCCACGGCGGAAAAGCTACGTTACAAAGGAGGACCAGTGCGGGAAAGATTGTTTACAACACGTACTTCTGGCAACACGACAACATATTGCGTGGAGTCTTCAATGAAGCGCCAATCATCGAAGTGTCATAGCGCCCACTTCTGGGGCTCATTAAAGACTATAACTTCAGTTACAAGGCAACGAAGGAGTACATGTGGGAAGAAGTGAGGGACGCACTTCGAGAAACTGACGACACAGGTAAGTGAAAGCACGTGTGGTGGCGAGCTCTACGATTATCAGCCATTTTATTTTCTATACCTCACAGTTGCTTCCATTAGTATAGTACGCGAAGGAACGACATGACATAAGTCCAGCGTTGTACAGCAAACAAATTTTTATCGCTACTCAAGCGCGATACCGCAGCATATCAAAAACTTATGTCCCCGCACATTCCCGCATACTGTTCAGGACTTTTTTCGGTGCGCCGGCTGTTCTGCGCAGGTTAGCTGCATGAACACTGTCTGCATCATGCAGCCGTGAGCAAACGTTTTTGCTTTTCAAACACGCTAGCAGCAGCCTTTTGGTGCCTTCTCTTTAATCGTGAAATGCACGCGACGTGCACGTTTTCATGCACTCAGCTACGTCGCGTTTGTAAACGAGGAAGCCGGCCCTTCTAGTTCGCCCAGGAGTGAAGGTATTTCTTGTGTGCTAACAGATGACAATGGCTACATTTGCATGCTAAACTTTGACCCACCCGTCCGTCATTCTTTGTTAATTATTTTGATTGCCTAACATCATGCTCTATACGGCTCTATATTTCAGCTACATTCGAGGAGGTCACAGTGTGCTGAGAGCATCAGAATATTACCTACAGAAGAAAAATTAAGGATGAGAAAGACAGCAAAAAGAATGGGGCAGGAGTCACTGCAAAGTCGGCCTGGCCTTATTTAAAGCAGATGTAGTTCCCGAGGGACTCTATATAAACGCGACGGTACGCCATGAGCAATAGTAATGTTGAACTAAATATGTAAGAAACATCAAATAACATCTTGCACATTCTACCCAGGAGCTTTTTCAACTTGGACACATTTCGCTTTGTAAAAGCTGCCATCGCAACAGCCTACGTGTGCCACAGCTAACAGCAGCCCCGTAGCTCAAGGCTCGAAAGAAGCGGACAACTGTCAAAATTGATTCGAGAGCATGTTACAGTCCCCATGCCTTCCCGACACAAATGAAGCATGACAATCTTGTGCAGCATCAGCCACACCAGAGGTACCTCCCCCCCACCCACCTATAGGGGGAACAAACGGCAGAAAGGAGGTAGGAAGTGGAGGCTGCCAACACAAAGCTTCTGTCCGCGCGGAGTGCAATTGCAGCGCACAGGCAGATGGATGTCTCCAGCCATTTCCTTCCCTCCCTGCAGTCGGAATTGCAAGGAACTCCACCGAATATACTCATGCATCTCAAGATGCAGCCGCTACTTATCTGCGAACTGTACAGCCAGTGCCAATACCCTGCTAGCCTGGCTGGGCATTAGCCATGAATAAATGAACAGTATTTCGTGCATGTCTGTTTATTTTTTCCTGCACTTACTCTATCACAGACAGGCATGCACGTTATAGCAGCATGCCTGTCAGCAGCATGCCATCTTCAGCGCCGCAGCCTAGCTGATGCCCACTGCCATGGCATGGCTCCTTGGGTGCTCATGAAATAAGACTTAAATAAGTCTCTTGTCTCAGTCATGGAACGGCTATAGTTATGACCCGGATGAGGGTCAACATTCAGCATGGCTGCGTCTTCAGCTGCTGCCCGTCACTGGCCTTCAATGACGTTGTCATTGCTATCCTCCACATCGGCACAGTTTGCCGGCATGTACAGAGTGCAATACACATGTCTAGAACGACCGAACTGCGTCCCACAGGTGCCAAAGCCGCTGCGACCCGGAAGGCAAAAAATTACGATTAAAGCCTATCAGTTTAACTGCACCTGCTTATACAGATATCATTTCTAACCAAATGTTATTGCTAAGTATCCCGTGTTCAGCCTGAAATACGCTCAGAACGTGTTCTAGGCAAGCGTTTTGCCCTCTGTGCATGAAATCATCTGCAAGAAAGTTGTGCAGAACGCACGCAGCCACGACTGCGTAGTCGTCGTTCTCTGGCAGCAGATTGATGACGCGCCGGAAAATCCGTAACCAGGACACGATCCCTCCTAACGAATTTTCAGCGCACCTTATGGAAAGAATGAAATATCACTGTTTTTTGTCAACTGCAGGTTCACATGAAAAGTATCTGTATTCTTTGCCACCAGGCTAGTGATGAAGTACATGCGGTAGATCAGCTTTCTGCTACAATAAAGCTTACACGGCTGAGCGTGTAATTGAATACTGTTTTGCCCTCATCCAGGCTTATGCCCGGGTACGGTCGGAAGAAATCGGGGCGCAGCTGGGATGCCTCATCCCGCAGAAAAACATGCGGTGCCACCACTGAAGTTTCCGGCTGTACTTTAGGCAGTGGCAGGCTTAGACGGCCACACTCAAGACATTTTCGTAGCCAAGATGCACTAAGTGTCCTGCCGTCGCTCTGCCTTCCGCATAGCTACCACCGTCAACCGGAACAAACTTCAGATTGCCGTGGGCCACACCCATACATACTATAGAGCACGTACCCTGTAATGACAAAAGTAGGTATATAGAGAAAAATAATGTAATTGATAAAAGACCTTTCAGTTTGTACATTACCTTGTAGTTGAAATAAAGGCTATCTGAATTCAGTGGGGCCTGAATTCGATAATGTTTGCCGTCGATGGCACCAGCACACTGTGGAAAAAAATCTAGTGGTTAAGTTCTCCCAGTCAGCAGTGGTTGGCATCTGCGGTGACAATGAAGTAGACATTTGAAAGCATTTTTAGTGTAAAAAATAGTAGCAGCACAAACCAAACAAAATGGTACTGTGAGAAGCACTCATCCTGTCTACTCTCCCTGCGCCTACTTTCGGTTTGTGCCCATTATTCCAGTAGTGCAAAGCAAGAACATCAGCATGTAATACTCAGTTGTTTTTAGTATTTCAGGCAACCGCTCATGTAGCATTCCCTTTTTTGGGGGGACAGGGGGAAGGCATGTAAACTGCAGTATTCAGTAAATATATAATTCATTTCAAAAAGAGTACAATGCACATATTATAAACATTCTATTCTCTTCATGGGATTCACTCACGAGCATTTGACTGGGAAGACTTCATGGAATCGCTTTTGTAGCAGGATCAGTAATTTCATGGTTTTATGTTTGGATCATTGACCAGACGGTAAGCTTTTGAAATTAAGAACCAACAAATTTTATGTATTCATTTTTGTTCAATGTGAGGTGCCAACAAACAGGCTTGGTGCAATCAGAGATGTGAAAGAAAAATGAACAATGAACAGAATAGGAAAACAACAGCAAAATAGCAATGACAACAACGGAGACAATGGAAAAGAATGATAGCTACATTTAACAGTCAAAAGATCCCAGTGAGCACAGCAGGCTTCACCTGAAAGAATAATTCAATCAACCTGCAACTCACGTTTAGGCAAATCGGCTGGGAAATCTCACAGCAGCTTGTAGGTGTCGCAGAAAATGATATTCGCAGTGAAGATGCCCATTCCGAATGCCATGGCAAGATCCTGAATGTGCATATCCGATGCCGAGTACCTAAAAGGAATCGCGAAAGTAATACTTGCTCATTTCCTAGTACCTCAGTGTCATGGCAAGCCTTGCACGTGATGTTAGCAGCTTCCGTATGACGTACTGCTTTGTGAGTGGCTCCTGGCTCGTCGAACTTGGCTGGTGACATAGCTCATTTGAAAGTACTCACTGTCGCCGCACATGAGCAGTGGTACGAACAGAAAACATAACAGTGGAACTCAACGCGGTGTAGTACTCGGACTCTTGCTTGTGGTTCTCCAAAATGGGCCTCACCTACCAGAACCGCGGAATTGGGAGCTCCAGCAATGCAGTCTTTTTACTGAAAAGACAGTATTCCTCCAGCAAGGAAAGATGGCTGTAGGATGGGTCCAATGGCTCACATAAATTCATTTCGGACGACTCCACGCTGTCTGCCCCAAGGTCTGCACCTCCGTTTGCGCGAGCGCATATGATTGAAAATTGACTTGCGATTTCGCAAAATCAGCTGTTGCAGTGCACGTACGAACTTACACAGCAAACAAAAAAATAAAACTGATATCATCGACATCAAATTATTTGACAGCTAAAACATGAGAGTTCTTTATTTGGCAAAATAATGCATATACATAATCTTTGTTGATGGTTGCATACCACCGAAATCAACCGCGAGCTCGTAGTCTTTGCCAGCAACATTGGGGTTCTCAACGGCAGTGAAGGCTGTGGAAGGACGCATGTGAAACATTGCCTTGCGAAAACCATCGCGGCGCCACTGGTAGCTCAGTTCACTTAATAATCGCTTGCATGTCAAACAGCCGTAAGGTGGAAGGTCGCGCCCAGTGAAATGAAGACTGCTTTCAGGATTGTCGCACCGCCTTTCGGAATGCACACATATTAGGAATGTCACTCAAGGCGGAATTCTGGCCGGAATTTGGTTTTCTAGAAGATGGTTGAGGGCTCATATAGAAGTCTCCACCGACCCGTCCCCAGCAGAAACCCGCTGCCGAGAGTACAAGACGCTGGCCGCCCAAAACGACAGTTCAGTGGCGGCGAGTTCGGATGAACCTCACATAGAGAACGAAGAGCTAGTTTGAGCTGATAATCACTGTTGGGGATGACACCCATCTGGAAGATTTTGGGAAGGCGCTAAGGATGGGGCCGGAATACAGCTAGAAACCTCCTGCGAGCAGGCCTCAGCTGCTCGCATGGCTGAATGTGCAGAGGAAAAAAAGAAAATGGCTGCGGCTTAGCTCGGCTTTGTCCAGTTATGCATGTGAATGCATTGTTATTCGTGGTTATGCTGCACTGCTAAGTCAGGCTAGACTCAATCTCTGTCCGTCGCCGAAGCAGTGGCGGAGGCCGAAGCAATAGCGGCTCTCTCCAAAGCTTTTCGCTGCCGCCTTTCGGCATCCTTCAGTCAACGTTAAGCGAGTCGACGCTCCCGTTCCTCGTCGGTCTCTGCCACTAGCTTGGCACGTTTAACTTCCCTACCTCTTGCTACATGCTTAGCATGATTGGCAACGTTCGCCGGACGATCACAATCAGCCCGTCGTCTACGAAACCATCCCGACGCCATAGACGTTTACGGCCGACTCGCTTCTTTCGTGGCGAGAAACTTCGAGGTGGCAGTACATTCTATGCACGCGACGCGAGAGCAGCGCCATCTCTTTTTCGAGCGAACGGCGACTCACGTGGACACAGCTGGCGAGGCGGTTTTCGGCGCAGCGGCGGCGGCGGCGGCGGCGGCGAGTCAAATGGTATGCCGCATGGCTGACACACCTCCACTTGAAGGTAAAATGTACCGCGCCGGTGACCTCGGCTCGAGGAGGCTAATAAAGCTTTGACTTGAAAAAAAGAGGGCAAATAAAAGGTAAAGACTGCGTGCCACGCGCTGCGTCTGCTGCACTAAGGAGAAAGTCTCTAGTTTCGAAGATTGTAAAGTGTCTCCAGGAAGGCCCTTTCAGGGCTCTTCCTATTGATAAAGATGATTTATTTGTTGTCATACCAAATGAACTTTGTCACCAGAAGGGAAAGGCTTTAATTGGAAAGGGCTTCAAGGCGTTGAAATCTATATCCAATGAACATAAGAATGCAGGAGTGATGCTCCTCAGCGACCGCCGCAAGGACGCTATCAAGAAAGAGCATATAAAGCAAAATAAAAGGATGGCAGAGACTCTTAAGACTGCTTACGTGTGTGAAGGCTAAAACTCCCGCTCATTTTGTGAACAGAGTCACTGTGGCGTGCAGTTACCCAATGCAATAAAGCCCCTCAAACTCCGTGAAGCAATGCCAACATTTCTAGAATGCCGCCCTGCCGTCTCCCTTCTGTCTTTTATTCTTCCACAAGCTGGGTACGGATGTCCTGCGCCTCCCCAGAGATGCGTCGGAAGCCGTTTTTGATGCATGATTACAAGTTTCTGCATCAAAACGAGAGGAGGAAGCGTAGGAGAGAAGGGGAGATATTGCTACTTTACGAAGTTTTAGGGCCTTGACGATGAAACGCAGCTGGCGATTCCACTTCTTCATGGCTCTACGTAGCCGCCCCGGCGCGACGCGGCCGCACTACTTCGGATCTGTGCTCTAACTTCGTGAAGGTAGTCGTAGCCGTACCGCGTCCCGCACTCCGCATTAAGGGTATGATGCAATAGCTAATGCGTTAATGCAAATATATGTTGAATTGGCCTTTCTCTACTTAACATTCATAGATGCCTGGGAGTCCTCATACCACTCCTCGCGCAGTTGTGCAGCGATTAAGTGGTTCGCCTGTGCCCTGGGATGGCAGGTGCTGCCACCGGTGTGGCTTGTGCTATCCAGGTTGCTCTCCCCGACCAACCTCTGGCGATCAATCATTAAGTTTACTGCCAGTGCCTTAGGGTGTCAGGTGCTGCCGTCGGTGGATCTCGCGCAATCCAGGTAGTCCTTCCCGACCAACCTTGCGTGACTAATCATCGATTTACCCGCCACCGGAAAAAATCCGGCTTCTCTGTCACGAAACTCCCCTACTGGTCGAGAGAGGTGTTGTGTGACCTTGAGACCATAGCACGTGACAACCTGCACACCAAGTTGTGAGCTACCTGCCGCCCTGTGGCACGCGACAGTGAAATAATTCAAATAAATTCATTGCAACTGCCGCCTACCCACCATGGCGCAAGGCATGGGACTTACGGGAACTCGGGAGCAGCAACCTGGGTCTCAAAAGCTGCATCGATGGCTTTGTTTCATACAGTCACCCGCCAGTGCAGTGTCGCATCACTTAAGTGCTGCACCACTGCGCCAGTAATGGGACTCCCAGCGATCTCTGATTGCGATTGAGACCATCGTGATGTCATCAACACCACGTGACCACCAGTGGACCAATACTACCGCAAAATTTAAAAATTTGAGGACCCTTAAAGTTTTTAGGTTTGACGACTCCCAAAGTTTGCAAATTGCCTATAACTTCTTTGTTCTTGCTTGTTATCGCTTTTGTTTCCTGATGGTTTTTGTGTGTTGTTGTGAGGAGGTGAAAATATGCAGGGAACGTCTCTACCTTCCGCGGGAAGGTGAGAGGAATAGACCAGGCGGTTTGGGGAAAAAAACTAATGTAGGTTTTAAAGGGAAGACTCACTGATAC